>NC_087479.1:72308847-72979533 GCF_036417665.1 Passer domesticus | reverse complement strand
TCCCTCTTGGTACAGCTTTTCTTTCTTGCTTCTCTTGGACTCAGCCAGCAGTGCTGTCTCCTGGCTGTGAGTTCTGAGTGTTGTGCAGGGATGGAGTTGGGGCAGTTCTGAGAGCTCCTTCCCACTCTCTGAAAAGGTCACTGTTCCAATCCAACGAAATGTAAGAGGAAACAAATGGCCAAAGAGCAGAAATCCCCAAACATGTCACATCAGATCACAGAGAGACTAATGGGCCACAGCCATGTGGTTGGAGTATGTGTATTGCACCCTGTATTATTAATTTATTCTTGCTATGCATTTCAGCAAGTAACTTCCAGGGCTTCCAGAACTATCCTAGTGGCTGTGATCACAAATTATTCACCAGTGCCACTTGCTCAAGAAATGCCTTTCTGAACAAGCACATCTCTGAGCTTCTTGCTGATATGTTTTTTTTTTTTTGGATTTGTTTTGCCTTTCAGCTGCTTCCCTCTAAGTTCCAGCAGGAGAAGTTTCCCAGCACGAAGAAGGAGGCCAGCACTGGGGGGAGGATTCTGCCCAGAATTGGCCCATGGATAGACCTGAGCAAGACTGGTCCAAAGGTAGCCTTTTCCTGCTCTTTTCCTTTCTGTTTGATGGCAAGTTTGAAGAGGGTGTGTGCTTGTGACAGGCTTGCCTCCAGCAAAACACCTCAGTGTGCAGGTGCTGTTGTCATTGCAAGCTGCTGGTAGTGGTGGACTGGGAGTCCTGATGTGCACTGAGCCAACACAAATAACCTCTGCTGCAGCTGCTGGGCTGTGCTGGAGTGTGGCTGCCATTGCTAAAACAATGGGGGAAGGCTGGGGACACAAAGGCACAGCATTGCCATGTGCCATTCCCCTGCTGAAGGAGCCACCTCTTGCTTTGGTGTGGTCACCATCAAACGCTCGGGGTCACAGGATTCCCTCCACAGTGGCAGCATTGGCCTTGGAAGGCCGAGGACCTGCAGGAATTCCTTCAGATTTAACAAAACCAACTGCATTCCTGCTTTGGGTTGGAACAATGTGCTGGACCCTGACAGGGTGTTAGATTTTGCAGGCTGCCAGATGTGCAGGGGACTCAGCCTGGGCAGAGGGGAATGGATGTGCTTTCTGTGGATCAGTGCCTACTTAGAGGTGTGTTTCAAGCTGCTTTTGTGGCAGGACTGGCTCAGTAGAAAGCACAGTCCAAAAGGGTAGGTGATCAAGGTGGGATGTTGTTATGAATGAGGTCCTATATGTCTAATTTAATAAACCACAAAATTAGAATTTAGCAGCAATTTTAATTGAGAAGCAATTTTATATAAAATTATGCAATCAAATGTAATCAAATAGATACAAAATAATTTGGCAGTGGTTAGGATAAAGCACAAGCAAAACTGATTGGAGTACAATCAGGGTATGGGGGGGTTTCTCACCCTGCCTCCCGTACAAAAGAGAAAAGAACCCAAACACAACTTATATACTGTATGCTAATACATGTTCATCAACAATTTTTTGTAAATCTCCTCCTATTTTCAATTCTTGAAATCTATGTCACTGTACTGCACAGTGCATGCTCAGCTTGTTTCCAAGGGGTCTTTTGGCTTTTCACTGGTTGCTTCCGACGAAGGCTTCTCCTCATCGTCACTGTCCTTTGAACAACCCCACAGGCTGCACATGCGTCCCAGGTCTTGTGTTATAGAAGCCAGCATTATATTCCAAAAATAAGCTATATTATTTCATAAACACCTAGACTCATCCTAATTTTGTCCATTTCAAGGCCAATTCTTTAATTATCCCAAGGCCTATTCCGTTTTGGGATTTTACTTATCTCACACTACATCCTGTCTCCTATTTTCTCATGAGCATCTGAAAACATTTGTTTTGTGACACTAATTACATATCCTTTTCCTCTATTACTTTTTAACATATATTTTCTAAAATATCTATATAGTTACAATTGTTAGCACGAATCCCATTCATTTATCACACTGTTGAGCACTGAATTGGCAGCAAGAGACATTGAATGTCTCTGCTCCAGAAGCATTTGCTGCTGCTGTGTCATTCCAGACATGCCTCTACAATGGTATCAAGTAAGGTAGCAATAATGACAAGAAAGCACCTATTTAAAGCTCATGGAAAAAGGAGATACCAACTCTACTTTTACCCAAGTTGCTGAGAAAATAACTGAACCTTATCCTCATTCAGCATTCACTTCATTTGTCTTTTTCCTAACTTCTGTGTTACTTTATTTTTGCCTTTACCTCTGTTAGAAATGCACTCACTTTTAAATACAATGAAAGGGGACAAAATCATTGAAGCAAAAGGAAACTGTGTATTAGTAAGGACTCAGCTGAGCCGGGCGTGTCTCCCTCCTCCTGGAGATGAACAAACACAGCCTCTGAGAAAATGGCAATCTTTCTATCCCCTTTATACCCGGTGAGGGCTGTTCTGTCCCCTTTCCCTTTGGATGGGTACTTGGGAACTTCCATTCCCTCCAAACGCCAGTTTTTCTGTCCCCTCCCCTCTCACCCTGCTTCCTTTTGGTCAGGTCTTCAACCCTGTTCCTCTCACAGCAACACCCAACAAACCAACCTGAACAAATCCAAACCCCAAACAACACAGAGAATCAACAACTTTCATTCTTTAACTTGATAACCTTTTGGCTTCAGCCAAATATCACCTCATCTCTCACACCTCCTCTGCTACTGGTGCCTAAGTTCTAGATCAAAAAAGGTATTTGTAGTTGTGTGGGCCTCGGTTTCCCTGTGTCAGAGTGAAGGACATCGCAAAATCGTTTCCCATGGAGTCTGATGTAAATGTATGGGTTTTACTTACTCCATGAGTGCTCAGGCAGTGCCCCAGAGCTCTGTGACCGCATGGGCACAGGGCTGTGCTTAAGGTAAGTGCTGCCTGGCATTGTGGAGGATGAAAGCTGGAGAAATACATGTCAAAAGAGCAGCTTGGCTGGAGCCTGCTCTGTGTGGCCAGCAGCTCTCCATCAGCTCCGAGCAGAGGTGGGTGAGCCACTGTTTGCCCAGTGTGGGCTGGGCAGATGTGCTCCCCCCAGAGTCTGCACTTCACTGGGGTCAGTGTAAGATTGTCCTTCATGAGCCTTCCTCCCAGCAGCATAAGCTGTCCCTGCTCTCTCTCGCCTCTCCAGCTGCCGTCAGCTCCCCCAAAGCAGAACTTGTTGCAGATTTCCCCACCAGAGGTGATATTTCAGAACTTCAACAGTCATGATGTCTCTGAAATGACAGTGTCTCTCATGAATGTGGACAAGGTAAGTGCTGGGATATGGAGCTTTATCAGTTTCTCTGGGTCGGGATTGAAGGCACTCGAGATGGTAGTTCATGGTCAGACTCAGGTGTTTATTATTTCTTATCAGTAAAACAGTCTCACAACCATGAGTTCGGCAGCTTGTCATTAGCAAGGCACGAAATGGCTAACAGTCTCTTGTTACAAGGTCTTTTAAGACTAAGCTATCCAATTCAGAAAGGACACCTGGATTATTTTACCTTTTAAGCCAATAACTGATCCCTGGAAGCATGCAATGCAGACTTTTCTGCCCAATTACACAATGCCACCCAAACCCATGAAGAAGAAGGAAGAAGAAGCATGAAGAAGAAACTCAGGATGACACCCTGTGCCCTCCATCTTGCTTCTATCCACAGAAATCCCAAAACCTAAATTTCTCAGCAGGTGATACACCTACACTACTGTCTATAATCTATTTCACGCTTTTGTGGATTCTAGCCTATATTGACGTCTAGGAAAGTTTCTCCATGAATGAGGGTCACAGTCAGTGCTCCCCCGGGGGTCAGGACAGCCCAGAGCAGACAGAGAAATATTCCCAGTGCCCTGGCCTAGGTTTCTACAGAGCTTTAACACTGGGCTGGAAGAGGAGAGAGCTGTAATTCCCAAAGTGTACGGCAAAGCAGGGTATCTGCTGCAGCACGTCCAGAAGAAAATGTCTCAGCACCTTTGTTCTGCAAGATGGTGGAAACCTTCCTGTGCTGGGAATTCTCCCCTGACTTTGGCCATGTGTTGACGGTATCTGTCCCAAAGGAGGTGCCTTCTCTTGAAAGCTCTGGATTGGTAGGAGTGTTGAGGCCTGTACAGTTCTTATCTGCTCTCGTGCTTTGCCTTGAGTGTTTACCACCTCCTGTGTCTCCTTGGTTAATCTTGGCTCCTCTGCCTCTCTCAGCCTGTTGGGCTCCCTTTGTGCAGCTTACAGTCAAAGCTCAGGGGCTGAGTCTTCTGCACTTTATGCTGGAATAACTTTTCATTAATGGCATTGGCACTGCAGGAGGTGTGTTCTGAAGCAGCCCTGGAATCAGAGTGACGTAGCAGAAGCAGAGGGAGCCCTTTAGGTGCCACTTGAGGCTCCTGCTAAGCTTCATCCAGCTCTGCTCAGCTTTTCCAAAAGCAACACTGTGCTCTGCTTTCCCTTTGGAGAACCACAGCACATCCAAAGCCATGTGCTCCTGGAGGTTTTCACCTTCACTTGTAGAAATTGTGGTTGTTTTGCAGTTTGCCAAGAGAGCTTTGAGGGGAAAAGTTGAAAAATGTCAGCAGTTGTGTTCCACTGTAAAGAGGAAAACGGAGACCATGGGAATTTCAGTCAGGGGAAACATTTTCTAAAAAGAGGCTTGTGCCAAGAGTGGGCTGGTGAGAAGAGACAGGAGGGAGTCAAAGTCATCTGGTTTAGACTTGTTGAGAGCATTTTGGTGCTCATTGGTTGATGATATCAGTGTGCTAGAAAATGCTTGTTTGCTGTGTCTGTGTATCCCAGAGGGCAGAACCTGGCATGATGGCTGCAGGCAGGAATGCCCAGCAGCCCAGCTTGCCTGCACAGGCAGCAAGAATCCCTGGAGAGCCAAAATTGTCTTTCAGTATTGGAACCACACTGCTGGTCCTGTTTCTCCAGGCAGAAAATGCCTTTGAAGCCCATAGTGATAGGCACAGCCTGTCTGTGTTTCTGTCACTTTTGGCAAGCTGCTTGCTCTCATGGTTTTATGACTCTTCCTTGCTGCTTTACTGCCCATTTAAATTCTCTTTGCCATCTCCTTGTTTTAGGGGTTGTCCCGCTGTGTTCCTTCTTTGGCTTTTCAGGTTTGCTTTTATTCCCAGTAAGGCCACGGTGTTTGGTCTCCTTTCTTGCTGGTCTGCCTGCATGACTGTATCCCCAGAATGTCCCTACCCAAACCTGATGTACTAGAAGGGAATTTCTTCCTTCCCCCAGGACAATGTGCTGGTTTGCTTTCAGGGAGCACATTCCCCCTCTGGAACACGACTGCATGGCTGTGTGCAGGCAGGAGCCAGCAGGTTTTTTGGCCTTGTTGAATGTGCAGATGACTTGGTTCAGGTGCTCTGTCTCCATCCTGCTGGTGCTGACCTGCTCGGCCCTTCCTTCCCACCAGGCACCGCCCTACTGGGCCTGGTCAGAGTGCTGGAGCCAGACAGAAGGAATTTGAGTTCACCCTCATGAATTGTGTGCCTGTACATGCACAGCTGAAAGTGCTTTGGAAAAGGGGTCAAGGAGGGATGACACCAGGGCATGGACAGGTCTCCTCTCATCCTGTTTCCACAAGTGACAAAATCATTGTTTCATGTCTTTCCTGCAGTTTCCTCATGCGGTGAAGGTCTCCATGGAGAGATCACCTTACTTCCAGGTCATGGGCTCCAACGATGCCTACCGTCTCCTGGTGCCGGCCGTGTCTGTCCCTGTGCGCATCCGCTTCAGCCCCGGCGAGAACAAGGTGAGCCTGGAGGAGCCCAAGCACAGAATTCTCTGCAAAGCCATTGTTTTCCCTGCACTTTGGGTGCAGCCCATTCCGTGCTGGGAGCTTGGCTCCAGGCCGTGGGCAGGCAGCCTGCAGCCAGTCCCAGCTTGGCACGGGCTGCCAGGCACTGCAGCCAGGCCTGACAGGCTCTGCTTCCCCTCCCTGCACATCCCTGAGCATTGCCAAGAGAAGATGCACAGGGAGCAGGATGAAAATGACAGAGGGGTGTTGATAGATGTTGGGCCATCTCTAGGTACAGTGGAAGGGGGTTCATGATGATGGAAAACACTGGAGGAACAAAGAGGTCAGAGAGCTTTCCTCCTTCCTGCCTGGCAACAGCTTCCCTGCCTCCCCCTGGGCTGGAGCAAGGACGGTGCTTTTTCCCAGCCTCTCTTCTGCAGCCTTGCAGCTGTGCTGTGCCAGAGCACAAGTGAGCAAGGTGCAGCTGCAGGGCCAGGGCAGAGGATGTGCTGTGCCCGTGAGCCCGGCCTGGCACAGGCACCCTGGGCTCTGGGTGCCCTTGGTCAGCAGGAGGTTGCTGAGCTGCAGGGACTTGGACAGCTGCCTGCAGGAGCTGGTGTAGGGCAGGTGCAAGCTGCAGGCAGAGCTGTGAGCCCAGAGCCCGTGGCAGTGACGCTGCTGTGCCTCTGTCTTCATGCCTGTGCCTGTGCTTGCTCTGTCAGCTGGCACCCATTGCGTGCCAAAGGTGCTTTTGTGTGCAGGTTTGAACAGCAGTGCTGAGGCCCTGGCAAGTCTGATCTCAGTGCTGGCATCTGGGGAGTCAGTGTTGTGATCTGGGGGCTTGTTCATACAGAAGGGCTGAGGACCTGGCATGGAAGGGAGGAAGCCTTGCAGGGAAACAAAGAGAGGCTCTTTCCAACAGCATGCTAGAAAGCAATGTTAGCACTGTTACCACTGTTCTCCTCCTGACTTGGTTGGAGAGGCAAAGTTGGAGGGGAGTTCTGAGGCAGCTGATGTTTCTACACCAAGCCAGAGGTGCAGGATGTCTTTGGGTGCAGCTGTTTTCTCATCTTTTTTTTGCTGCTTTGAGTCAGTTGAACACTTTGTCCTATTCTCAAACAGTGGGAATATAGAAAGCTAAAGAGGAATGTCCTGTGTTCCCTAGCTCCATGTTCCTTAGAAGGGACTTAGGAATTCTTTAACATCATTAAAATGTAGAGTAAAAATGATGGTGGCCTAGGGCAGTTCTCTGGATGACCAAGTGACAGAAGAGCTTAATGCCACTGAGATAGGTTTTGCAAAGTGCGCTAGTGCCTCTAAAATGTGACATATCAGTAGAGCTTAGTGTTCATTTAGGGTGGGATAGGTAAATTGATGCCCTTGAAGGGTAATAGGAAATGGTTTTTCTTCTGCCATGGGGACGGCACTAAATGCCCTGTGCTGAGGCAGTTTCTTTTCCTGCAGGATTATTCCCACGAGCTGGTCTGTGTCACTGAAAGGGAAAGGATAGTGGTGCCAATTCGGGCCATTGCTGCCCGAGCTATCCTGGACTTCCCTGACCAGCTGGACTTCTCCACATGTCCAGTGAAGTGCAGCACCCAGAAGACTCTGCTGGTCCGCAACACCGGGAACCTGGAAGCTCGTTTCCAGCTGAGCACCCAGAGGTGAGGATCTGTCCTTGTGCAAAACACCTTTGGGTGATAACAGGGCTGGGAAAGAGCAACAAAAGGAGCCTGAGCATCCCTGCAGCCCTGGCTGGAAGGGAGCAGGATGGATGGCAGCTGCTCTCGCTTTCAGTCTTCAGAGCAGGATGCAGCCTTTGAGCTTTCTCTGTCCCAGCTTTCCTGGAGGCTGCTGCAACATGTTGGCAGCTGGCTTGCACCCTGCTGAGCACAAGCAGCTCCTGAAATGCTTTCTCAGCACTGTCAGCCACACAGAGCCATTCTCTGGGAGGCCACAGGCACGTGGCTTTGCAGGGGTCCCTGCATCAGATGCCCAACATGAGCTGTGCTGCAGGCAGCCCGTGCAATCCTGTTCCTGAAGCTGATCTGCTTTCCCTTGTCAGCTGAGGGCATCAGTCACCTCTTGTGTTCCATGATGAACCTTTGAAAGCCAGTTTAAAATTTCAAACAGAGATTTAAATCTCTGAATAAGGTTGTGCCCCCTTTTCACTGAGATTTCTTTTTGAGTACTCTGAAGTTCCTGTGTTTCTGCTGGTTTTTTCCATTTTGGTTTAAGTGTTTGCCAAAAGATCATGAATTCTTCCTTGGGAACTTTCATGAAGGTCGAGCTCCTCTAATGCCTATCAATATACCACATGCCCATGGGTACTTGCAGAGGTGTGTAGGAAATATGAGACATTTAGTGAATATTTGAAAAGCAATTGGGCTGATTTAGAAGATAAAAGTATAGAATAACTTTTGGACGGGAGCTCTGGCAATCATCTGAGCAGACACACTGCTCAAAGAAAGAGCAGTGTCTGGGGATTGCCAGGTGCCATTGGGAGATCTGGACCTGCCTTTAGATGCCATGCAAGGAAACAAACATACAAAGGGCCCTAGTTAAAGAGCAGAAGAAAACAACCTATTCAAACCCTCTCCATACCTTATCTTTTCTGCCTGTCAGTAGTGCGGTAGTGCCTGTCAGGGTGCAGTAATGATTCATTGAAAGGGTAGATCTAACAGGATGAGAACTATCTTAAGGAACAGCTCACAATTCACAGATAAAATGCCAAAAATTTAGCTTGCCAGCCCCATCTATTGGCACTGGTATTTTCATTTGGTTATTCCAATGTCAGGGATGTCTCCTTCACAGCTCTTCTGTCTGTGGGCTCAGGGAACAGCTTAGTGATGTTGGCTGAAATTCAGAGGAGTTAAGTTCAGCTGTAGAGCTTGTGTCCTTGGGTCTTGGGGAGCCAGGTCTGTGTGAGAGATGACTGCTCCAGCAGGAACAGAGGAGTCTGGTGGGTACAGCCCGGGCTGGGATGTAGGAGATGCAGGGGCTGATTTGCACTTGGTTTTTCAGTCCTGAAAACTCAGTCCTGAACTGGGCTGGATCCTCTTCTCCTGATAATTTGAAAAGAAGATACCTTCTTTCTCAGGCAAGCCCTGAAGTCTCCCCCAGGAGTGTTATTGCCATCCTGCCATCTGAGGGCAGGAGCATGTAACATGGGGCAGCAGTGGGAATGGAATGGAATGGAATGGAATGGAATGGAATGGAATGGAATGGAATGGAATGGAATGGAATGGAATGGAATGGAATGGAATGGAATGGAATGGAATGGAATGTAGTGCTGAAGTGTGGCCAAGGATTCCCTTAACTGGCAGCTTCTCTGTTCCAGTGAAATTTTTGGCAGAAGAATAAGAACAGAATGCTGTGCCTTGCCCAGAGCAGGCACTGATCCCCGAGCCCCAGCAGAGAGCTGCAGCAGCCCTGGCATCACCCCTGGAGCACATGCAGGAGCTCTGGGGCTGCTGGGGCCTTGTCTTTCCTCCCCTCTCTCCAAAGCCTCACATCCAGCACATAAGCACTGCTGTCCTAAGGCTTCTCCCTCAGCCAGCAGGGATGTTCTCACCAGTGGTAATGGGAACTGGGCAGGCCCATCATTGCAGCAATAGGTCCTTCATGAGCAGAACCTGAAGCAAGTTCATCACTGCTGACATGAACAAAGTTCAGCTTGGCAGATGTTCTCTTTATTTTTGTGTGTGATGCATTCATCACCAAAGTCCCCAGAAGACACTTGGAAGTGACAGATTGAGCAGCAGCAAAGCACCAAGGCCAGGAACTTTTGTTTCCTCAGTGGGGCTGTACAAAAGCACAAAGGCCAGCAGCTGCTGGGCAGAAGCACATTTCCCCTGAGCTCTCCCTGAGCATCAAAGCAGAGATTCTTGTGTTTGTCAGGCAAGAGCTGTTCACCTGGTGACCAATCCTGATTGCTGCTGTTAAATCCAAAGTGCACCAACACATCTGCATAATTATTTCCAACACATTGCACAGAGTTTCTCTGCTGGGCCAAGCAAACAGTTACCAGCGTGGGTGACAACCCACAGTCCCAGACTGCATTGCTGGTAAATACAGAGAAACCTCCTGTTCTGCTTCCTTGATGTGCTCCTGCTCATGGTGCTTCATTGAGCTGGGATTGGATCCTTCAGACTGAAAATGGCATCCTCCTTTTGGGTTTCCATGTCACTGTATTGCTCTGATGTGCATTTGCACTCTTTCAGAGTTTTGACTGCTCCCTTTCTTAGCGTAGCTTTCATTGCAGTACTGCTAAAATGTGCCCTTTTTAGGCTCAATCAGGATGTTTTCAAGGTAAAACACACCAAAGAACCACACTGCAAATTCAACAGTTATTATTCCTTGGTCTGTAAAAAAGGATTAATACAACATCACTTTCCAACATCACACATATAGTATTAATTTTAATATTTGCAAAAAGCCAATAATATAATAGGCATTTTTCACAGTGCTGATAACATGGAGCTGCAACCCAACTCTGTCTCCCCTTCCCAGGGAAGTCCTGCTCCATAATCTTTATCTGCCTCCCCCAGCAGCTCAGTGGGAGGAAAAGCCACTTGAAGTGGCTGGTGGATTCTCCCTCAGTTTTGGCAGAGGCTTTGAGCCACGAGGTTCCCTTGAGGGATTCTGGCTTTGGAAACCTCTCGCGAGCCTGCAGGTGTGGAGTAAAACTACCTGCTATGCCAGTGAACAACAAGTTATCCTGTGATCCCTCTGAGACCTGCAGGGCTTGGGGTCAGCCCTTGCTGGGGAGCAGCTGCTTGTGAGAAATAGCCACTCACTCTCCCTAAGTTTAGAAAGGTTGATTAAACCTTATCAAAAATACAACAGAAGACTGGATAGAGAAGATGTTACAGCTCTGGGAGCAAAGGATTTGCCCCACTGTGTGCTCACCCACACAATGGAGGTTTTGCCTTTTAACCCTTTAGCCTCTCCCAAAATTCTGACCATCGACCCCTTCTTCACTGTCCTGTGGTGGAGTTCACTTCCTCCAATCTTGATTGGAGGTCAGATGTCACCATGGTGACAAGCCGACCCTCCCAAATGTCCCAAACCCAGCTGCCCCTTGATAACAACTCAGGGGGTAAAAACCCTTTTCTTAACCTATAGACACGATATTTGTCTGTTAATGGTGAGAGTCAGTCGTGGCATTGCTCATCTGTCACACTGCTGCTCCTCCCCAGGTGCTTTGTTCTCCTGCACTCACACTTCTCTCTGCAAATCTGTGGCTTATTAAATGACCTGCTGGCTTTGTGTCTCCTCTGGCTGCAGGCAGAGTCTTTTTGGGCAGTCACAGAGAGAGCTGCGGCTGGAAAAATTAATGGAGGAGAAAGAAACAGGGAAGGAGAAGGGCTCTTGTGAAGATCGTGCTGCCCTCCTGAGAGCCTCGGGGGAGATGGCAAAGGTGCACCAGGACCCCATGTTCTCTGATGACGTTTCTGTCATTGAGCCAATGGTAAGTGATAGCTGAGAACCTCATTTTCCTCCTCTTCCTCCTCTCCCTCTTTCTCCTCCCACCCACTCCAACCCTGGCTGTGGTCACTGGGCAGATCCTCAGCTGGCCCCACATGCTGGGAGGGAGGGCATTGAGTTTCTGGTGCAGCTGCAGAGCTCACCTAAAAATGCTAAAGTGCTCAAAGCATTTCTGCCCTGGAGGGTCAAGGCAGGGCTGGGAGCCTGACAAAGCCGAGCTCTGCTGCCAGGGCTGGAGCTCAGGGCACTCCGTGCGTGTCCTTGCAGTGTCACAGGGAGCAGTTCTTGTAGGCAGGGGCTGCCCCCACACGTGGGGCTCAGCAGAGGCTGTTGCAGCACTGCCAGCTCACACACTGACCTGAAGCTGGCAATGGCTGGCTGGGAAAAGGAGGCCAAACTCAGCCCAAGGTTAATCCCAGAAATGCCAATGGCCTCCTGTAACCACACCTTGCACTATTTCTGAGTCTGCCTTCCAGTGTCATCTGAGAAGGCTGGAAGGTTCCACTGGGCCTTTTGAGTTCTCCTGCACACAGGGACAGAAAAGCTTTTCCTTTTCTGTTTGTGCAAGCCAACTGCCACGTGCTGCCATCAGCCAGAGCCCTGATTCTGAGCACTGGCATTGTGAGAGATGATGAATGCCTGGTGTCTGCACAGTGCAAAATCACTTCTCCCCTTGGAGTAAAGCCCAGAATAATCCCAACCTCTGCTTTCTTTCAAAACAGGTTAAACTAATATTTTTATTTCTGGGGGAGGGGATCATGATCTCTCCTTGTGAAGAGCCACCAGTGCACATTGGCAGTTACATCCCACTGCAGCTGACAGCAGCATGATGTGAGCAAGAGCTTGTGTCAGAGCAGTAGGAAATTGTGGAGAGTGGGACCTGCCCATCATTGAGAGCTTCCAGCACTGTGTTGAGCTGGCTTTGGAGGGTTTCCTTGGGCTCCTTGTGTTGTTCACTCATCACTGATGCTCTAAACAAAGGCTGACAGGACTATGGTTGAAAACAAGAAATGTGAAGATTGAAGAGAAATGTTTTGCTGTTTCTGTTGTAGGAGGGAGAAATCGAGCCGGATGGTTTGGCCAAAATCAAGATGACTTTCAAACCCCTGGAAGCAGTGGAGTATCAAAGTGTGGCTTGTTGCAGCATCTCAGGTGCAGCTCCTTTGCCCTGCTTCTCTCCCCCTCAGTGCAGCCATGGTGCAAGCCTGAGCCCACTGGGCTGCCCTGGCAGTGCTGGGAAGAGTCCCTGGCCAGCAGGGCAGTGCTGGCACATCCCCAGTGGCCCTGCAGCTCCCAGGGAGTGTCCCGTGCAAGGCCAGGGCTCAGAGTGCTGTGTCTGGGTTCCTGATCCCAGCACAGCCCAGGCAGTGCAGGGAGAGGTTTTGATGCCATGGCTTTGCCGGCATTTCCTCAAAGGCCAGAGAGCTGCAGAGCAGAGCAGCTTTAGTGAACAAGCACTAAGCCCCTGCAGGCCCCTGGCCTCCAGGATGGTTCCATTGGACATGGATCCATCATCAGGTGGCAGGAGCTGGGTTAGAAATGTGCTCCCTGAGCCTGGATCAGCTCCCACTGGCCAGACAGCACCAGAGCAGAGGGGGCTGAGCCCCACTGAGCCCAGGCTGTTGGTAGAAGGAGCAGCCTTGGCCAGCAGCTGCTTCTCTCCCTGTGTGGGAGCTGTCACCTTGCAGCTCTCAGTCTGTGGAAACAGAGCCAGTGCTGAGGGTCAGAAGGTGAGGACTTGGGCAACAAAGTCCTGTGCTGCTGGGCCAGGTAGTTTGGTAATTGCCCAGCTCTGGATGAGCTTTGTGCCTTCACTGAATGGATTTCCAAGCTCCTCTAGGTGCATGGGAAGGAAAGCACAGAATCCTAGGATGTTAAGAATGGAATGGGCCTTAAAGATCATCTAGTGCCAAGGCCCCTGCCATGGGCAGGGACACCTCCCCCTAGAGCAGGTAGCTGCAAGCCCCATCCAGCCTGGCTTTGAACACTTGCAGGGCTGGAACCTGCACAACTTCCCTGGGGAACCTGCTCCAGTGTCTCACCACCCTCACAGGAAAAAATATCATCCCAAATATCTAACCTAAATTTCCTTTCTTTCAATTTCTACCCATTACTCCTTGGTCTGCCACTCCAGGACCCCTGAGATGTTTGAAACTCAGCAAACTGGTGGCTCCAATTGGAAACCAGCCCGAGGAATGGGTTAGGAATTAGAAGTCAGCCCCAAGGGATACCTGCTGAGGGAAGAGAAGGGTCCATATCTTGTCCTGCAGCATCAGGAGCTGGTGGCATCCAGCTCAGAGTCAGGGACTAGCACTGAGGCAGCCTGGAAAAGACAGTGTGACAGAGGGAATGCTTGTACTGAAATGGACATCTCTCCCCAGGCCGTGAGAGCAGGCTGCCCCTGCAGCTCAGAGGGGAAGGCCAAGGACCCTTGGTGGAGCTCAGCTGTGACACTCTGGAGCTTGGGGACATTTTTGTCAATACCCCCCATGTCTGTGAGGTGAGCAGCAGGGCTTAGGATGGATGCTGATGGCTCCTGAGGCAGCAGCAAGCCTGGTGGAGCTGTGGAATTCCTGCCAAGCTGGGCAGTTGTGAGCAGGGAATATTTGATGTGCTGGTCCAGTCTGGGGGGTCAGAAAGGTGTGTCTGTTGTTCATGAAGCCCCAGCCCCTGCTTTTGGGCAGCCTTCCTTAGGGATCAGCTGGGAGGCTTCCTGCAAAACAAGCCCTTGGCAGGTGAAACCAGCACTGGGTGCAAAAGCTGCATGTTCAGAGGCTTTTGTGGCAGTGCCAGACACAAGGCACCTTTGGACTGGGCTCTGCAGAAGCAGCTGGAACCAACTGGCTGCCTTTGAGCTTCAGTCAACTGCCAACAGCTTCCAGTCAAGGGTCTCCTGCTCATTCCTGGAAGTCCCAGGAAAGCCTTGGGAGTTCTGTCCCTTGCTGACCAGTGCCACACTTCAGCCTTGGTGCATCTCTGGCTCTGGAAAGAGAAAAGTGTTCCTGGGAATAAAGCAAAGGATTTTTCTACCTATTTGCCTCCACCCCCCAATAGTGTCAAGCTTGTAAAAAAATCATGAAAGAGCAACTGAAAAGAGGTAGGAAATGAGGCACTGCATCAGGGCAAACACTTTCAAAAGCTTGTCTGGGGAAGAAAAAGACACCACGAGTTTTCTCTACCAAAAGATGGTGCTGTCTGTACATTTTGCTGCTGATGCCTCATTATCAATGTCTCGTTTCCATGGTGTGGGAAAAGGTGAGTGAGTACATGGTGCTGTTGGAGCTGTGCAGGCTGGGGCAGCAGCAGCTCTGTGCTGATTCACCAGGCAGCTGCAATCACCCCACGTTGCTCTCAGGGCCAGGTCTCCATGAGCTGGGTGATGCTGCCCAGAGGTGCACTGCTCTGTGTCCATGGGATAACCCCAGGCTGACTGCAGGTCTGTGCAGCTGCCACTGCTTTGCATGCAAACCCAAAGGCAGAACTTGTCCTCTTGTATCTTTTGACTTCTGCCATTCAGCAGCACAAAGCATCTTCTGCCTTTTCTGGCTGTTCATTGCATCCTTAGACAATAGCTCCCAAGAAGGGAAGATTCCACATGGATTTCCACTTTGCTTTCTTGCTGCTGCAAGTGAACCTGATCAACCAAGGAGCTCTTGATGCTCCCTTCAGATACATCCCTTCAGCCACAAAGGTGGGCTTGGGCTTCAAGCTGGCACCCCAGGAGGGCATCATTGCAGCAGGTGGGAGCCAGACTCTCCAGATCTCCTTCAGTGCCACCGTGTTGGGGAGGTTTGAGGAAGAATTGCGGTTCAGTGTGGCTGGATCTCCTACGCCTGCCATCCTGACCATCAGGTAAGGACCCTGGGAGCTTGGTGGGCACATCTGGAGCTGTTTCTGGGACATGCCCCACCTGCCTCCTGTTGGGGTGGAGCATAGAGAAAAGGCATTTGCTGAGGTCTTCATCTCTGCTCTGATGCTGGCATTGCTTTAGTGGGAGGATGCCTCCTGCCCTGTGTGGTACCTGGAGCTGGAATGACTCCTCCCTGCAGGGATCTCCCTCTGCCCTGGGCCATGGCAGGCAGTGGGATGGATCAGCTTTGGGCAGCAGCTGCTCTGGGATGTCCCAGCTGAAGAGCCAGCAAGGCCCCCAGGGCTTTGGAGATGGGCCAGCCTGGGGCATTCTGCAGCAGCAGCAGTGCTTTTAAAAACTTCTGTCAATAATCCATGCCAGATGGGCAGCAGCAGCCTCACCTCCCCTCTCATGGCCATGCTGTGGGGGACAAGCTGTGCTCCCAGCTGCTGTGCCCAGAGGGCTCTGGTGCCTCCTGTGCACAGCCAGGCAAGGGCTGATGTGGGAGTCAGGGAACTGTGCAGCAGGAACTGTGCCAAGGACTTGGGCACCATCCCCTGGGCTGGTGCCATGGCAAGAGATCATCCTGGCCCAGCACAAGGGACAAGGGGTGATGATAGGGGAGGCAGAGCTCAGTGCTCAGCACCACAGCAGCACGAGGCCCTGTCCCTGCCAGCCTGAGCCATGTGCTGCTAGGATAATGCAGTGGGAGCAAGAGAGCTGATGCTGGCTGCTCTGCAGCTTTGGAGCTAGGCTGCTGCTCTTGGGAGGCACTGGGGCAAGGCAGTGAAGAAATGAAAGCAATCTGCACTGGATTATGGCAATAAGATAAGGGAGATGGATGAACAAGAACAAGGAAGTTATTACTTAGCAAGAGCAAAGTGGTGAGTAGGTCTGCCCCCAGTGGAGAAAGAATGATGATGGCTTTGTTTTGGAGGAAAAGTGATGCTTTTTTATTTTGGAGATCAAGAGGGAACCTTCCACCATCCAATAAGTGATTTTCCTCTGTCCCTCCCCTAAACTGGTGATGGGATGTTTGTGCATCAGCAGCTTTCTCCTTGAGCAAGGGCAGGTGTCTCTTGTTGAGATGTGTGGAGCAGAGCCAGGGGCAGTCCTGTGAATCCAAGAAGGCACAGGTCACTGGGCCTGGATTTTTAACCACAAGGCAGAGAGGGCATGGATTGGCATCAGCCATGAAATCAACTGGTGAGTGTTGTGCAGCTTCAAGTGCTGCTTTCAGTGGGTGTTGGTGACTTTTGGAGTGTGTCTGCTGAGTTCAAGGACAGGTGAGGTGCTGTGCTAGATTCAGGACCCCCTTGTTTGGTTGTTGAAGCTGTTGCTCTTGGCTGTGCCAGCTGCTGCACTGCTGACAAGCTGCTCCTTTCCTCTAGGATTCATCTGTGCCCTGTGTAGAAGTGTTGCTGCTCTTTTCAGAGGATGTTTGGGGCTGCCCTGGGTTCATGGCTCAGAACTGTGTCTGTAATGATGGTGTGGGTCAAACTCTGCTGAGAAAGCTCCTCCGTGGGAACAGCAGTTCCAGCTAAGAAGTAGCAAAGCAGGAACCTGTGGCTGGCAGGGCTGGTTACAGAAGTTTGTGGGGACACCTTGATGCCCATCCCATTTCAGATGGGGAAAGTGAGGCCCAGAGCCATGTCTGGCTGTGTGTTCAGGGTCCTTCATGGGACCAGCAGCATCCCAGGGGCTTTTCCTGCCTGCCCTGTGCCCAGAGCCCATCAGTGGCTGCTGGCTGCTGGCCACTTGGCTTTAGCTGCCTCCTGTGCCCAGGGGCACTGTGCTGAGCACACGGTGTGTGCTGGTTTGAAAGGCACGGTGCCCTGACACCAGGTTTGTGCCCCCAAGCCACGACAGCCGGAGCTTTGCAATTCCTTGAACCAAGGCATTTCCTGCTCTGTCCTCGCCATGCAGGGGCAGCGTCACTGGACCCAGTTTGCACTTCGACCTCCCTGAGCTCGACTTCGGGGACATCTCCTTTGGTGAGTGCTGCCTGGGCTGGGACACAGCGGGAGGGATCTGTGCCTTCCAAGGGAAAAGCATCCCTCCCTCCTGCTCTGCCACAGCAGCCTCTTCAGGGTGGGAACTGCAGGGCTGCTGGTGCCGCAGGGAGCATTTGGCCATTGTCAGATCAAACAGAAGCAAGGCAGAGAAAGTCAGGATTTTCTGGTGTCTCTGTCCTGCTTGAAAAGACAGATATCTGCCAAGAAAGGTGGGGATCTTCCTGGAATGGAAAGATGAGCCCCTCCCTCCAAATGATGATACCTTTGAAATTACAGGGCTCAAACTATGGGGAAAGAAATAACAGTTCTTTCCTAGACTATATCAGGAGAGCCCAGAGAACAAGAGCAGATGTTTGCCAGCTGCCAAGTCCCGTTTTTGTCCTTTGGTGCAGTGAGGATCCCAGCAGGAGGAGCTGTGGGCTCTGGCAGGGCAGTGATCCCCTGCCAGCCGGCAGCGGCAGGGAAGGAGGGAAGGAGGGAAATGCTCCTTTTGCAGAGGGACAGAGGGCAGGGGGATGTGGGCAGTGGCTGAGAGCAGCAGGCAGCAGCGGGGAAGGCAGGCAGGGTGGGTGCCAGGCTGAGCTGCAGCCAGGGCAGTCCCAGGCCAAGCACACAACCTACCGCAGCAGCACGCGGCCGAGCTCCCATCCCCGAGCGGGAGGAAGGGAAGCTCCGCTCCCTGCCCAGCCTCAGCTCCCACTGCACAGCGCCCACGGCATCACGCCACAGCTGCCAAAAACCCCCAAGGGAAAAGCCCACCCCCAGGGCCAAAACCCCCAAACCCCCTATCCCCCTTCCCAGACCAAGGGGAGCATTCACTACCAAGCCTGAACCCAGAACAAGGAAGGTCATGGACTTTTTAAGGAAACTACTTGCCTTTCCTGAGCTGCTTCTGTCCCCCCCTGCATCACCATGGAGGCACTTGTCAAGTTGCCTTTTTGAAGAAATGAAACAAGAAAGGCAACCAATGGAACTATGGTTCTGAACCAGGAGATTGATCCTGCTGGATCTGATTTCATTCCTAAGGTCTCTTCAGCTGAAGGCAGCTGTTGTATCTTTGCTTCTTTGGAACTGTTGACTGTTGTCTGCATGCCGTGAGCTCAGTCTCATTGGAGGTTTTGCCATCTGTGTTTGTCCTTGTTGTGCCTCTCTTGCCTCCCTGCTGGAGTCACTGCTGGAGCTGGCAGTGCTCACTGGGATGGGCACAGAGAAGCTCTGGGCTGCAGCTGCAGTTGTTTTTTCTCCCCATCTGTGTTCCAGTGCCTCTTGGTGAGCAGGCCTGGGGAGAAGTCTCCTCCCCACAGTGCTGTCAGCCCAGCCAGATGCCCACTGCAGAGCAGCTTGTGGCTGCTCTCCGGGCTCTGCAGGACATCCCCACCATGAGTGGCTGCATCTCTGGCTTTCCAGCATGGAAAGCAAATCCCAGAGCTCCAGTGGGGTAAAGCCTTGCAGGCAGCAACCCCAGTGAGCAGCATGGGTGTGATGTCCCCGTTTGTTGGGTGAGGTGGGACCCGTTTCCTCATTGCCAATCTCCAAGCAAGGCTTGGGTGTGCCCCCAGTTGAGTGGGCTCTGAGCTGTCTCGTGCTCAGTCTGTTTGGCCCAAACCAAGAGATGCCTTTAGGATCCTGCAGAGAGAAGCTGCATTGGGCTGCTTTGCCTCACGTTCTAGTTCCTGATTCCATCCTCACTTTCTTTTGCTGTAGCTTCTTCTCAATGCTGACTCACTGTTTATCTATCTTGAAAAGGGTGGGAGTGTTGGCAGGCTTAACAGGGAATTTGACAGCTTGAATTCTCAGAGGAAATGCTCGGTCTGGGTGCACACTCATCACTGGGAGATCACTGGTGCTGGTTTGGGGCAGGTGAGGCAGCTCCTCCCCATCGCCAAGAGAGAAGCTTGCAGTGTTCAGCAGGGCTAAGAGTGGGCATTTTCAAGGCTGCAGTCTGCAATCTGTGTCAAAGGGAACTGAGTGGCGATTCATTCCTCATGCAGCGTCTGGGTGAGCTGTAGTTCAGATAATCCAGAGCTAAACTCCAATGCCACTTTCATCGTGCCAGGCCATTCCCAGCAGGAGTCATGCCACAATGGGAGCCTCAATGGATGTTGGTGTCCTTTCCTAGGCTTTCCCTACACCCAGCGCTGCCGGCTCACTAACAGCTCCCCGGTGCCCGTGACGTTCCAGCTCCGCATGTCGTTCGATGGCACGCAGCCGGCCGTGGACAGCGTGGATCAGATCCGCTGCCACAGTGACCCAGCCTGGAGGAAGGGCGTTCACTTGTATGTGGAGCCCCGGGAGTTTACAATCACTCCCAGCCAAGGGACCATCCTGCCCCAGGGACACCAGGACATCCAGGTACGGGCAGAGTGCAGCCAGAGACGCTTCAGCACCAGGGCTGCAGCTGCACTGCAGTGTGGGAGGGCTTTAGCTCTGCTGCAGCTTTGAGCAGGGTGTGAGTGAGAGATCTGCACTGCTCTGAGGCCTCTGCTAGCTGCCTTACTCGGGGTGTTCCTCAAGGAGCACTGTTTTTTTTCCAAAATCATATGCTGAGGTCACATACCGTATGGTCAAGGCCAGAAGTCACTCTTGTGTTCTTGAGAACCATTTATTTGATTGCAAGTGGGCAGAGCAAAGATGAGGGCAGAAGGTGGCTGTTAGAGAGATGTCATTGTATAAAACAGTTAGCTTTTCTTCTTGGTCTCATTTCCCCTCTCCTGGGGAGCAGAAGGATTTGTGTTCACTGCAGGAATCTCCAGTGGGGACAAAAAAATCTGCAGCCATGAACTGCCCAGCACCTGCTGGGCCACACTTTGCCCTCAGCTTCCTGCTGTAAAGCTGAACTTGTTGCGTTCAAGTCAGATTTCTTCTGCATTTATGTCATTGTAGTCAGATGAGAAATTGGCCCCTTAATTTGAATACAGTGGTGCGTAGAGCTTTAGTCTAATGTTTTAATGTAGCTGAGCTATGCCCTGATAGCAAGGTGTGTTTAACACATCTGCTATTGCCAGAAGGCTTTTGTTGCTTTGAGACTGTGCTCTACACATGGAGCAGCAGCAGAATTAAGACAAAATCTTCCCTCAAGGACTGGAGGATATCACATGTGGATAATGAGCTTTTGTAAGGAAGAATTTCCTGTTCTTCTCTTCCACCAGGTGACCCTGTGTTCCAACTCGGTGATGGAGTTCTATAGGAAAATGCTGGTGGATCTGGAGGGTTTTGGCAAGGGAGTGGCATCACTGCTCATCACAGCCAGGTACCAGCCCTTCCCTGGCCTCCCCCAGCCCCTGCCTTGCCCAGGCTTTGCTGGCTGCAGCTGCCAAGGAGAAGTGCTGGTTCATGAGCTCATGTTGTGCCAGCTGGGCATGAGAAGAGCAGAGCTTGGACAGCAGCCTGTGGTGAAAAGCAGCCCTGCTCCCAGCCCAGCAGGGTCCTGGGCCCTTTTCTGAAGGCACCAGGAATGAGATCATTTCTTGGCCTGGCTTTTGGTGCTTGAGGTGGAACAAATTTCCCCAGGGCCTCCTCTCCTTCTTGCTGCAAGAGGTGGAGTTGTGCTGGGTGCGAGCACCGTGCATTGGTTTGGGGCACAGCAAGCAGCCTGCTGAGAGCCAGGCTCTGGTTCTGTTCATGAGGGCACGTGGCAGGGGGGAAGTGGCTGCCAGCAAGAGTGCTGAGGGCAAGGTCTCAGGAGGGGAAAGCAGCCCTTGATGTGGCAGCTCAGCTCTAGATTTTCTCCTTCCCTCTGCTTCCCACTCTGAGCTTGAATGTTCTCAGGGTTGAGAGCAAAAGTGGTTGTTGCTGCAGCAGAATTCCATCCTGCTGTGCTGCTGTGGGTGTCAGTGGGATGCCAGGAGGGATGCAGTTCCCTGGGGCTGTTCCCTCTCCCAGGCAGAGCCATCCAGGCAGTGCCCGGGCTGGCATTTTGTCAAGCAGGTGGGGCTGGGGACAGTCAGTGCCTGGAGCTGTGGAGGGAAGGAGCCAGGGAGCTGTAGGGCCTGGGAGGGGCTGATCAACCACTCTGGAGGGCAGCTGGTGTCTCGTGCCCTCCAAGGCTGGGGCAAGCAGCTGAGTTCCCGGGCAGGGCAACAGCACCATGGCAGAGAAGGGAGTCATTTTTCCTGGGCACTGGAGTTGTGTGTTCCTTGAGCCTTAGTGAGCTCTGATCCTTGTTGGGAAGGCTCCCCCAGAGCTCATGGATCACTGGGAGTGTTACAGGAGTCCTTGCAAGGCTTCCTGGGGAAAGGAGGGGCTGAGGCAGCTGTGGGACAAAGTGCTCTGCCTGGGGCACTTGGCAGCCTCTGGGTGCTGCCTCTCAGGGTTTGCCCCTCCTTGACAAGACCTGTTGGAGTGGGAAGATGTAGAAGGCAATTTATCACTGCAGGGCTGTTCAATGTCCATTTGACAGTGACCAATGTGTTATGCTCCATTTCACAATCTTTGGGGGTAAATGTTCTCCATTCTCTCAGTATCTCTGATTCCCCTGGGCTCATCTCTTTGTCCAGATGTCTCGTTCCAAAGCTGCAAGTGTCCCCCCATGTGCTGCAATATGATGAGTGCCTCCTGAAGGTGCCATACGAGAAGAAGTTCCTGATTAGGAATCCCAGCCACCTGCCTGGCTGCTATGGGCTCATTGAACAGGTTTGGCATCCCATCCACCTCCCCCTCTCAAATATTATTGAGGAGCTTATTGGGGGAAAAACGGATTTGGACATGACCTTGCTGGTTTGTATTCAGTCTTAAAGATCTGCTGAGAACAGGATCCTACCCGAATGTAAACTTGAGGATGCAGTTTAACCTGCTGAGGGAACAGTTGATGTTCTAGTCTTCAGGGTGTTTTCTTGTGGGAGATCTTAGAGGGTTGTGAAAGCTGCTGCATCCACAGACACCAGTGCCTGTGCTGGCAGCCTCCTTGCAGGATGCCCTGGGAATGCTAAGTCTACAATTCTTGCATCTTGTTTGTGCCTTTTACCTTTGTCCTGGGCATTTTTAAACACGTGTGTCAGTTGCTGTTGCGGTGGATGTTAGGGAGTGTAAAGTTCCTTCAGAGGTGCCTCTGAAGCTGCATTTCATTGTGTCTCTTGCAGAAACGCAGGGAGGACGCTGCTGTGCTCTACTCCAGCCCCAAGCCCTGTGGGATTGTCCAGCCTCACAGCACTGCAGAGATCCCAGTGCTGGTGGAAGTGCAGGCGCTGGGCACGCATCGCACCAATGTTCTCATCGGCGTGTTTGGGGATGAGAGAAACCCACTGGTGAGTGCAGGGGAGATGTGTGCCTCTGTGCAGCTGCTCCTGGCAGGCTGCAAAGGGCACAGGGATTCTGCCGGGGAAAACAGGCACAGGCTGCTGTGGAGAAGGCCAGGAGGGATGGGTGGCACAAACAGCTCGTGCCTCACGGGTGGTAATCTCAGTGTCTGGCACAGAATGTCGTTGGTCTGAGCTGGAATCCAGGGTCACTTTAGTGCATTACTCTTGAAAATGCTGTTAACTTTGGAAACATCTGTTTGGAAATGGCATCTCTCTGAGCACAAAAGGGGATGTCAGAAGACTTCTGGGAACCTTGAGCTTTCTGTCAAGGAAAGGAAAGCTGGCATTTGAAGAGTGGTTGCAAGGATTGAAACTTACATTAAAACATAAGGAAATGACAATGCCAAATTCCCTGAATGGCACCAAACATCTGAACCTGGGCCATTGTGGCATTGCATGTAAATCAGTGAAGAGGAAGGACTGGCAAGGCAGGCTGTGCCAGGGAGCCTGAGGTTGGACAGAACAGTTGCTTTCAACTCTCAGACTGCTTACCTTAAAGAGGAGGGCTTCTCCCCACCAGAGGAACCAGTTGTTTAACTGTCAGCCTGGTCTGAACTAGAGATTTCTTGCAAAGCTTTTACCTTTGGGGCAATCCTTTGTGGTTTGAAAGGTTCTCTTACCTTGATCCTTTTAAATTTGGAAGTGAACATGTAATTTGCTTTTTATTTTTTCTCCAAAAGCCCAGCATTTCAGCTGGAGAGTGGTAGCTGTCCCTAAAGAAATAACTAGAGCAGGGTTGAGCTGTTGAAGGATTTTTAGGTTTCCCTGTTGTGGTTTGCTTTGGGTTTTTTTAAAAATGTTTCTTGCCTGCTTCCTGGGACAGAGAAAACAGTTATGGAGCTCTGGACGGCTGGCAGAAACCTCTCCAAGCCCAAGGCTGATGGAGTCTGGCAGGATCCCAGCACTACAGCCCATGTATGTATGTCTGGATGCATGGGGAATGCCACCTGAGTCCCCTGGGAGTGTTGGAAAATGTCAGCCAAGCCCCCAGCAGTGTCAGGGAAACATTCCTGATAAATACCTGGTGGAGCTGCAGAGTTTCTGCTGTTGGGCCCTGGGGGGGCTGTGCTGGCTGTCACTGCCTGGGTCTGCCCCTGGATGTCTCAAATCTGCCCTTTTTGCTTGCCTTCTCTGTCTTTTCCTCTCCCACTGTGCTTTCTGCATGCCCACAGGGTGTTCATCCCTGTCCTCTGCAGTTCCTCAGTGCAAGCAGTTGCAGCTGCTGCAGCAGCTCAGTGTCGTCCCTGGGCTGCCTTTAGAGCAGACCTGCTCCAGCCTGGATTGGGAAGGGCTGGATCAAAGCATTTCTCAGTTCAAGGTGCCAGCAGCCAGCCAGGGGCTGCATCCTGACCAGGAGCTGCTGGTGCAGGTGTCCCTCCCTCCCACTGCAGGTCCCTGTTCACAGTTATCTTCTTTTCCAGAGATGAGCTTCACCCACCTCAATTCACTCCCCAACCACCAAAGGAGATGAGAACATGTTTGCATTGCCCAGCGTCTCGATGGAGGCACTTCAAGGCTGGAAAGCAGGAGGCAGCCACAGCCCTGACTGAAGAGCAGGATTTGACCCAGTCTTCAGGAGTAGAGGTAGATTTTCTTGTACACCTACTGCTTGTGCTGCCTCCCCAGCCTGCCACCAGCAAGTCATGCTCCTGCTGAGCTCCCTTTTTGCTGCCCTGCTGTCCTGTGCCCTGACAGTGGCTGGGCAGCAGGGCCAGTGGCTGGACATGGGGGAGTGGGAGGGAGAAATAAGAGAGTTTTCCTTGGAGAAGCTCACTCAGATCCTACAGGCCTGTGTTGAGTGTGGCATTTTTTGCCTTGTTGCCTTCCCAATGCAAGATGAGGCTTTCATCTGCATCATGATGGGAAGAGCTGCAGCTTCCTTGGCAGAGCAAGCTGGGATGAGTCCTGATCTCCATGTGCCCTCTTCCCAGCCCAGCCAGACTCCCTGTTTGCAGCTCTCTGCTGTCACCCGAGAGCTGCTCTTGCACTGCTGGCCCTGAAGCTGTCTTACAAACTGAGACTTGGCAAAGTGGCTGTTTCTTCCTGCAGGCATAGGGAATGGCTTGTTTTTCAGGTGCCACCACAAGCTCCTGCAAGCCCTCACCTCCCAGCAGGCCTGGAGGGATTCAGGTGCTGCGTGGACGCACCGCACACTGCCCTGGGAGCAGAGAAGGGAAGAGGGAATCTGTCTCCCTTGCACACTGTCAGTGTGGCAAGCAGGGCTGGAGCTGCCAGTGCCACTGGTGGCCCTGAGCATTGGCCACAGAGGGGCCTCCCATCCCTGCAGGCCCAGCACAAAGTGCTGCTGGAGCAGCTGGGTGTTGGAGAGGCCGTGCAGGACACGTTGTGGGGCTGCCCAAGGACGCTGTGCAGCCCCTATGGAGGGCACTGCACCCCCTGCAACTCCTCAGGTGGTCCAGAGGAAAGTTTTGCAGGAGCTTTTGCTGTAGCACCTTGAGGGAGCAGCATTTAAATCAGAGAGAGAGGGGCAGAGCCTCAGG
This sequence comes from Passer domesticus, assembly GCF_036417665.1. Lineage (NCBI taxonomy): Eukaryota > Metazoa > Chordata > Aves > Passeriformes > Passeridae > Passer > Passer domesticus. Next base: position 72,954,658 of record NC_087479.1, on the reverse strand, counting down.
AGTCAGATGAGCTGGGCTGGGAGTCCTTTGCTCAGCTCCAAGAGCTCTCACTCTGAGTCTCCTCCTTTTCTAAAAGCAGTAAGTTTTGAAACTTTGTCAAGGCAAGTTGTGCATCAGAGAGAATTTCTAGTGCCAGGAGACATCCCAGTTCACTTTCATGTCATGTACTTATGAATGCATTGACCCGTGAGGATGGGAGGAGATTTTCCCCATGGTCCCTGCACTGGTCAGTGGCATGGATGCAGGATGAGATCAGGGTGATTCTGGCAGTGTTTGGGGAATAGGCCCCTCTGGCTGCAGCTGCACTTTGCTCCAAGCTGCTCTTCTGCATCCATTTCCATGCTCAACACCTCCATCTCTCCTGTCTTCCATGCAGGCTTCCAGTATCCTGCCAGTGTCAGGTGTGCTGCAGCCAGGAGAGAGCCAGCAGGTCTCCTTGCCCTTCTCTGGCCACCTCAACAGCATCTCCAGTGCCACGGCGCTGTGCCACGTGGAGGGAGGCCCCAGCTCCGAGGTGCTGGTGCCCGGGGAGGCCTCACGTGTCAGCTGCTCCCCGAGCCCCCAGGAGATCAACTGTGGCTCTGGGGCACCTCTCAGGGAGAGGTGAGTAAGCCTTCCATGGGTTCCTGCTCTCCATGGCTTACTGTCCCTGCAGGGCTTCCCTGCTCCAAGGACTCTGAGCTCAGAGGTGCTGCATAGCAAAGGCCAGAAGCAGCACAGGGATGGCCACTCTTGGCTCCCTGGCTCCCAAGAGAGGAAGCACCTTCTTCTGTTGGGACAGAGCATCTTCTTCTCTAGTTTAGTGGTGAGCCCTCCTGGCTCAGATGCTGCCTGCAGGGAGCTGGGCTCTGGCCTTGCCTTGGCACTGCCTCTAGAGGTGTCTTTAGCTCCATGGTGTTGAGTCACATCTTCTTCAGCATCTCCCTTCTTCACCAAAACAGTGGGATTGTGGTGTGGGCAGGCGTGGGGCACAGACCAAACCTTGGTTTGGGTGCTGGTGCTGCCACAGATGAAGTCCTTGCAGTGCAGATCTGCCAGGGTTCTCCTGATGGTGGGGCAGCAGCCATAAAAGCTCCTGTCCTTGGGGCTCCCCTTCAGCTGCAGCAGTGGGCAAGCACAGGAGAAGCTCTGCTCCAGCAGGGCAGCCCAGCTCAGGACACACAGGCAAAGTGTGAGCTGGGAGTGGAGGCTGCTTAAAGCAAGCCTGTGCATCAGGACTTCCTTCAGGCCAGGCTGAAGTTGGTGTCATGGGGAGGAGAGGGACGAGGCTGCTTCAGATGGTTTCCATGGCAGACAGCACCAGCTGGCTTGGTCACAGCTGGCTTCCAGCAGGAAATCTGGCTGACAAGAGCCTGTCTTACTGGAGAGCAATTCCTGCAGCCTTTGCTTTCTGACTGATGGGATTATTCTCATTTAGGATCAGGCTATCAGTTGTTAAAACCGAGGCTCACGGACAGAGACTCTCTAACTCATTGAAGTTAGAAAGTGGTATGTTTATTAACCCCGGCGGGCGGCACCAGAGTCGTTCCTACAAGGCGTGACCGCGCTGTACAAGGTTCTTTGCCCTCTCTTTATTTCCAAGGATCTTACACACAATACATGTGCACAGCCCCAGCACCTCCCCTCCCTGCTCTGTATTAAAATGTGGTCATTGGTCCTTCACACCTGCGCAATTCTTCTCTGGAATTGGGTCGGTGGTCTCGAATTGGGTCAGTGGTCTTAAGGGATGAAGTCAGGAATGTCTTCATCAGGTCTCTGTGACCCTCTGGCACCATCCAAGGTCCCCTGCTTAGTGACTGATTGACATAAAGCCCAGGTGCTAACCATTGTTCTGCTGGTTTCAAGATGTTCTTCTAACAGTTCACTTACTCCACTTCCTTCTATCAAGAAGCTCATCATGGTAAACAATATAACAATCAGCTCTGGCTTAAGCATCTCATCATCATTAACCTATGGTCTACCTGTCTAACTGACATCCTGATCAATGTGAATTGCTTCTAAGCCTCAGCTGAAATCCGAACTCATTGAAATCCTGCTTCAGTTCTGCCCAGGCAGAAGGGAGCTGAATGAGCTGAGTAAGAATTGCAGGAGAGATCAGCAGACGTTGGCAGTCTGTGCTCTGCTTGAAACTGGGAAGTCAAGAGACAAAGGGCGTTTTCAGGCACAGCGCAGACAGCTGGTGGATCAGCCTTTGGCAATGGGCTGGAGGTGTCTGGCTATGCCTGGAGAGGGAGCTTGCACAGTCAAGCCCTTCTGATGGCAAGGCTCAGGCTTGGCTGGTCCTGGAGGTGCCCTTCCACCACTGCCCTCCCTTGGGATGTTCCCAACCTCTGTGGGTTGAGGAGAATTCACGGAAATGGTCTGGCGCTGCTGCCTGGCCTCAGGGTCAAGGAATGAAGTGCAGGGCCAGCCAGGACGAGTGAGCCCAAGGTTCTGGTGCTGACTCTCAGCCATGTTTTCTGTTTTGTCTGCAGAAGGGAGCTGAAGCGGCTGGCTCAAAAGCTTGAGGAGGAGACAAAAGCCTTGGTGGAGGAAGAGAGGCAGAAGGAGAAAGAGAAGCAGAAGAAAGAAAAGAAGGGTGTCTCTGTGGGGAAGGAACCTCCAAAAGCAGAGAAGGGGAAAACCAAACCCACAGAGAAGAAGGAAAGCAAGGCCCCAGAGAAGAAGGACACCAAAATCTCAGAGCAGATGGAAACCAAAGCCCCAGACAAGATAGAAACCAAACTCCCAGAAAACAAAAACAAACATCCAGAAAAGAAGGAAACTAAATTCCCAGAGAGGAAGGAAAGCAAGGCCCCAGAGAAGAAGGACACCAAAGCATTATTAGAGAAGAAGGAAACCAAAGCTCCAGAGAAGATTGAAAACAAACTCCCAGAAAAGAAATACAAACCTCCAGAGAAGAGGGAATCCAAATTCCCAGAGAAGAAGGAAACCAAAACTCCAGAGAAGATTGAAAACAAACTCCCAGAAAAGAAATACAAACCTCCAGAAAAGAGGGAAATCAAAATCCCAGAGAGGAAGGAAAGCAAAGCACCAGAGAGGAAGGAATTGAAAATCCTAAAGAAGGAAACCAAATCTCCAGAGAAGAGAAGCAAACCTCCAGAAACGAAGGAAACCAAATGCCCAGAGAGGAAGGAAATCAAAATCCCAGAGAAGGAAAGCAAGGCACCAAAAAAGAAGGAACCCAAAGCCCCAAAGAAGGGGGAAGCCAAAGTGCCAGAGAAGAGAGAGACCAAAGCCCCAAAGAAGAAGGAACCCAAAGCCCCAAAGAAGGGGGAAGCCAAAGCCTGAAAGAAGGGAGGAACCAAAATCCCAGAGAACCCAGCTGAGCTGGAGAAGAACTCTTTCTTTTATTCACACAGCTTATTTTATACAGTTTGACAAACCTAATGTGCAACTTGAGTTAGTTAATAGATTTCTTATTATTAGTTATGCCAGTTATTCTGTTGGATAATAAAATATATTTTACTTGTGCATCAAATCTCTCTGTTGTATTGTTTGTATTGTTACCTATTCTCTTCACTGATTCTCATGGGACAAATCCCTTGTTCTTGCAGGTGCATTTGTTTTTCACCCTCAGATCAGATTGGTCACCAAGTCTCATTCTCAAAATAACTTCACATGGGAACTTGTGACTGCTTAGCTGCACTTAGAAGAGATGACAGGCCAGCTGTTAATATAGCAGAACAAGGCCTGGTTTCATAAGGCCTTTCTTTTATCATTATTCTACCTGTCTCTGACATCTCCCCTTTTTCTTCATTTAAAAAAGGCTCCTATGTTCTGATGTTGAAACAGCTCACTCTTGGGAGGGTATGATCTCATGAAGGTTATCACTGGTTATCTGTTAGATGTGGGACAAGATACATAAAAGACCAATTACAATCAACAAAACTTACCCAATTCTGTCAAGTCATTGACACAGGGTTTTGCAGCATGAGCAAACAAAAGAATAATGTCCAATGTCTCTTAGGGAACTGGAAAGAAATGGCCATTTTTTCCAATTAGCTGAGAAGTAGGAGAAGGTCCATTAGCTGGAAATGTTGATCTTGGACATCACTGAATGTCCTCCTGGAGCTGGAACAGGGAAGGACTGAAGAAGGTTGGGAGGAGCACTGTCCCATGATGATGCCATGAGGCTTTTGTTGGCCAATTGCCTCTGTCAGTTTCCAGGCACAGCTGTGTCTTGGCAGTCCTACTCCTCTTCCTGTTTTGGCCACAAAGGCTGCAAAGGGATGAGGTTATTTCTCTTTCCACTGGGCCTCATTTCTTCAGAGCTGATCAGTATCTGATGGAATGAACAGGTGACTGCTTTGAGCTGTTGGTGATAAAACACAGGCATCTCTTCTCCTGAAGTTAATGAATCAATTAGGCTTCCCTGTGGGACACTCCATTGGGATTTAGATGGGATGATCTTTTTTCCAAATTTCTAATGTAACTATTGCATGATTCACAATGATTAGTCGTCCAAATTTCTCATGTACATATTGCATTATTTGAATGTTCTTAAGGCATTCATTTTTTTTTTTTTTTTTTTTTTAATAAGAATGAGATGCATGTCTTTTGTTATGAGTATAAAGAAACATCGTAGCAAAATAATACATGTAGTGGACAAGAAACTTAGAGCAATTAGGAATAATTTGGATACAACGATCAGGAATATTTCTAATAGCAGACAAAACTAACAACATAGGTGGAATGAGGTAAATAGAAATCTCTGAAATAATGTACCATCATCCCAGAGTCTGCAAACAGCTGACAAACCTCGATTCAGTGGGGACTTGGATAATTATTTCCAGATCATAATTCCCAAGCTCCCTTTAAAAATAGTTCTACTGTCATCTACAGACGGTCAAATTGCAAAGTCAAAGCAACTCAAATCTAGTTTTGATGCAGAAAACATCTGGGTCTGTTGGCAATTTCCTGTCCAGGCGGAGCTAAGGCCTGGCCACCACCCAAGCTCTAAGTGGGAGAGAATTCCCTAAATGTAATTTTAAACAAGGCTCTTAAGAATAGCACTTAGGAGTAAAGGTCTAGGGGTGAAAGACTGATGGACCATCCAATAGCTGTCTCCTCCAGAATTTCCTCAGCATGGAGATGCTTTAAACACAGCAAACTGTTGGAGTGGTTCTGTAATAACAATTGGGACTGCATCTGATTGCTTAGAGTAGATGTCACAATACCATCAGTTTAGAGGAGGCTTCTGACAAAGCTGAGATATCATTTCCTGGAACTCTGAAAAATACTTGAAAATCATGAGGCAGCACTGGGTCAAACCATGGAGCCCCAGTGCAGAGCCCAGCCAGAGGGGTAGTCTGGTCTAAGAGATACATGAGCAGCTAGAGAACAAAAGAAGGATCCTGAAATGACACGTGTCTTGTAGATAATTACACCAAAAGATGGTAAAACATATGAAAAGCTGGCTATAAAAACAGGAATACAAACATGAATGTATTTATGACACAAAAAATGCAACAAAGGAAACACTGAACAGCTCACTCATAAAATTTATGATATCTCAGATTAAATAACACTCAAACCTGATATAAATTCCTTTCGACATCAATAGAGCTTAACAAGATGAACTCAATAAAACCCAGCCCTAAAAGGATTTCAAATTAATAAACATAATTTCATTATAACCTTAGTAGAACAAAAAGCACTCTCAAGAGAACTCAAAGTTAATCACTATTAATACCGAACATAACTGGATCCATAAAAAGCTGGAATAGATCTTTGTTCAAACTAAGTAAAACTGAAACTTAACATTTATAAACTCTACCAAAATTTACTTAATAAAACTTAACCTTATTCAAGAAGGTAACTGAGCATTACAATATTTGGCCTTAATTTAACAGAATTCAAATGAACATTTTAAAAGTTATAGATATGACATGATGTAACTCAGTCTAAGGTTATTAACACAAAAAGACAACTTAAAGGTGAACAAGCTGTAAGTGAAATAACAGCATGATGGTCTGCTGGAGGCATTAAAGTTGTAACAAGCATATTAGAATTAGAAGTAAATCAGTTATGAGTAAAACCCATGGTAACTGCAAATTCCATGGAAAAAGAAATTCAGTAAGACTTTTCAAAGTGCAGGGTTACTGGGAAATAAATATAATAATGTGCAATTTAACATATTGCTGAACAACCCAACAGCTTTTAGTGACAGTATCTGGCATCATTTTATATGGCAAATGTGTTAGCATTCTTCTTAAAGAGATCAGACCATGTTAAAATTTGATAGGTAATAAGGCGCTGCATTTACCGCTTTTCAACCTCTCCAGTAACTGTAAAACTACATAAAACAATCAGAATTTAGTCAGAAACTAAAATAAACTTTTAAAAACCCTAGAGCACCACGTTTTCAAGGCACACAAACACAGCTCTGGGCCGGAGCGGGGCCTGTGCCGCCCACAGGGGAGAGGGAAGGCGCTGCCCACAGGGAAACTATGGGGAGAACAGAGGACATCTAAACTGCAATAACATAACTGTACACCAATAAAGCTTCTCTCAACATTCACACAACATTCATCCCTTAATTGCCAGAGCCAATCATCTCATTTTCCATCTCCCAGCAGGGCCCTGCGGCCGTGAATCCAGCCCGCCGGGGCTGGCCCGGCTCGGCTGCCACAGCCCTCCCGGGGCCGCTGCACCTCTGCTCCCCAAACACTGCGGGAAAAGAGCAGGGGAAAAGCAGCAACACACAACAAACCCTACAACCCGCACACAAAAGATAAACACAGAAGAGGCACAAGCTGCATTTTATTACACCTTCTGCCAACAAAGTTACTGACTGAGAGTTGCATTTCCAAGGCCAAGATCTGTCTTTTGAGAAACTTCAAACTCAGAAATACCATTCTTACTAGATGTGTACCAGGCCAGGCCTCATTGGAGGCACAGCTTTTCTTGCAACTCTGCATCATCTTGAACTGAAAAAGAATTAAGCAGTGTGCTCATGAGTCTGGCATCTCAGCCAGAAAGGCCAGGTGTTAGAGTGAAGAAGTCAGCCTATTTTTTCTCTTCCATTGGTCTGTCAATAATGATGATCAGAATATATTTCTACATGTTAATATGAAGGTGTTTGTATTTACATAAGCAGTAATGAATCTGTAAAGGCTTTTGAATTCTCTTCAAGGGCAAGGAAATTTGAACCAATAACCCTTTCTTAACAGAGAGGCCCAGTTTAACTTTTCACTGAAGATGTTAAACCCAAGGGCAGTTCATGTAATGCTGTCTTCACATGTCACTGTAGAGACAGACAAGACACCTATTTCTTCATGCACAACAGCCCATCTTTATTCTTCACAGCTCATATTTCTATGGTTTTCTGAAGGCATTGTGTTTCATTTTAATTGGTTAGTAACTTAGTGCAACTCAGTTCATTGGTTAGTAGTTAGTTGCTCATCTAGGTGTCAGTCAAAACCTTTCCTCTCTAACGCTGTTTCCATTCTTGTCTCCTGCATAGAAGATGTGGGTAGAAGTCTTTCCTCTCACAGGTGCAAATTGCTTTCTCACAGGAACTTGTCAGGCTAGCTGTTAGCTGTACTTAGCCCAAGCAGCAGGCCGGAGCCATCATTTTACAAGGGTAACAAGGCTCTTCTCTTATAGGGCTTTACCTATATGCAACATTGCCATACGATTCTTTCAATCTTAAAGAATCATATTAAATATCTTTCACGTAAATTTTGACCTTTGTAATATTTGTGTATGGTAGATTTGGAGTTCAAATCTCTTTTGAATCATCCCTTCATAGAATCCCAGACTCATGGAATCATTCAGGCTGGGAAAGCTGTGTGAGACCATGGAGTCCCAGCTGTGCCCGATGCCCACCTTGTCCCTGAGGCGACTCCGGCGTTTCGGGGTCTCCCCGGCCCCGGCTGTTGTGGGTGCCCAAGACAGAGAAGTCCAATTCAGCACAACCTGTCCAGGCCCCTCAGGCAGGCCCCAGAGCTGCAGGCAGTCTTAGCAAGCTCAGCTCTTTATTGAGATCAGCTCTTTAGTGATTCTCAGCTCATTTGTGATTTCAGCTCTTGGCTTGCTGTGTGCCTTTGGCAGATGCTGGCAGAGAGAGGAGAAGGCTGTGTGAGGTTCCACAGAGATGTCTTTATTGATGTCTTCTGAGAAGGTCTCAGGGACAGCTCTTCTGCAGAACAGGGCAGAAGTAGGGCTTTATATAGGGTACAGGAGTTTTAGAAACAATCCAATAGTGAGGGTCGAGGCAAAAGTGACCTGTGGGCTTACAGAGTGATAAGCAAGGGTCCGAGGGTGGAAGAGGGGATCCTTAGGTCCAGTCATCATGACCAGGCATTTCCTGTCTTAGGCTGCTGAACACCAGGGAGGCATTGCAGGCCCTAGGCCTGCTACAACTCCACTTTCTGTATTTAGAAAAAAGGCCTTCCCTATAGTTCTTTTAAACCAATGGAAAAGGCATGAGAACATAGCTAATACAATGACAATTACAAGGAAAATCCACAACATTCCCTTAATCAAAGATGCAACCCATCCTGTACATCCCCACTGACTGAAAAGGTCATTGACCCAGTCTGGGCTGTTTTCTACTTTTCAGTCCTTCACCAGTTCCTTCAGTTTCTGGATGTTTGCGTGGATGGATTCCCAGTGTGAAGAGAGATTGAAGCAGCACATCCCTTCCAAGTCTTGGCAGCCATGTCCGTGGGCAAGCAGCAGGAAGTCAATTGCTGCTTGATTTTGGAGTGGTGCATGTCTTGTGGTTTCTTCTTCCTTTCAAAGATCGCTCAGGGCAGCCAGTGTAGCGCTGGCTTACTTACTGAGCCAGCACCCAAGGTGATTCACTTCACCAAGGGCTTTAGCTGCAGCTACCCATGGTAGGAATAGGGAGACAGCAATCCTTTTTGGTTTGTTCCAATCGTATAATTTGGGATTGCAATTTTCATCAAATTCTGTGTAGGATCTTTTGTGCCATTTTCATTCACTTTCTTTTTTTCAGTTATGTAGCAAGGTTATATTTGATGTGAGGGTAGAAAGTTTTCCAAGGGTACAGGGACCTCCCTGTAGCCATGAGGGGATTCCAGCCCATCCTCAGTCACCACAGATGAGAAACGTTCCCTTGGGTAGTACTTTGGGGTGGAGAGAGGATACAGAGATCACACGAGCAGTGTAATTACACCAATCAGGAGGGTTATAGGCTTTGTTAATTGGTGATGTGTCTTTCCCGTATCTGGTTTTGGTCTGGTCAATTTCTGGCCAATTACTTTTTGGATGTCTAAAGTAAATTTGACACAGTATGTTGCCTTGGAGGACCCCAACAGGTCCAATTCTTGGGGTTCCTCAAGAGCATTGGGCAGCATTTTTGTCCACTGGTCCCAGGTGCCCACCAGGTTGGGTCTCTTACCTGTGGTGAGGAGGAGCTCTGAGTTATAGACGGGCCAGGCATCGGCTGCGAAGGGAATTCCTACCAGACATGTGGGAAGTGGGTTATCCATGCTTCCCATGGATAAGCACATGTTATCCTGTTTGAATGTCCTTGCTGAGGTTACCCAGACATTGTGGCCAGGCTGTGGGCTAATCCAGGTGATGGCACACGGTACGTGAGGAACATCCAGGCAGCAGTGAGGACAGCACCAACGGAGACATTTTTCATCTCTGGACAGGAATGGGGCTTCTGATAGGGAATATAAGCAAAATTTGTTATCTTGATGGTGGGAGGGGAGGGTTAGGGTTTTCTCCCTTGTTCCTTTCCTCCATTCCTTCCCCTCCCCTTTTTTCTTTTTCTTTTCTTTTATTTTCTTTTTTTTTTTTTTTTTCTTTTTCCATAAGCTAAGGAGGGGGGGTGTGTATAAGGTTAGGGGTTTTTGGTAAGAGTTGAGAAAGGGGAATAATATGGGTTTTTAGGGTAAAAAGGAGTAATAACATATAATTCAGAGAACAATTTTGTGTTCAGGCTGTGTCTGGCAGTAAACATGTTGTAGCAGAATGTTGTTCAGCTTTCTGTTTTGTCTGCTGTCCTGTGATGGGATGGTCTTTTCTTCTGTATGTGGACGTTCGGCGATGTATTCGTCTCCAGGCAGAACTGGTCTGGTTTTGAGGAGGTCTTGTGTTTGACTCTGGGGAATTCTTGTCAGTTTTTATGGGAGTGGCTTTTGCAGTGCCTAGGTATGGTTTTATGTTTTTTCCTGGGTACCATCCAGGAGCAGATGGTAGTAGAACACAGGCATCCCCTCTTCCCCAGGTAATCAACTGGAAAGGCCCAGAAATTTGATGTGTTTCTGGGTCCTTCCCCAGCACAGGTGGTTTCTCAGTGAGCTTTGCTTGGGTGGTACTTGCAAAGTGGTGAAGTATTGGGGGGTCAGGCTCTGATGTTGTACAATTTAGGAAGTTGATGACGTAGAGAGCCTTGCAAAGTCTTTCCACTGGAGATTTGATTTTTGTTTCTCTTTGTTGCTGATTGAGGACTCTTTTGAGGGTTTGATGTGTCCTTTCTACGATGGACTGTCCTGTGGGATTTGCAGGTATGCCTTTCTTGTGTTCTATTCCCCACTCACTGAAGAACTCTTTTAACTTACAGGAGGTATAGGCAGGTCCATTATCAGCCTTGATCTCCTTTGGTGCTCCCAGGGTAGCGAAGGCAAGGAGGAAATGTTTAATGGTGTGCTGTGTGGTCTCTCCTGGATGAGCTGGTGCAAATACTGCTCCTGAAAACGTATCGATCGATACGTGCATGTATTTTGATTTCCGAAAAAGTGGGAAGTGGGTCACATCTGTCTGCCACAGCTGGCAGCTCTTCAGGCCTCGGGGATTGACTCCTGTCCCCATAGATGGTATCTGGTAGTTTTGGCAGTTCAGACATGTGGCAACAATAGCTTTTGCTTGATCTTTTGAGAGCTTGAACATTCTGATAAGGGCAGGCTCATTTTGATGAAAAAATGAGTGTGACAACTTTGCCTGGGCAAAGATCTCAGGGACATTAGCAGTCTCTATTGCCATGGCCAATGCATGTAATTCCCTGTTTCGTTCTGTGATGATACCTGGGAGGTCGGTGTGTGACCTCACGTGTATGATATGGTAAGGTTGCTTTCTGTGGGAGATTAAGTGTGTTAATGCAGAAATCAATTAGCGTAACTTTGGATTGGAAACCTCTTTGAGAAGAGCATGTTCTGCTCTCATACTACACCACTCAGCCAAGAGCACCCTGTTACCTTTGGGGACACCCCTTAAATACCTTTTCCCTTACATCAGCCTGTTGCATATTCATACACCCTCATGCACAGCAAACTTTCCCCCAAACTAGTTTACATGTTCCAAGAACTGTTTGGCATGGCTCCTCCTTGGATCCACCTTTTTAGAGCATGCAGATTCCTTGGCTGTGGTTTCAGTCCTACTTACCACCTCCAGTTTTTGGGCCTTGCTCCACTCTGCCTTCAGACGCTGAGTGCTGACAGTTGGCAGATCTGTACAGGTGTCCTCATCCTGTGTTCATTGGATGTTATCCCATCCAAGCAGCCATTTTAACACAACCAGCCATTTCACTAAGCTTAATGAACAACAGAAATAAAAACTATGTCTTTAGAACAAATTTACTTTAGCACCACACATATAAAATCCATTTTAATATTTGAGAAAAGCCAATATTCTAATACGTATCTATAACAGGGTGAAGGAGCCCTGGCCCAGGCTCTGGCCCTGGGGGACACACAGACACTGCTGGGGGGTCCCTGTGCCCCTGTCCCACCCCCACAGCCCCAGCCCCCCGTCCCCGTGCCAGGCTCTGGGGTTGATCTCGTGGAACATCCTCTGGGGGAGGCTGCGGCGCCGGGGGCGGGGGGACCCGGGGGGACAGGGGACCCCACTGTGCACGAGCAGGGTTGGACTGCTCTGGGGGAGCTGTGAGGGGGCTGGGGCAGAGTGACCTCCCCAGTGACCTCACAGTGCCCCAGTGATGTCACACAGCCCCTGTGATGTCACACAGCCCCAGTGATGTCACACAGCCCCCTGTGATGTCACACAGCCCCTTTGTGATGTCACATAGGCACTGTGATGTCACACAGACACTCTGATGTCACAGAGACATTGTGACCTCACACAGCCCCTGTGATGTCACACAGCCCCTGTGATGTCACACAGATACTGTGATGTCACACAATCACCTGTGATGTCACACAGCCTCAGTGATGTCACACAGCCCCCTGTGATGTCACACAGACACTGTGATGTCACACAGCCCCTGTAATGTCACAGACTACCTGTGGTTTCATACAGCCTCCTGTGATGTCACACAGCCTCCATATGTTATCATTCAGCTGCTATGTGATGTCACAGAGCAGCTTTGTGATATCACAGTCACCCTGTAATGTCATAGCCTTCTCTGCGACATCACACAGCTGCTCTGTGATGTCACACTCTTTGTCACAACCCTCATTCTGATGTCACACAGCTGCCATCTGTGATGTCACAGCTGGCTCTGTGATGTCACAACCCCCTCGGTGATGTCACACAGCCCACTCTGTGCTGTCACACACCCCCTTGCTGACATCACAGCTGCTCTGTGCCTCTAGGACACAGCCACAGAGGTGCTGCTGTGACACAGCCCCCTCTGGGACATCCCCCAGCCCCTGCCAGTGCTGAGCCCCTGTCAGCTCTGGCTGTGCCCTGCTGGTGCCCCTGAGCTGCCCTGGCAGTGCCCCAGCCCTGCTGGGCTGTGCCCAGGAGCTGCTCCTGGCCAGAGCTGTCTCTCTGCAGCGCTGCCCTTGCCAGGAGCTGCCTCTGGGCCAGGAGCCCGGCCCAGCTCAGCAGCACAGACACAGCACCAGGACTTTAATCACCCTCTGGGGCTTTGCTGCTCTTTGCATCACACCCAGTCCCTCTGAGTGTGCTCAAAGAACTTCTCAAGAGCTCAAAGTGAGATTGAACTACTGAAGGTTCTTGTACTTTAAATAGATCCTGTGAGGGACAGGACTGAGAGAGTGTCCCCAGGTTCCAGGGAGATCAGAACACTGGAGGCAGTGATGACAGCTTCAGACAAGCAAGGGAAAGGTGTCTCTGGTGCTGAGCAAACCTGGATGTGTTTCAGGAATGCAAAGGGCCAAGGCCTCAGCCCCAGCCCCTGGCCAGGCAGATCCTGTCCCTCCCTCCTTGCTCAGGGCTCTTCCCGGGATGGGCTCTGGGATGTGGGGATGGGCAATGCCAAGGGCAGGACCATGGGGCGGCCCCTGCCAGGCTGCTGAGCAGGGACAAGGAGGCAATGAGGCCCCAGGCCTGCCAGGGTCACTTGTCCCCTCCTGGCTCAGGCCCAGGGCCAGCAGCCGTGGCCAAAGTGCTGCCCAAGGTGGCTCTGTCAGGGCCTGGCAGCTGCTGCCCATCCCTGTGCCCTGTGCAGCCCAGGCTGTCCTACGGTGTCCCTGCCCTGGCCTCTGTCCCTGCAGGCTGTCCTCATCCCCCGCTGCCCCACCAGGCTGGCCCCTTCCTTTGCTGACAGCTCTGCCTCCTGCCTGCCTCTGCCTGCCCACACAAAGCCTTGGGCTGCTCCAGGCTCCTTCTGGGGGATGTGTTGCACCACAGCCCTGCCCTGGCAGGGAAATTCCTTTCTCCTGGTGTCCAGTCTGGACCACCCCAGCTGCACATGGTGCCTCTCTCTGTTTTATACAAGGAAGAAAAACTCCAGCCTCTCTGAAACCACCCTTCAATCCCTCCCAGGCAACTCCTGTTCTGTCCTCAGTCTCAACACCACTGAGCCCAGAGCCATCAGCCTCTCCCTGCTGGTTATGTGATGAGGCCTCCAAACCCCATCTTGGGAGATTTTTGGGTCCTCACCAAGATCTGTGAAAATGGAAAACTAGTGGCCAAAGTAATTTTTTTCCAAATCTTGCTGTGACAGAACAAGAGTCAATATTTCTAAACTGAATGAGGGTGGATTTACTTTGTTGAAAGGAGGAAATATTTTACAATGATGAGAGTGGCACAAAACAGCAACTTTTTCCAGAGAAGTGGATTCCCTATCACAGCACTACTCCAAGATCAGCAGCTTTGTGCAGCCTGACCCAGTGAAACCCTCTCATCCCCAAGCACAGAATTCCTGTTGTGTGGGTTCTCTGATGTGCTGGGTGCCCTCACAACGCTTCTGGCCAGAATGTCTGCTGAGGGCAGCCAGGCTGCTGCAGGGGCAGTGACCTCACAGCCATCACCATGGCAGCCCTGTCCCCTGGGCCTGGCTCTGCCCTTTCCTCTGCCCCTGCCGTGTCTCTGCTGGCATGAAGAGTTTTGTCATTAATATCTTGTGTCCAAGGTGCTGGGGCCAATGGCTCCCCAGGCAGGCTCCTGGAGCAGAAGTGGCTTTTCAGAGCCCAGGCAGAAAGGAGCCCTGAGGCAGCAGCTCTGCAGTGCTGGCCACCAGGCCGGGCTGCCAAGGGAGGCTTCTGGCCATGGCCTGCAAGCAGCTGCTGCTGCCAAGGTGCCTTTGGTGCCTCAGGCTCTGCCTGGCACAGCTCCCAGCACGGCACTCTGCCCTTGTGCCCGAGCCCTTCCCTGTGCTGGGGCTGGCCTGGGGCTTTTCCTGCAGCGGGACCTGCCCTGCTCCTGGCACAGGAAAGGCAGTTCCTGCTGGAGCAGGAGGCGCTGCCTGCAACGGGCTCCAACAACTCCAGCAAGCTCTGTTGACATCAAATTGCTTCCTAGATCACTATATTCTAATAATTGTTATAGCTCCTATACTGTGGAGTAAATTACTCTCTTTTTTAAAATTTAATCTGTGGTGTAAACAAACCATTCTGTCAAATCATGATCAGAATCAATCAGAGCTGTATTTATATAAATTTATCTAGAATTCCATCGATAATCCTGTGGGACAAATTGCATTAAGGTTCCATTCTACCTGTCCAACCTTTACACCTTTGAAAATGTCTGGGGCTGGGATTGGATCCAACCTATCCCAGTCTCCTGTATTAAAAGGAATTTTAGAAGTCTAGGGGCCCTGCAGGGATTTGAGGATCCATGGTGTGTGTTGGGTGTCATTTCTCCACATCATGACTCAGCAGGAGTTTCTCCAATAAAGAAATAAAGCTTTTGCCTGAAGCTCCAACTGCACATGACAGGAACCCCTGGGAGTGTCTGGGACATCCCGGCTCTTTGGCAGCCTGGGAACTCCTGGGATGTCATCGTGGAGCCCCTGTGAGTGCCTGTGACAGATCAGTGCCTTTGCAGCCCAAGGTCCCCTGGGATGTCACCATGTGACATCCTCTGACTGTGACTGTCTCTGACCACAGAAGCTCTTTACCATCCCCAGAAACCCCGGGGAGGTCTCCATGGAGCCCTTGTCTCTGCCTGTGACATTCCAGCTTTTGAACAGCCTGGAGACTCTTGGAAAGTCACCATGGAACCCCTCTGAGGGCCTGTGACTAATCTGATCCTTAGCATGGCAGCCAGGGCTGGGACCAGCTGGTATGCTTGGTTTCCACAGGGCAGGGATCAGGAATGGGATTCCCCAATTTCCTGCTGCCCCTAAAACTGCGCTGCCGATTGCTGCCCTCCTGCCTCCCATGGAAAGCACAGAAGGCAAAGATTCTGGGCTAGGATAGGAACAATTTATTGGGAGCAGCAATAAGATCAGGAACAAACAGGAACAGCAACAATATTCATAACAAAAGGGACAAGAGAAATGGAAAACTACAACTCAGCTGACTGTCTCTTCCCGGACACAATTTCCTCCTGCCTGGAAAGAACACCCTTCTCCTCAAGGGGAGAGAGAGAGTCCCTTTCCTGCCTGTGGCAATGACCTGAGGTGGGAGTGAATGGAATGTCACGGCCATGGCCACAACCTCATGTTCATCAATCCCACATCATGCCATCTTCAGGGGCAGGAGGAGGGACAGGTGTCTTCCCAGCATGGATCACTGGGAACATGGATCACCGGGAACATGGATCACCAGGGCTCTGACCAGCATGGGTAATCCAATGGGGGATGAAGCTGCAGCAGTGCATGGAGCTCTCCCTGCAGTTGGGGAATTTGCAGGGCTTCCCTTACCAGTGACTCCATTGGTGTCTGGTCAAGTGAGAGCTCTGGGTGAAGCTCTTTCCACACTGGGGACACTCGTAGGGCCTCTCCCCAGTGTGGATGCGATGGTGGGTGATGAGGGTGAAGTTGTTCTTGAAGCCCTTCCCACAGTCGGGGCAGCAGAAGGGCCTCTCCTCTGTGTGAATCCACTCTTGTAGGCAGAGATTTGAGCAGGTGTGAAACCTCTTCTGACAGGTGCAGCACTTGTAGGGCCTCTCCCCAGTGGAGAGGTGGGTGACGAGGTGGGAGTTTTGCTTGAAGCCCTTCCTGCAGTCAGGGCAGAGGAAGGGCCTCTCATCAGTGTGAATCCTTTGGTCCTGAGGAGATTGGAGCGGGTCTGAAATCTCTTCTGACACTCAGGACATTCATAGAGCCTCTCCCCAGTGTGGATGCGCTGGTGGGTCACAAGGGTGAATCTGTAGCTGAAGCCCTTCCCACACTCCCCACATTCGTAGGCCCATTCCCCAGTGTGGATCATCTGGTGGCAGATCAGGGTGCTGCTCTTCCTGAAGCTCTTCCCACACTCCAAGCACTTGTAGGGCTTCTCCCCATCATGAATCTGCTTATGGACCACCAGCTCCGATCCCTGCCTGAAGCTCTGTCCACCTTCCTGGTTCAGGGTGGGTCTTTCCTCCTCAGAGCACCCTGGGCTGGGTTTGAAGCCCCTCCTCCTGTGGGATCTCAGGGAATTTTCCTCCTTGTTAGATTCCTGTGCCATGGAGCCGCTCAAATCTGCCTCTTCCACGAGGTTCTGCCATGGGGATTTGTCCTCCCTGGTCTCTATTATCAGCTGGTTGTCTGAGGAAGACAGGGCATGGAGAGGATGGGATTTGCTTCCGTGCCAGAGGGAAGGGAAAGGAAATCCCCCCAGTGCATCTCTGGCAGGACAGCATTGGCAGTGGGGCTGTCCTGCAGCCTTGGGCTATGCTGGTTTGGGAGATGGAGCAGGAGAAATAAGGAAAGGGGCCCTGACTTCCTCCTCACCTGCCTGAGTGTCTCGGGGCATCTTCCTCTTCCTTGCAGTCTTCTCCTCCATCTGGCAGTGGGTTTGGGATGTGAAATTCTGTTTTGGGAGGAAAACAAGGGATGAGTGCATTGAGTTTTGTACTGGTTTGAGGTCAAAGCAGGGGGAGATTTTAAGCCAGAATTACAATTTAACAAGAAAATTGAGATCAAGGCAATGATACAGAAACACTGCCTTAAACGGGCAGAGTCAGGATGTAAGCTGACGCCCTGTTGGTCAGGGTGGTAGCAGCAGTCCCATTAAATGGTGGCTGCAGTAGTGTTGGAGTGATGAACGTGATTCCGTCAAAGCAGTGATCCTGTAGAAGGGTCTGGTCTTCCTCTGAAAGTCCAGTGGTGCCTATGGAGCTCTTGTCCTCTGGGAATCCAGTAGGCAAGGTGCTCCTGGGGCTGTAAGCCTCAGCTTATATCCAGATAGGAATGCTTGGCTCCTCCCCCTGGGGGGAGCATCCCACAATAGGATGACGTAATTTTATCAGTCCTGCAGGGACACTCAATGGCCCATGAACAGAAGATAACCCCTGGAGGGCGTTATCAGGGCTGAGTCATGGAAGAGATAAAGAACACTGCCCCGCCTGTTTATAACAGTTTGTAAAGATGATGATGGAAAACATGCATTTGGTTATATCTTGCACTGTAACCTGAAACAGTGGGGTAATCCCTGCTCGGGGGGTGAACACCACCCCCCTTACCCAAACTGGCTCAGATGTAAAACCCCCACCCCGAGAAGGCCATGCACACAGGGGAGAATGTCACACTTGCCGCACCCAAGTGAAACTCTCTGTCCCTGTCTCTTGCTCTCCCCCATTTTCTCGTTCTTTTCATCTCTCTCTCTTTACCTCACATTTACAGTCAATAAAATCTACTTTAAATTTGGTCTCATTAGCACCTTAATTGGGGCAGAGGTATCTCTCAAACAATTTTATTAACCAGATTGCAACATTATTTTGGCACAGTGAGTTTAGGCACTGTTCTCTGACCCCAAGTGCCTTCGACAACAGCATGGTTCCCTCCTCTGAGGAGCTTGTGGCTCTTTCTTTCCGGAGGAACCCTTGGAAACTTGGATGCAGCTTCCACTGAGCAACGTATGGGAAAACTGATGCAGAAAATGGCTGTTGTGTGTGGCCAGTGTAAAGAAAATATTTTGTTGTCATTCCTTGGAAAGTTTGTTCAAATCACTGGAGAAAAGTGAACAAATATTACCAGTGAGGCTGACAAGGTTCATTCACCCCAAGGTGAGGAACACAAGGCTGCTAAAGTGCCACAGGAAGCCCAGCTAAGGTAGCTAACTTCCTGAATCACTCCCAAATTCACAGGCTTAGGGGCTTTGCCAAATGTGAGAATCATTATTCTCTTCATCCCTGTCACCTTTGTGATAGTTACACAAAGCTTTCTCTTGCTTTTAATAATCTGTACTGGGCTGAATTTCCACTTTTCTTTTATGGGAACCTGCCAGCAGCTGAACTGGAACTGTGCAGGAACCGATGGAACTTGGAATTTTCACACACTTGCTTCTATTGCCAGTTTATTAATGCTTGGGATTGGTTTGCGTTTTCATGACATGCGACTTGTGGGAAAATCAAATATTCATGAAAGTGGTTTATGCAGAGTTGAATTTGATTTCTGCCTAGTTTATTTTGTCCAGTCCCCACGGGATGCTCAAGGGGTCTCTGTGCCTTTTGCCCTGGGGGATGCTTGGGAGGGGCTTGTGGGGGCTGTTCCTGTCCCTGTCACCCCATGCCATTCCTCAGGGGGTTTCCATCATTCTCACTCCAGGGAATGCCTGGGGGGGTTTCCCTCCCTGTCACTCCTGTGCCAGGGGATGCTCAGGGCAGTCTCTGTCCCTCTCAGCCCAGGGGATGCTCAGGGGTCTCTGTCCCCTTGCCCTGGGGGATGCTCAGGGGTCTCCATCCCTCTGGTGTCAGGGAATGCTTGTGCAGGGCTGGGGACCAGGGGCTCTGTGTCCCTCTCACCGCTGAGGGTGCTTGGGGCTGGGGGGTCTCTCTGACCTTCTCATCCCTGGGGAGGCCGGGGGGGGTCTCTGTCCCTCTCAGCCCTGGTGTGATCCCACCCAAACATCATTGAGGTCAGAGGGACAGAGACACCCCCAAACCCCCAGAAGGGCTGAACCTGGGATCATGCTCATACCCTCTTCATGTCTTTAGCCCAGAAATGAGTTCTGCACCTTTAAGGCTGGTTCTGAGACCGAAGGGAGGGAGGAAGTGAGCAAGTTTTTTAAGAAACTGCACTCCTCCATATTCTGGCTGCTGGACAGACAGACAGCAGGACAGGACTCTCCTTTGGTTTTAGTTAGTTTTTACCTCTCTAAGGCAGATAAGTGCCCTGGACTGTGGTTTTTCTTTTACTTTAGAGCTGTTTAAACCTGCTCTGAACATCCAGAAGAGCACTGGCAGCTCCACCTGTGGCCCATTGGTCCGAGCCTGGTCCACAGCATTTCCAGTGCTGGAGAAACTGAGAAGAGACTGATAAGAGACTGAGTGAGCAGAGCTACAGCCCACAGAGGGATTTTCTGAGTTTGTCATCTCTTTTGGAGCGGCAAGAGGTTTTATTGTTTAATATTGGTCATTTGCTGTGCTCGTGAATGCTTTGTCTGTTAAATAAACAGGGTTTTTCCACTTTTCTCCAAGGAAATCTTTTCCCAAACTGATTGGGGAAGAGGCTGCTTGAATTTGCTTTCCAGAGGAAACGCCTTTTGGAGGTTTTCTCCCAAATTTGCCCTAAACCAGGACAGGGCAGTGGGGAGAGGAGAGAGCCCCAAGTGCCTGGACTGGGGGGAGGCTGGAGAGAGGGAGTCTGGGACCCCAAAACCCCGCAGCATCCCTAAGCAGGACCCTGGAGAGGGGGGATCCCCAGGTGCTCTGGGATCCTTGGCAGCCATGAGAGAGGGGACCACCAGAAGCCCAGAGGGATGAGAATGGAAATGAAACACTCCTGGTGGCTTTTTTTGATTCACTTTTGCTTTTTGAAGGTTTTTATTGATATCAGGTGACTTCTAGAGATGGACTTGGGCAGAGGCCTTTCAGACACACTGTGCTCATCCCTTGTTTTTCCCCAAACCAGGATTTCCCATTCCCAAATATTGGCCCAATGGAGGAGAAGGCTGCAAGGAAGAGAAAGATGCCCCAAGACACTCAGGCAGGTGAGGAGGAAGTCAGTGCCCCCTTCCCCCTCTCTCCTGCTCCATCTCCCAGCCCAGCACGGCCCTGGCTGCAGGACAACCCCGCTGCTGATGCTGTCCTGCTGGGGATGCACTGGGGGATCTCCTGCCCCTTCCCTCTGGCACGGAGGCACATTCACAGGCTCTGGGGCAGGAGGGGGAGCCGTGGGCGGTTTGGGGTGCATGGCTCGGCTGCTCCTGGCGCGGTTCCCCCGAGCCCCCGGTGCGGCTCCGCCAGGCCCCCCCACCACGGCACTGGCCAGAGGCACTTTAACAGAAATGCTGGTAAATTTACCATCTGGAGTCACACTAAATACAATTTCAAGAAGCTGCTGGTTTGCTGGGCAGTTTGCCGAATTCCACATTGTTGTTTCTTTCAATAAAACTGCACTTTAAAAAGTCTTTGTAAATTCATGCTTGCCTAAAATTTGTAGCTTCCATGGGTTTCTCTCAAAACTAAATTACATAAAAACCTGACATACTTATCACATCCTTTTAATCCCTCCAGTAAATCCTTCATGCTGTTATTTCAATCTCAGATTGTTCAACTTTTTCAGTGCCTTATTTCCCTTAACAGCATCAGAATAAGTTAAATTTTTTTGTATGTATAACATTTAAGGATATTAATTTTTAATTCTATGATGTTTAACTTAATGCAAATTCAGGGTTGACAAGATTAAGCAAAGTTAAACTTCATTATTGTTAGATTTCAGCAATGTTATGTTACATTCTATTAATTTGAAATCCTGTTGTTCTGGATTGAAAGACAATGTGTGTATTCTATTTGCCATCTGTCAGAGGCAGGGCAGTTATCTTCTGTTAATCGGGAAGTAAACTGGACCCCCAATAGCCCCCACAGTTCCCCAAACACCTGCAAGGACCTCCAAGCTTTCTAAAATCCTTCTTGTGAGAGGAGCTTTGGAGTAGCTGTTTCCAATCCCAGTCCCAGACTTTCAAGATTTTGTATGTAAAGAATTATAAAGGTGGAAGAAAACCTTTATAGACTTTGTCCCATGGGATTAAAGACGGCACACCAGAGCTATTTCTATAAATATATATTATTTCTTATGGTAATGATTAAACAATATTATCTTAATCAGAAACATTTGCTCCTAGGTATAACAGCTGTAACTCATATTAATTATATTATATTATATTATATTATATTATATTATATTATATTATATTATATTACATTACATTACATTACATTACATTACATTACATTACATTACATTACATTACATTATATTATATTATATTATATTATATTATATTATATTATATTATATCATATATTAGGAAGTGATTTCAAAGTAACTCTGTTAAAGCAAAACCAGTTATTAAGCAAAGATTGATGTCACTCCCTGTCTTGGTTTGGAAAGACGGGTGTCTGCCAAGGAAGGTAGGAGCCTGTCCTGAAATCTAAAATGTAAACCCCATTCCTCTGAATTGTTATAAATTTGGAATTAAGGGGCTCTCAGGCAAAGATATGGGAGCAGGAACAACAGTTCTTTATTAGGGAAACAAATAAAAAGATGAAATAAACAATGCAGTAAACCAAGACAACACTGACAGAGTCAGAACACAACCTGACACCCTGCTGGTCACGGTGTTGGTAGCAGTCCAATTGGAATGGTGGCTGCAGTCCTCCTGGATTGTCAGATGTGGTTCTGCTGGAGCAGGGGTCCTTTAGAAAGGTGTAGTCTTTCTCTGAAGATCCAGTGGAAGAGGCAGCTGCTGTTCCTCTAGGAAATCCAGTGGAGAAAGCCATGCTGGTGTTCCAGAATTTTTAATATTATATCTGGTAGGAATGCTTGGCTCTCCCCTCTGGGCGGATCATCTCACAATGGGATGTTGTAGTTCTTACCAGTCATGCAGTGCCATTCAGTAGCCTGTTATCAGCAGATGTCTGCCTGGAGGGAGGAGTGGGTGTGGAAGAGATAAGGAAAACTGCTCACTTAACAGAAGACAACTGCCACACAGATTGCAAAGAGAACGCAATCTGTTTGGCAATCCAGGAAGGTCTCCATTGTGAAACTCAGGGGCCCCAAGGAACCAAGGGTCCATGGTGACCTTGTGGAGCCTGTAGTGTCACAGAGGAGCCATTGTGACACAGCGAGGGTGCATGGAGCCGAGGGGCCCTGGTGACACATCAGGGCTTTGTGGAACCACAGAGCCATTGCGACATTGCAAGGTCTCATGGAAGCACGGGGCCATTGTGACACTGCAGAAGCAGGGGGAACATTGTGACACTCTGGGGCCTCGTGGAACCAAGGAAACCATTGTGACACTGTGGGGTCCCACAAAACCAAGGGAACAGGGAACAGGTCTGGCTGGCTGGGCCTCCTGGGGACCACCTGACAGGTCCAGCTGACCTTGGCATGTTGAGGGCTGCTTCTCATCTGCCCCTGAAGCACTGGGGCTCTGGGCTTTCCTTCCTATGGGAGAGAAATGTCCTTCTCCTCCAGGGGCCCATTGTCAAAGCTGGGATTCCTCCTCCAAATCTCCTTATATGCAAAAATTGTTCCCAGATGAAATCCACCAGGAGAGACAGCTCTGGCTGCCTTGGCCACCTGGGGGCCACCTCTCATCAGCCTTTGAAACACTGGGACCATGTGCTTTTCTTTCTTATGGGATAAAACCATCCATCTCAACCAGGCACACATGGCCAAAATTGGGGATCTGCCTCCAGAATTTCCTATATCCAAGGATAACTCCCAGACAAAAACTGCCAGGGATGACTAGTCTGGCTTCCTGAGGGCTGGCACTCATCTGCCTCTGAAACACTGGGGCTCTGCGCTTTCCTTCCTAATGAAAAGAACTCTTCTTCCTGTCCAGGCAGCCATGGCCAAAACTGAGATTCCACCTCCAAAATGCCCTATGGCCAAGGATAGCCCCTAGACAAAAGGCGCCAGGAGAGACAGGTCTCGCTGGCTTGGCCTGAAGGTGGCCACCTCTCATCTTCTTCCAGAACACTTGGACTTCGCACTTCTCTTTCCTGTAGGAAAAAAACTATCCATCTTGACCAGGTGCCCATGGCCAAAACTGGGATTCCACCTCCAAAATTCCATACATACAAGGATTTCTCCCCAGTGAAAGCTGCCAGGACAGACAGGTCTGGCTGCCCTTGGCCTCTTGGGGGCTGCCTCTCACCTGCTTTTGAAACACTGGTGCTTTTGTTCCAATGGAAAAGAACCATCCTTCTGCTCAAGCTGTCCATGGTCAAAATCGAGATTCCTCCTCCCAAATTCAATATAACCAAGGATTCCTCCATGATAAAAGCTGCCAGGACAAACAGGTCTGGCGGGCTTGGCCTCCCAGTGTAGGAATGTGCCCCCTGTTGACAGAGTAACCAAATTATCCTTGTCTCCTTAAAAAGGGAAAAAGCCCAGAAGTTTCTCTCCTCACTTTGGTAAAAAGACACCTCATAGGACTTTGGGGACTTTACTTCAAACTTAAGGATAGATAACTCGACAGAAGCAAAAAGGTCCTTCCTAAACAATTTACTAGAAAAAGTGGAACAAAGGAACTAAACACTTTTGTGGGGTTTTTACCAGAAGCAAGAGCCTCTTGCCACTGGTGTAGGTTTTCTCTGTAAAGACCTTTGTTATTTTATCTTTTTTTTAAACTTTTCTGTTTCCAACACTACCACTGAAGACATGCTGATTTTATGCCATCTGAGGTGGCTGAACTATCTTTGGTGTAATATAGGTCCCCAAGAGCTCATAAGACCTGGCCTGAGGATATCATTACTATCATTCCAGGAGCCACCTCTCTCCTCATCTGCCTTTGAAACATATGGGCTCTGTACTTTCCTTGGAAAAGAATGATCTATCTTACCTACACAGAAGTGGCCAAAATTGGGCTTCCATCTCCCAAATTCCCTATATCCAAGGGTTGCTTTCAGACAAAAGCTACCAGGACAGAGAGGTGTAGCTGGCCTAGGCCTCTGATGGCCGCTTTTCATCTGCCCCGAAACACTGGAGTTCCATGCTTTCCTTCCTATGGAACAGAACCATCCTTCTCTGGGTGTCCATGTCTGAAACTGGAATTCCACCTCAAAAATTCCATACATCCAAGGGTTGCTCCCAGGCAAAATCTGCCAGTACTGTCAAGTCTGGCTGGCCTTGCCTCTGGTGACTGCCCCTGCAACGCTGGGGCTGGGTTCTTTCCTTGCCATGGAGATCCCTGGGACACTGTGGGGACCTCGTGGAACCAAGGGGATCATTGTGGCACCACTGGAGCCCATGGAACCAAGGGGCCATGGTGACACAGCGGGGCTTCATGCAACTCAGAGACCATTATGACTCTATGGGGCCTGATGGAACCATGGAGACCATTCTGACCCTTCAAGGCCTTGTGTCACCAAGGGGGCATTGGGACACTTCAGGGCCTTATGGAAGCAAGGGACCATTGGGACACAGTAGGGCCCCATGGAACCGAGGGAACATGGAGCAGGTCTGGCTGGCTTGGCCTCCCAGGGGCCACCTGACAGGTCTGGCTGACTTGGGATGTCAAGGGCTGCCTCTCATCAGCTCCTGGAGTGCTGGAGCTCCATGCTTTCCTTGCTATGGAAAAGAACCATCCCTCTTTTCAGGTGCCCATTGTCAAAATAGGTACTCTCCCTAAAAAATTTCCTCTATGCAAGGGCATCTCTCAGAACAAAACCTGCCAGCTCTGGCTGGCCTTGGCCTCTGGTGGTCACCTCTCATCCGCCTGGGAAACACTGGGGCTCTGTTGCTTCCTTCTTATGGAAAAAAACTGGCTTTCATGTCCAAAGGCCATGGCCAAAATTAGAATTTGGCCTCCCAAATTCCGTATATCCAAGAATTGCTCCCAGACAAAAGTAGCCAGGACAGACAGGTCAGGCTGGCCCTGTCCTCTGGTGATTTTCTTAGACGAAGAGCTGCATGTTTTCATTTCAAAACACCTTGGAGAGGGCCCTGACATCTCCAAAGGTGGGGTTTTGAGGCCTTTGGCACATGACTACTACATATGGACAAAGGAGTTCTGTGCTCTGTGCTGTTGTGGTGGTTTTGCATCACGGAAGTCATGTCCTAAGAGAAGGTGCTAGCAGTTTCCTCCATGTCTGACAAAAAAACCAATCAGTAATTAGCTTTGAGAATTGACAATCTGTTAAACCACTAAGGAAACTGTACACACCTCTGTGAAGACACATGTTAAAGACGAGAAAGCCTGGGAGGGTCTCTTTCCCTTCTGGCCAGCAAAGAGGTAACAAGGCTGGCCCAGCCCCCGTCTCAGCCGGGCCGGGCCGGGCGGCTCCTGCCGTGGGGCCGGGCCCCTTCCCAGGGAGCCCCCCAGGCCCCATCGGCTGCCGGGCAGGGCAGGGGAGGCCGCGGGGCCGAGGCCGGGCCGGGCCATGGCTGCGGTTGCCAACACCTGGGCGCTGCCGAGCCCTGCCCCGCCGCCAGCCCGGGCCCGGCCAGGATCCGCCGGGCCCCAGGAGCAGCCCCGGGCTGGGCTGGCTCGGCCAAGATTCTGCCACCCTTGGGGTTCACCCGCAAGCCCCGGGCAGGGGGAGGAGAAGCCATGGGCCCCGGCCGTGCTGCTGCTGTGCTCTGGCCTGGCTGCTGAGATCCTGGCCCTGCCCCAGCGCGGCCCATCCTGACACAGCCCCAGCGCAGCCTCTGCAGAAACCTCCATCGTAAAACAGCTCTGGCCGCAAGGACCCAGCCCGGCCGGGGTCACGGAACCATCTTCAGGCCCCGGGAGAGATATTAACTCTTTCAGTGCTTCCATCCTCCCTGGAGTGAGAGAAATGGACAAAGTGCAGGCACACAGAGGAGCAACATGAAGACACCGAGGTCAGTGAGGAGAAGTTGCGTCCCATATGAGAGGGATGAGGATATGCCTTGATCTTGGGGATGAAATCCTCTTGTAAAGCTATGGAGAAGGATGTAATTGATCCATCAGACTCTCTTTTTCCCTATAATGCATTGAAAACTATGGGGAGACGACTTGTTCAGCGAAGGCCGCCATGCTAAAGTAAGCAAATATTGAAGTAGCTGTGATCCCATGAGAAGTTTGAACAGAGAAAGAGAGCAGAGTGATGAGACCCTGGGTCCTCATGAAGAGAAGAAGATCTCTGTTCTCAGAGACAAAGATGATTTTAGAAATAGATTAAGAGAACCTTTGCTCTTTAACAGCTCATCTTGAAACTAATACCACATAAGCTGTCATGGCCCATAAACACAGCTGTGGGAAACCCTGTGGAGGAACAAATGGGAGGGACTTCACCACTGCAGATTTTCTGGGCAGTTACTATTCATGGAAAGTGAGAGCCATGAGAGAACTGTTTTCTTACGGAGAAGTCTCCATATAATTAAAGAGAGACTCCTCTCCCTAAGTAGAAGCAAGAAAGATTATTCTAGAGGTGGTAAAATGATGAAAATTTTAGGTTTTGTCTCCTTACATTGTCAGTAAGAAAGAAAATGTTGTAGGCAGAGAACTGTTCTGAATTCTTATTACTCTTTCTTTTAGTTAATATTGATAAACCTTTCTTTATAATTTCTTAAGTTTTTGAGCCTACTTTGCCCTTCTCTAATCCTATCTCACAGCAGGAAATTATTAAGTATATTCTAGTGAGTGCAATGGTAATTAGCCAACACTGAACCTACCACAATAATTAAAGCATTCACCAAGTAATCTCAACATAGCAAAGCAAAGCCACTACAGAAATATTCCTAATGAACTCCACGAGAGCAGAGGGAAATCAAGACAGAGCCATGGTTTGTCAGGACTTGCTTGATCCTAATGAGCCCCGTGGTGCATTTGGAGCTGAGCCCTGGTACCTCAGGGTCTGAGAGGAGATTGCACAAACCTTTCCAGGAGTCAAAGACAGAAGAAAATCCCAAAGTGTCTCAAAGCATGAAAGGGTCCCACTGAGGTCCATCCCCAACACAGGCTCCTCATGGAGCACAGAACTGGAGGCCAGGATGGTACAAAAACCTCTCAGAGACTCAGTGTGGAAAGGAAAATCCAAAGTACCTTAACAAACCTTGAGTATCTCAAAGTATTATTGAGCCCCACCAAGTGTCAGTACAAAGCTCTCAGGGGACTCATTAAAGCAGATAATTGGGGCCATGATTGCACAAACCTCTCACAGAGTTTGTTCAAAATGGAAACAACAAGTACCTTAAAATAACTGAAGTACCCTGAAGCATTAATGAGCCCCACTGAGTGTTGTTACTGACAAAGCCTCTCCAGGGACTAATTACAGCAGATAATTGGAGGCCATGATTGCACAAAGCTCTCAGAGACTCCAAGGCAAAAGCCAAACCCAAAGTCCTTTGAAAAACCTGCAGTCCCTGGGAGCATTCAGGAGCCCCCAGGGCCATTGCTGAGCAAGGCTCCCCAGGGACTCCTTCCAGCAGATCCTTGAGGCCACTGGGATGTGGGCTGGGGGGGATGCTGAGGGCAGGACAAGGGGCTGACAGTGCCCAGCCTGGCTGGGGCTGTGCCAGGAGGCCCCAGGGCCTCAGGACAAGGTGTCACCTCCCAGCCCTTGGTGGCACAGACCCTGCTGTGCCCCAGGCCACCAAGACTTGGCTTCTCTTTGTTCCCACCTGTCATCAGTGCCTCCAGTTCTCTGCTCTGCCTGGGGCCTGGGAACACTTTCTCAGTTGTGTCCCACAGTGGGACCCATTAAAAGTCCAAGAAACTTTGGATTTGGATTCTGACTTGCAGTCCTGGAGAGGATTCTTCAGCTGCCTCTGAGGGACTGATGTTCAGGGCCTGAGCACAAAGCCCCAGAGGGTCATTCAAGTCCTTGTGCTGTGTCTGGGCTGCTGAGCTGGGCTGGGCTCCTGGCACAGAGGCAGCTCCTGGTAAGCAAGAAGAGCTTCAAAAGCACATTTCCCTTGATGAGCAGCTCTTCTGCCAGCCCAGCAGGGCTGGGGCACTGCCTGCAGCCACCTGGACACAGCCCAGAGGCACAGAGGGGTTAAACTCAGCCTGGGCTGGGAGCACAGAGCAGAGCTCACTCAGGGCTCACTAGAGCAGAAATCATCCCAGGTTTGAAACAGTCATTCTCTGGCTGTGGAAGAGAAGCTGCAGTTCCTGCAGGGATCTCCTGGAGCTGGCACATCCCACAGCTTTTAGGAGCTTTCAGGAGCACTCTCAGAGCTGCTCCAGGGCCGGGATGTGGCCCCAGGGCAGGGCTGGCTTTCCCTTCTGCCCCAGCGGAGGCACAGCCCAGGGCAGCTCCTGTTGCCAGGCTCTGCTGCAGGGCTGAGCAGCCGCAGGTGCAGCCAGGGGTGCCCAGGGCTGTCCTGCAGAGCAGGCTCCTGCAGCCCAGGGCGCTGTGCTGGGGCAGGGACTCTGCTGCCTGTCAGGGACAGCTCTCAGCCGGCCCAGGAGCTGTTCCCAGCGCTGGGGAGAAGCTGTGGGGGGAAGGAGCCACCCTGAGCAGGGCAGGTGCTGCTGCTGAGAGGGGCTGGGCGGGGCAGGGCTGCTCCCAGCTCCAGAGCAGCCTGGGCACAGCTCCGAAGGACACTTCCCAATGAAGGTAAGCCTGGCATTGCTGGAAAGATCAGGAGCTTTCCTGAGAGTGTTTTCAATTTCCTGCTTGAAGAAGGATGGGAAAACTGGGGTGATGTGAAAAAGATTTTTGCTTTTTATACATTTTTCATATATTTGTAGCCTTGTAAACTACTATTATAAAGTTATAAAACTATAATCCTTACTTAACTCTATTAAACACTTAATTAACTCAATTAAACTACTATTATATGCTTATATAACCATAATCCTTAATTAACTCTGGTAGGTTTCCTAAATTTTTTCTCAGATTTTAGAACAATAACCTGACTTTCTAAATACATTCCTGAAATACTCTATAGTCTTATTATAAGGAAGAGGATCTACAAGACAAATGTTTTGGATTTTGACCAGAATGTGAGCAGTCATAGCAAAAAGTGAAGAAACCCTTGGACCTACTCCAATGGGATGAGCCAGGGGTGTGTAACTGGGCTAACTGAATGTCCTATTGGATGTTCCTGTTAAATACCCTAATTAATCAACCTTAATAATTGTTGAAATCAGGGGCTGGGTGTGCCCCACTCCCACTAAGACACCTGGAAGCTTCCAATAAATGTCTGGTTTTTACTTTACTGTTCTAACACAGTTGCAAGGGGTTTTTTTCTCTTTTGGTTATATGCAACAGGGGGATGAGAGAGGCAGAACAGGAATTGTAATCTCAGAATCACAGAACATTCTGAGTTGAAAGGGACACACAGGATCACCAAAGGAATGTTGGAACATTTACAGGGACACCAGAACTGTAACTTTGGGTCATCAGTCTCTGCTGGGAGCCTCCCAAAGGGCCCTCAGCCACTCCTCAGTCCTGGACAGCAGCAGCATCCCCTCCGCAGGGCCCAGCAGGGCTCTCCTGAGCTGCCCTTGCCCACCTGCACACAGAGCCTGCCCCAGCCAGGGCCCTGCACACAGGCAGCTTTCTGTAGGGCCGGGGCCAGGGCACACAGGGTGGGATGGGCTCTGTGAGCGCTGGCAGGGACAAGGCTCCTCTCAGGAGGGAATGTCCAGGCCCAGGGAGATGCTCAGGGAAGGAGAGGGGCTGAAGAGAGCAGTGCTGGGGCAGGAGGGCACTGTTGGTGTGTGGGAGGTGCTGGGCACAGCTGGGCACAGGAACACTGTCCTAAGTGCCCGGCTGTCTCTGCCCTGCCCTCTCAGGCACAGCACCACAGCATCTTCTCTTGTTTCTGCCCTACCCTGATATTGTCACTGTTATCTGCTGCCCTCAGGGAGGCTCTGGCATTTGCAGCAGCTGAGTCCGGCACTGCCCTTGGCATTCCTGCCAGGCAGGGGTGTCCATGGCAATGGGGTGTCCAAGCTTCCCTGGGACCTGTGGGGCTGTGGGCAAAGCAGTCCATGGGAAAGGGGAATGAGCTGAGCCCCCTCCCTGAGATCCCATCATGGGCACAGCCAGGGATCTCCTTGCTGTGCCCTTCCAAGCTCTGAGCTGCCCTCCTGGGTGCAAATCTGTGCCAGAGCCTCTGGCCATTCCCTGAATGTCCCATGGGGAAGGGCAGAGCTGCCACAGCTGGGGAAGTGCTGCTGGGTTTGCCAAGGGAGCCGTGAGTGTTCTTGGCAAAAGGGAGTGCTGAGACCTTGCCCGGTGACCTTGAGTGAGGGTGAGATATTCAGGGATGCCTCTGGTCTGGTTTATCCAGAGTGACCCAGGAGTGTGACTGTGCTCTGATTGCAGCCAAAGGTGCAAAGCCAGGGCAGTTGGGAACAAGCCCATCCAGCCCCTCACCTTCCCTGAGCCACAGGGAATCTTTTGTCTCTCACATCTCTCAGTGGCAAACTTGGAGTGCAGCAGGAATGCTGGGGATTTATGACCTCACACAACCAGGAATAATGATGTGTGGGTAGGAAAACAATTCCTAAAACCAGCTCCTGCCATCCTTTAGACTTGGGAATGCAGATGCAACCAAGCCTTTCTGCATTAGGAGTGATTCCATTGCCAAATCCTGAATATCCAGCCTTGTCCCTCTGCCACATGGCTGCAAACCCAGGGCAGGATGGCAGGGATGGCTCCTTGAGAGCCCCCATGCACAGCCCTGGCTGCTCCTGGCACACTCAGCCAGCACAGCTGGAGCTCAGGCAGGGACATGGGGAAAGGTTTTCCCAGGGCAGGAACAAGGGTTGGTGAGTCCCAGTGGGACAGTCTGCAGGGAATGGCCCAGGTCTGGCTCAAAGCAGCCTCTCCTGACTTGGCACTGTCCTTTCTCCATGAACAGGTCCCCATGTGCAGCCACAGCAAATGTCCAACAGCAGCTCCATCAGCCACTTCCTCCTGCTGGCATTGGCAGACACGCGGCAGCTGCAGCTCCTGCACTTCTGCCTCTTGCTGGGCATCTCCCTGGCTGCCCTCCTGGGCAACGGCCTCATCATCAGCGCCGTAGCCTGCGGCCACCACCTGCACACGCCCATGTTCTTCTTCCTGCTCAACCTGGCCCTCAGTGACCTGGGCTCCATCTGCACCACTGTCCCCAAAGCCATGCACAATTCCCTCTGGGACACCAGCACCATCTCCTACACAGGATGTGCTGCCCAAGTATTTCTGATTTTCTTCTTTCTTGCAACAGAATTTTATCTCCTGACCATCATGTGCTACGACCGCTACGTGTCCATCTGCAAACCCCTGCACTACAGGACCCTCCTGGGCAGCAGAGCTTGTGCCCACACGGCAGCAGCTGCCTGGGCCAGTGCCTTTCTCAATGCTCTGTTGCAAGCAGCCAATACATTTTCCCTGCCCCTGTGCCATGGCAATGCTCTGGGCCAGTTCTTCTGTGAAATCCCCCAGATCCTCAAGCTCTCCTGCTCCAATTCCTACCTCAGGGAATTTGGGCTCATTGCAGTTAGTGTTTGTTTAGGTTTTGTCTGTTTTGTGTTCATTGTTTTCTCCTATGTGCAGATCTTCAGGGCTGTGCTGAGGATCCCCTCTGAGCAGGGACGGCACAAAGCCTTTTCCACCTGCCTCCCTCACCTGGCTGTGGTCTCCCTGTTCCTCAGCACTGGGATATTTGCCCACCTGAAGCCCCCCTCCATGTCCTCCCCGTCCCTGGATATGGCTCTGTCAGTTCTGTACTCGGTGGTGCCTCCAGCCCTGAACCCCCTCATCTACAGCCTGAGGAACCAGGAGCTCAAGGCTGCAGTGTGGACACTGATGACTGGATGCTTTCAGAAACATTAAACTGCTGGGCAATTTCTGAAAATCACTTGTAATAAAAGTTGTCTTTGATGCTTCTTGTTAGTTTAATTTTGGAGATTTGTTTCCTTTGTTTTATTTTTTTTCATATTGTCCACAAAACAGAGTCATTGTTTGTATAATTTCTCATTTTGTTTCTCTCCACCTTCCCTCTGGCAACAGACTGTGTCAATGAGGGACTGTGCTCTTGGTGGCTTTAAAGGAACTAAAGGATCTCCCAGCAAAGTTTTCTGCAGAGATGCCCTTTTGTTGCCTTCTCTGGAGCTGCAGCAGCAATGTCTGTGTGCAGAGCTGGGGGCAGATCAGTGCTGGCACAGCAGCTCTGGTCCTGCTGGCAACACCATTCCTGATCCAGGCCAGGAGCCACTGGCCTTCTTGGCCACCTGGGCACGCTGCTGCCTCATGTCCAGCCTGCTGTCCCTCAGTCCCTGCAGGTCCCTTCCTGCCTGGCTGCTGTCCAACCACTCTGTCCCCAGCCTGTAGTGCTGCAGGGGTTGTTGTGGCCAAAGTGCAGAACCTGGCACTTTGTCTTGTTAAACCTCACCTTGGGTTGGGTTTGGTCTCTGGATCCAGCCTGTCCAGGTCCCTGTGCAGAGCCCCCCTATTCTCCCACAGATCAACACTCACACCCAGCTTGGTGTCATCTGCAAAGATGTCCTTGGTTTCAAGGGGCCCCTCAGTATCACAGTGGCCTCTTGGTTATACCAGGCCCTGCACTGTCACACTGCTCTCCTTGGTTCCATGACACCATGCAGAGCAACAATGCTCTCCTTGGTTCCCTGGGTCCCCGAAATGTGACAATGCTCTTCTTGGTTCCATGGGGCTTCACAGTGTCACAATGATCTCGTTGGTGCTGCAGTTTCACAGTGGCCCCTTGGTTCCATGGGGCCCCAGGGTGTCACAATGGCTCCATGGTTACATGAGGTCCCACACTGTCACCAAGGTCTCTGCGGTTCCACAAGTGCCCTCAGTGTCACAATGGACTCCTTGTTTCCATGAGCCACACAGTGTCACAGTGTTCTTCTGGATCCCTTGAGGCCCCATCATGTCACAGTGGCCCCTTGGTTACACAGGATCCTACAGTGTCACAATGTCCCCTTGGTTCCATGAGGCCCTGTAGTGTCAGAAGAGCCCCTTGTTTCCACTGGGCCCTGGAGTCTCCCAGTGATCTCCTTGGTTTCTCACTGTCAAAATGGCGAAACCCCGTTGGTTACACAAGGCCCTGCAGTGTCACAATGGCCTCTGTGGTTCAATGAGGACCCTGAGTGTCACAGTGCACTCCCTGGTTCCATTTGGCCCTGCAGCACCACAATGGACCCCTGGTTCTCTGGGTCTGCACAGTGTCACCATGGTCCTCTTAGTTCCACAAAGCCCTGCAGTGTCACAATGGCCCCAGAGTGTCCCAATCATCACAGAATGACAGAATCAGATTGGCTGGAAAAGACCTTTGGGATCATCAAGTCCAAACAATGCCCTAATACTGCCTTGTCACCCAGACCATGCCACTGAGTGCCACTGGAGAAGGACAGTGACTCCACCACCTTCCCCCTGGCCTGCCCATTCCAATGCCCAATCACTCTTTCTGTGAAGAACTTCCTCCCATTGTCCAGCCTAAACATCCCCTCTTGTAGCTTAATGCTGTGTCTTCTTGTCCTGCCCTCCAGCAGATCCAAACTCTCACCCAGCTCGGTGTCATCTGCAGTTTGTGAATGGTGGACTGGATCCCCTCACCCAGATCATCAGTGAAGATATTAAACAGAACTGGGCCCAACACAGATCCCTGGGGGACAGTGCCTGGACACCAGCTGGGTGCAGCACCATCCCCACCACTCTCTGGGCCCAGCCTCCAGCCAGCTCTTAAATCTCCCAGCAAGGAGAGAACCTGCCCAAGCCGTGGGCTGCAGCTTTTCCAGGGAATGCTGTCAGAGATGGTGTTAAAGGCTTTGCTGAATTCCAGGCACAAAACATCTACAGTCTTCCCCACATCCACCAGTGGGTCAGCTGGTCATAAAAGGAGAGACCAGGTTGGCCAGGCAGGACTTGCCCCCCCTAAATCCACGCTGGCTGGCTCTGATCCCTCAGCCATCCTGTGGGTGCCCTGTGATGGCTCTCAAGGTGATCTGTTCCATAACCTTGCCAGGCACCCAGGTCAGGCTGACAGGCCTGGAGCTCCCCAGATCCTCCTTCCAGCCCTTCTTGGGGATGGGCTCACACTGGCACCTCCACTCCTCTGGGACCTCCCTGCTGAGCCAGGACTGATGGTAAATGATGGAGAGCAGCTTGGGGAGCTCATCCACCAGCTCCCTCATCCCCCTAGGATGGATCCCATCTGATCCCATACACCTGTGAGCATCTGAGTGGCTCAACAGGTCCCCAGCTGCTTCCTCCTGGATTCCAGGGGGCTGTTCTGCTCCCTGTGCCCATCTACCAGCTCAGGAGAACACTTGTCCTGAGGACAACCTGTCCTAATATTGAAAATCGAGACAAACAAGATGTTAAGTAGCTCAGCCTTTTATTTAGATTTAGTTACTCCATTCCCCAGTGCATCCAATAAAGAATAGAGTTTCTCTTTATCCAGTGTTTTGCTATTAATTTATTTATAGAAACTTTTCCTATTATTTTTCACAGAAGTGGCCAGGTAAAGCTCTAATTGAGCTTTCACCTCTTTCCTTTTCTTTCTGCATAACCTAACAACATCCTTAAACACTTTCTGAGTTGCCTGATTCTCTTTCCAAGGTTGATGCACCCTCTTTTTCCCCTTGAGTTCTCACAAAAGCTCCATGGGCAGCCAGGCCAGTTGTTTTCCTCTCTAGCTCATCTTTTGCCACACTGGGACAGGCTGCTCCTTCACCCTTAAGATTACTTTCCTGAAGCATGTCTATCCTTCCTGGACCCCTTTGTTTTTAAGGGCTGTTTCCCTTTAAAAAAATCAGTAAAAAAATTCGGTACTCCCCAAATCTGCATCATAAACAGGCCAAAGTCTGCCCTACCTCATTCCAGTGTAGAAGTTTTGTTGCTGCCCCTCCTTCTTTCACAGAACATTGAAAACTTGATTATTTCATGCTCACTGTGCCCCAGGCAGCCTCTGACCACCCCATCTGCCACCAGCCCTTCTCTGTTTGTGAACAGCAGGAGACAGAGCTTTCCTTGGCAGTGGGAGTGTTACCAAAATTTGGTAAAACAGAAAACCCCTTAACCCCAATGCAGCATTAAGAAGCAGCATTCTTTATTCAGGCGGATGCACGGGGGAGAGCTCCTCCCAAAGCCATGCAGGCTGAGTACAGGATAGTTTCTGTTTATATTCTGTATTTTGCACACATATTCATTGATTGTCCTGGACTAAACACACATACGGTAATAATTTCCCCAAAATCATTGACATATTTCCCCTCCCCTTTACCCATGCATTCTTCTGTCCTGGGGGTCTCTCTGGTGGTCCCTGGTGGTTGTGGACCCCAATGTTCCAGTGGGCCTGGCTGAGCTGGCAGGACACTGAGGCTGGTGAACTTCCAGTTCCCCTCCTCACACAATGGGCATTGAGTGATTTCCATAGGCCTGGGGTTTTGGGGAACAAGCTACAGATGTGAGCTCACCTGGTGTAGACAATTGATCA
The DNA here is from genome assembly GCF_036417665.1 of Passer domesticus. Classification (NCBI taxonomy): domain Eukaryota; kingdom Metazoa; phylum Chordata; class Aves; order Passeriformes; family Passeridae; genus Passer; species Passer domesticus. The sequence goes on along the minus strand of NC_087479.1, from coordinate 72,919,062 downwards.
TCTGGTAACATGAGGTCACAGAGTGGGATACGACATCGCAGACTGGGGTATGTGAGGTCATTGAGAAGCTATGACAATAACAGGCCACTTCTGTGACATCACAGATCTGGCTGTGACATCAGAGACCATCTGTGTGACATTAGAGAAGGGGTTGTGACCTCACAGAGCAGACTATGATATCACAGTCCAGGTGTGTCACATGAGCACATGAGCTGTGACATCACAGAGCAGACTATGACATCACAGAGCTGCCTGTGACATCCCAGAGGGGCTGTGTGACATCCCAGGAGGGCTGTGTGAGGTCACCGGGTTATTCACTCTGCCTCAGCTCCCCTCACAGTTTCTCTCAACAAGTCCAAGGCTGTTCATGCCCAGCAGGGTCCCTGTCCCTCGGTATCCCCCCGGTCCACCTGGAGCCACAGCCTCCACCAAAGGATGTTCCACAGGATCCAGCCCAGAGCCTGACATGGAGACAAGAGGCGAGGGCTGTGTGACCAGGACATCAAGGCCGTGGATGATCCAGGGCACTGCAGCCTGCTTTGGGTTCCCCTGGAAAGATGTCTGGCAGCTGGAGCAGGGTTAGGGAAGGGCCTCCAAGGTGGGGCTGGAACCCTTGGGCTGTGAGCAGAGGCTGAGGGAGCTGGGCTTGTCCAGCCCAGAGCAGGGAAGGCTGAGGGGCTCCTCATCCCAGCCCAGAGCAGTGCCAGCCAGGAGGTGATGGAGAACACAGAGCCAGGCTCTTCACCAGGGGGCCTGGTGGGAGCATCCTGATACAAGAACCTAATTGTGTTTAGATCTATCACAGAAACACGTTTTTCTGAAATTAATTCTAGTATGGAAATCACTTGTGGATGGTGGACTCATCAGACACTGCTGGGATGTTGCATATAGCTCAGGGAAGAGTGTGATTGTTATTAAATTGTATCCTGTTCAACCATGGTCTGTTGGCCATGAAGAGAAACATTCTGTGCCTCTGAGTCTCCCCAGTTCTTGACACCCAAAGGACACAAACCTGATGAGTTGTGGTTCCCATTCCAGTGGCGGCATTGCACCTCCCTCCACAGCCAGAGCAGAGCTCCCTTGTCCCAGAAAGTCCCTGGCAATGCAGGGATGAAGGAAAGAGGACAGGCTGTGGGGATCAGGGGCAGGGCACAGCCAGGGATTTGAGGTGGTTGTGAGCCCAGGTCAGGAGTCGGTCCTTGGCCTTGGTGAACCTCATCCCATTGTCCTGGGCCCATGGCTCCACCCTGCCCAGATCCCTCTGCAGAGCTTCCTGCCCTCCAGCACAGCCACACTCCCACCCAGCTTGGGCTCACCTGGGAACTGACTGAGGATGCCCTTGATGGCCTCATCCAGATCAGCAGTAAAGAGATTTCACTGACCTGGCCCCAGTCCTGAGCCCTGGGGACACCCCTGGATGAGATGCCATCCCACTGCTGCTCTGAGTGACAGAGGGTGGATGAGGGAAATGGTGGGGAGGGTGCAGGGACAAAGTCTGACTGATTGTTAGCCATAAAGGACCTTGATTTTCATCTGTATTTAGACTGTATTATGAAGTGCTGGGGGTCTATATCAATTGGGGATTGCTGACATCAATCTATAAACAGGAAAAGAAAGGAGGAAAAACCAGTTCTCTCTGCATTGGTTTCAATATAGCGTATTCACTTTGAATACACTTCTGAAATCTATCTAATAAGCTATGAAAGAATTGAAAACTTATATTACTCCCACAGGCTTGTCTTGTTTGCGTGTTTTGAACAAATGTTTATGAGCCTTTCTCACTGAATTTCTCAACTGAAAAGCTCAAGAAAGAAAAGGTCTCTGGAGTGGTGAAATTCATCAGCAACCTCCAAGTGGCTGAGGATCCATCTCCATCAGAGCAGCAATGAACAGAAAAGGGCAGAGCTTTGTGGTTGCCCCAGCTTTGGGATGGGCCCTGGGCCTGGAGCCGGAGCAGCTCTTGAGGGCCCCAAGGCCGGGGCTCTTGTGCTGCCCTGGGCACATGGGATGGCAGCAGGGGCTGCAGAGCTCTCAGCACCTGAGCCAGAGGGGAGCAGGGCAGCCAGGGAGCCTCCTTTGGCCTTGGCCCAGCACCTTCCCCTATGGCTGGGGCTGAGTCCTGTGTGAGCTGCAGCTGCTGCTGTGCCCTTGGCAGGGGCTGAGGCCGTGGGGCCAGTGGCCAGGGCAGCCTGGCCTGAGCAGAGCTGTGGGGCCAGAGCCGGCTGGGCTGGGCTGGGGAGAGGCCCTTGGTGCTGCCCAGAGCTCAGGGCAGCTGGCAGAGCTTGCAGGGAGCTGGGCTGGGCTCAGAGAGCCTGCCCCAGAAACCATCAGTGTCCATCTCAGCCTGGCTGAGCGTGCAGGGGCAGGACTCAGGCCAGGCCTTGTGGGGCAGGGCCAGCGCCTGTGCAAGGCATTGAAAACAGGCAAGTGCCCCAGAGAGGAGGCTGCTCTGTGCCCTTGGGGGCATGGACAGAGCAGGGAGGGGGCCCAGGACATTTGTCACCGCCAGCCTCTGTGCCCAGCCCTTGGCAGCCCTGGCTGCTGAGCCCAGCTTTGCCCTGGGCTGAGTTTGGCTGTGGCCCAGCTCCATCCTCCTGCGGGGCTCAGGGCCTGTTCCCGGCCATGGCCAGCCCTGGCCGGCCTCTCTGCTGGCCCAGAGGCCGGCAGAGCCCGGGGCAGGGCTGTCTGTGCAGGCCCACAGGTGCCAGGGGCTGTGCAGGAGCTGGCAGAGGCTGCCCAGCAGGGAGGCCATGGGGCACAGAGCCCCAAGGCTGCTGTGGGCACCACAGCACAGGGGCCGTTCCCAGCCGCAATGCTCCTGGCCTGGGCTGGGCCTGCACAGGGGCTGGGCCACCATGGCTGGGCCAGCACAGGGCCACCAAGGGGCCACGCAGCCGCTGCCGGGGCTGACAGCAAGGCCAGGCACACACAAGCAATTGCTGAGCATGGCCTGCGCTGGCCAGGGCTGACTGTGCCACAGGCAGAGCTCAGCTGCCCTTGGGGGCTGCAGGAACAGTCAGGAGCCCAAAGAGCCTCCATGGCTGTGCTGGAGACCAAGGCTGGAGCAGGGAAATGCAGGGCTGCTGCGGGATGGGGAGGGCATTGAATTCCAGCACACACCTCAGCTCTCTGATGATCCCGGCACCATGCTGGGCCCTGTTTCACACTGGAGCAGAGCAGATGTTGATGGGACAGGAGCCCTGCAGGGCTGGCAGGGACCTGCAGCTTGCAAGGTGCTCTGCTCTCCCTCAGGTGCTCTCGGAGAGATCCAATCCCAGCTGGGCACCTCAGGGCACAAGTGGCACTGCCTGTTCATGGGCACACAACTGATGGCTGCCTGGAAAGGGGCACAAGTGTTAATACCTGTTAGTTTCATAATATACAATCACATCTTTATTATCTGGGTCATTTGAGTACTTTTAAGGAATGGCAAAGTTTTCCCACAAGGAAGAGGAATTTCCTGGAGTTGTACTGATGGGAGGAGGAGAAATACTCATCTTGCCTGGTACTGGTGTCACCAATATTCTGTTTATTATTTTCTCTCCCTCTTCCTCAGATGTTTGCAGCTCTCTTTGTTGAAATGGCCATGTCAAAGGACATCTCTTCCTTTAGAGCAGGTGGATTTATGTACTTCCTACTGCTCTCAGATTTCTTCTTTCAGGAAGTCTCTGGTCATTCAAGTGCCTCTCAGTTTACTGGTTTCATGCTTTGATCTGCAGGAAGTTTCCCAATCTTTCTGAAGTTCATATAAATATATAATTAATCGTCATCTTAATTGTGTATATATCTATCACAGAATTACCTTTTCTGGTGTCTTTGTCCAACACTGTTCCTGTACAGAAATCCCTTGGGGATGGTGGACATGTCAGATGCTGCAGGGACATCTCAGAGAGCCGAGGGAAGAACTGTGATAGTGATTAAACTGTTCAAATATTCAACTTGTGTTTGTTGGGAAGAAACCTTTCTGTGCCTCTGAGTGTCACCAGGCCCTGAGACCAAAGGACACAAACCCAATGAGTTGTGGCTCCCACTTGGACCTTGGCTCTGCACAGGAGAGCTCTTCATTTTCTCTCTTTTCTTCCTTCTGGGCAAGGAGGGAGCTCATGACTTCAGCACGTGACTTGTGTGTGCAAAGAACAAATCTAGGCAGAATCAGGGCAGGGAGGGTTTGGGGGGACCTTGGGATCTGTGCTGGGCACAGAAGGTGTTTTCCATTGCTCTGAGACTGTCTGCTGTGGGAAGTGGATTTAATATACACCAGAGGAATGACTTCTGCATTTGATGGAGCTGTGCCTTCCCTTGGCTTTGTTGGCTGACAATCAATGAACATCCCTCTGTGTCTCGGGCACCTCCTTCTCCAAGGAAAGCAGGTGGGAGTTGGAGCCAAGGAGCTGAAAGCTGCAGGTCCAGTCTGGGCTGGAGGCAGCTCAGATTGGCACAAGGCTGCTCTGAGTGCCAGGGCTTGGATGGGGGAAATGGTGGGGTGGGGGTAGGGACAGAGTCTGATTGATTGTCAGCCATGGAGGGCCTTGATTTTCATATCTGCATGAGGAGGTACTTGGATTCAATATCAATTGGAGATAGCACATATCCATTTATTAACTGGAAAAAAACCCTAAACAGGACCTAAAAATATTTTCTCACTGTCCTTGAAAGTAGAATGTATTCAGTTTGAATACACTCCTGAAATCAGTCTAATTAACCACAATTATTTGAAAGGTTTATTTGAAAAAATTGATTTGAAAACAACTATCCCCAGAGGCTTGGCTTGTTAAGGTGTTCTGAATGTGAATGAGCCCTGGGACACTGAATTCCTGCACTGAAGAGCTGAAGGCTGAATAAGCCTCTGGAGCAGTGAAATCCAGCAGCAGCCTCCAAGTTGCTGAGGATGTCAGCAGCCCCCACTGAGGCCATCCCTGCCCAGAGACCGTAGGGGGATTGGGCAGACAAGGAGAGCATCCCTGGGGCTGGGCCAGCAGAACTCAGAGGCACCAGCGGCTCCAGCTGGGCAATGGAGTGTGGAATGTGGCTGGGAAAGCCCTGCCTGGGCTGTGCCAAGCAGGACAGACAAGCCCTGACCCCCATCCACTAAAAAACTCTCTCAAGGAGATATTTAAAAGGCATTACAGTTGTTTGTGTACTCTGAGTTGTATGCATGGGAACAATACCAACAAGAGATTCTGTGGAGTTCAAAACAACAAAACAGCCTTTACTGGCAAATTTAGAAAATCAGAGAAATTTAGTCAAAATGTTTAATGCATCATTCAATCACCAAAAAACACTTCTCAAAGCAATAACTTGCCCTGTTCGACTTCACAAACTCTAAACCTGTTCAATTTAAAGCTAGTCAGAGTTTGCAAGAGGACAAAAATAGAAGAAGTAGACACAGAAAGAGAGAAAGAAAAATAAGATTTATAGAAGCACAGACAGAGCTACCAACTCCTGGACTCTAGCAGTTCAGATGGAAATGCCAAGAGGAGGTAGGGTCAAGATGTGTGTTTGCCTTGTGGTTCAGCCTTCAATACCCCTTGGTCTTGCTGGGCCCTTCCCCCAGGTGGGACTTGGTGTCATTTGGTCACTCAGGAGCTGGGCTGGGGCTCCAGAGGTGGCTGTGGAGCATTGCCTGTGCTGTGCCAGGGACTGGCAGCCACTGCTGGGCTGGGAGAGAGGCTCTGGGGAGAATGGGGTTCCAGGGCAGGGCAGTGCTCCAGGGCAGGGCAGTGCTCCAGGGCAGGGCAAGGCTGGATCTGCCCATTCCTCCCCAACACATGAAATGTTTTGAGCCAACAATCTCCTGCAGTCTGTCACAGGATGCAATGTTGGAGGTGAAATCCCAGTTCTGGCCATGGGCACCTGGAAAGGAAGGACAGCTCTTTTCCATAGGAAGGAAAGCACAGAGCCCCAGTGTTTGGAAGGCAGGTGAGAGTCTCACTAGGCCAGCCAGACTTGTCAGCAATGGCAGATTTTGTCTGGGAGCAGTCTTTGGATGTAGGGAATTTTGGAGGTGGAAGCCCAATCTCAGCCATGGGTGCCTGGAGAAGCAGGGCAGTTCTTTCCACAAGAAGGAAAGCATGGAGCCTTCCCCAGAGATTTGGGGACTGATGAGAGGTGACCCTCATGAAACTGTTGTCAGCCAGTCTTGTCCTGGCAATATTCCTATGGGAATAATCCCTAGATATAAGGAAATCTGGAGATGAAATCCCAGTTCTGGCCATGGATGCCTGCAGGAGAAGGACAGATCTTTTCCATATGAAAGAAAGTATGGAGCACAAGTGTTTCAACAGCAGAAGAGAAGAGGCCTTCAACATGCCATGGTCAGTTGGACCAGTCAGGCAGTCCATGGGAGGCCAAACCAGCCAGACCTCTTCTGTGTTGCCAGGGTTTTAAGAGGCCCTGCAGTATCACCATGGTCCCCTTGGTTCCACAGGGCCCCACAGTGTCCTAATGGTGATTTGATTCCATGGGGTCCTGCAGTGTTACAATGGTGCTTTGGTTCAATGGGGTCACACAATGTCACAATGGCTCCTAGGTTGCAGAAGGCCCTGAAGTTTCACAATGGTCCCAACAATTCCATAAGGCCTTGCAGTGTCACAATGGTCTCTGTGGTTCCCCAGGCCCCACAATGACACGTGACTCCTCTATTCCATGAGACTGCAGTGTTACAATGGACCTTTGGACCACGGGGTTTTGCAGTGTCACAATGGTCTCCTTTGGCTCCACAGAGACACAATGGACCACTGATGACACCAGGCCCCACAATGTCACAATGAACCTTTGGCTCCATGCAGCCCTGCAGTGTCACAAAGGCCTCTTGCTTTCACAAGGCCCCACAAGATCACAATGGTCCTCTTGGTTCTGTGGGGACCCCCAGGGTCACAATGGTCTCACTGGTTTTATGAGGCCTCTCAGAGTCACAATGCTTTGCTTATTCCATGGGGCCTCATAGTGTCACAATGGTCTCCATGATCCCCTGACTCCATTGTGTGTCACAATGGCCCCTTGGTTCCATGAGGCTGTGAAGTCTCTTAATGGTCTCTCCATCGTGCCATGAGGCCTTGCAATGTCACAATGGACCTTTGGCACTATAGGGTCTCACAGTGTCACTATGGTCCCTTGGTCTCACAGGGCCCCACAGTGTCACCATGCTCCCTTGGTTCCATGGGCCCTGTGCTGCTGCATTCCCCCCTCCCCTTCTCAGGCCGCCCTGCCAGCTCAGAAATGCTCCTTGGGCCTCGGCCTTGGCCAACAGCCCCTGGGCTCAGCTCCTCTGCAGCTCAGCACAAACACTGTCTGCTCCAGGCACTGCTGCTGCCCAACCAGCTCCTGGTTTCTGTAGGAGCAGCCCTGGGAACTGGTTTTGTTCCCTCAGTGGCACAGCATCCCTGTTCTCACAGTGCCAAAGAAAGCTGTTGATGCCAAGTGCGGCCAGGATGAACCATTGCTGTGACTGCCGCCCCTCTCTTGGGGCCCTACAAACAGCGCTGCAAAAGGAGCCCCTTGGAGCTCTCCTGGGCCAGCGACTCCCTCTGAGTGGGGCCTCTCCCAGCTGGGAACTCTCCCGTTTGCTGCACTCGGGGATCCTGAACAAGGAGGGAGCCTGGGCCGATCCCCCCACTCCTCCAGGCTCAACCCTTCGCCTGCTGGGGAGATGCCAAAGCATCCACAGGGAGCATTTCCTGCCCTCAGGGGAATTTCTCACAGGTGCCTTGCACTGACTCTTTGTGTCTGTGTGCACACAGGAGTGCCTGTGCTGGGGAAATGTGGCAGAAATTCTGCTCTCGGAGGGGTTGGGGTGCCTTGCATAGCTGAGTCAGTCAGGCCTGTAGGTGAGGTTAAGTCACAAGGTCTAAGCTAAGTTAATTGCTTCTAAGAGTTGCTCTTTTGCTAATTTGTTAGGTTTAATTTAAGTTATTAGCTAAGATGACTATTGTTAAGTGTTATTCCACTTAACAATTATTTAGTCATAGGTTATAAATGAGGTTAAAGACTGTTAAGTGTTGTTCTTTTACTAAATTGTTAAGTTTACGGGAGAAGTTAAGGTTAAGGTATTAGTTAAGTCCTGTTAAGTTTGAGCTCTTTTCAGCTTTTAGATCATATTCCTTTTATCCTTGTCCTCACTGTCCTTGTGTCACACACACACACACATACACAGGGACCGTTCTTGGTTCATTTCTGCTTTATTTGCCTGGATTTGGTTTGGTTTTGTTGTTGCTTTGTTCCCCCGGTGTGCCTGAAGTGTCCAGTCAGGAGCAGAGTGACTCTTGCCAAGGAACTTTGTGGTGCTGTCCCTTAATATTAAATCTGGTTTTTGCTGATCTTTTCCCAGGGATTTTTTCAGCGCTCTCAAGCCCCCGATCGTAACAGGGTGAAGGAGCCCTGGCCCAGGCTCTGGCCCTGGGGGACACACAGACACTGCTGGGGGGTCCCTGTGCCCCTGTCCCACCCCCACAGCCCCAGCCCCCCGTCCCCGTGCCAGGCTCTGGGGTCGATCTCGTGGAACATCCTCTGGGGGAGGCTGCGGCGCCGGGGGCGGGGGGACCCGGGGGGACAGGGGACCCCACTGTGCACGAGCAGCCTTGGACTGCTCTGGGGGAGCTGTGAGGGGGGCTGGGGCAGAGTGACCTCCCCAGTGACTCACACAGCCCCTGTGATGTCACACAGCCCCCTGTGACATCACACAGGCCCATTGTGATGTCACACATTCCCTGTGATGTCACAAAGCCCCTGTGATGTCACATAGCCCATTGTGATGTCACAAAACCCCAGTGATGTCACACAGCCCATTTGTGATGTCACAGCCCTCATTATGATGTCACAGATAATGTTGTGATATCACACAACCTATCCTGGATGTCACACAGCCATTCTATGATGTCACAACCCCTCTGTGATGTGACACAGATACCCTGTGATGGCAGAATCCATTCTATGATGTCCAGCCTATGATGTCACAAAGCCTACGCTATGAAATCACTGGCAACTCAGTGATGACACACGCAACTGCTCTGTGATGTCACAAAGCCCCTTCATGGTATCACAGGGCCAGTGCTGGGATATCAGTCTGTGATATCATAAAGCTGCTCTGTGATGTCACAGAAGATTTGGTGATGTCACAAAGTCACCCTGTGATGTCACAGTCTGTTCTGTGATTGCACACCTGGCTCTATGATGTTGCTCCATCACCTGGTGATGTCACAACCCACTCTCTTATGTCAAGGAGCCACCCTCCATGACAGCAGACTCTGCTCCATGGCCTCACACCCTACTCTATGATGTCACAGACAGTTCTGTGATGTCACAACACCCTCAGTGATGTCACAAAACCCTCTCTGTGATGTCATACTGCCACTCTGTAATGACACAGCACACACTTTGACATCACAGCCTGTTTTATGATGTCATACAGCCATGCCATGATGTCACAGCCTGCTCTGTGATGTCACAGAGAATCCCCTCTATGATGCTGTAGCTGCTCAATGACCTCACACAACAAACTCTGTGGTGTCATAGCCCAACCTGTGACCTCACACAGCCCACTCTGTGCTGTCACACACCCCCTTGCTGACATCACAGCTGCTCTGTGCCTCTAGGACACAGCCACAGAGGTGCCGCTGTGACACAGCCCCCTCTGGGACATCCCCCAGCCCCTGCCAGTGCTGAGCCCTGTCAGCTCTGTCTGTGCCCTGCTGGTGTCCCTGAGCTGCCCTGGCAGTGCCCCAGCCCTGCTGGGCTGTGCACAGGAGCTGCTCCTGGCCAGAGCTGTCTCTCTGCAGCGCTGCCCTTGCCTGGAGCTGCCTCTGGGCCAGGAGCCTGGCCCAGCTCAGCAGCACACACACAGCACCAGGACTTTAATCACCCTCTGGGGCTTTGTGCTCTTTGCATCAGACTCAGTCCTTCAGAGTGTGCTCAAAAAACTTCTCAGAGACTCAAAAGGGAGTGAAACACTGAAGTTTCTCATACTTAAAATAGATCCTTTTGAGGGACAGGACCAAAAAAGTATCCCCATGTTCCAGGTAAAGCAGAACACTGGAGGCAGTGATGACAGCTGGGGACAAGCAAGGGAAAGGTGTTTCTGATGCTGAGCAAACCTGTGCCTCTGTCCCTGCAGGCTGTCCTCATCCCCCGCTGCCCCACCTGGCTGGCCCCTTCCTTTGCTGACAGCTCTGCCTCCTGCCTGCCTCTGCCTGCCCACACAAAGCCTTGGGCTGCTCCAGGCTCCTTCTGGGGGATGTGTTGTACCACAGTCCTGCCCTGGCAGGGAAATTCCTTTCTCCTGGTGTCCAGTCTGGACCACCCCAGCTGCACATGGTGCCTCTCTCTGTTTTATACAAGGAAGAAAAACTCCAGCCTCTGTGAAACCACCCTTCAATCCCTCCCAGGCAACTCCTGTTCTGTCCTCAGTCTCAACACCACTGAGCCCAGAGCCATCAGCCTCTCCCTGCTGGTTATGTGATGAGGCCTCCAAACCCCATCTTGGGAGATTTTTGGGTCCTCACCAAGATCTGTGAAAATGGAAAAATAGTGGCCAAAGTAATTTTTCCCAAATCTTGCTGTGACAGAAAAAGAGTCAATATTTCTAAACTGAATGAGGGTGGATTTACTTTGTTAAAAGGAGGAAATATTTTACAATGATGAGAGTGGCAGAAAACGGCAACTTTTTCCAGAGAAGTGGATTCCCTATCACAGCACTACTCCAAGATCAGCAGCTTTGTGCAACCTGACCCAGTGAAACCCTCTCATCCCCAAGCACAGAATTCCTGTTGTGTGGGTTCTCTGATGTGCTGGGTGCCCTCACAAAGCTTCTGGCCAGAATGTCTGCTGAGGGCAGCCAGGCTGCTGCAGGGGCAGTGACCTCACAGCCATCACCATGGCAGCCCTGTGCCCTGGGCCTGGTTCTGCCCTTTCCTCTGCCCCTGCCTTGTCTCTGCTGGCATGAAGAGTTTTGTCATTAATATCTTGTGTCCAAGGTGCTGGGGCCAATGGCTCCCCAGGCAGGCTCCTGGAGCAGAAGTGGCTTTTCAGAGCCCAGGCAGAAATGAGCCCTGAGGCAGCAGCTCTGCAGTGCTGGCCACCAGGCCGGGCTGCCAAGGGAGGCTTCTGGCCATGCCCTGCAAGCAGCTGCTGCTGCCAAGGTGCCTTTGGTGCCTCAGGCTCTGCCTGGCACAGCTCCCAGCACGGCACTCTGCCCTTGTGCCCGAGCCCTTCCCTGTGCTGGGGCTGGCCTGGGGCTTTTCCTGCAGCGGGACCTGCCCTGCTCCTGGCACAGGAAAGGCAGTTCCTGCTGGAGCAGGAGGAGCTGCGTGCAATGGGCTCCAACAACTCCAGCAAGCTCTGTTGACATCAAATTGCTTCCTAGATCACTATATTCTAATAATTGTTATATCTCCTATACTGTGGAGTAAATAACTCTCTTTTTTTAAATTTAATCTGTGGTGTAAACAAACCATTCTGTCAAATCATGATCAGAATCAATCAGGGCTGTATTTATATAAATTTATCTAGAATTCCATCAATAATCCTGTGGGACAAATTGCATTAAGGTTCAATTCTACCTGTCCAATCTTTTACACCTTTGACAAAGTCTGGGGCTGGGATTGGATCCAGCCACTCCCACTCTCCTGTACTAAAATAAATTTTGGAAGCCTAGGGGCCCTGCAGGGATTTGAGGATCCATGGTGGCTGTTGGGTGTCATTTCTCCATCTCATGACTCAGCAGGAGTTTCTCCAATAAAGAAATAAAGCTTTTGCCTGAGGCTCCCACTGTGCCCATGACAGGAACCCCTGTGAGTGTCTGGGACATCCCGGCTCTTTGGCAGCCTGGGGACTCCTGCGATGTCACCGTGCAGCCCCTGTGAGTGCCTGTGACAGATGGGTGCCTTTGCAGTGCAAGGTCCCCTGGGATGTCACCATGGAATGGCTGTGACTGCCTCTGAGCACACAGCTCTTTACCATCCCCAGAAACCCCTGGGAGGTGTCCATGGAGCCCCTGTCTCTGCCTGTGACATTCCAGCTCTTGAACAGCCTGGAGACTCTTGGAAAGTGACCATGGAACCCCTCTGAGGGCCTGTGACTAATCTGATCCTTAGCAGGCAACCATCCCCAGCCCCCTGCTGCTATGGTCAGTTTCCATGGCAACCATTCCCAGCCCCCTGTTGCTAAGGTCAGTTTCCATGGCAACCATCCCCAGCCCCCTGTTGCTGTGCTGAGCCCCTTGGCAGCTCCATGCACACCCCAGGCCAGGGGTGGGTGCCATGGACACCAGCTCAGGCCTGCAGCCAGAGCCCGTTGCCATGGCAACCACTGGCAGCCCCATCCCCAGGGTCATGGGATCCCAGATCCACAGAATTGGCTGAGCTGGGAGGGACCCATCAGGATCCTGGAGTCCAACTGCTGGCCCTGCACAGGACACCCCAACAATGCCAGCCTGGGCCTGGCAGCGCTGCCCAAACGCTGCTGGAGCTCAGAGAGCCCTGGAGTTGGGAGCCTTCCCTGGGGAGCCTGGGCACTGCCCCAGCAGCCTCTGGGCAAAAACCTTTTCCTGAGATCCAGCCTGAGCCTGCCCCGACTCAGCTGCAGCCGTTCCCTCCAGTCCTGTCCCTGGGCACCAGAGGGAAGAGGTTCCCACAGACCCAGCCAGGGACCCGCTCCCAAGGCTGTTGCCATGGCCACCAGGGCTGGGACCAGCTGGGATGCTCGGCTTCCACGGGCCGGGGTTCAGAAATGGGATTCCCCAATTTCCTGCTCCCTCTAAAACCACGCTGCTGCTCGCTGCCCTCCCACCTCCCATGGAAAGAACAAAAGGCAAATATCCCAAAGGCTGGGATAAGAACAATTTACTGGGAACAGCAATGAGATAAGAAACAAACAGGAAAAAAAGCAATATTGATAACAGAAGGGATAAGAAAAACTATTTACAGGGAAAACTACAACATCACCACTGAGTGGCTCTTCCTGGCCACGTATTTCCTCCTGCCTGGAAAGGACACCTTTCTCCTCAGGGAGAGAGAGAGAGTCCCTTTCCTGCCCCTGGCAATGACCTGAGGTGGGAGTGAATGTAATGACACGGCTCTGGCCAGACCCTCTTGTTCTTCAATCCTACATCAGGTCACTAGCAGGGGCAGGAAAAGTGGCAAGTGTCTTCCCACCATGGATCACAGGGAACATGGATCAGCAGGTCTCTTCCCAATGCGGGTTCTCCAATGGGGGATGAAGCTGGAGCAGCACACGAGGCTCTTCCCACACTCAGGGCACTTGCAGGACTTCCCTTACTGGTGACTCTGTTGGTGTTTGGTCAAGTTAGAGCTGTGGGTAAAGCTCTTCCCACACTGGGGACACTCGTAGGGCCTCTCCCCGCTGTGGATGCACCGGTGCCTGGCAAAGTTTGAGTTGCACTTGAAGCCCTTCCTGCAGTCTGGGCAGCGGAAGGGCCTCTCCTCTGTGTGAATCCATTGATGCTGGAGGAGACTGGAGCTGGTCTGAAACCTCTTCTGACACTCGGGACAGTCATAGGGCCTCTCCCCGGTATGGATGCGTTAGTGAGTGATGAGCTCAGAGCTGCACCTGAAGCCTTTCCCACACTCCCCACACTCGTAGGGCCGTTCCCCAGTGTGGGTTCTCTGGTGCACCATCAGCTTGGTGATCCACCAGAAGCTCCTTCCACACTCCAAGCACTTGTGGGGCTTCTCCCCATCAGGAACCTCCTCATGGACCACCAGCTCCAAGCTCTGGCTGAAGCTCTGTCCACCTTCCTGGCACAGGGTGGATCTTTACTCCTCAGAGCAACCTGGGCTGTGTTTGCAGCCCCTCCTCGTGCAGCATCTCCAGGGCTTTTCCTCCCCGTTGGGTTCCTGCGCCATGGAGCCACTCAAAACGGCCTCTGCCACGAGGTTCTGCCGCGGGGATTTGTCCTCCCTGCTCTCCATCCTCAGCTCCTGCTCTGGGGGAGGAAGGACAAGGACAGGATGGCATTTGCCTCCGGGCCACAGGCAAGGGCAAGGAGATGCCCCCAGGCTGTCCTGCAGCCAGGGCTGTGCTGGGCTGGGAGATGGAGCAGGAGAGAGGGGAAAGGGGCACTGACTTCCTCCTCACCTGCTTGCATGTTCTGGGGCATTTTCCTCACAGCCTCAGTGGGGGTTGGCAATGGAAATCCTGGTTTGAGGAAAACAAAGGATGAGCACATTGACTCTGAAGGTCCCTCTGCCCAAGTGCATCTCTACAAGTCACCGGCCATTGGGGCTCCAGAAAAACCTCCCAAACGCCACGAGTCAGCCTGGAAAAAGCCTCCCAGGAATTCCCTGTCCCTGCTCCCTCCCCTCAGGTGTTGGGGGTTTCCCCTGTCCCAGCTGCTGGGGTCACGCTTGCATTGGGGGTCCCCCTTCTCCTCGGTGCCCGCCCTCCCCAGCCTGCTGGCACTCCCAGCAATCCCAAAAGCTGCCCCCTCTTCTCTGCCCATTCAGGGGTGCCGGGGCTTTTTGGGCTCCCTTTTGGGCTCCCTTCTCCCCTCATGCTCTGCTCCGGGCTGCAGGGGCTCCAAGGAGTCCCCCCTGCCCCTCTCCAGCCTCTGCAGGCTCCCGCCCATGGCGGCGCTCCCCCCTCTCTGGGCTCCCCACTTTGGGCTCCTGGGGGACACAGGGCTCTGCTCCTCCAGGCTGCCTCTGCCGCCAGCCGCCACCGCCACCCCCCGATGTCCCCCCGAGGGGCCTTTTCCGCTCAGCCTTGCACTTCTTCATTCTCCAAACATCCCCCCAAAAAATCCAACTGGGAGGAACTGGGAGTGGCTGGGAACATGCTGGTGGTCACTGGAAAAAACTGGGCTTCTACTGGGATCAACTGGGATCACGCTGGAGGTGACTGGGATCATCCTGGCAGTGAGTGCCACTGCACTGAGGCTGACTGGGAGTGCTTGGCAGCAAATGGGATCATACTGGAAGGAACTGGGAGTGACTGGAACCAAATGGAGGGTGAAAGAGAGCAACTGGAACCATGTGGAGCACAACTGGTTCATACTGGCAGGGACTGGGAGCACACTGGGCTCATCTCTGGATCATACTGGGAGGGACTGGACTAATACTGGGAGAATCTGAGAGCGACTGGGAACACACCCTGCACATCATCCCCCATACTGGGCCTGACTGGGAGCAACTGGGATTGTACTGGGAGCACACTGGGAGGGCTGGCATGTGACTGGGATCCAACTGGAGCTTACTGGGATCATACTGGGGTTGAAAGGGAGCGACTGGCATCACACTTTGGGCTACTGGGAGCACCTGAGAGAAACTGGGATCATGCTGCAAGCAAACTGGAGGAACTGGGCAGGACTGGATGCATGCTGGAGGCAACTGGGATATTCTGGGCATGACTGGGGGATCACACTGGGAGAACTGACACCTTCCTGGGGCACTGGCAGCGCCTGGAAATGACTGCAGACATGCTGGGACAAGGTGGGAAATGTTGGGGGGTTGTGTGGATTTTGGGGGGTTTGGATTTTGGGTGTTTTATTGGCGCTTTGGGGGGGGTGTTGTTCTGGGGTGTTTGGAGGTTTATTGAAAATTTTGGTAGGTTTTTTTTTGTATTTTGGGAGGTTTTACTGGGATTTTGTTGGGGGTTTTTGCAATTCTCATAAATTCTGGGGGTTTTATTGGGATTTTTAGGAGATTTTGAGGTATTTATTGGAATTTTGGAGGCATTTAGTGGGATGTATTTGGGATTTGGGTTTTTTGGCACTTTGGGGTTTTTTGGGAGTTTTGGTGGGATTTAGAGAAGTTTTGTTGGGATTTTTGGGTGTTGCTCTGATTTCTTTGGGTCTTGGGGGAGATTTTGCAAGATTTTTTAGGGGACATTTTTTGGGGCGGATTTGTGGGGTTTCATTAGGATTTTGGGTGTTATTGGGATTTCAAAAGATTTTGTGGGCTTTTATTGGGATTCTAGGGTGTTCTAATGGGATTTTGTGATATTTATTTCGGATTTCATTAGTTTTATTGGGACTTTTGGGGATTTTAAGGAGATTAAGGAGATTTTAATGCCTCTCAGCCATTACGCAAACCCTGGGACAACCCAAAGGCCCCAGACCCCCAAATGCCCCACAAATTCCACTAAAAATCCCAAATTCCTCAAGAAATTACAATAAGATCCTCCAAAATCCCAGAGAATCCCACCAAATCCAAGTGAAACCCACCCAAACTCAAAAAAACTCCCCAAAATTTCACTAAACCCCCTCAAAAATCAACCCCCAACCCCAATAAAATCCCCCAAAATCCAAAACTCCCCAAAGCCACAAAACTCCCAAAATCCCATAAACCCCGAAACACAATAATTCTCTCTGAATCCCCACTAATAGCCCCTCAACTTCCATCAAAACCCTCCAAAGCTCTAAAAACGCCCTCCCAAAATCCCCAAAAACCCTCCCAAAATTGCCCCCAAATACCAAAAATGCCCCCCAAAATTGCCCCTCAGAACCCCCCAGACTCTCTGGGGCCGTGCTGGGTCAGGGGCACCGGCCGGTGGAACAGGAGCCACCTCAGGGGCCCTCGGAGCTCTGTGGGGAGGGGGCACCATGGGAGACCCCCAAAAACGGGAGGGGGGGGCTGGGAACCCCCCGGATCCCCAAATCTCCCACGGGAACCCCAAATCCCCCTGAAAAGCCCCCAAGGTTGGCCCAGGACCACCCTGGAACACCAAAGTCCCCCCAGCACCCCCAGGACCCCCCTCAAGACCCCTCTCAGGACCCCTCCCCACCCCCAGATCTCCCCACAGTGCCCCAGGACCCCTCCCCAGACCCTCCCTGACCCCTCACGATCCCCCAGCCAAGACCCCTCCCCAGACCCCGCCCCACACCCCGGAACCCTCCCCAAAGCCCCCCCAGCCCCCCGGACCCCCCCACGCCCCCCCGATCCCCTCTCAGCCCCTCCCGGCCCTGTCCCGGCCGCCTCAGCAGCTCCCGGAGCGCTCCGGCCGCTCCCAGCGCCGCCCCCGCTCTCTGCAGCGCCCGGCACCGGCACCGCCGCTGCGGCTCGCCTCTGATTGGCTGCAGCGCCGCGGGGAGGCGGGCGCTGCTGAGGGGAGCCGCGCCCTCATTGGTTGGTTCGGGGCGGGGCGCGCCGCTATTGGCTGGAGAGCCCGTGCAGGCGGCGGAGGCGGGAGATTCAGAGGCGAGCGCGGCTGAGGAGGGCGCTGAGGGGAAACTGGGGGGGTTTGGGGCGGTCTGAGGAGAAATTGGGGATTTTGGGGAGATTGACGGGAAATAGGGGGGTGTGCGGTGGGTTTGGGGGTGAGTGAGGGGGTCTGAGGGGGCCTTAGGGATCTTTGGGGGCAGCTTGAGAGGGTCTGGGTGTTCTCAGGTGGGTTTAGGGGGATCTGAGGGGAATTGGGAGGGTCCGAGGGGATTTTGGGGGATTGTGAGAGGAGCTGGGGGGCTCTGGGGGGTTCTGAGGTGCATCTGGGGGGCTTTAGCGGAGTGTGAGGGGATTTCCCAGGGTTTGGGGGGGATTGAGGGGTCTGAGGGGGATTTGGGGCAGTCTGATGGATTTGAGGGGGGTCTCAGGTGGGTCTGGGGTAAATTTTGTGGGGAACTGGGGGGTCTGAGGGTCCCGGGAAGGTTTTGGGGGTCCAGGGTGATCCTGGGCCAACCTTGGGGGGGTTTGGGGCTCCCGGAGGGGTCCCGGGGGAGATTTGGGGGTCCCGGGGGTCCCAGGCCCCCCCTGAACCGGGGTCTGGGGGTTTCGGGGCGAGGGGGCACAACAGGGGTTCCACCCCCCCCTCCCGTTTCTGGGGGTCTCCCATGGTGCCCCCTCCCCACAGAGCTCCGAGGGCCCCTGAGGTGGCTCCTGTTCCACCGGCCGGTGCCCCTGACACAGGACGGCCCCAGAGAGTCTGGGGGGATTTTGGGGGGCATTTTTGGGATTTTGGGGAATTTTGATGAATTTTAGGAGGGTTTTGGGGGATTATCTTGGGGCTTCTTTAGGGCTTTATTGGGTATTTGATGGAAGTTCAGGAGGAATTATAGAGGTTTTGGAGAGAATTATTGGGTTTTGGGGGGTTATGGGATTTTGGGGGTTTTGTGGATTTGGGGAGTTTTGGATTTTGGGGATTTTATTGGGGCTTGGTTTTCAGGGGGTTTAATGAAATTTTGGGGAGTTTTTTTGAGTTTTGGTGGGTTTCACTGCAATTTGGTGGAATTCTCTGGGATTTTGGAGGATCTTATTTTAATTTCTTGAGGAATTTGGGATTTTTAGTGGAATTTGTGGGGGATTTGGGGGTCTGGGGCCTTTGGGGTTGTCCCAGGGTTTGTGGAAGGGCTGAGAGGCATTAAAATCTCCTTAAAATCCCCAAAAGTCCCAATAAAACTCATGAAATCCGAAATAAATCTCACAAAATCCCATTAGAACACCCTAGAATCCCAATAAAACCCCACAAAATTTTTGAAATCTCAAGAACCCCCAAAATCCAGATGAAACCTCGCAAGTTTCCCCAAAAATGTCCCCTAAATAATAAAAATCCCATAAAATCCCCACCCCCAAGACCCAAAGAAATCATGGCAACACCCAAAAAAACCCACAAAACCCCAAAAATCCCAGGAAAATTCTGAAAAAAACCAAATCCCCAATGAATCCCACTAAAAGCCCCCACAATTCCAGTGAAATGCCTCAAAATCTCCTAGAAATCCCATAAAAACTGCCAGAATTTCTGAGAATCCCCAAAAACCCAGGAAAATCTCAGTAAAACCTTCCAAAATACAAAAAACAAAAAAAAATTAATAAACCCCCAAACACCCCCAGAACACCCCCCAAAGTGCCAATAAAACCCCCAAAATCCAAACCCCCCAAAATCCACACAACCCCCCAACATTTCCCACCTTGTCCCAGCATGTCTGCAGTCATTCCCAGGCGCTGCCAGTGGCCCCAGGAAGGTGTCAGTTCTCCCAGTGTGATCCCCCAGTCATGCCCAGAATATCCCAGCTGCCTCCAGCATGCATCCAGTCCTGCCCAGTTCCTCCAGTTTGCTTGCAGCGTGATCCCAGTTTCTCTCAGGTGCTCCCAGTAGCCCACAGTGTGATCCCAGTCACTCCCTTTCAATCCCAATATGATCCCAGTAAGCTCCAGTTGGATCCCAGTCACATGCCAGCCCTCCCAGTGTGCTCCCAGTATAACCCCAGTTGCTCCCAGTCAGGCCCAGTATGGGGGATGATGTGCAGGGTGTGTTCCCAGTCGCTCTCAGATTCTCCCAGTATTAGTCCAGTCCCTCCCAGTGTGATCCAGAGATGAGCCCAGTGTGCTCCCAGTCCCTGCCAGTATGAACCAGTTGTGCTCCACATGGTTCCAGTTGCTCTCTTTCACCCTCCCTTTTGTTCCAGTCACTCCCAGTTCCTTCCAGTATGATCCCATTTGCTGCCAAGCACTCCCAGTCAGCCTCAGTGCAGTGGCACTCACTGCCAGGATGATCCCAGTCACCTCCAGCGTGATCCCAGTTGATCCCAGTATAAGCGCAGTTTTTTCCAGTGACCACCAGCATTTTCCCAGTCACTCCCAGTTCCTCCCAGTTGGATTTTTTGGGGGGATGTTTGGAGAATGAAGAAGTGCAAGGCTGAGCGGAAAAGGCCCCTCGGGGGGACATCGGGGGGTGGCGGTGGCGGCTGGCGGCAGAGGCAGCCTGGAGGAGCAGAGCCCTGTGTCCCCCAGGAGCCCAAAGTGGGGAGCCCAGAGAGGGGGGAGCGCCGCCATGGGCGGGAGCCTGCAGAGGCTGGAGAGGGGCAGGGGGGACTCCTTGGAGCCCCTGCAGCCCGGAGCAGAGAATGAGGGGAGAAGGGAGCCCAAAAGGGAGCCCAAAAAGCCCCGGCATCCCTGAATGGGGAGCGAAGAGGGGGCAGCTTTTGGGATTGCTGGGACTGCCAGCAGCCTGGGGAGGGCAGGCACCGAGGAGAAGGGGGACCCCCAATGCAAGTGTGACCCCAGCAGCTGGGACAGGGGGAACCCTGAACACCAAAGGGGACGGAGTAGGGGTGGGGAAGTCCTGGGGAGGCTTTTTCAGGGCTGAATCTTGGTGTTTGGGAGGTTTTTCTGGAGCCCCGATGGCCAGTGACTTGTAGAGATGCATTTGGGCAGAAAGACCTTCAAACTCATCGTCCTCATCCCTTGTTTTTACCAAATCAGGATTTCCCATTGCCAGTTCTTGTGAGGCTGTAAGGAAGAGGAAGATGTCCCTGAACACTGAGGCAGGTGAGGAGGAAGTCAGTGCCCCTTTCCCCTCTCTCCTGCTCCATCTCCCAGCCCAGCAGGGCCCCTGCTGCAGGACAGCCTGGGGGCATCTCCTTGCCCTTGCCTGTGGCCCGGAGGCAAATGCCATCCTGTCCTTGTCCTTCCTCCCCCAGAGCAGGAGCTGAGGATGGAGAGCAGGGAGGACAAATCCCCGCGGCAGAACCTCGTGGCAGAGGCCGTTTTGAGCGGCTCCACGGCGCAGGAACCCAACGGGGAGGAAAAGCCCTGGAGATGCCGCACGAGGAGGGGCTGCAAACACAGCCCAGGTTGCTCTGAGGAGTAAAGATCCACCCTGTGCCAGGAAGGTGGACAGAGCTTCAGCCAGAGCTTGGAGCTGGTGGTCCATGAGGAGGTTCCTGATGGGGAGAAGCCTCACAGGTGCTTGGAGTGTGGGAAGAGCTTCTGGTGGATCACCAAGCTGATGGTGCACCAGAGAACCCACACTGGGGAACGGCCCTACGAGTGTGGGGAGTGTGGGAAAGGCTTCAGGTGCAGCTCTGAGCTCATCACTCACTAACGCATCCATACCGGGGAGAGGCCCTATGACTGTCCCGAGTGTCAGAAGAGGTTTCAGACCAGCTCCAGTCTCCTCCAGCATCAATGGATTCACACAGAGGAGAGGCCCTTCCGCTGCCCAGACTGCAGGAAGGGCTTCAACTGCAACTCAAACTTTGCCAGGCACCAGTGCATCCACAGTGGGGAGAGGCCCTACGAGTGTCCCCGGTGTGGGAAGAGCTTTACCCACAGCTCTAACTTGACCAAACACCAACAGAGTCACCGGTAAGGGAAGTCCTGCAAGTGCCCTGAGTGTGGGAAGAGCCTCGTGTGCTGCTCCAGCTTCATCCCCCATTGGAGAACCCGCACTGGGAAGAGACCTGCTGATCCATGTTCCCTGTGATCCATGGTGGGAAGACACTTGCCACTTTTCCTGCCCCTGCTAGTGACCTGATGTAGGATTGAAGAACAAGAGGGTCTGGCCAGAGCCGTGTCATTACATTCACTCCCACCTCAGGTCATTGCCAGGGGCAGGAAAGGGACTCTCTCTCTCTCCCTGAGGAGAAAGGTGTCCTTTCCAGGCAGGAGGAAATACGTGGCCAGGAAGAGCCACTCAGTGGTGATGTTGTAGTTTTCCCTGTAAATAGTTTTTCTTATCCCTTCTGTTATCAATATTGCTTTTGTTCCTCTTTATTCCTTATTTCATTGCTGTTCCCAGTAAATTGTTCTTATCCCAGCCTGGGATCTTTGCCTTTTGTTCTTTCCACGGGAGGTGGGAGGGCAGCAAGCAGCAGCGTGGTTTTAGAGGGAGCAGGAAATTGGGGAATCCCATTCCTGAACCCCGGCCCATGGAAACCGAGCATCCCAGCTGGTCCCAGCCTGGTGGCCATGGCAACAGCCTTGGGAGCGGGTCCCTGGCTGGGGCTGTGGGAACCTCTTCCCTCTGGTGCCCAGGGACAGGACTGGAGGGAACGGCTGCAGCTGAGTCGGGGCAGGCTCAGGCTGGATCTCAGGAAAAGGTTTTTGCCCAGAGGCTGCTGGGGCAGTGCCCAGGCTCCCCAGGGAAGGGTCCCAGCTCCAGGGCTCTCTGAGCTCCAGCAGCGTTTGGGCAGCGCTGCCAGGCCCAGGCTGGCATTGTTGGGGTGTCCTGTGCAGGGCCAGCAGTTGGACTCCAGGATCCTGATGGGTCCCTCCCAGCTCAGCCAGTTCTGTGGATCTGGGATCCCATGACCCTGGGGATGGGGCTGCCAGTGGTTGCCATGGCAACGGGCTCTGGCTGCAGGCCTGAGCTGGTGTCCATGGCACCCACCCCTGGCCTGGGGTGTGCATGGAGCTGCCAGGGGACTGAGCATGGCAACAGGGGGCTGGGGATGGTTGCCATGGAAACTGACCATAGCAACAGGGGGCTGGGGATGGTTGCTATGGAAACTGACCATAGCAACAGGGGGCTGGGGATGGTTGCCTGCTAAGGATCAGATTTGTCACAGGCCCTCAGAGGGGTTCCATGGGGACATTCCAGGAGACTCCAGGCTGTTCAAGAGCTGGAATGGCACAGGCAGAAACAGGGGCTCCATGGACACCTCCCAGGGGTTTCTGGGGATGGTAAAGGGCCCTGTGCTCAGAGGCAGTCACAGCCATTCCATGGTGACATCCCAGGGCACCTTGGGCTGCAAAGGCACCCATCTGTCACAGGCACTGACGGGGGCTCCATGGTAACATCCCAGAAGTCCCCAGGCTGCCAAAGAACCGGGATGTCCTGGACACTCACAGGGGTTCTTGTCATGGGCACAGTGGCAGCTTCAGGCAAAGTTTATTAGAGAAGCTCCTGTTGGGTCACAAGGCGAAGAATAGCCCACATAAATCCCCAAATGTCACTGTTGAGTCAGAGATGACACAGACTCAGATGAGAAGGCTAAGGGCCAAAAGCCACCCATTTGTTCAAGCCTATTCTTTTATACCTTGGTTTGCTACAGGTGGACTTCTTTGGTCATTTAATCAACACATTTCACATGACTGGCTAATTAAGATAACACCCTTCAGTAAACCACTTGTTTACAATTCTTTCTCTCCAGCTCCCTAACAGTTCCCAGACCAATGCATGGGAAAGCTTATTTAGCTTTCTCTGTCTTGACCAGACTGTCATACCCACACCCAAACACCCCCAAGGACCTCCAGGCTTTCTAAACTCCTTCTGAGAGAGGAACCTTGGAGCATCTGTCCAGTCCCATCCCCAGACTTTTCAAGCATTCATGTGGAAAGAATTTTCAAGCTGGAATTAAACCTTTATAGAATTTGTCCCACAGGATTAAGGATAGCAAACCAGAGATATTTATATAAATATCTCTTATGGTAATGATGAGACAAAATTATCTTAATCAGAAATATTTACTCCAAGATATAAGAGCTGTAACATATTATAACATATTATCTTATATAGGGCACTCAGAAGTGATTTCAAAGCAATTGTATTAAAACAAAACCAGTACTTAAGCAGAGATTGATGTCACTCCCCCAGACCAATGACCAGGGGCAAATCCCTTTGGCTCAGTCTGCAGCAATGACCTTGAGTGGTGTCCCCACTGCAGGGAGGAATCTCCACACCCCCAGGAAGGGAAATGTCAGGAGATGCTGCCATTAAAATTTGGGACGGGGTTTTTCTCATCTCAAGTGCTGCCCTGTCAGTCAGATGTGCCCAGGCTGGGCCAGCTCAGCAGCTCTGCAGAAGCTCTCAGTGGAGTTGCTTGGTTGTTCCTTTCTTTGGGGATTTTTTCAGTTCTGCCACAGCTTCAGCTCCCTCTGAGGATGCGTAACTTTGGAATGGAGCAGTCAGGCTGGTTTCAGCATTATTTACTCCAAAAGCAGCATGACCCCCCTCCTTCATTTCCCAGTGGGGGCTTTGCAAACAGGGCCTTGCTGGAGCCCACTGCAGGCAGAGCCTCCTGCTCCAGCAGGAGCTGCCTTTCCTGTGCCAGGAGCAGGGCAGGTCCCGCTGCAGGAAAAGCCCCGGGCCAGCCCCAGCACAGGGAAGGGCTCGGGCACAAGGGCAGAGTGCCGTGCTGGGAGCTGTGCCAGGCAGAGCCTGAGGCACCAAAGGCACCTTGGCAGCAGCAGCTGCTTGCAGGCCATGGCCAGAAGCCTCCCTTGGCAGCCCAGCCTGGTGGCCAGCACTGCAGAGCTGCTGCCTCAGGGATCATTTCTGCCTGGGCTCTGAAAAGCCACTTCTGCTCCAGGAGCCTGCCTGGGAAGCCATTGGCCCCAGCACCTTGGGGACAAGATATGAATGACAAAACTCTTCATGCCAGCAGAGACAAGGCAGGGGCAGAGGAAAGGGCAGAGCCAGGCCCAGGGGACAGGGCTGCCATGGTGATGGCTGTGAGGTCACTGCCCCTGCAGCAGCCTGGCTGCCCTCAGCAGACATTCTGGCCAGAAGCTTTGTGAGGGCACCCAGCACAGCAGAGAACCCACACAACAGGAATTCTGTGCTTGGGGAGGGGAAAGGGTTTCGCTATGTCAGGCTGCACAAAGCTCCTGCTCTTGGACAATTCTCTGGAAAAACAGTTGCAGTTTTGGGCCACTCTCATAATTGTAAAATATTTTCTTCTTTTAACAAATGTAAATCTACCCTCATTCAGTTGAAAGATGTTGGCCCTTGTCCTGTCACTGCAAGATTTGGGAGAAAAGAACTTTGACTACTATTTTTCCATTTTCACAGACCTTGGAGAAGACTGAAAAATCTCCCAAGATGGGGTTTGGAGGCCTCTTCACATAACCAGCAGGGAGAGGCTGATGGCTCTGGGCTCAGTGGTGTGGAGACTGAGGACAGAACAGGAATAGCCTGGGAGGGAGTGAAGGGTGGTTTCAGAGAGGCTGGAGCTTTTCTTCATAGAGAATATAAGCATGAGAAGGCAATAATGGCACCAAGGGCAGCTGGGGAGGCCCAGACTGAATGCCATGAGAAAGGAATTTCCCTGCCAGGGCAGGGCTGTGGTGCAACACATCCCCCAGAAGGAGCCTGGAGCAGCCCAAGGCTTTGTGTGGGCAGGCAGAGGCAGGCAGGAGGCAGAGCTGTCAGCAAAGGAAGGGGCCAGCCAGGTGGGGCAGCGGGGGATGACGACAGCCTGCAGGGACAGAGGCCAGGGCAGGGACACCGTAGGACAGCCTGGGCTGCACAGGGCACAGGGATGGGCAGCAGCTGCCAGGCCCTGACAGAGCCACCTTGGGCAGCACTTTGGCCATGGCTGCTGGCCCTGGGCCTGAGCCAGGAGCAGGGGACAAGTGACCCTTGCAGGCCTGGGGCCTCATGGCCTCCTTGTCCCTGCTCAGCAGCCTGGCAGGGGCCGCCCCATGGTCCTGCCCTTGGCATTGCCCATCCCCACATCCCAGAGCCCATCCCGGGAAGAGCCCTGAGCGAGAAGGGAGGGACAGGATCTGCCTGGCCAGGGGCTGGGGCTGAGGCCTTGGCCCTTTGCATTCCTGAAACACATCCAGGTTTGCTCAGCACCAGAGACACCTTTCCCTTGCTTGTCTGAAGCTGTCATCACTGCCTCCAGTGTTCTGCTCTATCTGGAACCTGGGGACACTTTCACATGAGTTTTATCCCTCAGTGGACCCCATTTAAACTACAAGAAATGTCTATGTTTCAGCTTAACTTGGAGTTCTTGAGAAGCTTTTTGAGCACACTCCAAGGGACTGAGTCTGATGCAAAGAGCAGCAAAGCCCCAGAGGGTGATTAAAGTCCTGGTGCTGTGTCTGTGCTGCTGAGCTGGGCCGGGCTCCTGGCCCAGAGGCAGCTCCTGGCAAGGGCAGCGCTGCAGAGAGACAGCTCTGGCCAGGAGCAGCTCCTGTGCACAGCCCAGCAGGGCTGGGGCACTGCCAGGGCAGCTCAGGGACACGAGCAGGGCACAGACAGAGCTGACAGGGGCTCAGCACTGGCAGGGGCTGGGGGATGTCCCAGAGGGGGCTGTGTCACAGCAGCACCTCTGTGGCTGTCTCATGGAGGCACAGAGCAGCTGTGATGTCAGCAAGGGGGTGTGTGACAGCACAGAGTGGGCTGTGTGAGGTCACAGATTGGGCTATGACACCACAGAGTTTGTTGTGTGAGGTCATTGAGCAGCTACAGCATCATAGAGGGGATTGTGTGACATCACAGAGCAGGCTGTGACATCATGGCATGGCTGTATGACATCATAGAGCAGGCTGTGAGGTCAAAGTGTGTGCTGTGACATTGCAGAGTGGCAGTATGACATCACAGAGAGGGTTTTGTGACATCACTGAGGGTGTTGTGACATCACAGAGCTGTCTGTGACATCATAGAGTAGGGTGTGAGGCCATGGAGCAGAGTCTGCCGTCATGGAGGGTGGCTCTGTGACATAAGAGAGTGGGTTGTGACATCACCAGGTGACGGAGCAACATCATAGAGCCAGGTGTGCAATCACAGAACAGACTGTGACATCACAGGGTGACTTTGTGACATCACCAAATCTTCTGTGACATCACAGAGCAGCTTTATGATATCACAGACTGATATCCCAGCACTGGCCCTGTGATATCATGAAGGGGTTTTGTGACATCACAGAGCAGTTGTGTGTGTCATCACTGAGTTGCCAGTGATTTCATAGAGTAGGCTCTGTGACATCATAGGCTGGACATCATAGAATGGATTCTGCCATCACAGGGTATCTGTGTCACATCACAGAGGGGTTGTGACATCATAGAATGGCTGTGTGACATCCAGGATAGGTTGTGTGATATCACAACATTATCTGTGACATCATAATGAGGGCTGTGACATCACAAATGGGCTGTGTGACATCACTGGGGTTTTGTGACATCACAATGGGCCTGTGTGATGTCACAGGGTGTTGTGTGACATCACAGGGGCAGTGTGAGGTCACTGGGGAGGTCACTCTGCCCCAGACCCCCTCACAGTTCCCCCCAGAGCAGTCCAAGGCTGCTCGTGCACAGCGGGGTCCCCTGTCCCCCCTGTCCCCCCGGGTCCCCCCGCCCCCGGCGCCGCAGCCTCCCCCAGAGGATGTTCCACGAGATCGACCCCAGAGCCTGACACGGGGATGGGGGGCTGGGGCTGTGGGGGTGGGACAGGGGCACAGGGACCCCCCAGCAGTGTCTGTGTGTCCCCCAGGGCCAGAGCCTGGGCCAGGGCTCCTTCACCCTGTTACGAACGAGGGCTTGAGAACGCTGAAAACATCCCTGGGAAAAGATCAGCAACAACCAGATTTAATATTAAGCGACAGCATCACAAAGTTCCTTGGCAAGAGTCACTCTGCTCCTGACTGGACACTTCAAGCACACCGGGGGAACAAAGCAACAACAAAACCAAACCAAATCCAGGCAAATAAAGCAGAAATGAACCAAGAACGGTCCCTGTGTATGTGTGTGTGTGTGACACAAGGACAGTGAGGACAAGGATAAAAGGAATATGATCTAAAAGCTGAACAGAGCTCAAACTTAACAGGACTTAACTTATACCTTAACCTTAACTTCTCCCGTAAACTTAACAATTTAGTAAAAGAACAACAATTAACAGTCTTTAACCTCATTTATAACCTATGACTAAATAATTGTTAAGTGGAATAACACTTAACAATACTCATCTTAGCTAATAACTTAAATTAAACCTAACGAATTAGCAAAAGAGCAACTCTTAGAAGCAATTAACTTAGCTTAGACCTCACGACTTAACCTCACTTACAGGCCTGACTGACTCAGCTATCCAAGGCACCCCAACCCCTCCGAGAGCAGAATTTCTGCCACATTTCCCCAGCACAGGCACTCCTGTGTGCACACAGACACAAAGAGTCAGTGCAAGGCACCTGTGAGAAATTCCCCTGAGGGCAGGAAATGCTCCCTGTGGATGCTTTGGCATCTGCCCAGCGGGTGAAGGGTTGAGCCTGCAGGAGTGGGGGGATCGGCCCAGGCTCCCTCGTTGTTCAGGATCCCAGAGTGCAGCAAACGGGAGAGTTCCCGGCTGGGAGAGGCCCCACTCAGAGGGAGTCGTTGGCCCAGGAGAGCTCCAAGGGGCTCCTTTTGGAGCGCTGTTTGTAGGGCCCCAAGAGAGGGGCTGCAGTCACAGCAATGGTTCATCCTGGCCGCACTTGGCATCAACAGCTTTCTTTGGCACTGTGAGAACTGTTGTGCCACTGAGGGAACACAAACAGTTCCCAGGGCTGCTCCTCCAGCAACCAGGAGCTGGTTGGGCAGCAGCAGTGCCTGGGGCAGACAGTGTTTGTGCTGAGCTGCAGAGGAGCTGAGCCCAGGGGCTGTTAACCAAGGCCGAGGCCCAAGGAGAATTTCTGAGCTGCCAGGGCGGCCTGAGAAGGGCAGGGGGGAATGCAGCAGCACAGGACCCATGGAACCAAGGGACCATGGTGACACTGTGGGGCCCTGTGACACCCAGGGACCATAGTGACACTGTGAGACCCTATAGTGCCAAAGGTCCATTGTGACATTTCAAGGCCTCATGGCACGATGGAGAGACCATTAAGAGACTTCACAGCCTCATGGAACCAAGGGGCCATTGTGACACACAATGGAGTCAGGGGATCATGGGGACCATTGTGACACTATGAGGGCCCATGAAATAAGCAAAGCATTGTGACTCTGAGAGGCCTCATAAAACAAGTGAGACCATTGTGACCCTGGGGGTCCCCACAGAACCAAGAGGACCATTGTGATCTTGTGGGGCCTTGTGAAAGCAAGAGGCCTTTGTGACACTGCAGGGCTGCATGGAGCCAAAGGTTCATTGTGACATTGTGGGGCCTGGTGTCATCAGTGGTCCATTGTGACACTGTGGAGCCAAAGGAGACCATTGTGACACTGCAAAACCCCGTGGTCCAAAGGTCCATTGTAACACTGCAGTCTCATGGAATAGAGGAGTCACGTGTCATTGTGGGGCCTGGGGAACCACAGAGACCACAGTGACACTGCAAGGCCTTATGGAATTGTTGGGACCATTGTGACATTCGGGGCCTTCTGCAACCTAGGAGCCATTGTGACATTGTGTGACCCCATTGAACCAAAGCACCATTGTAACACTGCAGGACCCCATGGAATCAAATCACCATTAGGACACTGTGGGGCCCTGTGGAACCAAGGGGACCATGGTGATACTGCAGGGCCTCTTAAAACCCTGGCAACACAGAAGAGGTCTGGCTGGTTTGGCCTCCCATGGACTGCCTGACTGGTCCAACTGACCATGGCATGTTGAAGGCCTCTTCTCTTCTGCTGTTGAAACACTGGTGCTCCATACTTTCTTTCATATGGAAAAGATCTGTCCTTCTCCTGCAGGCATCCATGGCCAGAACTGGGATTTCATCTCCAGATTTCCTTATATCTAGGGATTATTCCCATAGGAATATTGCCAGGACAAGACTGGCTGACAACGGTTTCATGAGGGTCACCTCTCATCAGTCCCCAAATCTCTGGGGAAGGTTCTTTCTTGTGGAAAGAACTGCCCTGCTTCTCCAGGCACCCATGGCTGAGATTGGGCTTCCACCTCCAAAATTCCCTACATCCAAAGACTGCTCCCAGACAAAATCTGCCATTGCTGACAAGTCTGGCTGGCCTAGTGAGACTCTCACCTGCCTTCCAAACACTGGGGCTCTGCGCTTTCCTTCCTATGGAAAAGAGCTGTCCTTCCTTTCCAGGTGCCCCTGGCCAGAACTGGGATTTCACCTCCAACATTGCATCCTGTGACAGACTGCAGGAGATTGTTGGCTCAAAACATTTCATGTGTTGGGGAGGAATGGGCAGATGCAGCCTTGCCCTGCCCTGGAGCACTGCCCTGCCCTGGAGCACTGCCCTGCCCTGGAACCCCATTCCCCCCAGAGCCTCTCTCCCAGCCCAGCAGTGTCTGCCAGTCCCTGGCACAGCACAGGCAATGCTCCACAGCCACCTCTGGAGCCCCAGCCCAGCTCCTGAGTGACCAAATGAGCCCAAGTCCCACCTGGGGAAGGGCCCAGCAAGACCAAGGGGTATTGAAGGCTGACCACAAGGCAAGCACATATCTTGACCCTACCTCCTCTTGGCATTTCCATCTGAACTGCTAGAGTCCAGGAGTTGGTAGCTCTGTCTGTGCTTCTATAAATCTTATTTTTCTTTCTCTCTTTCTGTGTCTACTTCTTCTATTTTTGTCCTCTTGCAAACTCTGACTAGATTTAAATTGAACAGGTTTAGAGTTTGTGAAGTCGAACAGGGCAAGTTATTGCTTTGAGAAGTGTTTTTTGATGATTGAATGATGCATTAAACATTTTGACAAAATTTCTCTGATTTTCTAAAGTTGCCAGTAAAGGCTGTTTTGTTGTTTTGAGCTCCTCAGAATCTCTTGTTGGTATTGTTCCCGTGCACCCAACTCAGAGTACACAAACAACTGTAATTCCTTTTGAATGTCTCCTTGAGAGAGTTTTTTAGTGGATGGGGGTCAGGGCCTTTTCAATCCTGCTTGGCACAGCCCAGGCAGGGCTTTCCCAGCCACATTCCACACTCCATTGCCCAGCTGGAGCCGCTGGTGCCTCTGAGTTCTGCTGGCCCAGCCCCAGGGACGCTCTCCTTGTCTGCCCATTCCCCCACGGTCTCTGGGCAGGGATGGCCTCAGTGGGGGTTGCTGACATCCTCAGCAACTTGGAGGCTGCTGCTGGATTTCACTGCTGCAGAGGCTTGTTCAGCCTTCAGCTCTTCAGTGCAGGAATTCAGTGTCCCAGGGCTCATTCACATTCAGAACACCTTAACAAGCCAAGGCTCTGAGAATAATTTGTTTTATGTGTTCCAATAATTTGTGGTTAATTAAATGCATTTCAGGAGTGTGTTCAAACTGAATATATTCTATTTAAAAAGATAGTCAGAAAACAATTTGTAGGTCCTGTTTAGGATTTTTTTCCTGTTAATACATTGATATGTGCTATCTCCAATTGACACTGAATCCAAGTACCTCCTCATGCAGTTTGAATAGATATGAAAATCAAGACCCTTCATGGCTGACAATCAATCAGACTCTGTCCCTACCCCCACCCCACCATTTCCCCCATCCAAGCCCTGGCACTCAGAGCAGCCTTGTGCCAATCTGAGCTCTCTCCAGCCCAGACTGGACCTGCAGCTTTCAGCTCCTTGGTGCCAATTCCCACCTGCTTTCCTAGGAGAAGGAGCTGCCCGAGACACAGAGGGATGTTCATTTATTGTCAGCCAATAGAACCCAAGGGAAGGCACAACTCCATCAAATGCAAAAGTCATTCCTCTGCTGGGTATTAAGTCCACTTTCCATAGCAGACAGTCTCAGAGCAATGGAAAACACCTTCTGTGCCCAGCACCAATCCCAAGGTCCCCCCATTCCCTCCCTGCCCTGATTCTGCCCAGATTTGCTCTTTGCACACACAAGTCACACACTGAAGTCAGGAGCTCCCTCCATGCCCAGAGGGAAGAAAAGAGAGAAAGGGGATGAAGAGCTCTCCTGTGCAGAGCCAAGGTCCAAGTGCAGCCACTGCAGTGGGAACTACAACTCATCAGGTTTGTGTCCTTTGGAGTCAGGGCCTGGTGACACTCAGAGGCACAGAAAGGTTTCTGCCAACAAACACGAGTTGAACATGATGCTGTTTAATAATGATCACAGCTCTTCCTTCAGCTCTCTGGGATGATCCAGCAGCATCTGACATCGCCACCACCCCCCAGGGATTTCTGTACAGGAACAGTTTTGGACAAAGAAATAAGAACAGGTTATTCTAGGATAGATACAAATGAAATTAAGATGTTGACTAACAT
This sequence comes from Passer domesticus, assembly GCF_036417665.1. Classification (NCBI taxonomy): domain Eukaryota; kingdom Metazoa; phylum Chordata; class Aves; order Passeriformes; family Passeridae; genus Passer; species Passer domesticus. Next base: position 72,887,551 of record NC_087479.1, on the reverse strand, counting down.
GATATTTATTTTAACTTCAGAGAGATTGGGCAACTCCCTGAAGCTCAAAGCATGAAACCAGTCAGTTGAGAGGCACTTGAATGATCAGAAAGCATCTGAAGGAGGAAATCTGGGAGCAATCGAAAGGACATAGATCCAGCTGCTCTAGTGAAGCGATGACCTTAGACATGGCCATTTAAACAGCAGAGCTGGAAACGTCTGAAGGATGAGGGAGAGAATATTGATGACACCATCAATATTAATGACAGAATATTGATGACAGCAGTAGAAGACAAGATCGGTATTTCTCGTCCTGCCATCAGTACACCTCCAGGAAATTCCTGTTCCTTGTGGGAAAACATTTTTCAAAAATACTGAAGTGACTCAGATTTAAAAAAAAAAAAGTGCTTATATATTATTAAATATTCAAGTATTAAAAGCTGTGCCCCTTTCCAGGCAGCCATCAGTTGTGTGCCCATGAACAGGCAGTGCCACTTGTGCCCTGAGGTGCCCAGCTGGGATTGGATCTCTCCGAGAGCACCTGAGGGAGAGCAGAGCACCTTGCAAGCTGCAGGTCCCTGCCAGCCCCGCAGGGCTCCTGTCCCATCAACATCTGCTCTGCTCCAGTGTGAAACAGGGCCCAGCATGGTGCCGGGATCATCAGAGAGCTGAGGTGTGTGCTGGAATTCAATGCCCTCCCCATGCTGCAGCAGCCCTGCATTTCCCTGCTGCAGCCTTGGTCTGCAGCACAGCCATGGAGGCTCTTTGGGCTCCTGACTGTTCCTGCAGCCCCCAAGGGCAGCTGAGCTCTGCCTGTGGCACAGTCAGCCCTGGCCAGCGCAGCCATGCTCAGCAATTGCTTGTGTGTGCCTGGCCTTGCTGTCAGCCCCGGCAGCGGCTGCGTGGCCCCTTGGTGGCCCTGTGCTGGCCCCGCCATGGTGGCCCAGCCCCTGTGCAGGCCCAGCCCAGGCCAGGAGCATTGCGGCTGGGAACGGCCCCTGTGCTGTGGTGCCCACAGCAGCCTTGGGGCTCTGTGCCCCATGGCCTCCCTGCTGGGCAGCCTCTGCCAGCTCCTGCACAGCCCCTGGCACCTGTGGGCCTGCACAGACAGCCCTGCCCCGGGCTCTGCCGGCCTCTGGGCCAGCAGAGAGGCCGGCCAGGGCTGGCCATGGCCGGGAACAGGCCCAGAGCCCTGCAGGAGGATGGAGCTGGGCCACAGCCAAACTCAGCCCAGGGCAAAGCTGGGCTCAGCAGCCAGGGCTGCCAAGGGCTAGGCACAGAGGCTGGTGGTGACAAATGTCCTGGGCCCCCTCCCTGCTCTGTCCATGCCCCCAAGGGCACAGAGCAGCCTCCTCTCTGGGGCACTTGCCTGTTTTCAATGCCTTGCACAGGCGCTGGCCCTGCCCCACAAGGCCTGGCCTGAGTCCTGCCCCTGCACGCTCAGCCAGGCTGAGATGGACACTGATGGTTTCTGGGGCAGGCTCTCTGAGCCCAGCCCAGCTCCCTGCAAGCTCTGCCAGCTGCCCTGAGCTCTGGGCAGCACCAAGGGCCTCTCCCCAGCCCAGCCCAGCCGGCTCTGGCCCCACAGCTCTGCTCAGGCCAGGCTGCCCTGGCCACGGCCCCACGGCCTCAGCCCCTGCCAAGGGCACAGCAGCAGCTGCAGCTCACACAGGACTCAGCCCCAGCCATGGCGGAAGGTGCTGGGCCAAGGCCAAAGGAGGCTCCCTGGCTGCCCTGCTCCCCTCTGCTCAGGTGCTGAGAGCTCTGCAGCCCCTGCTACCATCCCATGTGCCCAGGGCAGCATAAGAGCCCCGGCCTTGGGGCCCTCAAGAGCTGCTCCTGCTCCAGGCCCAGGGCCCATCCCAAAGCTGGGGCAGCCACAAAGCTGTGCCCATTGCTGTTCATTGCTGCTCTGATGGGGATGGATCCTCAGCCCCTTGGAGGTTGATGATGAATTTTCCTACTCCCAAGGCCTCTTCTTTCTTGAGCTCTTCAGTTCAGGAATTCAGTGAGAAAAGCTCATAAACATTTGTTCAACATGCCCAAGGAAGAAAAGCCATTTGGAATAACAGAAGTTTTCAAGTTTTCTCTAATTAATTAGACAGATATCTGAAGTGTATTCAAAGTGTATATACTGTCTTGAAAACAATGCAGAGAGAACAGTTTGTTCTGTTTAATTTTTTCTCCTGTTTATAGATTTATATCAGCAATGTCCAGTTGATATTGACCCCCAGCACCTTCTAATGGAGACTGAATAGCTATGAAAATCAAGACCCTTCATGGCTGAGAGTCAATCAGACTGTGTCTCCTGCCCCCTCCCCACCATTTCCCTCATCCAACCCCTGGCACTCCTATGGACCAGGAATGGTGTGGTCAGCAGGACCAGGACAGCAATTCTTCCCCTGTGCTGGGCGCTGGTTGGGCAGCACTTTGGGTGCTGTGTCCAGTTCTGGGACCCCAAATTTAGCAAGAACGTGGAGGGGCTGGAGTGTGTCCAGAGAAGGGCAACAAGGATGGTGAAGGGTCTGGAGCAAAAATCCTGTGAAGAGAGGCTGAGGGAGCTGGGGTTGTTTATCCTGGAGAAGAGGAGGTCCGGGGGAGACAAGGTGGTGTCAGGGCACAGGTTGGACTTGATGATCTCCAAGGTCTTTTCCAGCCTTGCTGATTCTGGGATTCTCTGAAACCACCCTTGGAGCAGTTCCACAATGAGCCCTGGGCCTCCTCTTCAGAAGCTCCAGCAGCCCAGGTCCCTCAGCTTCTCCTGCCAGCCCCAAAGCCCATCCTGTCAGTTCTGCAGAGCCTCTGCAGCTCCTCCTCATTGCCCAGAACAGGGAGCCCCACAGGCAGCCCAGATGTGCCCCCTTGGCCTGGGGTGCCTCTGGCAAGGGAGCAGCACCAGGCACTGCAGGAGCCTGCAGACAATTCCTGCAGTACTTGGAGGATGATCCTGCTCCCCAAGGGACATTCCCATGGTGCCAAGTCAGGAACTGGAATGGGGAGTAGGGGCAAGAGAGGAAAGGGAAAACAAGGATGGTCTGTCTGCAGGGGAGAGAACAGCAGTGGGCAAGAGGAAGAAATTTGTATCAGGAAGAGGAAAAAAAGCAAATGTCAAGCCAAGGACATGCTCAGGGCAGTTCAGGGGTGGCTGCCAGGCAGCCTTGGCTCTGAGCAACAGCGTCTGCAGTGGCACAGGAAACTCCCAGCTGATGGGAACAAACTTTCTGGCTGACTGCAGAGGCCAGGACAAAGCTGAGTGCTTTCCCTGGTGTCCCCCAGCCCTTGCTGGCCCCAGGGGCTGATGGCATTTGTGCTGCCTCAGGTTCATGTCCCCACAGCACCAGCATGGGGGTGCTCCCGCCTGCTCTGTGCAATGCAAACAGGGGCTCCTGAGCCAGTGCTGCCGTGGCTGTGCCTGCAAGGATGCGGCACCTCTGTGAGCTGGGGGAGAGGCCAGGGCTGCAGAGGGTGGATGTTGTTGGCAGCTCCATAAGGACGCTCTGGGACGCTGCCCTGGGCTGTGCAGCGCACTGGGGATGGATCAGCCCCTGCTCTGCTGCTCCTTCCCGTCTCCCCCAGGGCCCTTGCAGAGCCCCAGCCATGCTGTTTGCCCCCAGCCTGCCCACGGCCAGCCTGGGGCTGCTCACCCTGGGGCTTTTTTGTGCTGAGCATTAGCCTGGCCGTGTTCTTGAGAGAGCCTGGGCAAGGAGCCTGCAGCCCCCAGGGCCTGGCCTGAGGCGTCAGCGCTGCCCCAGCAGTGCCCATGGCCTGTCCCTGCTGCAGCCCCGGCACTGCCACCCCCAGGACTGTGCCCGGCCCCGAGAGCACTCAGGCCCTGCAGCAACTCCAGGGCCACCAGGGCAGCGGGGCAGGGCCACGGCAGCAGCACTGGCAACACCAAGTGCTGCTGCTGCTGCTGGGCACAGCTGCTGGGCCAGCACTGATCTGCCCCAGCTCTGCACACCGACATTGCTGCTGCAGCTCCAGAGAAGGCAACAAAAGGGCATCTCTGCAGAAAACTCTGCTGGGAGATCCTTTAGTTCCTTTAAAGCCACCAAGAGTGCAGTCCTTCATTGACTCAGTGTGTGGACACAGGGATGGTGGAGAGAAAAAAAAATGAGAATTGGCAAAAGGTATGACATTTCTTTGTGGACAATCTGAAAACCATAAAACAAAGAAAATGAACCTCCAAAACAAAGCGAAAAAGAAGTATTGAAAATGCCTTTTATTAAATGTGATTTTCAGAAATTGTCCAGCAGTTCAATGTTTCTGAACGGATCCATTCATCAGTTTCCACACTGCAGCCTTGAGCTCCTGGTTCCTCAGATTGTAGATGAGGGGGCTCAGGGCTGGAGGCACCACCGAGTACAGAAATGACACTGCCAGATCCAGGGATGGGGAGGAGGTGGAGGGGGGCTTTAGGTGGGCAAATGTTCCAGTGCTGATGAACAGAGACATTACAGCCAGGTGAGGAAGGCAGGTGGAAAAGGCTTTGTGCCGTCCATGCTCAGAGGGGATCCTCAGCACAGCCCTGAAAATCTGCACATAGGAGAAAACAATGAACACAAAACAGTCAAGTCCTAAACAGCCACTAACACCAAGAAGCCCCAGTTCCCTGAGATAGGATTTGGATCAGAAAAGCTTCAGGATCTGGGGAATTTCACAGAAGAACTGGCCCAGGGAATTGCCCTGACACAGGGGCAGAGAAAATGTATTGGCTGTGTGCAGCACTGAATAGAGAAAGGCACTGGCCCAGGCAGCTGCTGCCATGTGGGCACAAGCTCTGCTGCCCAGGAGGGTCCCGTAGTGCAGGGGTTTGCAGATGGACACGTAGCAGTCGTAGCACATGATGGTCAGGAGATAAAACTCTGCTGAGATGAAGAAGTGCTGTGCAGCACATCCTGTGTAGGAGATGGTCGTGGTGTGCCAGAGGGAATTGTGCATTGGGGACAGTGGTGCAGATGGAGCCCAGGTCGCTGAGGGCCAGGTTGAGCAGGAAGAAGAACATGGGCGTGTGCAGGTGGTGGCCGCAGGCTACGGCGCTGATGATGAGGCCGTTGCCCAGGAGGGCAGCCAGGGAGATGCCCAGCAAGAGGCAGAAGTGCAGGAGCTGCAGCTGCCGCCTGTCTGCCAATGCCAGCAGGAGGAAGTGCCTGATGGAGCTGCTCTTGGACATTTCCTCTGGCTGCACATGGGGACCTGTTAATGGAGAAAGGACAGTGACAAGTCAGGAGAGGCTGCTTGAAGCCAAACCTGGGTCATTCCCTGCAGACTGTCCCACTGGGACTCACCCAGCCTTGTTCCTGCTCTGAGAAATCCTTCCCCAGGTCCCTGCCTGAGCTCCAGTTGTCCTGGCTGAGTGTGCCAGGAGCAGCCAGGCGTCTGCGTGGGGACACCCAGGAGGGCAGCTCAGAGCTTGGAAGGGCACAGCAAGGAGATCCCTGGCTGTGCCCATGATGGGATCTCAGGGAGGGGGCTCAGCTCATTTCCCTTTCCCATGGACTGCTTTGCCCACAGCCCCACAGGTCCCAGGGAAGCTTGGACACACCATTCCCATGGACACCCCTGCCTGGCAGGAATGCCAAGGGCAGTGCCTGACTTAGCTGCTGCAGTTGCCAGAGCCTCCCTGAGAGCAGCAGATAACAGTGACAATATCAGGGCAGGGCAGAAACAAGAGAAGATATTGTGGTGCTGTGCCTGAGAGGGCAGGGCAGAGACAGCCGGGCACTCAGGACAGTGTTCCTGTGCCCAGCTGTGCCCGGCACCTCCCACACACCAACAGTGCCCTCCTGCCCCAGCACTGCTCTCTTCAGCCCCCTCTCCTTGCCTGAGCATCTCCCTGGGCCTGGACATTCCCTCCTGAGAGGAGCCTTGTCCCTGCCAGTGCTCACAGAGCCCATCACACCCTGTGTGCCCTGGCCCCGGCCCTACAGAAACCTGCCTGTGTGCAGGGCCCTGGCTGGAGCAGGCTGTGTGTGCAGGTGGGCAAGGGCAGCTTAGGAGAGCCCTGCTGGGTCCTGCAGAGGGGATGCTGCTGCTGTCCAGGGCTGAGGAGTGGCTGAGGGCCCTCTGGGAGGCTCCCAGCAGAGAGACTGACCACCCAAAGTTACAGTTCTGGAGTCTCTGTAAATGTTCAAACATTCCTTTGATGATCCTGCATGTCTCATTCACCTCAGAATGTTCCGTGATTCTGGGATTACAATTCCTGTTCTGCCTCTCTCATCCCCCTGTTGTCTCTAATCAAAAGAGTAAAAACCCCTTGCAACGTTGTTAGAACAGTAAAGTAAAAACCAGACCTTTATTGGAAACTTCCATGTGTCCCAGTGGGGATGGGGCACACCCAGCCCCTGATTTCAACAATTTGTTAAGGTTGAATAATTGGGGCATTTAATAGGAACATCCAAAAGCAGATTGAGTTGCCCCAGTTACACACCCTTGGGTCAACCCATTGCAGTAGGTGCAAGGGCTTCTTTGCATTCACTTTTTATTATGATTGCTCATATTCTGGGGAAAAAAAATGTTCTTTTTGTAGGTCCTTTTCCTGATAATAATACTACACAGGATTTCAGGAATGGATTTAGACAGTCAGCTTATTGCTCTAAAATCTGAGAGAAAGTTAGGAAACGTATTAAGGTTAATGAAGGATTATAGTTATAGGACTATATATTAGCAATTTAATAGAGTTAATTAGGAGATTAATAGAGTATTTAATATAGTAAAGTAAGGATTATAGTTATATAACTATATAATAGTAATTTACAGGGCTACGAATACATGAAAAAATGCATTAAAAACAAAATTCTTTTTGTCATCACCCCAACTGGCCCATCCGTCTCCAAGCAGGAAATTGAAAACATTCTCAGGAAAGCTCCTGATCTTTCCAGCAATGCCAGGCTTACCTTCTTTAGGAAGTGTCCTCCAGAGCTGTGCCCAGGCTGGTCTGGAGCTGGGAGCAGCCCTGCCCCGCCCAGCCCCTCTCAGCAGCAGCACCTGCCCTGCTCAGGGTGGCTCCTTCCCCCGACAGCTTCTCCCCAGTGCTGGGAGCAGCTCCCCGGGCTGGCTGAGAGCTGTCCCTGGCAGGCAGCAGAGTCCCTGCCCCAGCACAGCGCCCTGGGCTGCAGGAGCCTGCTCTGCAGGACAGCCCTGGGCACCCCTGGCTGCTCTGCACAAGAGAGAATCAGAGAATGTACTCACAGGGTCTGCAGGCATTGGGACGTTCCAGCTTTAGGAAATCACTCCAGGAGCTGCAGCTGCATTGTCCTGCAGCCAGAGGTTCCTGTGCCAAGGACTGGCAGCGATTCTGCCCCAGGCACTTCTCAGCACCTTCCCAGACCTGACTGATTGAAGCTCTCTGTGCCTCTGGGCTGTGGCCGGGCTGGCTGCAGGCAGTGCCCCAGCCCTGCTGGGCTGGCAGAAGAGCTGCTCATCAAGGGAAATGTGCTTTTGAAGCTCTTCTTGCTTACCAGGAGCTGCCTCTGTGCCAGGAGCCCAGCCCAGCTCAGCAGCAGAGACACAGCAGCAGGACTTTAATGACCCTCTGGGGCTTTGTGCTCGGGCCCTGAACATCAGTCCCTGAGAGGCAGCTGAAGAAACCTCTCCAGAACTCCAAGTCAGAATCCAACTCCAAAGTTTCTTGGACTTTTAATGGGTCCCACTGAGGCACATGACTGAGAAAGTGTCCCCAGGCCCCAGGCAGAGCAGAGAACTGGAGGCAGTGATGACAGGTGGGGACAAAGAGGAGCCAAGTCTTGTGCCCTGGGGCACAGCAGCAGGGTCTGTGCCACTAAGGACTGGGAGGAGACACCTTGTCCTGAGGCTCTGGGGCCTCCTGGCACAGCCCCAGCCAGGCTGGGCACTGTCAGCCCCTTGTCCTGCCCTCAGCATGCCCCCCTAGCCCACATCCCAGTGGCCTCAAGGATCTGCTGGAAGGAGTCCCTGTGGAGCCTTGCTCAGCAATGGCCCTGGGGGCTCCTTCAGGCTCCCAGGGACTGCAGGTTTTTCAGAGGACTTTGGGTTTGGCTTTTGCCTTGGAGTCTCTGAAAGGTTTGGCGATCATGGCCTCCAATTATCTGCTGTAATTAGTCCCTGGAGAGGCTTTGTCAGTAACAGCACTCAGTGTGGCTCATTAATGCTTCAAGGTTCTTCAGTTATTTTAAGGTACTTGGCACCCTTTTGATATAGACTCTATGAGAAAGATTGTGCAGTCACAGCCTCCAATTATCTGCTTTAATGAGTCCCTTGAGAGCTTTGTACTGACACTCAGTGGGGCTCATTAATACGTTGAGATACTCAAGTTTTTTAAGGTACTTTGGAATTTCCTTTCCCCACTGACTCCCTGAGAGGTTTTTGTGCCATCCTGGCTTCCAATTCTCTCCTCCAAGGTGTCCATGAGGAGCCTGTGTTGGGAATGGACCTCAGTGGGACCCATTCATAGCTTGAGACACTTTGGGGTTTTCCTCTAACTTTGACTCCTTGAAAGGTTTTTGCAATCTACTTTCAAGCCCTGATGTTCCAGGGCTCAGCTCCAAATGCACCACGGGGCTCATTAGGATCAAGCAGGTCCTGACAAACCATCGTTCTGCCTTGATTTCCCTCTGCTCTCATGAAAGTTCTTCAGGAAGGCTTCTGTAGAGGTTTTGGTTTGCCAATTTGACAATTCTTGGCCAATTCATCAATTAGTGTGGTGAGTTCAGTGTTGGTAAAATACCGGTGCATGCACTAGAATATACTTACTCATTTCCTGCTTTGAGATAGAAATAGGAGAAAGGTAAAGTAGGCTCAAAACTTTAAAAGGATATAAAGGAAAGTTTATTAATAGTAACTAAAAGAAAGAGTTATAAGAATCAGAACAAAACTTTCTGAACACCTCTCCTCTTCCTGTGTTTTCTTTTTTACTCTCAATATAAAGAGACAAAACCTAAAATTTTCGGTCAGTTTACCACCTCTAAAATTGTCTTTCTTCAGTTCACTTTGGGAGAGAAGTTCCTGTGGCTAATGGAGACTTCTCCATAAGAAAACAGTTGTTGTGTGGCTTTGAATTTCAACCAATAGCAGCTGTCTGGAAAAATCTGCAATCATGAAGTCCCTCCCATTTCTTCAGAGCTTTTCCCACTGTTCTGTTTATGAGCCGCGTCATACGCCAACTTATGGGGTATTAGTTTATAGATGAGCTGTTAAAGAGCAAAGGTTCTCTTAATCTATTTGTGAAATCATCTTCATCTCTGGGAACAGAGATCTTTTTCTTCTCTCCCTGAGGCCACAGGGTCTCATCACTCTTCTCTCTTTCTCTGTTCAAACTTCTCATGGGATCATAGCTACTTCAATATTTGCTAATTTTAGCATGGAGGCCTTTGCTGAACAAGTAATCTCCCCATATTTTAAATGTGTTTTAAGGAAAAAGAGAGTCTGATGTATCATTTCTCCATAGCTTTACATGAGGATTTCAGCCCCAAGATCAAGGCACTTTCTCATCCCCCCAGTCTGGGACTCAACTTCCCCTTCACTGACCTCGGTGTCTTCATGTTGCTCCTCTATTTGCCTGCACTTTGTCCTTTCTTCTCCCTCAAGCAAGGATGGAAGCACTGAAAGAGTTAATATCTCTCCCAGGCCCTGCAGATGGTTCCGTGACCCCGGCCGGGCTGGGTCCTTGCAGCCGGAGCTGTTTTACCATGGAGGTTTCTGCAGCGGCTGCGCTGGGGCTGTGTCAGGATGGGCTGTGCTGGGGCAGGGCCAGGATCTCAGCAGCCAGGCCAGAGCACAGCAGCAGCACGGCCGGGGCCCATGGCTTCTCCTCCCCCTGCCCGGGGCTTGCGGGTGAACCCCAAGGGTGGCAGAATCTTGGCCGAGCCAGCCCGGCCCGGGGCTGCTCCTGGGGCCCGGCGGATCCTGGCCGGGCCCGGGCTGGCGGCGGGGCAGGGCTCGGCAGCGCCCAGGTGTTGGCAACCGCAGCCATGGCCCGGCGCGGCCACGGCCCCGCGGCCTCCCCTGCCCTGCCCGGCAGCCGATGGGGCCTGGGGGGCTCGCTGGGAAGGGGCCCGGCCCCACGGCAGGAGCCGCCCGGCCCGGCCTGGCTGAGACGGGGACTGGGCCAGCCTTGTTACCTCTTTGCTAGGCAGAAGGGAAAGAGACCATCCCAGGCTTTCTCGTCTTTAACATGTGTCTTCACAGAGTCATGTACAGCTTCCTTAGTGGTTTAACAGATTGTCAATTCTCAAAGCTAATTACTGATTGTTTTCTTTGTCAGACACGGGGGAAACTGCTAACAGCTTCTTTTAGAACATCACTTCCGTGATGCAAAACCATCACAACAGCACAGAGCACAGAGCTCCTTTGTCCATATGTAGTGTTCCCAAGGCCTCAAAACCCCTCCTTGGGAGATCTCTGGGCCCACTCCAAGGTGTTTTCAATTGAAAACATGCAGCTCATAGTCTGAGAAAATCCCCAGAGGACAGGGCTAGGCCGACCTTTCTGTCCTGGCTACTTTTGTCCGGGAGCAATCCTTGGATATACCGAATTTGGGAGTCCAAATTCTAATTTTGACCATGGCCCCTGGATATGAAAGATGTTTCTTTTCCAAAGGAATGAAGGAACAGAACACCATTGTTTCCTAGGTAGATGAGAGGTGACCACTAGCGGCCAAGGCCAGCCAGAGCTGGCAGGTTTTGTTCTGGGATATACTCTTGCATAGAGGAAATTTTTTCAGGAGAGTACCTATTTTGGCAATGGGCATCTGAAAAGGGGGACGCTTCTTTTCCATAGCATGGAAAGCATGGAGCCCCAGTGCTCCAGGAACTGCTGAAAGGCAGCCCTTGACTTCCCAAGATCAGCCAGACCTGTCAGGTGGTCCCTGGGACACCAAGCCAGCCAGACCTGTTCCACATTCCCTCGGTTCCATGGAGCCCCACAGTGTCCCAATGGTCCCTTGCTTCCATGAGGCCCTGAGGTGTCCCAATGCCCCCTTGGTGACACGAGGCCCTGAAGGGTCACAATGGTCTCCATGGTCACAATAGTCTCTGGGTTCCATGAAGCCCTGATGTGTCACCACGGCCCCTTGGTTCCATGGGCTCCAGTGGTGCCACAAGGATCCCCTTGGCTTCATGAGGTCCCCACAGTGTCCCAGGGGTCTCCATGGGAAGGAAAGAACCCAGCCCCAGTGTTGCAGGGCAGTCATCAGAGGCCAAGACCAGCCAGACTTGACAGTACTGGTAGATTTTTCCTGAGAGCAACCCTTGGATATACAAAATTTTAGAGGTGGAATCCCAATTTCAGACATGGACTCCCAGAAGAGGACGGTTCTTTTCCATGGGAAGGAAAGCACAGAACACCGGTGTTTGCGGGGCAGATGAAAGGCGGCCATCAGAGGTCTAGGCCAGCCAGACCTCTGTCCTGGTAGCTTTTGTCTGACAGCAACCCTAGGATATAAGGAATTTGGGAGGTGGAATCCCAATTTTGGCCATTTCTATATAGACAAGAAGGGTGGTTCTTTTCCCTAGGAAGAAAAGCCCAGAGACCAAGGGTTTCAAAGACAGAAAAGGAGAGAGGTGGCTCCTGGGAGGCCAAGCCAGCCAGACCTATTTGTCCTGGCAGTTTTTATTATGGAGGAATCCTTGTATATGTGGAATTTGGGAGAAGGAATCTCAATTTTGACTATGGACACTTTGAGAAGAAGGACAGTTCTTTTCCATTGGAAGAAAAGCACAGAGCCCCAGTGTTTGAAAAACAGGTGAGAGGCAGCCCCCAAGAGGCCAAGGGCAGCCAGACCTGTCTGTCCTGGCAGCTTTCATTTGGGAGCAATCCTTGGATGTATGGAGTTTTGGAGGTGCAATCCCAGTTTTGGCCATGGGCACCTTGTCAGGATGGATGGTTTTTACCTACAGGAAAGAAAAATGCCAAGTCCAAGCGTTTCGGAATATTAAACTTTTAGGCCAACACAGCCTGTCTCTATGGGCTGTTCTTGGACATAGGGTATTTTGGAGGTGGAATCTCAGTTTTGGCTGTGGGTGCCTGGACAACCAGACGAGTTCTTTTCATTAGGAAGGAAAGCACAGAGCCCAAGGGTTTCAGAGGAAGATGAGTGCCAGCCCTCAGGAAGCCAAGGCCTGCCAGACTTTTCAGTGGGGACAGCTTTTGTCTGGGAGTTATCCTTGGTTATAGAGAATTCTGGAAGCAGATTCCCAATTTTGGCTATGAGTGCCTGGTCGAGATGGATGTTTTTTTTCCCATAAGAAAGAGAAGCACATGGTCCCAGTGTTTCAAAGGCAGATGGGAGATGGCCCTTGGGGGGCCAAGACAGACAGATTTGTTAGTCCTGGCAGATTTCATCTGGGAACAATCTTTGCATGTAAGGAAATTTGGAGGAAGAATCCCAATTTTGGCCATCGCCCCTGGAGGAGAAGGACAGCTCTCTCCACTATGAAGGAAAGCCCTGAGCCCCAGTGCTTCAGGGACAGATGAGAAGCAGCCCTCAACATGCCAAGGTCAGCTGGACCCATCAGGTGGTCCCCATGAGGCCCAGCCAGCCAGACTTGTTCCATGGTCCATTGGTTTCTTGGGACCCCACAGTGTCACAATGGTCTCCTTAGTTCCATGAGGCCCTGGAGTGTCACAATGTTCCCCCTGCTTCTGCAGTGTCACAATGGCCCTGTGCTCCCATGAGGCCTTGCAATGTCACCATGCTTCATGATTCCACAAAGCCCTGATGTGTCACCATGGCCCCTGGGCTCCCTGTGCCCTTGCTGTTTCACAATGCCTCTTCTGTGACACTGCGGGCTCCACAAGGTTACCATGGACCCTTGCCTCCTTGGGCACCCCAGGTTTCACAATGGTCTCCTTGATTCCATGAGGCACCAGAGTGTCACAACTGACCCATGGTTCCATGAGGTTCTGTAGCGTCACTGTGGTTGCTGTCAGAGGCTGGATGAGATCGGTGTCCCGAGACACCTTGGGATGCTCGGAATGCTCGTGTGGGGCCAGGGCTGGGTCAAGCCTTGGTTTGTGGTGGGACAGAGCCTCGCCCCCTGCCCTGGCAGAGCTGTCAATCACACACAAGAGGCGCAATCACACACTAGCAGCTGGTGACTACCCTGACTCTGATTGGACAAGCCACTGGCAGTCCCACCCCAGGGGCGGGCCCATGAAGGCCCAGGGGGTTAAAAGCCGGAGCGCGAGGCCAGCCCATGGTCTGCATCCTGCCTTCTGCTGGGGTTCCTCCGTCGTCAATGCTGGAACCCAAGCGGTTGGTCCCTATGTGCCTGTCTCTTTATAGATCTTCTGTTTTTCTGTTGTTCTCTATTTCTTCTCCTCCTAATGCTACTGACCTGGAACATTTTTGGGTAACTTAACATATTAAGGGTTAAAGGTTTTTAGGTTAAATGTGTGAGAATCCAGGGCACAGGGAATATTTCTCTTTCTGCTCTGAGGGGTCTTGACACCCAGAGAAACACTGCCTTTAACCTTCATCCATGGACAGGACTTCCATGACTTTGAGAGAGATTAGAATTCACCAAAGTGTGAAATAGATAATAGAGAGTAGTATAGTATGTTGCTTGGGTGAGAAATTTAGGTTTTGGGATTTTTAGTATGGTGTAGATAGGAAGCAAGATGCATGAATTTGGGTATAGTCCCTGTCTTCTTCTTCCTCATCTACCTCATTTTCTGCAGCGTTGGTGACACAGCGTGATTGGTCAAGGAAAGCACAGTGCAGAGGTTATATGGACAGCCAAAGCATGACTTATTGGTAGATAAGTAGAAATAATGTACATTTTAAGAGTTAATTGGATGAGACAACTTTAAAAGACCTTGAAACTGTACATTTCGGGGCCATTTTGCAGTGTTTTTCCAGCACGCTGAGCCTGGTCTGCACAGCATGCAAAACTTTAGATAAGATAAAAATAAACAAGAAGTTGAAGACCAAACAAGTCCAGTGCGTCTCCTTTTCCCTAGCACCGAACAGCTGCAGGAGGGTTTCCCCCATCCCAGGAGGCCCCAGAAGGGCCCAACATAAAACAAACATCAATAACTGGTGCCCCGACAATGTTTGTAATAAGTTGTTTTTTCCATTAAGTTGTTTAATGAAGGGTGTTGTCTTAATTAGTCAAGGATGTGAAATGTGTTGATTAAATGACCACTGAGGTCCACCTGTAGCAAACCAAAGTATAAAAGAAGAGAATTGAATAAACTGGTGGATTTTAGCCCTTAGCCCTCTGATCTGAGTCTGTATCATCTCTGACTCCATGGTGACATTTGGGGATCTGTGGGGGCTACTGGGGACCCTTTCTGCACCTCAAGACCCAACAAAAGCCTCTCCAATAAACTTTGCCTGAAGCTCCCACTCTGCCCATGACAGGAACCCCTGGGAGTGTCTGGGACATCCCGGCTCTTTGGCAGCCTGGGGACTCCTGGGATGTCACCGTGAAGCCCCCATGAGTGCCTGTGACAGATCGGTGCCTTTGCAGCCCAAGGTGCCCTGGGATGTCACCGTGGAATGGCTGTGACTGCCTCTGACCACAGGGCTCTTTACCATCCCCAGAAACCCCTGGGAGGTGTCCATGGAGCCCCTGTCTCTACCTGTGACATTCCAGCTCTTGAACAGCCTGGAGACTCTTGGAAAGTCCCCATGGAACCCCTCTGAGGGCCTGTGACAAAACTGATCCTTAGCAGGCAACCATCCCCAGCCCCCTGTTGCTATGGGTCATGGCATCCCAGATCCACAGAATTGGCTGAGCTGGGAGGGACCCATCAGGATCCTGGAGTCCAACTGCTGGCCCTGCACAGGACACCCCAACAATGCCAGCCTGGGCCTGGCAACGCTGGCCAAACGCTGCTGGAACTCAGAGAGCCCTGGAGCTGGGAGCCTTCCCTGGGGAGCCTGGGCACTGCCCCAGCAGCCTCTGGGCAAAAACCTTTTCCTGAGATCCAGCCTGAGCTTGCCCGGACTCAGCTGCAGCCGTTCCCTCCAGTCCTGTCCCTGGGCACCAGAGGGAAGAGGTTCCCACAGCCCCAGCCAGGGACCCGCTCCCAAGGCTGCTGCCATGGCCACCAGGCTGGGACCAGCTGGGATGCTTGGTTTCCATGGACCAGGGTTTAGGAATGGGATTCTCCCCTACTCCCAAGCATGTTACCATGTCCACCAGGGGTGGGACCAGCTGGGATGCTCGGTCTCCACAGGCTGAGGTTTAGGAATGGGATTCATTCACCCCAACGTGAGGAACACAAGGCTGCTAGAAGTCCCACAGGAAGCCCAGCTCAAGTAGCTAGATTCCTAAATTAGTCCTGAATTCACAGGCTTGGAGACTTTGCCACATGTGAAAATCATAAGTGTCTTTGTCCCTGTCACCTTTGTCACAGCTATACAGAGTTTTTCCTTCCTTTTAATAATCTTGGGCCAAATTTCCATAATTTTTTTTTTTTTTTGGAACCTGCCAGCAGCTGAGCTGGAGCTGTGCAGGAACCGATGAAACTTGGAATTGGCACAGAATTGCTTCTATTGTTGGTTTATTAATGTTTGGGATTTGTTTACATTTCCATCACAAGTGACTTGTGGCAAGAGGAAATGTTCCTCAAGGCATTTAATGTGGTGTTAAGTTTGATTTCTGCCAAGTTGATTTTGTCCAGTGCCCAGGGCATGCTTGAGGGATGCTTGGGAGGGGCTTGGGGGGATTTTGTCCCTGTCCCTGTCACCCCAGGCCATTCCTGGGGTGGTGTCAATCATTCTCACCCCAGGGAATGCCTGGGGGGTCTCCCTCCCTCTCACCCCCATGCCAGGGGGATGCTCGGGGCAGTCTCTGTCCCTCTCAGCCCAGGGGATCCTCGGGGGTCTCTGTCCCCTCACCCTGGTGGTTGCTCGGTGGTCTCTCCATCCCTCTGGCCTCAGGGAATGCCTGTGCAGGGCTGGGGACCAGGGGCTCTGTGTCCCTCTCACTGCTGAGCGTGCTCGGGGCTGGGGGGGCTCTCCAACCTTCTCATCCCTGGGGAGGCTGGGGGGGTCTCTGTCCCTCTCAGCCCTGGTGTGACCCCTGCCCAAACATCATCGGGGTCAGAGGGACAGAGACACCCCCAAACCCCCAGAAGGGCTGGACCTGGGATCATGCTCCTACCCACATTTGTCTGTTTAGCCCAGAAATGAGTTCTGCACATTTAAGGCTGGTTCTGAGAGCGAAGGGAGGGAGGAAGAAGTGAGCAGTTTGTTTTACAAACTGCACTCACTCCTCCACATTCCAGCTCCTGGAGGGACAGATGGTGGGACAGGGCTCTCCTTGGCTTTTAGGGTTTTTTTAGCTCTCTGAGGCAGAGAAGTTCCCTGGACTGTGATTGTTCTTTTTCTTTGGAGCTGTTTTAACCTGCTCTGGACTGAACACCCAGAAGGGCACTGGCAGGTCACACCTGTGATACATTGGGCAGAGTCTGGGCTGTGGCTTTTCCAGTGATGGAGGAACTGATAAGAGACAGATAAGAGACTGATAAGAGAATGAGTGTGCTGAGCTACAGCCCAGGGAGGGACTTGCTGAGCTTGTCATCTCTTTTGGAGTGGCAAAAGGTTTAGTTGTTTAATATTGGTCATTTGCTCTGCTCGTGAATCCCTTGCCTGTTAAATAACCAGGTGTTTTCTACTTTTCTCCAAGGAAATCTTTTCCCAAACTGGTTGGTGGAGAGGCTGCTTGAATTTGCTTTCTAGTGGAATCTCCTTTTCGAGGTTTTCTCCCAAATTTGCCCTAAACCAGGACAGGGCAGTGGGGAGAGGAGAGAGCCCCAAGTAACTGGATTGGCTGGAGGCTGGAGATGGGGACCCTGGGACCCCAAAGTGTGACATTGTCTCCTGTGTGTGTGGCCTTCTCAGGGAGAGGGTCTTACACCTGAGCCAGTTTGGGTAAGGGGGGTGGTGTCCACCCCCCGAGCAGGGATTACCCCACTGTTTCAGGTTGCAGTGCAAGATGTAACCAAATGCATGTTTTCCATCACCACCTTTAGAAACTGTTATATACAGGCGGGGCAGTGTTCTTTATCTCTTCCATGACTCAGCCCTGATAATTCCCTCCAGGGGCTCTCTTCTGTGAATGGGCCATTGAGTGTCCCTGCAGGACTGGTAAAATGACATCATCCCATTGTGGGATGCTCCGCCCAGGGGGAGGAGCCACGCATTCCTACCTGGATATAAACTGAGACTTGTAGCACCAGGAGCATCTTGCCTACTGGATTTCCAGAGGACAAGAGCTCCATAAGCACCACTGGACCTTCAGAGGAAGACCAGACCCTTCTACAGGATCACCGCTTCGACAGAATCATGTTCATCACTGCAACAGGACTGAGGCCACCATCTAATGGGACTGCTACCACCACCCTGACACACAGGGTGCCAGGTTATATCCTGACTCTGTCAGTTTAAGGCAGTGTTTCTGTATCATTGCCTTGATCTTAATTTTCTTCTTAAATTGTAATTCTGGCTTAGACTGTCCCCCTGGTTTGCCCTCAAACCTGTACAAAACTCAATGAATTCATCTCTTGTTTTCCTCCCAAAACAGAATTTCCCATCTCAAAACCACTGCCAGATGGAGGAGAAGGCTGTGAGGAAGAGGAAGATGTCCCGGGACCATCAGGTAGGTGAGGAGGAAGTCACAGCCCCTTTCCCTCTCTCTCCTGCTCCATCTCCCTGCAGAGCACAGCCCAAGGCTGCAGGACAACCCTGCTTCCAATGCTGTCATGCCATGGATGCACTGGGAAAATCTCCTTCCCCTTCCCTCTGGCATGGTGGGAAATCCCATCCTCTCCTTGCCCTGCCTTCCTCAGACAAGGAGCTGAGGATGGAGACCAGTGAGGACAAATCTCCGCAGCAGAACCTTCTGGAAGAGGCCGTTTTCAGTGGCTCCATGGCACAGGAATCTAATGGGGAAGAAAATTCCCTGAGATCCTGCAGGAGGAGGGGCTCCAAACACAGCCCAGGGTGCTCTGAGGAAGAAAGACCCAGCCTGTTCCAGGAAGGTGGACAGAGCTTCAGCCAGAGCTCAGAGCTGATGGTCCATGAGCAGCTTCATGATGGGGAGAAACCCTACAAGTGCTTGGAGTGTGGGAAGAGCTTCAGGCAGAGCTGCCACCTGATCTGCCACCAGAGGATCCACACCGGGGAATGGCCCTACGAGTGTGGGGAGTGTGGGAAGGGCTTCAGCTACAGATCCACCCTTGTGACCCACCAACGCATCCACACCGGGGACAGGCCCTATGAATGCCTTGAGTGTCAGCAGAGATTTCAGACCCACTCCACTCTCCTCAGGCACCAGAGGATTCACAGCGAGGAGAGGCCCTTCCTCTGCCCCGACTGCGGGAAGGGCTTCAAGCAAAACTCCCACCTTGTCACCCACCAGCGCATCCACACTGGGGAGAGGCCCTACGGGTGCCACACCTGTCAGAAGAGGTTTCACAGCAGCTTCAATCTCCTCCTGCATGAGCGGATTCACAGCGAGGAGAGGCCCTTCCGCTGCCCCGACTGTGGCCAGGTCTTCAAGCACAACTCCACTCTCGTCACCCACTGGCGCATTCACACTGGGGAAAGGCCCTACCAGTGTCCCCAGTGTGGGAAGAGCTTCATCAACAGCTCTAACTTGACCCAACACCAATGGAGTCACCTGTAAGGGAAGCCCTGCAAATGCCCCTTGTCCTGGATTGACTATATGATGCTTTTATCCCCAGTCGTCTTGTTCTATTTATACTGAATAATACATTTTACACCTTTAAGACTCTCTTCCAGACAGTGAGGAGGGGAGGGAAGAAGCGCGCAGTTTGTTTTCAGACTGCTCTCACTCCTCCACATTCCTGCTCCTGGACTGTGTTGTCTGCGGATGGACAGACAGCCGGACAGAGCTCCTTTTTCCCTTTCTCTTGCTTTTAGTTAGTTTTAGCTAGCTGAGGCAAAGACGTTCCCTGGACTGTGATTTTTTCCTTTTTTCTTGGACCTGTTCAAGCCTGCTCTGCACTGAACACCCAGAAGAGCACCGGCAGCTCCACCTGTGGCCCCCCTGGCTGGGCCTGGGCCGCGGCGTTTCCAGCACCAGAGAGACTGATCAGAGACTGAGTGAGCCGAGCTGCAACCAGGGGAGGGGACTGTTCTGAGTTTGCTTTTTCTTTGGAGCAGTGAGAAGTTTTATTGTTTAATATTGTTTGGTTTCTATTGTTTAATAAACAGGTTTCTTTCCACTTTTTCTCCAAGGAGATATTTTCTCCCAAACCAGTTGGAGGGGGGAGGGGCAATTGAATCTGCTTTTGTAGAGAAGCCCCTTTGAGGGTTGTCTCCCAAACTTTCCCTAAACCAGGACAAATACAGGTAGTGGCGCCCAACACGTGGCTTGAGAAAGTGGGAAAAAACCCTTTATTGATTGTAGGTTTGTTGTGCTTGGTGTGTAGTAGGTTAAAGTACCCAGTAGCCATGTTGTTTGAATTTGTAATGTGTCTTGGGGAGGCCTTTATGTGGCTCTGGTCTCTACACCTTTTTGAGGTTTCAATACCTTTCTGGTCACTAGGATTATTGTCCCTATCACGTAGTTTTTGCAGTAAAGGGGCACGGATTGGATTAGCTATTGTGCTGGCCTTGGTGATAATGATTTATAGGGCGTTTACAAAGATACTGGCGTCTGTTTACGGTATGTATGGTTTATGGTTTCGTTGTCCTACCCTGCATCCCAGTTCTAGCAGTATGTTTTGAGAATTTATTAGTAATTGCACCCAGCTGGTTAGAGGAGGAGCAGGGAATGAGGCTTTCCAGCCTTTCCTTTCCTTCTTCTCATTTGAATCTGTTATGTCACTTTTGGAGAATGTTCAGTTTCCCCTGAATGTTAAAGACACCATCTTTCTGGTATTTAATCTGGTAAGCTTCCTCTATATGGTCTGCAGCTTCTCTAGAATCAGGGCTGAGATGTCTAGAAGGGCTGATGAGACCCCTGACCCAGATGTAGACCCACATGTGGAGAATCCTGAGTGGGGTGGAGAATGGGAAAATATGGGCCAAATCCTGAAAGAATTCTCTGACCCTATAGTCTGGGACTTTCTCCATGAACAAATTCAGAACCCAGCTGAGGTGGGGAAATATCTGAAAGAGAAGTACCTCAATGATGACCCTAAGCAGAAAAGGATCATTGCAGTGAGCTGGACCTTGGCATATGCTTATGGCACACTGCTAGATACTCTAGGGCAGCAGACAGAAGAAAGAGGGCAGGGAGATACATCAAGAGCTATCTCAGGCTGCAGCCAACACCCCAGGCTCAAAGCCAGCAGCTAAACCACATAGTGAGCCTAAGCCAGCAGTTAAACCAGACAATAAGCCTCAACCAATGGCTGTTGCTACTAGCACTAGAAGTGGGAAGTGCACAGACAAGACCGATTGACCAGTGGATGATGATGATGATGATGCAGGAGAAGGACCCTCAACGTTTCCTGACATAAAATCAGGAGTCAAAGCAACTGGCACAAGATCAGAAGCCAATATTGAGTCCTTCTCCCTGAAGGACCTGCGTGGCCTAAGGAAGGATTACAACCGACCATCTGATGAATCCATAATTAGCTGGTTAGTCCGTCTTTGGGATGCTGCAGGCGAGGCTACAATTCTGGATGGCACTGAAGCGAGGCATTTGGGATCCCTGTCACATGATCCTGTCATCGACCAAGGCATGATGAGGGGGGCTAACCCTCACAGCCTCTGGGCACGGGTCTTGGACAGCGTAGCGCAAAGATACCTGTGTGCCGATGATCTCTACATGCAGCAAACACAGTAGAAAACCATAGAACAAGGGATTCAACGCCTGAAAGAAATGGCAGTAGCGAAGATTATCTTCTCAGATGACATAACAACTAGGAATCCAGATTTGGTACCATGCACATCTGTGATGTGGCGAAAACTAGTACGACTTGGGCCACATGAATATGCATCTGCTCTAGCTATTATGAAGCGAGATGACACAGAAGAGACAGTGTTTGACATGGCAAAGAAGCTCCGAGCTTATGCAGATGCTGTACATAGCCTAACACATGCCAGAATCGCAGCAGTGGAAACACGTCTGCAGAGATTAGAAGATAAGATAGAGGAGAATCATAAGAAGCTCAGAGAGGAGATTAAAGAAGACCTTCTCCAAATCTCGGCAGTACAGATCAGAGGTTCTGGTACCCAACGCAGACGTTCCCCAGCTGGAGAGAGAAGGTACACCCCACGAGCTGAGCTGTGGTTCTTTCTGCGTGATTGTGGAGAAAACGTGAGGCTATGGGATGGAAAATCCACCGCTGCTCTGGCCCGAAGGGTGCGTGAATTGAAGGAAGACAGGGCTCAGAGAGGAAGTTCCACCACAAGGAAAGCAGCTCCAGTTGCCCATAGCCAAACTGCCAGGTGTGATGATGATGATGACATGTCCGATGCCCTTGAAGGAACCTCTAAGACATATGCCCAAGGAAAGAAGGATAACCAGGCTTAGAGGGGCCCTGCCTCTAGCCAGGTAGAGGCTAGGGAAAATCGTGTTTTCTGGATGGTGTGGATTCGTTGGCCTGGCACATCAGAACCACAAGAGTATAAAGCTTTGGTCGACACTGGTGCGCAGTGTACCATAATTCCATCAAGACACGTGGGGACAGAATCCGTTTCTATTGCTGGTGTGACAGGGGGATCACAAGACTTCACTTTGGTGGAAGCTGATGTGAGCTTGACTGGGAATGAGTGGAAGAAACATCCTATTGTGACTGGCCCAGAGGCCCCATGTATCCTGGGCATAGATTATCTGCGAAGTGGGTATTTCAAAGACCCAAAAGGACTGAGGTGGGCATTTGGGGTAGCAGCTGTAGCAACAGAGGGCGTCCAGCAATTGAATACCTTGCCTGGACTGTCTGAGAATCCATCTACAGTAGGGCTTCTGAAGGGAGAAGAGCAACAGGTACCAATTGCCACTTCCACAGTGCATCGTCGACAGTATAGAACCACTTGAGATGCTGTGATTCCCATCCATAAGATGATCCGAGAGCTAGAGAGCCAAGGGGTGGTCAGCAAGATCCACTCACTGTTCAACAGCCCCATCTGGCCTGTGCGTAAATCTGAAGGAGAATGGAGACTGACGGTGGACTACCGTGCGTTGAATGAAGTGACTCCACCACTGAGCGCTGCTGTGCCAGACATATTAGAGCTCCAGTACGAGCCTGAGTCCAAGGCAGCGAAGTGGTATGCCACTATTGATATTGCCAGTGCATTTTTCTCCATTCCGCTGGCAGCAGAATGCAGGCCTCAGTTTGCCTTCACCTGGAAAGCTGTGCAGTACACTTGGAACCGGCTGCCCCAGGGGTGGAAGCACAGTCCTACCATCTGCCATGGACTGATCCAGAGTACACTAGAAAAGGGTGAAGCTCCAGAACATCTGCAATATATTGATGACATCATTGTATGGGGGAAGACAGCAGCAGAAGTGTTTGAGAAAGGAGAGAAAATCATCCAGATTCTCCTGAAAGCCGGTTTTGCCATCAAGAAGAGCAAAGTCAAGGGACCTGCTCAAGAGATCCAGTTTCTGGGAGTGAAGTGGCAAGACGGACGACGTCAGATTCCCACTGATGTCATCAACAAGATAACAGCAATGTCTCCACCATCCAACAAGAAGGAAACACAAGCTTTCCTAGGCACCATTGGTTTTTGGAGAATGCACATTCCTGAGTACAGTCAGATTGTGAGCCCTCTCTATCTAGTCACCTGTAAGAAGAACACTTTCCACTGGGGCCCTGAACAGCAACAAGCCTTCGTCCAGATTAAGCAGGAGATCGCTCATGCAGTAGCCCTTGGCCCAGTCAGGACAGGACCAGATGTGAAGAATGTGCTCTACTCTGTAGCCAGGAAGCATGGTTTGTCCTGGAGCCTGTGGCAGAAGGTGCCTGGGGAGACTCGAGGCCGACCACTGGGATTTTGGAGTCAAAGCTAAAGAGGGTCTGAAGCCAACTATATTCCAACAGAGAAGGAAATTTTAGCAGCCTATGAAGGAGTCCAAGCTGCCTCAGAGGTAATAGGCACTGAAGCACAACTCCTCCTGGCACCCCGACTACCAGTACTGGGGTGGATGTTCAAAGCAAAGGTTCCCTCTACCCACCATGCCACCAGTGCTACACGGAGTAAGTGGATTGCTCTCATAACACAGCGCGCCCGTATTGGAAAGCTGAATCGCCCTGGGATTCTGGAAATAATTACAAACTGGCCAGAAGGTGAAAACTTCAGTCTCACTGATGAAGAGGAACAAGAAGTGACACGTGCTGAAGAAGCTCCTCCATATAACCAACTGCTAGCGGAAGAAACACAATATGCTCTTTTTACTGATGGTTCCTGTCGCATGGTAGGAATGAATCGGAAGTGGAAAGCAGCCGCATGGAGCCCCACACGACAGGTCGCAGAGGCCACTGAAGGAGAAGGTGGATCAAGACAACTTGCTGAACTCAAAACTGTTCAACTGGCCTTGGACATTGCTGAAAGAGAGAGGTGGCCAAAGCTCTACCTCTACACTGATTCATGGATGGTAGCCAACGCTCTGTGAGGATGGCTGGAGAGGTGGAAAGAGGCTAATTGGCAGCGTAGAGGAAAACCAGTTTTGGCTGTTGAAGAGTGGAAAGACATTGCTACCAGGGTAGGGAGGCTACCTGTGAAGGTCCACCATGTAGATGCCCATGTCCCCAAGAGTAGAGCTAATGAGGAGCACAAAAACAATGAGCAGGTAGACCAGGCTGCAAAGATAGGGGTATCCAAGATAGACCTAGATTGGGAGCACAAGGGAGAGTTATTCCTAGCTCGATGGGCCCATGATGCCTCAGGTCATCAGGGTAGAGATGCCACCTATAAGTGGGCACGAGACCGAGGGGTGGATTTAACCATGGACAGTATTTCTCAGGTTATCCACGACTGTGAGACGTTGCTGCCATCAAACAGGCCAAGAGGGTGAAACCCCTATGGTATGGTGGGCGGTGGTCCAAGTACAAGTATGGGGAGGCCTGGCAGATTGACTACATCACACTGCCCCAGACACGCCAAGGCAAGCACTACGTGCTCACAATGGTAGAGGCCACCGCGGGATGGTTGGAGACCTATCCTGTGCCTCATGCTACTGCCCGTAACACCATCCTGGGCCTTGAAAAGCAAGTCCTGTGGAGACATGGTACCCCTGAGAGGACTGAGTCAGACAACGGGACTCATTTCAAGAACAGCCTTATCAGCACCTGGGCCAGAGAACATGGCATTGAGTGGGTGTACCATATCCCCTACCATGCACCAGCTGCAGGAAAAGTGGAAAGGTACAATGGGCTGCTAAAAACCACCTTAAAAGCCTTAGGTGGGGGATCTTTCAAAAATTGGGAGCAGCATCTGGCAAAGGCCACCTGGTTAGTTCATACCCGAGGCTCTACTAACCGAGTGGGCCCTGCCCAATCTGAGCCTTTGCACAGTGTAGATGGAGACAAAGTCCCAGTGGTACATGTCAGGGGTTTGTTAGGGAAGACAGTTTGGATCAATCCTGCCTCGAGTACAGACAAACCCATTTGCGGGCTTGTTTTTGCTCAGGGACCAGGTTGCACATGGTGGATAATGCAAGAAGATGGAAGAACACGATGTGTACCTCAAGGAGATCTGATTGTTGGGTGAGAACCATGTATAAATATCACTGTTTGCTGAATGTTGCCACCATTGTCTGTGTATAGCTGTATATTAGATGTATAATGTATGTGTTTGTAGAGTTAGAATATATATATTAGTTTTAGTAGTAAGGTGACGATATGGGGATAAGGGGTGGAATGTCCTGGGTTGACTATATGATGCTTTTATCCCCAATCGTCTTGTTCTGTTTATACTGAATATTAAGTTTTACACCTTTAAGACTCTCTTCCAGACAGTGAGGAGGGGAGGGAAGAAGCGCGCAGTTTGTTTTCAGACTGCTCTCACTCCTCCACATTCCTGCTCCTGGACTGTGTTGTCTGTGGATGGACAGACAGCCGGACAAAGCTCCTTTTTCCCTTTTTCTTGCTTTTAGTTAGTTTTAGCTAGCTGAGGCAAAGAAGTTCTCCGGATTGTGATTTTTTCCTTTTTTCTTGGACCTGTTCAAGCCTGCTCTGCAATGAACACCCAGAAGAGCACCGGCAGCTCCACCTGTGGCCCCCCTGGCCAGGCCTGGGCCATGGCGTTTCCAGCACCAGAGACTGATCAGAGACTGAGTGAGCCGAGCTGCAACCAGGGGAGGGGACTGTTCTGAGTTTGCTTTCCTTGGATCAGTGAGAAGTTTTATTGTTTAATATTGTTTGGTTTCTATTGTTTAATAAACAGGTTTCTTTCCACTTTTCTCCAAGGAGATATTTTCTCCCGAACCGGTTGGAGGGGTGAGGGGCAATTGAATCTGCTATTGTAGAGAAGCCCCTTTGGGGGTTATCTCCCAAACTTGCCCTAAACCAGGACACTGCATCAAATAAATCAACACATTCTGAGCAGAGGAGCAAGAGGATGCTCCTCTCCACAAATCCAGCCTGTGGACGAGGTATATGTCAAATCCTCTGGGGGAAAGCCTCTTATCCCAAAATGGAAAGGACTCTAATTGGTACTTTTAATCACTTATACAGCCTTTAAAGCTTGAAGCGATCACCTCTTGGCTACACTGTTCCAGAATTAAAAGACTTCTGCAAAAGGCAAGAGGAGTCCACAAGTGGACCTCAGAAAGAACAGAAGAAAGCAAGATGCGCTTCACACCATCATTGTCTTCCCGATATTTCTGATCAGAATCCAAGCCACAGTAGGTGACTGTCACTACCATCATGATCTCCTTGGCCTGCGAGATCCTGCTAGATGGAACATTCAAAAATATTTGGGACCTAATTGGCTAAAAGGGAATAATAAGGTAAAAACACTTTACACCATTTTAAGGATTAATGACCAAGCAGTTGAAGATTGAGGAAAACCTGACTCCATGCTGGCCTTTCTTGTCCCACCTGAAAGCAGGACCTCTATGGCGTGTGAATTTGAAACTCACAAACCTCTTTTAGACGAGATTACTACAGCGACCATGCGCATCCGTGACCTTTCTAACAAGCAGCGTGTGAATCCATTTTCATGTGATTCCTATCAGGATTTTTGTGCTATGCAAATTAAAATGGGAGACTATAACCTAGCACAAGATAGTTCCCTTCTTCTGCAGTGCACAGGTGGGGTGGGAGGACCATCATCACACAGAGATACAGGAATTGAGTCTGCCAGGGATGCGACCCAACAAATATTGTTTCCAGCAGGCAGCTCTTGTGCCACTAGAATGACAAATTGTCCTGCTGGTATGCTTAGTACATGGAACAGGTCTCACAGAGCATCTGCTTCTGAGAATTGAATTTCATTCTTGGCATATTCCAGGCCATCAGAAATAATAACCAATCAAGTTGGAGGGGAAGCCGGGAGCACAATCATCCTGTTAGGGTATATCATGCCCAATGTCATGACTGTGTGATGGCAACCCAGATATGAATGGACTCCTGACAGCACAACTACATCCTCTTGTGGGCTGAGGTACTCAGAATACTCAGCCATTTGTACTGGGAAATTTAGTAAAGTAAGTGTTTTTTGTAATACTACCAGGGGCCAGTGTAAGGTTTCTGAAGGTTTCTGAAACGCTTGCCTAAAGGCAGGCAATGTATCTGAAGAAACCAGTTACCATGCCTTGGGTACTCGACAAGGAGCAAAACAGAATGGGTCACACAATAGGCATTTAAAATTAAAACAAACAACTTTACATGAGCAAACAATGGCATAGCACGGGACCCATATGTGAAATAATAAAGTCTTTCACTCTGTGGTAAGAAAAGTAAATGAACAATCGTTGCTTCTAAATCCACAGTTCTCTCTGAAAACCTGGAGGTAAAAATACAGGCTAATAGATCCAAAATTAAACAGCAATACTACCCATTCATACAGCAAAGCCTAAAAGGCTGGGAGACATGGATACATTCCCAGACACCAAATCATAGGTCTAAAAAAGGCTTAAGGGGACGGTTTGGGTCTGAACTGGGAATATGAAATTCTATTGATCAAGAAGTCTTAGCCAATAAATGAAGCACTGTGAATTCTTATATTGGACAGACACAAACTCCTCTCAGATCAGCCCTGCTAACACTTGCCCAGACCTACAGCCTGGCAGCTAACCTATTAACCACCCTGGCCAACAATACACAGCAGGATTGTTTCCAGCAGTTGTTGGCTTTATGGAAAAACTACAGGGCAACATTTCTTTAGCATTTCAATATAGACAAGCTCAGCTGTGGCTATGGTCTGTAATCTCAGGAAAACTTAGAAAAAGGAGAGCTGGGGAAATTGCCAAGAGAATTAACTAAATCATGCCTAAAAATGAAACCACAAAGGAATTTGAAAAAGACTTCCACACTTGGTGGCAATTGGTCAGTTTCACACAGAATGAACAGAACCCTGCAGTCTTTTACATTAACTATTAAGAATGCAACAAAATACTGTGTAATTCCAATTTTGGCCCTTTGAGCTATAAGAACTCATGTAACTGTCACACCCATTCAGGATAATGTGTGGGCCATTTTCAACAAGAAAACTGGAAACTGGCAAACTCTTAGTATCAAAGCATGTGTGCCAAGGGATGCACTGAATTTTGTGTGCAAAAATGCAGGGCTTGACAGAGAGGATCAGTGTCTGCACACTGAGGGCAGCCCTTGTATTTGTGAAATGAGCCCAGTAACCCATGCACAGTCACAGGTATGTTATGTGGGAAGGGGATGTGCCTGGGTGAGATCTGCTTGCACAACTATTACAACAGATTCATTAAATGAAACTGCTAATGATAACGTCTCTATTTGTAATTCACAACCAAAAGTAGATGTTAATTGAGCTGCACCACACAATAACTTCTCTTGAGCTTATGCCGAATGCGTACGATGTGTATCACAAAGCACCCAAATTCCAAACTGGAAGGATCATTGATGTTCTAAAAGAAATGCTGCACCAGCCTAATATAGAATGGCTAGTGGCAGAAGTCAAAAATGCATCTCACAGAGCCTTATGGACACTCAAATTGCTATCAAAGAAATTATCTAAATCATCACCAAAATAGAGAAAGACAGAGAACATCATGAGTCAGATGTCTTCTTGTGATGGTCAAATCTGGAATCACCAACAGCTCCTCAGATTTTTAGCTTCCTCAGCAAACCAGTTCTAATTAAAAAAAAAAAAAAAAAAAAACCCTCCTCTTAACCATCATGAACCTATGGATGTGGTAGAAAATTAAAAGAGCAGCATAACAGTACATGTCCTGTGGACTGTGGAGGGAATCTTGCAAAAGAATTTGCATCAGGATAAAGAGAAGGGGAGGATGAAACAAGGCCTTTGTTTGACATAAGCACAAGCAATTCACATAAGCAAACAAGTACTTAGCACAGACACAGGGAAGTACTTAGCACCAGTTAGCATAAGAAAAACCTGGGGGCCTAACTTGACAGGAGAGGGACTTGAAAAAAGCTTTAGACACATTCCACACATTCTAGCAGAAGAAAGAAGGGCAAGTAGGGAATGAGCCCTGTGCAGGGAAGCCATGAGGAAGAAGTGCTGCTTTAGGGTATGGAGACCGCTCTGGCCAGCGCCTGGACATCAGCTTCAAGTACAGGAATCTGACAGAATGTATTTCTAACCCGCTGCCTATGCAATCACCTCAGCAGGGTAAAGATGGATGGTATTTTTGATACAATTCCTACATCAACCCACTGAAATTTATACATGGCAGAGAAGCATTTTGGTGGGTGCAGACCCCTGCCCTCCCGTCAGTTCAATAAAAGGGCTTTTGGTGGACAATGCATTTGTCTGCAGATCTCTTTGAATTAGGGAGACCCCTCGGGACTGCTGTATCCTGAGGGAGCACCATGGGCCCTGACCTGTGCCTCAGCTTCCTGGACCGCTCTTGGCCAGCATCCTGACGTGGATGCAGGACAGCTGCCAGGCACTGCTGGGACCCAGAGGGACAGGACCGGCTGTCTCGTGCCCACGTAGAAGCCCTCACACAGCCAGGGCCACCCCGAAACCAGACAAAGGCTCACGTGTCAGCAGAGAGGAGCAAGGAGCACTGGGCTCCTCTCAGGGTATCTCAGCATGGTGCTGCAGTGGGAGAGGCAGGCAGGCCACCCACTTTCAGGGCATCCCCTGCATCAACAGGGCGTGCATTTTGTCCTTTTCATCCCTCCACACCAGAACCAGGCCTGACATCTCCTCCTCTGCAGTTTTTCCACTTAGGACGTCATCTCACGCTTGGCCAGTGCATCAGATGAGGCCGCAATGGCTTCTGATACCACCTCCATGCCAACCACAGCTCCACTGTGTGCTGTTCCTCTTTCACAGTTTAACTTCCCATCAATTGACCAATCCACTGTTTCTCTCAAGGGTCACATTCCCACCAGTTCATCCATAAGGTTTCCTTCACTGTCTGTTCTTCATTATCTTGCTGACGTGCACAGCAGCGGATCAAATGTGGCAGGGCCTTAGACACGACTTCACTCCTGACACACAGACTCCTTGTGCCACTGCTGGCCTTCCGTGTGCTCAGCAGGATCTGTACCTGCACAGTGTTGTGGAACTGCACCTTCAGCACAGGGACCGTGCCAGCCTGACCTGCCCTCGTTCCTCTGGGTCTGTGCACAAAACACGGCGTGGCAGAGAATGGCAGCAGGGGCCTGTGTGTCCCAGGGCCCCGGATTTGTTCTGCTGCAGCTCCACAGGGATGCAGGCAAAGTGAAGGAGCCAAACTGTTTATTAATAGAAGGCGAAGCAAAGGAATGAGCTGGGTGGGGAAAAGGGGAAGGGCAGGATCTGAGGACTAGAGGGAAAGAGCCGTGAAAAGGGAGGGAGAGTGGAGGGAAAAAGAAGGGATGGGCAGAGTCTGAGGGCTGGAGGGAGGGAGCTATCTATAAGCAGGGAGAGGGCTGAAGCCATGCAAGTTTCCCACAGGCTTAGCTGTGCCAATCATCAGCAGTGCCTGGAGCTCCAGCTGGTCTCTTCTGGTCTCAAGGCAGTCTCATCTTCCATGGCATTTGCAGGTCTTCAACAAACACTGGTTCTTCTGAGCCAGTTCTGTAACTCTCCAACTGAATATCTGTTTAACAACTATGTTTTTCTGGGAAGGGCTGTCATCTCTCCTCAGGGCTTGAAGGGCTGCAAGGGAGAGGAACAGAGCCACAGTCAGAGCCTGGATCTGTGGGAATCCTAGGAGACCGTCCTGCCAGGGCCATCCCACCCAGCTCTGGCCATGGCCAGAAGAGAGGGGGTGTCAACTGGATCAGCTGGCCATGAATCCACCCCCACCCTGCCCCCCTTTCAAGCCATTCCCACTGACTGAGAAGATGTCTTATTCTTTTCCATCTCTTCTTTGCCTCTCTCTTGGGATTAAAATACTTTAGTGTCAGCTCTGCCCCAGACTATCAGTGTCAAGTATTTCTCTGGGTGCTTGGGGGTAGGTTCTCCCCCTGTAGCTCTCTGCAGGTTGGTGCTAATTCAAGATGTTCCCTCAGGTTCAGATGTTTTGCTGCCTGAGCAGAGTGTGCAGAACAGGGATTACAAGCACTGACATTTGCTGTGCTAGAAAGTGCAAAGGACACATTTGTGCCAATGAAGGTCACACCTTGAACTAGGAGGATCAATTCTTGTGCTCCCCAGAGTCTGTGGACAGAGGGGGTTTTCCAAAGGAAATCTTGGTCCATGTAGGGCTGAGGCTCCCTCCAGGCTGGCTCCAGCCCCTCACGGTGCCCAGGAGCAGGGCTTGCCCACAGCACAGTGCACCCTCCTGAGCCCTGGGGCTGCCCAGGGAAGAGCCATGGCTGAGGCTCTGCAGGAGCACACAGGCTCAGCCCTGCTCCAACATGGGATCCGTGGGCCAGGGCACACTGGGCTTTGCCCCTACAGCTCCCAAGTGTGTCCAGAGAAACTGCAAGAGAGGCTCACCTCTGTCAGTGGGATCCCTCTGTGCACAGGGACCCCCACTCCTGGGGTGGCTATGCCAGGGACCTCCAGCCCTGGGAACCTGGAGCAAGTGGAAACTACAACTTTGCAAAATGCTGCCTGTGCCTGAAGCAAATGCAAGGAGAACTGGGGTGTGAAAAATAAAATTTGTTTATTACAGAGAAACAGCAGCAAAAATACAGAACACATTTACATTGTAAGAATATTTGTAACAACAACAATTGATAGAACATATATATACATAAGAACCTATCTAGCAAAAATAGATGCAACATATTTACAGAAGACAAAAAGCCCTAAAACCTATAAGACAACAACAAAATGTAAAAGGTATGTACAAAAGGGTGACATCTCTGTCCATGATGTCCATCGGTCCTGGAAGAAAAGCAAATGCCACGGTCACTCCAGTCAGGCACAGAGGGCTCTTGCATGTGCCCCTAGGCTGGCACATGCTGGCCCAGCAGCAGGACTCTGCTAGCAGAACTGAGCCTGGCTGGGTCTGGCATGGAGCTTGTGTGGAGCAAAGCAGGCACAGGACAGGCTGTGGATGGCCACCAGAATCCAGTGCCCTGGCTACAATGTCCCTGAGCAGGGAGCACCCAGCCCAGCCCCAGCCTGGCAGCAGGAGACCCACTCTGCCTGTCCTGCTGCTGGCATTGCTCTTCATGCCAAGATCATGGCCTCTTCCTCACCTTTTTAATCAATGTCCATGTCCTCAATGGACTCTTCCACATCCACTTCCATCTCTTCTTCCACATCCACATCCACCTCCATCTCCTCCTCCATATCAATCTTTGCATCTACCTCCATCTCCTCCTCTCTGTCTGGGACAGCCTGCAGAGGTAGCAAAACCTCAGAGTGGGGTCCCTGTCCCACTCCATGCCCACAGAGCTCCAGCCCACCCGGGCAGGTGGGGAGTGTCCACCTCCATGGAATGGCACCATACCTTCCTCAGGACAAATGGGAGCATCCTGCAGGGCTGGATGACAAAATCCAGGCACTAAGGATCTTTCAGGAGTGATGGGGTTATCAGGGGGCAGGTGACAAGCAGAGTGGGCAGGAGCAGGGTGAAGAGCATACGAACACAACGGCCAGTGGTTGTGTTGTGCCCTTTGCTGGGCGCTGGACGTTCCAGCTGGAGCATGGGCTGTGACATCACAGTTCCCAGGCTCCATCTGAAGTGGACAGTGGAGACCATGGAATGATGGAGTCCATGAACGGTTGGGCTTGCAAGGGAGCCTGAAGAAAAACATCTTGTTCCCAGCTGAGCAGTCTTCCCCCAGAGCGTGCTGCTCAGAGCCCTGTTGCCAAGGATGGGGCATGCACAGCCTCTGTGCACAGCCTGGGCCAGTGCCCCACCACCCCCAGTGGAAAAGAGCAGCTTCCTTAGATGCAGCTTCAATCAACCTGCTGCACTTGAAAGCCATCCCCCCTTGTCCTGTCAGCACAGGCCCTGTTGAACACTCTGTCCCCTTCTTTCCCGCAGGACCCTTCCAGTCCTGCAGAGCCACAGTGAGGCCTCCCAGTGTCTCCTCTCTCCAGGCTGAGCATCCCCAGCCCCACTTGCCCAGCAGTCAGTCACATCAGGGCCAGTCAAGGCTGCAGGGTAGCAAATAGCTTCAGGAACTGAGAGATGCAAGCTTTAGACCCATGTTTGCCTCTAAATGTACAAAATTAATAACAGTGGAGGGGAAGATGGTGGGACACTGCTTCTCTTCTAACGGGTGATTTTTTTCTTCTTTTCTGTCATGCTGACCCAGGTTTTTCTGTTTGAAAGGAAGCTTTGCACAATGTCCATTGTCTTCTGCATTTGTGAAACACCAAGCAGAGTCTGGGCAGGCTGATATGCAGAGCACAACCTGAAAATATACTAGTGATCCTGAGCCTGGGGGATGCAGCTAAACCCAGCCAAAAGGAATGAGTTTGGCTTTGCCAACTTCACCAATCATTTATAAAAAAGCAAGCAAAAACCTCAAACCAAAACAGATAAAAACCAAACATACCCGAATTAGGGCTGTCTGTGCAGGTCCATGGCGGCCAGGGGCTCTTCAGGATCTGGCAGAGGCTGCCCAGCAGGGAGTCCATGGGGCACAGAGCCCCAAGGCTGCTGTGGGCACCACGGCACAGGGGCCGTTCCCAGCCGCAATGCTCCTGGCCTGGGCTGGGCCTGCACAGGGGCTGGGCCACCATGGCTGGGCCAGCACAGGGCCACCAAGGGGCCACGCAGCCGCTGCCGGGGCTGACAGCAAGGCCAGGCACACACAAGCAATTGCTGAGCATGGCCTGTGCTGGCCAGGGCTGACTGTGCCACAGGCAGAGCTCAGCTGCCTTTGGGGCTGCAGGAACAGTCAGGAGCCCAAAGAGCCTCCATGGCTGTGCTGAGACCAAGGCTGGAGCAGGGAAATGCAGGGCTGCTGCGGGATGGGGAGGACATTGAATTCCAGCACATACCTCAGCTCTCTGATGATCCTGGTACCATGCTGGGCCTTGTTTCAGACTGGGGCAGAGCAGATGTTGATGGGACAGGAGCCCTGTGGGGCTGTCAGGGACCTGCAGCTTGCAAGGTGCTCTGCTCTCCCTCAGGTGCTCTCGGAGAGATCCAATCCCAGCTGGGCACTTCAGGGCACAAGTGGCACTGCCTGTTCATGGGCACACAGCTGATGTCTGCCTGGAAAGGGGCACAGGTTTTAATACCTGTTGGTGTCATAATATACCAGAAAATATTTTTTATCATGGTCATTTGAGTACTTTTAAGAAATAGCAAAATTTTCCCATGAGGAACAGGAATTGCCTGGATCTCATGGATTCTTCTACTGATGGCAGGGGAAGAAATACTGACCTTCCCCTCTACCTTTTCCACCAACATTTAGTCTGATATTTAATGACCCTCTTCCATCAGGTGTTTCCAGCTCTGCTGTTTAAATGGCCATGTCTAAGGACATCTCTTCACTAGACCAGCTGGATCTATGTCTTTTCCATTGCTCCCAGATTTGCTCCTCTAGATACTCTCTGGTCATTCAAGTGCTTCTCCACTGACTGGTTTCGTGCTTTGATCTGCAGGGAGTTGTCCAACCTCTCTGAGGTTAAAATAAATATCACATTAGTCAACATCTTACTTGCATTTATATCAATCACAGAATTACATTTTCTTATGTCTTTGTCTAAAACTGTTCCTTATAGAAATCCATGGGAGATGGGGGACATGTCAGATGCTGCTGGGACATCACAGAGAACTGAGGGAAGAGCTGCGTTGGTCATTAAACTGCATCATGTTCAACTTGTGTTTGTTGGCAAGGAACATTTCTGTGCCTCTGAGTGTCACCAGGCCCTGAGCCCAAAGGACACAAACCTGATGAGTTGTGGTTCCCACTGCAGGGGCACTTGGACCTCAGCTCTGCACAGGAGAGCTCTTCATCCACTTTCTCTCTTTTCCTTCCTCTAGGCATGGAGGGAGCTCGTGACTTCAGCCTGTGCCTCATGTGTGCAAGGAGCAAATCTGGGCAGAATTGGGGCAGGAAGCGTTTGGGGAGACCTTGGGATCTGTGCTGGGCACAGAAGGTGTTTTCTATTGCTCTGAGACTGTCTGCTGTGCAAAGTGGATTTAATATCCAGCAGAGGAATGACTTTTGCATTTGATGGACCTGTGCCTTGTTGCGGCCTGGTTCCAAGGAAACGCAGCACGACGGCCCAATGCTTTTGGCCGTTCGGGCTAAGGACACGCAGACATCAATGTGATAGACGGTCCAAAGGCCCTTTATTGGTTTTCTCCTCGGTATATATACCCTTGGTCCTTCCCCTACCTTCGGGGTCTGACTTTTACCTTATATGGTTAGTAAGGGGACTGGGTGGAGGCAGTGTTAGTGGGGGGGTTACATTCTTGGCCTTTTGTCCTGCGGCTATCTCTTATCTCTGGGGAGTCAGGTGAGAGAGGCCCTATCAGGTTTCCGTGACAGCCCGAAATCTTCCGATCGCCTGTCCCTATTCTCTCTGCCACAGTGCCTTTCCTTGGCTTTGTTGGCTGACAAGAAATGAACATCCCGCTGTGTCTCGGGCAGCTCCTTCTCCATGGAAAGCAGGTGGAAGTTGGAGCCAAGGAGCTGAAAGCTGCAGGTGCAGCCTGGGCTGGAGGGAGCTGAGATTTGCACAAGGCTGCTCTGAGTGCCAGGGCTTGGATGAGGTAAATGGTGGGGTGGGATTAGGGACAAAGTCTGATTGATTGTCAGCCATGGACAGTCTTATTTTCATGTGCATTCAAAGTGCATAAGGAGGTACTTGAATTCAGTGTCAGTTGGAGATTGCACATATCAATTTCTGATCGGGAAAAAAAAACCTAAACAGGATCTAAAAAGCATTATATTATTGTCTTTTTAAATAGAATATATTCAGTTTGAATACAAATCTGAAATCTGTCTAATTAACCACAAATTATTTGAAAACTTAAATAGAAGTATTCCCAGAGGCTTGGCTTGTTAAGGTGTTCTGGATGTTAATGAGCCTTGGGACACTGAATTCCTGCACTGAAGAGCTGAAGGCTGAACAAGCCTCTGCAGCAGTGAAATCCAGCAGCAGCCTCCAAGTTGCTGAGGATGTCAGCAGCCCCCACTGAGGCCATCCCTGCCCAGAGACCGTGGGGGAATGGGTAGACAAGGAGAGTATCCCTGGGGGTGGGCCAGCAGAACTCAGAGGCACCAGCGGCTCCAGCTGGGAAATGGAGTGTGGAATGTGGCTGGGAAAGCCCTGCCTGGGCTGTGCCAAGCAGGACAGACAAGCTCTTACCCTTATCCACTGGAAAAATTATCTCAATGAGACATTTAAAAGGAATTACAATTATTTGTATACTCTGAGTTGGATGCAATGGATAAATATTTGCAAGAGATTCTCAGGAGCTCAAAACAACCAAAGAGCCTGTACTGGCAACTTTGGAAAACCAGAGAAAATTTGGCAAAAGGTTCATTATGACATTGTAGTTGTTTTGATTTGTTAATTTAAGATATTTTTAATTTTGAGATTTTTAATTAATGTATTGATGAGTGTAGTGGGTTTTAATGTTGGTTAGCTGTTTATGTATTTATTTTGTTGTGAGATAGGTTTACAAGAAAGGTAAAGTAAAAAAAATTTTAAGAGGGTATAAAGAAAATTTGAATGAAAGTAACTAAAAGAAAAAGGTAGTAAGAATTAAAACACATTCTTTAAAACGCTTTCTTTTCAACTTCTTTTTTTTACTGACACTGTAGAGAAATAAAATTTCTAGTTGGTTTACTATTTCTAGGATAGCCGTTTTTAGTTTACTTAGGGAGAGAAAGTTTTCTTCTTAAGGTTATGGAGTTTTTTTTACAACTGAAAAACATAGGTTTTTTTGTGGCTCTTAATTTTGTCATGGATAACAGTTGTCTAGGGAACTTTGTTATTGTGAAGTTGATTTTATTTCTATAAGCTTTTTTACAGATTGTTGATGGTCCATGTTGACTTATGTATTATTGTGTTAAAGATTAGCTCTTTAAAGGTAAAAGTTTTTATTACTTACTTTTAAAACTATTTTTATCTCTGAGAATAGAGATCTTCTCTTGGGGGTACTGAATTGCTTTTTTTTTTCTGTTTAAACTTCTTATGAAATTACAGTTATTTTAACGTTTATTTTAGTATGGAGGTTTTTGTTTGATATTAACTTGAATATTTTTATTTTTTATAATTTTATTTCCTATAAAAAAGAGTTTTTTCTTTATAGCTTATAAATAGATTTTCATTTTAAGATTAAGGTATTCTTCAGCTTTTTCATTTGGGATTTAATTTCTTCTTTACTGACTTTGATGGGTTTATACTGTTTTTTTTTAATATACTTGTATTTTGTTTTTTTCTTGTACTTGAGGGAGGATTGAAGTATTGAAAGGACTAACACCTGACCCGCCGGTAACCTGTGGTGGAAATTGTGGTTGGGTTGTGTTAGGATTAGTTTTGTGGTGGGTTTTTTGCTTTTTTTGTGTTTAATTTTAGTTGTTGGGTTATTTTGTATAGGTTGTGGGTTGTAGGGGTTTTTTGTTTTAGTTTTTGTGGGGAGGGGACTTGATGGTAAGATTTTCACAGCTGTGGCTGGTTTTGTTCTGGTTAGGGTGTTGTAGCCTCTTTTGTTTTCCTGTTTGGTCATTGTTGGGGTTTGGTTTGGTCAGAATGGGGCCCATGGGGGGTGGCCTGGGGAGGGGGGAAGGGGCTCAGCCTGGGGCAGGGCTGCTTGCTTTGGTTTGGTTGAGATGGGAGCCAGGGCTGGGCCTGCTGCTTCTTTGTTGACTGGAAAAGAAAGAGGACGTTCCTGGTTTTTTTCATCTTTAATATATATGTTTCACAGAGGTGTGTTCAGTACCTTAGTGGTTTAACAGATTTGTCAGTTACACAAAAATTCTGTATTACTTTTTAAAATTCTTCTCATGTCAAACCATGACAGGCATTCAATCAACAAAAAACACTTCTGAAAGCATTAACATGTTCCAATCAACTTCACAAACTCTTAGCCTGTTTAATTTAAAGTTACTCAAAATTTGTAGGAGCACAGAAACAGAAGGAGAAGACACAGAAAGAGAAAGACGAGAAAGATACAGAGAAGCACACACACAGCTACAAACTTCTGGATTCCAGCAGTGTTCAGATGGAAATTCCAAGAGGAGGTAGGGTCAAGATGTGTGCTTGCCTTGTGGTCAGCCTTCAATACCCCTTGGTCTTCCTGGGCCCTTCCCCCAGGAGGGATTTGGGCTCATTCGGTCACTCAGGAGCTGGGCTGGGGGCTCCAGAGGTGGCTGTGGAGCATTGCCTGTGCTGTGCCAGGGACTGGCAGCCACTGCTGGGCTGGGATAGAGGCTCTGGGGGGATTGGGGTTGCAGGGCCAGGCAGTGCTGGGGTTCCAGGGCAGGGCAAGGCTGGACCTGCCCCTTCCTCCCCCACACACAAGATGTTTCCAGCCAACAATCTCCTCCTGTCTGTCACAACAGGGAGTGTTGGAAGTGAAATCCCAATTCTGACCATGGGCACCTGGATGAGAAGGACAGTTCTTTTCCATAGGAAGGAAAGCACAGAGCCCCAGTGTTTGGAGAGCCTCACTAGTCCAAGGTCAGCCAGACTTCTCAGGAATGGCAGATTTTGTCTGGGAGCAGTCTTTGGATTTAGGGAATTTTTGAGATGAAACCCCAGTCTCAGCCATGGGTGCCTGGAGAAGCAGGACAGTTCTCTCCCATAGGAAGAAGAGCATGGAGCCTTCCCCAGTGTTTTGGGGACAGATGGGAAGTGATCCACTGCACAACAGACATTTCCTGGCAATACTCCAATTTGGAACAATCCCTGGATATAATGAAATTTGGAGGTGAAATCCCACTTCTGGCCATGGGTGCCTGGAGAAGAAGGACAGTTCTTTTCCAGTGTTTCAGCAGCAGATTAGAAGAGACCCTCAATATGCCAAGGTCAGCTGGACCAGTCAGGCAGTCCAGGGGAGGCCAAACTAGCCAGATATGTTCTATGTTCCCTTGGTTTTATGAGGTCCTGCAGTATCACCATGGTCTCCTTGGTTCTATGGGGCGCCACAGTGTCCTAATTGTGCTCTGATTCTATGGGGTCCAGCAGTTTCACACTGGCCCCTTGGTTCGATGGGGTTCCACAATGACAAAATGGCCTGTAGGTTCCAGAAGATCCTGAAATTTCACAATGTCCTAATGATTCCATGAGGCCTTGCAGTGTCACAATGGTCTCCGTGGTTCCCCAGGCCCCACAATGTCACATGACTCCTCTGTTCCATGAGCCCTGCAATGTCACAATGGACCTTTGGACCCTGGGGGTTTGCAGTGTCACCACAATGGTCTGTTTTGCTTCTGCAGTGTCACAATGGACCACTGATGACATCAGGCCCCACAATGTCACAATGAAACTTTGGCTCCATGCAGCCCTGCAGTGTCAGAAAGGCCTCTTGGTTTCACAAGGCCCCACAGTATCACAATGGCCTTCTTGGTTCTGTGGGGACCCCCAGGGTCACAATGGTCCCACTGGTTCCATGAGGCCTTACAGTGTCAAAATGCTTTGCTTATTCCATAGGGCCCCATAGTATCTTCATGATTCCATGAGTCCTCTCCTTGTCACAGCGGCCCCATGGTTCCATGAGGCTGTAAAGTTCATGGATCCACGAGGCCTTGCAATGTCACAAGGGACATTTGGCTTCATGGAGTCCCCTCAGTGTCACAATGGCCCCTTAGTCCATGACACCCCAAAGTGTCATAATGGTCTCTATGGTTCCAGGAGGCCCCATGGTGTCACAAGGGACCCTTGGTTTGATGGGGCGTCTCAGTTTCACAATGATACCTACATTCCATGGAGTCATACAGTATCAGTACAGTCCCCTTGGTTCCATGAGCCCAGCGATGTCACAGTGCTCTCCATGATTCCATGTGGCCTCACAGTGTCAAAATGGTCCCTTGGTCTCACAAGGCCCCACAGTGTCACAATGGTGCCTTGGTCTCACAGGGCCCCACAGTGTCACAATGGTGCCTTGGTCTCACAGGGTTCCACAGTGTCACAATGGTCCCTTGGTTCCATGGGCCCTGTGCTGCTGCATTCCCCCCTCCCCTTCTCAGGCCGCCCTGCCAGCTCAGAAATGCTCCTTGGGCCTCAGCCTTGGCCAACAGCCCCTGGGCTCAGCTCCTCTGCAGCTCAGCACAAACACTGTCTGCTCCAGGCACTGCTGTGCCCAACCAGCTCCTGGTTGCTGTAGGAGCAGCCCTGGGAACTGGTTTTGTTCCCTCAGTGGCACAACATCCCTGTTCTCACAGTGCCAAAGAAAGCTGTTGATGCCAAGTGCGGCCAGGAGGAACCATTGCTGTGACTGAAGCCTCTCTCTTGGGGCCCTACAAACAGCGCTGCAAAAGGAGCCCCTTGGAGCTCTCCTGGGCCAGCGACTCCCTCTGAGTGGGGCCTCTCCCAGCCGGGAACTCTCCCGTTTGCTGCACTCGGGGATCCCTGAACAACGAGGGAGCCTGGGCCGATCCCCCCACTCCTCCAGGCTCAACCCTTCACTCGCTGGGGAGATGCCAAAGCATCCACAGGGAGCATTTCCTGCCCTCAGGGGAATTTCTCACAGGTGCTTTGCACTGACTCTTTGTGTCTGTGTGCACACAGGAGTGCCTGTGCTGGGGA
This sequence comes from Passer domesticus, assembly GCF_036417665.1. Taxonomy (NCBI): domain Eukaryota; kingdom Metazoa; phylum Chordata; class Aves; order Passeriformes; family Passeridae; genus Passer; species Passer domesticus. The sequence continues at coordinate 72,847,443 of NC_087479.1, read as the reverse complement.
AATGTGGAAGAAATGCTGCTCTCTGAGGGATTGGAGTGCCTTGGATAGCTGAGTTATTCAGGCCTGTAAGTAAGTGTCATGGTTTGACCCTGGCACAATGCCAGAGCCCCCATGAAAGATATATTTCCAAAATGGTTACTGTGAGATGTAACCCGGAAACAGAACAAAGCAGGCTCCCAATTGGGGATGGAGGGAAAAACACAACACTTTAATAATCTACAACACAGAAACATAAGGGGAAAAAGAAAAAAACCACACACAACAATCCACAATGGAACACTCCCAAAACAATCCTCCTCCCCCCAGTCCTCTAACATTCAAATGTCAGTCCAATCCCCTCCTAACACAAGCTCCCCCCAGTTCATCAGGAAAGAGGAGCCTCCCTCTTGCATCACGGGCCTCCCCTGGAAACACAGTGGAACCTCCTGTGATTCCATGTCACACGCGGCAGCTGCCTGAAGAAAATCTGCCGTGGTGACCATCTTCCTTCCATGTCCAGTGCTCTCACCACCGCCCATGGATCTAAACTGCTCCTTAGGTCCTTTTAAGAATGCATCGTCCAGTTCCAAGAAGTGGCCACCTCTCACTATTTGAGACACCTGTCCCCCCCACATTTTTACTCTCCTGGGGCCTGGGTCTCGGGAACAGAGATCTTTCGCTGAAGGCAGAGGGCTCCACCACACCCTCCCCTTCAGTCTCTGTTCTCTCTACTCTACTTCTCCTCGGGGCCTTATCATTTTTGTCTTCTGGCCAACTGCCTCCCCCCAAGGTGCAGTCTCTGCATTATCAAAATAAATTAGTTTCGCCTGTGGCTATGTAAGAGAAAAGTCCAGCCAAAGCCACTCCAATCATGTCCTCCATCTAGGGCACTGTCGTCTGCTGGCATTTCTTCACTTACTCAACCCTTTTCTTCTTTCCCATGCTCTGTCCCCTCTCAGTCCTCAGCTGGGGAGGATCAGTGTTTTTACAGCTTCCATTGTTTCAATACCAAAAGAGTTAAAAGCTCAGCCCGGTCTCCCAGCGGCTGGGCACCTTGCCCCCCACCTCCTCCTGGCCGTGGTGCCGGTACGAGATATCAAATTTCAAGCCAGCACAATCTCTGTCATTCTCTCTTGGGGGGGGGGGGCTGCCCAAACTGTCCCAGTTCTCTTCCACCCCTGCCTCTTGCAGGGGCTCCCGCCTCCCTTCCCTCACAGGCTGCATGGCCTCCCTATTCCCCACCCAGTCACAGCTGAGCAGGGAGAGGAGGTCAGACCAGCTTACCTGCTGGCTCCAAAGAGGGAGTTTCTCCAGGAATCCTCTGCTTTTAACCCCTGTGTGTTCCCAGAGGTGTATCCAAATCCCCAGTGGCCACACCAGGTGCCAATTTCAATTCTGGCCACTGATTGGTTTGACCACGACTTTTCCAGAAACTCACTTCTGGGCCAAACCACGACAGTAAGGTAAAGTCATGATGTCTAAGCTAAGTTAAATGCTTCTAAGAGTTGTTCTTCTGCTAAGTTGTTATGTTTAATATAAGTTATAAGATGAGCTAAATATTGTTAAATGTTATTCCACTGTTATATTGCAAAGTCATAGTTTTTTAGTAAGGTTAAATAGTGTTAAGTGCTGTTCTTTTGCTAAATTGTGAAGTTTAAGGCAGAAATTAAGGTTAAGGTTAAGTCCTGTTAACTCTGAGCTCTGTTCAGCTTTTAGGCTGTATTCCTTTTATCCTTGCCATCACTGTCCTTGTGTCACACACACAGGGACAGTTTTCAGTTCATTTCTGGTTTGATTGCCTGGATTTTGTTTGGTTTTGTTGTTGCTTTGTTTCCCTGGTTTTCCTGAAGTGTCCAGTCAGGAACAGAGTGACTCTTGCCAAGAAACTCTGTGCTGCTGTCCCTTAATATTAAATCTGGTTGTTGCTGATCCCTTGATAGGGATTTTTTCAGCAGTCTCAAGCCCTCGTTCGTAACAGGGTGAAGGAGCCCTGGCCCAAGCTCTGGCCATGGGGGACACGGGGATGTTTCCGGGGGGTCCCTGTCCCCCTGACCCACCCCCCATGGCCCCGGCCCCCCTTCCCCATGTCAGGCTCTGGGGTCGATCTCGTGGAACATTCTCTGGGGGAGGCTGCGGCGCCGGGGGCGGGGGGACCCGGGGGGGACAGGGGACCCTGCTGTGCACGAGCAGCGTTGGACTGCTCTGGGGGGAACTGTGAGGGGGGGCTGGGGCAGAGTGACCTCCCCAGTGACATCACACAGCCCCTGTGACCTCACACAGCCCCTGTGATGTCACACAGCCATATCTGTGCTATCACACAACATTCTGTGATGTCACAGATCCCCCTATGATGTCACACAGCCACCTGCAATTTAACAGCCCACTCTGAGATGTCACACAACACCCCTTTGATGTCACAGAGCCAACTCTTGGATGTCTCCCTGGAGTGTCATGCAGATGCACTGTGATGTCACAGAAGACTCTGTGATGTCACAAACTCACCATATGATGTCACAGCCTGCTCTATGATGTTACACAGCCACCCTCTATGATGGCAGGATCTGCTCTATGGCCTCACACCGTACTCTATGAAGTCACAGAGTGTGATGTGACAAACCCCTCAGCGATGTCACAAAACCTTCTCTGTGATGTGATACTGACACTCTGTAATGGCACAGCACACGCTTATACCGCACAGCCAGCTCTATGATGTCCTGCAGCCATGCCATGATGTCACAACCTGTGCTGTGATGTCACACAGTCCCCTCTATGATGTCATAGCTGCTCAATGGCCTCACAAGACAAACTCTATGATGTCATAGCCCAATCCATGACCTCACACAACAAACTCTGTGATGTCATAGCCCAACCTGTGATGTCACACAGCCCCCCCATGGCTGTCACACAGCCCTGTGCTGACATCACAGCTGCTCTGTGCCTCTAGGACACAGCCACAGAGGTGCCGCTGTCACACAGCCCCCTCTGGGACATCCCCCAGCCCCTGCCAGGGCTGAGCCCCTGTCAGCTCTGTCTGTGCCCTGCTGGTGTCCCTGAGCTGCCCTGGCAGTGCCCCAGCCCTGCTGGGCTGTGCACAGGAGCTGCTCCTGGCCGGAGCTGTCTCTCTGCAGCGCTGCCCTTGCCAGGAGCTGCCTCTGGGCCAGGAGCCCAGCCCAGCTCAGCGGCACAGACACAGCAGCAGGACTTTAATGATCCTCTGGGGATTTGGTGCTCTTTGTGTCTGCCATGGCCAAAGTGCTTCCCAAGTTGGCTCTGTCAGGGCCTTGCAGCTGCTGCCCATCCCTGTGCCCTGTGCAGACCAGGCTGTCCTACGGTGTCCTTGCCCTGCGCCTCTGTCCCTGCAGGCTGTCGTCATCCCCCGGCTGCCCCACCTGGCTGGCTCCTTCCTTTGCTGACAGCTCTGCCTCCTGCCTGCCCACACAAAGCCTTGGGCTGCTCCAGGCTCCTTCTGGGGGATGTGTTGCACCACAGCCCTGCCCTGGCAGGGAAATTCCTTTCTCCTGGTGAATAGTCTGGGCCTCCCCAGCGGCCTTTGGCACTGTTATTTCTTCCTCAGGCTCATTCCCACTATAAAGAAAAGCTCCAGCCTCTCTGAAACCACTCATCAGTCCCTCCCGGTCTACTCCTGTTCTGTCCTCAGTCTCCACGCCACTGAGCCCAGAGCCATCAGCCCCTCCCTGCTGGTTATGTGATGAGGCCTCCAAACCCCACCTTGGGAGATTTTTGGGTCCTCTCCAAAATGCACAAAAATGGAAAAATAGTGGTCAAAGTCATTGTCTCCCATATCTTGCTGTGACAGAACAAGGGTCAATATCTTTAAACTGAATGAGGAGGGATTTACATTTGTTAGAAGGAGAAATATTTTACAATTATGAGAGTGGCTCAAAACTGAAACTGCTTTTCTAGATAAGTGAATGCTCCATCCCAGGAATGCTTCAAGAGCAGGAGCTTTGTGCAACCTGACATAGCGAAACCCTTTCCCCTCCCCAAGGACAGAATTCCTGTTGTGTGAGTTCTCTGATGTGCTGGGTGCCCTCACAATACTTCTGGCCAGAATGTCTGCTGAAGGCAGCCAGGCTGCTGCAGGGGCAGTGACCTCACAGCCATCACCATGGCAGCCCTGTCCCCTGGGCCTGCCTCTCCCCTTTCCTGTGCCCCTGCCTTGTCTCTGCTGGCATGAAGAGTTTTGTCATTCATATCTTGTCCCCAAGGTGCTGGGGCCAATGGCTTCCCAGGCAGGCTCCTGGAGCAGAAGTGGCTTTTCAGAGCCCAGGCAGAAATGAGCCCTGAGGCAGCAGCTCTGCAGTGCTGGCCACCAGGCCGGGCTGCCAAGGGAGGCTTCTGGCCATGGCCTGCAAGCAGCTGCTGCTGCCAAGGTGCCTTTGGTGCCTCAGGCTCTGCCTGGCACAGCTCCCAGCATGGGACTCTGCCCTTGTGCCCGAGCCCTTCCCTGTGCTGGGGCTGGCCTGGGGCTTTTCCTGCAGCAGGACCTGCCCTGCTGATGGCACAGGAAAGGCAGTTCCTGCTGGAGCAGGAGGCTCTGCCTGCAATGGGCTCCAACAACTCCAGCAAGGCCCTGTTGACTCCAAAATTGCTTCCTAGAGCAGAATATTCTAATAATTGTTATAGCTCCTTTACTGTGGAGTAAATAACTGTAGTTAAGATCTTTTTGTCTAATCATGATCAGAATCAATCAGAGCCATATTTATATAAATTTGTCTGGTATTTCATCATTAATCCTGTAGGAAAAATTGTGCAAAAGTTCAATTCCACCTGTCCAATCTTTTACACCTTTGACAAAATCTGGGGCTAGGATTGGATCCAGCCTCTCCCAGTCTCCTCTCTTAAAAGGAGTTTTACAAGTCTAAGGGTCCTGTGGTCATTTGAAGATCCATGGTGGCTCTTGGGTGCCATTTCTCCACCTCACGACTCAGCAGGAGTTTCTCCAATAAAGAAATAAAGCTTTTGCCTGAAGCTCCCACTCTGCCCATAACAGGAACCCCTGGGAGTGTCTGGGACACCCCAGCTCTTTGGCAGCCTGGGGACTCCTGGGATGTCATCGTGGAGCCCCTGTGAGTGCCTGTGACAGATCAGTGCCTTTGCAGCCCAAGATGCCCTGGGATGTCACCATGGAATGGCTGTGACTTATTCTGACCACAGGGCTCTTTACCATCCCCAGAAACCCCTGGGAGGTGTCCATGGAGCCCCTGTCTCTGCCTGCGACATTCCAGCTCTTGAACAGCCTAGAGACTCTTGGAAAGTCCCCATGGAACTCATCTGATGGTGTGAGACGACTTGGTTGCTTAGCAGGCAACCATCACCAGGACCCTGTTGCTATGGCCAGTATCCATGGCAACCATCACCAGCCCCCTGTTACTATGGTCAGTTTCCATGGCAACCATCCCCAGCCCCCTGTTGCCATGCTCAGTCCCTTGGCAGCTCCATGCAGACCCCAGGCCAGGGGTGGTTGCCATGAACACCAGCTCAGGCCTGCAGCCAGAGCCTGTTGCCATGGCAACCATTGGCAGCCCCATCCCCAGGGTCATGGGATCCCAGATCCACAGAACTGGCTGAGCTGGGAGGGACCCATCAGGATCCTGGAGTCCAAGTGCTGGCCCTGCACAGGACACCCCAACAATGCCAGCCTGGGCCTGGCAGCGCTGGCCAAACGCTGCTGGAGCTCAGAGAGCCCTGGAGCTGGGAGCCTTCCCTGGGGAGCCTGGGCAGTGCCCCAGCAGCCTCTGGAGAAAAACCTCTTCCTGAGATCCAACCTGAGCCTGCCCCGACTCAGCTGCAGCCGTTCCCTCCAGTCCTCCCTCCCTCCCTCCCCTGGGCACCAGAGGGAAGAGGTTCCCACAGCCCCAGCCAGGGACCCGCTCCCAAGGCTGTTGCCATGACCACCAGGGCTGGGACCAGCTGGGATGCTCGGTTTCCATGGGGCAGAGTTTAGGAATGGGAATCTCCAATTTCCCGCTCCTGCTAAAACTGCGCTGCCGCTCGCTGCCCTCCCACCTCCCATGGAAAGCACAAAAGGCAAAGATCCTGGCCTGGGATAAGAAGAATTTATTAGGAACAGCAATGAGATAAGGAACAATCAAGAACAGCAAAAATATTCACAACAGAAGGGAAAATAGAAACTATTTGCAGGGAAAACTACAACACAACTGACTGGCTCTTCCTGGCAATGTATTTCCCCCTGCCTGCAAAGGACACCCTTCTCCTCAGGGAGAAAGAGAGTCCCTTTCCTGCCCTGGCAATGACCTGAGGTGGGAGTGAATGTAATGACACAGCCATGGCCTGAACCTCAGGTTATTCAATCCCACATCAGGTCACTGGCAGGGGCAGGAGAAGGGACAGGTGTCTTCCTAGCATGGATTGCAGTGAATATGGATCACAGGTCTCTTCCCAATGTGGGTCCTCCAATTGGGTATGAAGCCGGAGCCAGGCACGAAGCTCTTCCTGCAATTGGGGCATTTGCAGGGCTTCACTTACTGGTGCATCCGTTGGTGTCTGGTTAACTTAGAGCTCTGGGTGAAGCTCTTCCCACACTGGGGACACTCGTAGGGCCTCTTCCCAGTGTGGATGCACCAGTGGGTGACGAGGGTGTAGCTGTGCTTGAAGCCCTTCCCACAGTCAGGGCAGCGGAAGGGCCTCTCCTCGCTGTGAATCTGCTGGTGATGGAGGAGATTAGATCTAGTGTGAAACCTCTTCCCACACTGGGGACACTTGTAGGGCCTCTCCCCAGTGTGGATACGCTGGTGGCGGATGACGTGCGAGTTGCGGTTGAAGCCCTTCCCACATTCGGGGCAGCGGAAAGGCCTCTTCTCAGCGTGAATCCACTGGTGATTGAGGAGTTCTGAGCTGCAACTGAAGCCCTTCCCACATTTTCCACACTTGTATGGCCATTCCCCATGATGAAGCTGCTCATGGACCACCAGCTCTGAGCTCTGGCAGGAGCTTTGTCCACCTTCCTGGCACAGGGTGGGTCTTTCCTCCTCAGAGCACCCTGGGCTGGGTTTGGAGCCCCTCCTCCTGCAGGATCTCTGGGGCTTTTCCTCCCAGTCGGATTCCTGTCCTTTGGAGCCCCTCAAAACAGCCACTTCCACTAGGTTCTGCCATGGGGATTTGCCCTCCCTGGTCTCCATCCTCAGCTCCTTGTCTGGGGGACGAATGACAAGGAGAGGGTGGGATTTGCCTCCATGCCACAGGGAAGGGGAAGGAGATCCTTTCTGGGTATCCCCAGCAGGATGGTGTTGGAAGCGGGGTTGTCCTGTAGCCAGGCACCATTCTGGGCTGGGAGATGGAGCAGGAGAGAGGGGTAAAGGGGCACTGACTTCCTCCTCCTCACCTGCCTGGATGTCTCGGGCTATCTTCCTCTTCCTTGCAGCCTCCCCCTCCATCCGGCCAAGGTTTGGGAATGGGAAAACCTGGTTTAAGAGGAAAACAATGGATGAGTACATGGAGTTTTGTACTGGTTTCAAGGCAAACCACAGGGAGAGTCTAAGTCAGAATTACAATTTAACAAGAAAATTAAGATCAAGGCAATGATACAGAAACCCTGCCTTAAACTGACAGAGTCAGGATATAACCTGGCACCCTGTTGCTCAGGGTGCTGGTAGCAGTGCCATTAAATGGTGGCTGCAGTCCTGTTGCAGTGATGATCGTAATTCTGTCAAAGCCGTGATCCTGTAGAAGGGTCTGGTCCTCCTCTGAAGTCCAGTGGTGGTGATGGAGCTCTTGTCCTCTGGCAATCCAGTAGCCAAGGTGCTCCTGGGGCTGTAAGCCTCAGCTTATATCCAGGTAGGAATGCTTGGCTCCTCCCCCTGGGCACAGCATCCCACAATGGGATGATGCCATTTTACCAGTCCTGCAGGGACACTCAATGGCCCATTAACAGAAGATAGCCCCTGGAGGGCGTTATCAGGGCTGAGTCATGGAAGAGTGTCTTGGTTTAGGGCAAGTTTGGGAGATAACCCCCAAAGGGGCTTCTCTACAATAGCAGATTCAATTGCCCCTCCCCCCTCCAACTGGTTCGGGAGAAAATATCTCCTTGGAGAAAAGTGGAAAGAAACCTGTTTATTAAACAATAGAAACCAAACAATATTAAACAATAAAACTTCTCACTGATCCAAGGAAAGCAAACTCAGAACAGTCCTCTCCTCTGGTTGCAGCTCGGCTCACTCAGTCTCTGATCAGTCTCTGGTGCTGGAAACGCCGTGGCCCAGGCCTGGCCAGGGGCCACAGGTGGAGCTGCCGGTGCTCTTCTGGGTGTTCAGTCCAGAGCAGGCTTGAACACGTCTAAGAAAAAAGGAAAAAATCACAATCCGGAGAACTTCTTTGCCTCAGCTAGCTAAAACTAACTAAAAGCAAGAAAAAGGGGAAAAAGGAGCTCTGTCCGGCTGTCTGTCCATCCGCAGACAACACAGTCCAGGAGCAGGAATGTGGAGGAGTGAGAGCAGTCTGAAAACAAACTGCGCGCTTCTTCCCTCCCCTCTTCACTGTCTGGAAGAGAGTCTTAAAGGTGTAAAACTTATTATTCAGTATAAACAGAACAAGACAATTGGGGATAAAAGCATCACATAGTCAACCCAGGACAAAGAGATAAAGATCACTGCCCTGCCTGTTTATGACAGTTTCTAAAGGTGGTGATGGAAAACATGCATTTGGTTACATCTTACACTGCAACCTGAAACAGTGGGGTAATCCCTGCTGGGGGGGTGAACACCACCCCCCTTACCCAAACTGGCTCAGGTGTAAAACCCCCACCCCAGGAAGGCCACGCACACAGGGGACAATGTCACACTTGCTCTGCCCCGGGGAAGGTTTCTGTCCCTGTCACTCCCTTGCCCGCTCCCCTTTTCTCTTTCTTTCCATCTCTCTCTCTACCTCACATTTACCGTTCAATAAAATCCTCATTGGGTTTTGTCTCATTAGCACCTTCATTGAGGCAGAAGCATCTCTCTAACAATTTTCTTAACCAGATTGCAACATTATTTTGGCACAGTGGGTTTAGGCAGTATTGTCTGACCCTAAGTGCCTTTGACAACAGCATGGTTCCCTCCTCTGAGGAGGTTGTAGCTCTTTCTGGAGGAACTCTTGGAATCTTGGATGCAGGTTCCTCTGGGGGACATATGGGAGAACTGATGAGGAAAATGGCTGTTGTGGGTGGCCAGTGTAAAGAAATTATTTTGTTGTCCTTCCTTGAAAAGTTTGTTCAAATCACTGGAGGAAAGGGAGCAAATGATACCAATGAGACTGACAAGGTTCATTCACCCCACAGTGAGGAACACAAGGCTGCTAAAAGTCCTACAAGAAGCCCAGCTCCATGAGCTAAATTCGCAAATAAATCCCGAATTCACAGGCTTGGGGCTTTGCAATATGTGAGAATCATTATTCTCTTTGTCCCTGTCACCTTTCTGACCGCTATAGAGAGCTTTCCTTCCCATTTAATAACTTGTATTGGGCTGAATTTCCATTTTTCTTTTATCAGAACCTGCCGGCAGCTGAGCTGGAGCTGTGCAGGAACCGATGAAACTTGAAATTGCCATTGTTTTTATTGTCAGTTTATTCATTTATTGTATTGTCAGTTTATTCATGACTGGGATTTGTTTACATTTCTATCACAAGTGACTAGTGGGAAGAGCAAATTCAAGGCATTTTATGTAGGGTTGAGTTTGATTTCTGCCAAGTTTATTTTGTCTGGTGCCCAGGGGATGCTCGAGGTGTCTCTGTGCCTCTCACCCTGGGGGATGCTTGGGAGGGACATGGCAGGCTTATCCCTGTCCCTGCTACCCCAGGCTATTCCCCAGGGGTTGCCCCTGTCCCTCTCACCCCAGGCCATTCCCCAGTGGTCTCCATCATTCTCACTCCAGGGAATGCCTGGGGGGTCTCTCTCCCTCTCACCCCCATGCCAAGCCAGTGCTCAAGGGAGTCTCTGTCCCTCTCAGCCCAGGGGATGCTCAGGGGTCTCTGTGCCCTCGCCCTGGGGGATGCTCAGGGGTGTCTCCATCCCTCTGGCCTCAGGGAATGCTTGTGCAGGGTTGGGGACCAGGGGCTCTGTGTCCCTCTCACCACTGTGGTGTTGTGGTGCACCAGTTTAGTTGTTCTCTTGCACTGGGTGATTGGGAATTTGCACAGAATAGTTTTATATTGCACTGTGTAGCTTATGTTACATCATGTGGTTTGTTACCCCTTTTCCCTATCACATGGTCTTTCCCTCACCTGTCCCGGTACCACCTGGTGGTCTCTCCCCTGGGTTACCCCTCCCCTCGCCACTCCTCACTGGTATCCCATTGGCTGTGCACCTCTCCCTCTGTCCCCATCCCAGGGGGGTATAAAAGCTCCCTGCTGCTAGGGAAAGCCCTCTTTTCTCCCATGGGTTTGTCTGCCTGATGTGTGTCTTGGAATAAAGGACAACGTTTCCCATGTGGAGGAGAGTGCTTCTCTAATCTTTTACCATCGTCCATGAAGTATTGTGTGGGCAAGGGTCTGTAGCTAGCCGGAGTGGACTCCAACAGGCCAGGAAACACGCTTCTTCAGACTGGCTTCTCTGCTCCTCAGAGGCTGGCTCTGATCTTCTGCAAAGCAGCCAAATTGCCGTCCTCGAGTCCCTCTCGTGTTATCACGCTGGGGGTGCCCACATTCTCCACCAAAAATGGAGGATCAGGAATGGGACATCACATCATGATCAATATGATTGAGTGAAGCTAATTTAGTATCCTAAAAAGGCTTTATTTATAATAAGTTTCTACTGTTCACGTGTCTCTAGCTAATACATGACTGGTTAATCCTAGCTGTTCATGCATCTAAATTAGAATGTTGATTGTATCATCTGATTTTTATGCGTTTTGCTGTGGTTGTCTGGCCCACCCTTTGCTTCTCTTTTTTTTTTTTTTTCCAATTTGCTAACAAGCTTGCTGAGTCTTGATGATTCTTCTTCTCATATGTTTCTCAGGATATACTGACCCCATTTCTGAATATGTCTATTATCTATTGTCTGTGAACATGTCCATTATCCATTGTTACCATCAGGCTGGATTGTGCATGGGCTGAATATGGCCATTGTTTTGCAACCTGCAAAAAATCCTCAAGAGAACCCTTTATATAAAACATCAGAATAATTTAGATTGGATATCCTCTTTTGAATTAACCAGTCCAAAAACCTGTTCCAAATAGGGCTAAGGAGTTCAGGTCACCCAATTTCCAGTCAAAATTTTAGTATCTCCAAGAGTTGGGATCCATCTTCTCTCAAGGGATCCTTGCCTTAGGGAATTTCATCCAATAACAGGATTTTCCTTCACCATGAGTATGGGCACATCTTCTACTCCCAGCTTCCCCATGTCAATCCTTGTATATCCAGCTTTCCCAACCTTCTTGGTTGACTCAGTGTCTTTTTTGAACTGGACAACCCAAAAAAAGGACAAATTATCTTCATTTCTCTTTCTTTCCTTAGGCAGCAGGAGGTCAGTAATGCACCTCAGCCTTTCCAGGTTTAATCCTATCCCCTGAGTCATGGCTGTGACAGGAGAAAATGTCACCAATTCCTGGTGTCTTCCCTGCCCTTCTGGCCTTCCTCTGTGTCATGGGTTGGTGCTGGAGCAGTGCCAATGCTCCCATGAAAACATATTTTTCTCAAATGGTTACTGTGAGATGTGAGCAGAAACAGAGCAGAGCAGGCTCAAGCTTAGAAATAAAGGGAAAAAAAACTTTATTAACCTATAACTATAATAAAAGAAACACAAAATTCAAAATTAAAACCTTCCAAAACATTCCTCCTCTCCCCACCCAATTTCCACCAAAGCACAGTGAGACAAAACCTTGGATTCTCAGTCAAGTTACCACCTCTCAGATAACAATTCTCAGTTCATCAAGGGAGAGAGGAGTCTCTCTTGTACCATAGTCTTCCCCAGGAAACACAGTTGAAACCTCTCATACTTCCATCTCACACATGGCACCACCCAGAGAAAATCTGCCATTGTGACCTCTTCCTTCCATGCTCTCACCACTGTCCATGGACCAAGACTGCTTCTAGGGCTCCTTTTAAGGATGCTTTGCCAAGTACCAGAGAATGACAGTTTTTCTCATTTTGGGACAACAGTCCCCCCCATTTTCATCTCCCCTGGGGCCAAGGGTCTTGAGAACAGAGATCTTCTTCTTCTTCTTTGAAGACAGAGGGCACCACCACACCCTCCTCATCTTTCTCTGTTCACTTCACTCCTGCACATCACGTCACTGCAGCAGGTCACTCTCTTGGCTCAAGCCATTGCATCCTCCTAAATGCAGTCTCTCTGTTACAGGAAAATTGGTTCAGTCTATGGCTATACAAGAAAAAGTCCAGCCAAAGGCCACTCCATCATCTCTTCCCACTTGTCGGGGTTGGCTGTTATTTTCTCTGCCCCAGCACAGGAAAAGGTGGTTCTGGGCAGGCCGCACTTTCGAAGAAGGAGTCTGGACTCTTGCTTTTGGTCTTCAGTTGAGTTTATTGTTCCTTATCTACAAAGTTTTCTGTCTGTCCAGCCGAGGTCTGCTCAGCAAGACAGCCAAGGGCACTCTCTCCCGCCCACGGGGCGGTTATCTCTTTTATAGTGAAAATTACATATTAGATATGTACCTTCAATTTCCAATACTTTTCGCCCTTGTTGGCAAGTGCACCTTCACTATGAACCAATCCACACATGCCAACATCATCCTGAATATGGATGCCAAGGAGAAGAAAGAAGAAGGACAGGGCACACCCAAATCCCTCCATCTTGGGACTCCCGTCCCCCATGTGCAGAATTCCAAACACCCTTGTACAACACACAAAACCCCCCTGTACAGTGCATTATAATTTAAGTTTTATCTAGTGAATATCATCCCCTCATCATTCAAACTTGAAATTCTCTCATTTCCTCACATTCTGGGGTCATTTCTTTAGAAGGATCAAAGTCAAGCCACCAGATACTTTTGGCAACATTCCAGGACCTCCGAGCTCCCCAAGGGTTGTCTTGGTAGCTCTGGACATCCGGAGTGATGTACTGAGTTCCCACACCCACCTAGGCTTCTTTCCCATCTTCTGACGTCTCAAGTCCCAGGTTGTCTCTCTTCTCTTTCAGATCAAGGATTAGAGTTTTGCAAAGTTTTCGCAAAGTTGTCTAAGGAAGAGTTAAAGTCTCAGGCTCTGCTGCCCTCAGGATGGCTGAAATCTCACAGCAGCCTGCCCAGGACTCCCACGCCTGGGCACCTTCTGCCTCCCTTCTCTTTCTCCTCTGCTGGCCCTGCTGCCAGCACATAATATCAAATTTCAAGGTGGCACAGGCTCTCTCTGTCTGGCGGGGGGGCTCTCTCTGGAGGGGCTGCCCAGGACATCTCAGTGTTTCTCCACCCCTCCGTTCCTGCAGGGGCCGTGACCGGTTCCACTCCCTTCTCCCCCATCTCTGTCTGGGGTTCCGGCCTCCCTCAGCCCAGGCCGCATGACTTCCCCTGCCCCACCTGGCCTGTGGCTGGGCAGGGGAGGCCTGAACCCTTCACTGACCAGAATAAAAGAGAGAGTTCCCCTGGGAGTTCTCTGCTTTTAACCCTCTGTGTTCTCAGAGGCGTGTCCATGTCATCCATGGTTACTCCAGGTGTCAATATTAAAATCTGACCACTAATTGGTTTGACTAGAACTTCCCGAGAAAACTCACTTCCTTGTCAGCTTATGACTCTTGGCCTCTGGTGGCTGCCCCTGCGACACTGGGGCTTGGTTCTTTCCTTCCCAAGATCACTGTGACACTGTGGAGACCTCATGAAACCAAGGGGATCATTTTGGCACCACTGGAGCCCATGGAACCAAGGGGCCATGGTAACACAGCGAGGCTTCATGGAACCCAGAGACCTTTATGACTCTGTGGGGCCTGATGGACCCATGGAGACCATTCTGACCCTTCAGGGCCTCCTGTCACCAAGGGGGCATTATGGCACCTCAGGTTCTCATGGAAGCAAGGGACCAATGGGAATTGTGGGGCCCCATGGAATTGAGGGAACATGGAACAGGTCTGGCTGGCTTGGCCTCCCAGGGGCCACCTGACAGGTCTGGCTGATCTTGGGATGTCAAAGGCTGCCTCTCATCAGCTCCTGGAGCACTGATGCTCTGTACTTTCCTTGCTATTGAAAAGAACCCTCGGTCTTTTCTGTTGTCCATTGCCAAAATTGGTACTCTCCCTAAAATATTTCCTGTATGCAAGGGAATCTCTCAGAACAAAACTTGCCAGCTCTGGCTGGCCTTGGCCTCTGGTCGTCACCTCTCCACCTGGGAAACACTGGGGCTCTGTTCCTTCCTTCTTATGGAAAAAAAATGGCTTTCATGTCGAAATGCCATGGCCAAAACTAGAATTTGTCCTCCCAAATTCGGTATATTCAAGGATTGCTCCCTGACAAAAGTAGCCAGGACAGACAGGTCAAGTTGGCCCTGACCTCTGGTGGTTTTCTTAGACCATGAGCTGAATGTTTCCATTTGAAAACACCTTGGAGAGGGCCCAAAGATCTCCCAAGGTGGGGTTTTGAGGCCTTGGGATCATGAGCAGTACATATGGACAAAGGAGCTCTGTGCTCTGTGCTGTTGTGGTGGTTTTGCATCATGGAAGGGATGTTCTAAAAGAAGCTGCTAGCAGTTTCCTCTGTCTCTGGCAAAAAAAAATCAGTAATTAGCTGTGAGAACTGACAATCTGTTAAACCACTAAGAAAACTGTACATGACTCTGTGAAGACACATGTTAAAGACGAGAAAGCCTGGGAGGGTCTCTTTCCCTTCTGGCCGGCAAAGAGGTAACAAGGCTGGCCCAGCCCCCGTCTCAGCCAGGCCGGGCCGGGCGGCTCCTGCCGTGGGGCCGGGCCCCTTCCCAGGGAGCCCCCCAGGCCCCATCGGCTGCCGGGCAGGGTAGGGGAGGCCGCGGGGCCGTGGCCGGGCCGGGCCATGGCTGCGGTTGCCAACACCTGGCGCTGCCGAGCCCTGCCCCACAGCCAGCCTGGGCCCAGCCAGGATCCGCCAGGCCCCAGGAGCAGCCCCGGGCCGGGCTGGCTCGGCCAAGATTCTGCCACCCTTGGGGTTCACCCGCAAGCCCCGGGCAGGGGGAGGAGAAGCCATGGGCCCCGGCCGTGCTGCTGCTGTGTTCTGGCCTGGCTTCTGAGATCCTGGCCCTGCCCCAGCGCGGCCCATCCTGACACAGCCCCAGCGCAGCCGCTGCAGAAACCTCCATCGTAAAACAGCTCCGGCCGCAAGGACCCAGCCCGGCGGGGGTCACGGAACCATCTGCAGGCCTCAGATGAGATATTAACTCTGTCAGTGCTTCCATCCTCCCTCCAGTGAGAGAAAAGGACAACGTGCCGGCACATAGAGGAGGAACATGAAGACACCAAGGTCAGTGAAGAGGAAGTTGAGTCCCAGATGGGAGGGATGAAAAGATGCCTTGATCTTGGGGCTGAAATCCTCTTGTAAAGCTATAGAGGAGGATGTAATTAATACATCAAATTATCTTTTTCCCTATAACGCATTGAAAAATATGGGGAGATGACTTGTTCAGCAAAGGCCTCCATGCTAAAGTAATCAAATGTTGAAGTAGCTGTGATCCCATGAGAAGTTTGTACAGAGAAAGAGAGTAGAGTGATGAGACCCTGTGTCCTCACAGAACAGAGAGAAGATCTCTGTTCCCAGAGATGAAGATGATTTTAGAAATAGATGAAGAGAACCTTTGCTCTCAAACAGTTCATCTTTAAACTAATACCCCATACACTGACATGGCTCACAAGCACAGCTGAGGGGAAAGGTGTGAAAAAATGGGAAGGACTTCACAATTGCAGATTTTCTGGGTGGCTGCTATTCATGGGAATTGAGAGCCACGGAGAAGTGTTTTCTTATGGAGAAGCCTCCATAGCATGAAAGAGAGACTCCTCTCCCTAACTGAACTGAAGAAAGACTATTCTAGAGATCGTAAACTGACTGAAATTTTAGGTTTTGTTTCCTTACATTCTCAGTAAGAATGAAAAGGTTGTAGGGAGAAGGAAATTGTTCCAAAGTTTTGATCTGCTTCTTATTACTCTTTTATTTAGTTACTATTCATAAACTTTTCTTTATACACTTTTAAAGTTTTGAGCCTATTTTCCCTTTCTCCTAATCCTACCTAACAGCCGGAAATGAGTAAGAATATTCTAGTGAGTGCACTGCTAATTAGCCAACACTGAACCCACCACACTAAATGATGCATTGGCCAAGAAATCTTAAAATGGCAAACCAAAACCATTACAGAAATCTTCCTGATGAACTGCATGAGAGCAGAGGGAAATCAAGGCAGAGCCATGGTTTGGCAGGACTTGCTTGATCCTAATGAGCCACATGGTGCATTTGGAGCTGAGCCCTGGAACATCAGGGCCTGAGAGGAAATTGCACAAATCTTTCCAGGAGTCAAAGTCAGAGGAAACATCCAAAGAGTCTCAGATCATAAATGGGCCCCACTGAGGTCCATCCCCAACACAGGCTCTTCATGGACTCCTTGGAGGAGAGAACTGGAGGCCAGGAGGGCACAAAATCCTTTCAGAGACTCAGTGGGGAAACGAAAATCCAAGGTATTTTAAAAACCCTTGAGTATCTCAAAGCATTAATGAGCCCCTCAGAGTGCCAGTACAAAACTCTCAAGGGACTCGTTAAAGCAGATAATTGGGGCCATGCTTGCACAAGCCTCTCCCAGAGTCTGTATCAAAAGGGAAACACCAAGTACCTTAAAATAATTCAAGTACCCTGAAGCATTAATGAGCCCCACTGAGTGTTGTTACTGACAAAGCCTCTCCAGGGACTAATTACAGCAGATAATTGGAGGCCATGATTGCACAAACCTCTCAGAGAGTCTAAGCCAAAAGAAAAACCCAAAGTCCTTTGAAAAACCTGCAGTCCCTGGGAGCCTGAAGGAGCCCCCAGGGCCATTGCTGAGCAAGGCTCCACAGGGACTCCTTCCAGCAGATCCTTGAGGCCACTGGGATGTGGGCTAGGGGGGCATGCTGAGGGCAAGACAAGGGGCTGACAGTGCCCAGCCTGGCTGGGGCTGTGCCAGGAGGCCCCAGGGCCTCAGGACAAGGTGTCTCCTCCCAGCCCTTGGTGGCACAGACCCTGCTGTGCCCCAGGCCACCAAGACTTGGCTTCTCTTTGTCCCCACCTGCCATCTGTGCCTCCAGTGCCCTGTTCTGCCTGGGGCCTGGAAACACTTTCTCAGTCGTGTCCCTCAGTGGGATCCAGTAAAAGTCCAAGAAACTTTGGAGTGTGATTCTGACTTGGAGTTCTGGAGAGGTTTCTTCAGCTGCCTCTCAGGGACTGATGTTCAGGGCATGAGCACAAAGCCCCACAGGGTCAGTAAAGTCCTGCTGCTGTGTCTGTGCTGCTGAGCTGGGCTGAGCTCCTGGCACAGAGGCAGTTGCTGGTAACCAAGAAGAGCTTCAAAAGCACATTTCTCTTGATGAGCAGCTCTTCTGCCAGCCCAGCAGGGCTGGAGCACTGCCTGCAGGCACAGCCCAGAGGCACAGAGAGCTTCAATCAGTCAGGACTGGGAAGGTGCTGAGTAGTGCCTGGAGCAGAATCACTGCCAGCACACTTAGCCTAGGAACCTCTGGCTGCAGGACAATGCAGCTGCAGCTCCTGAAGCCATCTCCTAAAGCTGGAACATCCCAATGCCTACAGACCCTGTGAGTACATTCTCTGATTGTCTCTGGTGCAGAGCAGCCAGGGGTGCCCAGGGCTGTCCTGCAGAGCAGGCTCCTGCAGCCCAGGGCGCTGTGCTGGGGCAGGGACTCTGCTGCCTGCCAGGGACAGCTCTCAGCCAGCCCTGGCAGCTGCTCCCAGCACTGGGGGACAAGATCTGGGTGGCAGGAGATAGCTGGTAAGGCTTGGAAGTGTTCTCCTTGTGTGGTGAGGATGCTTCATTGTTGAGGACTGCTCCCTGCATGACATTTAACTGCAGAGTATTTCCAAGTAGATTATACAGGGAGCACAGCAAGTCAGGGGCAGCATAAAATGGGAAAATCCTGCTTTTTTAATCTGCTGCTCTGGGTTGCCTAGATGGGAAATTGTACATAGATTTTAATCTCTCAATTCAGGCTGTAAAATTTAAAAAAAAAAAATTCTCTTAAATCTCAATAAAGTGAGCAGTGACAGAAATCAACACAGGTCCCCTTAGAAGCAACATCAGTGTCACTTTTCCAGCCTCCTCAGGGTTGCTCTGGCGATGCCATCAGAGCCTGCAGAGCCAGAGCTGTCCCTGAGCATTGCCAGAGCTGGGAGAGGTCTGCAGGGCAGAGCTGAGCCCCCAGGGCTGGGCTGGGCTCTGGCAGCACTGGCAGGGCCCTGCCCTGGGCACAGGGAAGCAGCTGCTGGCAGGGACAGCTCCAGGCAGCAGACCCCTGGGCAGGTAGTGCGGGGAAAGCACCCCCAGGCTGTGCTGGGATATTTAAAGTCCTCTCCAAACCCAACTATTCCATGATTACTTTTTTTGCAGATCCCCATGCCAAGACACAGCAAATGTCCAACAGCAGCTCCATCAGGCACTTCCTCCTGCTGGCATTGGCAGACACGCGGCAGCGGCAGCTCCTGCACTTCTGCCTCTTGCTGGGCATCTCCCTGGCTGCCCTCCTGGGCAACGGCCTCATCATCAGCGCCGTAGCCTTTGGCCACCACCTGCACACGCCCATGTTCTTCTTCCTGCTCAACCTGGCCCTCAGCCACCTGGGCTCCATCTGCACCACTGTCCCCAAAGCCATGCACAATTCCCTCTGGGACACCAGCAACATCTCCTACACAGGATGTGTGGCATAGATCTTTTTCTTTGTGTTCTTCATCTCAGCAGAATTTTAGATCCTGACCATCATGTGCTACGACCACTACGTGTCCATCTGCAAAGCCCTGCACTACGGGACCCTCCTGGGCAGCAGAGCTCATGCCCACATGGCAGCAGCTGCCTGGACCTGTGGCCTATTCAATGCTCTGCTGCACACAGCCAATACATTTTCCCTGCCCCTGTGCCATGGCAATGCCCTGGGCCAGTTCTTCTGTGAAATCCCACACATCCTCAAGCTCTCCTGCTCCAAATCCCACCTTAGAGAAACTGGGCTCCTTGCGGTTAGTACTTGTTTAGGACTTGCATGTTTTGTGTTCATTGTTTTCTCCTATGTGCAGATCTTCAGGGCTGTGCTGAGGATTCCCTCTGAGCAGGGACAACACAAAGCCTTTTCCACCTGGCTCCCTCACCTGGCCGTGGTCTCCTTGTTCCTCAGCACTCTCCTGTTTGCTCACCTGAAGCCCTCCACTATGTCTTTCCCATCTCTGGATCTGGCCCTGTCAGTTCTGTACTCGGTGGTCTCTCCAGCCCCAGCTGACAGAGCAGCTGGCGGAGCGTTGGTTTGAACTGTGATTGTGTATGGTTATCACGTCCGGACGTGTGTGCTTGTGTGTGTGTGTGGGTGTGAGTGAACAGTGAAACAACGCTGCGGGGAGTGAGGTCTTGGTTTAGTTTCTCTGGTAACTGTGGTTTTTCAAAGAACATTTCAAGGGTCCCGGGTCGCCGTGAGCGTGGCGCAGGTCGGCGCGGCGGGAAGAGGTGGCGCAAAGCCGGGGCAGCGGCGGCCAGCCGGCAGCGCCTGGGAGAGCAAGCAGCGCATGCCCAGCGCAGGCAGCCCCTGGCTGGCAGCACATGCGTGGTGCAGGGCAGCTCCAACGAGCGGGGCCAGCGCGGTGCAGGGCCATGAGCCGGGGCTTGCCAAATTGCTCTCAGCGCAGCGGGCCTACAGCACGGCTGGCAGGCACTCGGGGCATAAGCCGCGGTTTGTAGGGTTGCTTTGAACACCGCTAGCTGATAGCACAGCTAGCAGGAGCACGGTACAAGTCGGCATTTACAAGCAAGCACCGCTGGTTGGTAAGGGGCAGGAACCAACTGCAGGCGGCCAGCAATCCCGCCTGGGCTAAGAGTTAAGTGTTTGCTGTGTGATAACACTGCCCTTCAGTCTTGAAAGTTGTTGCTAGGAGAGCCTTTGCATTAAGGGGTTTGCTGCTTTTTTTTTTTTTTTCCTACAAGCGAGAGGTGATTTGCCCACGGTGGCTGCCTAACTTCAAGCCTGGGCTGGGAGAGCCCGGCCTCCGAGACATGCTCTTCACAGGTGGTTTCAGCTTGAACCGAGTCAGTCTCTTCATCCGTCAGGGGCTGGGGAGTCATAGAACGGGAGGATGGAGGGAGAGACAGAGTGTTCTTGGGAGGGATATACCACAGTTCAACACGTTGCTATCGAGCCTTTGACTGGGAACACCCCGCAACTGAAAGAGTGCTTAGAAACGCCTTGACCTGGGGGCTTGAAGGGGTGATTCCCAGTTTTGTGTGCAGACTGACAGCTTTTCACAGGGAGCCAGACTGGCACACAGCTTGGCTTCTCCTTCAGTGCAGAAAGTGTCGGAGGAGGTGGTATTGTGTTTCATATGGACAGAGACCTGCATGCCATGCATGTACCCCTGAACTGCCAAGATACTATAACCAAGATGTACATGCAAGGTGTGAAATAGTGAATTTAATCTGTGGAAAAAGTCACCTAGACCCTGAGACATGGGAAGACATCTTTGAAGAGGATTGGGAAAGGATAAAGGAGTGGCACAGCCATATCAAAAGGAAGAATTAAGGAATTTTTTCCTTTTCTATTCTCCCCAGTGGTTTGGATTGTACCCTTAGGAGTTTGTAACTTTGTGTGGGACTGAGCAAACAACAAACAAGTAAAAGTTAATGGTGGAGTGTTATATATTAATTATGAAATTAATTTGTATTTTAATGTTAATAACAATTAGTTATTTGAAGTATTATTGATTGTTAAATTGGTTATTAATATTTTTGTACATTGATTATTTGATTAATTATTACTTTTTAAAAATAACTCTGAAGAAGCAGAAAAAAGGAGTTTTGATTTGAGACTCACATCTGGACATTCGGAACTGAGTAAGCTAAAGCTTGCTCTAAAAAGACATCATGGGAACAAGGCAGAGTAAGGAAGTACATAAAACCAGCCCATTAAGGCGTGTCTTAGCACAGTGGAGAGAAATAACAGGCAAAGGGGGCAGGCAAAATTTTAAAAACCCTAATTATATATTGCTCCTATTTGTGAGTGTCTGTCCGAAACTTCCCTCATTTTTTTTGTGCCTCTCGATCATCATGAAAGCCAAGATCACCGGGGAAAGGGAAAGATCCTGTTCTGAAAATCCAGGTCTGTCTGGTCCACCAAGCCAGATTATTGCCTACGGGTGTGTTTGCTCAACTCATGGAACAACACTGCACCTGAGAAGGGGCAGTGTGCTCTCCTTCGCCTGCATCACCTAACAACGCTAGTGCTGGAATTTCTCCACCCTTCTGACTTGGCTGGACTTTCTCTCTGGAAGGACCTTCTCTGTGGTCACCACTAAAAGACCCTCCATTCATCGTACATCAACCACCATGACAGATGGACTGAGATGGGAGAAGGTTCTCCCCTCAAGGACTGAGACATGCGACCCCTACATGGAAAAGCCCCCCCTTCTTCCCAAAAGGACTGAGACTGAAATCCCTACTGTAGGGTGAGGGAAGGTATGCGTGGGGACCAGAGAAAGTTTTGCAAGCGACCACTGAACCGAGAAGACAATGGTTCCTGCCTACGACATCTGCTACTGACGACACCTGTTCCTGATGGACTACTGATGGACTCTTTGTACCCTTTATCAATAGACTATTTTGAAAAGTGTCCCCTTCCCCCATTTCAAAAGGACTATAAAAAAGGTTAGAGCTGACTGATACCTTTGAGATCTCCCCTGACGTGAGGACGACAGGCCTCTTCGTCGACCAGACTTCGAGGGACTTTGTCATCCGCACGTCTGGTAGCTATATACCTCCTTGCCCTCCCTCTCTTCTTTTTCTTTTCCTTATTCTTTCCCCTTTCTTCATTCCCCTTCTCTCTCTAACGCATCTTTGCTATGGCTATACAATAAAAGTATCTCTGTTTTGATTTTACTACAAATCCCCTTGTCGTGTCAGTTTTTGCACCCTGAGATAGGTGAAAAAGAACCTTCACGAATCACATCCTTAGGATGGATCGTGTCACCCCGGCAACCTTGTTCTTATCAATTTCTATGACATCACACACAGTCCTTAAACACACACAGCCATCACCTATATACACTAGTACCGTTTATTGGTTGGTATCTGGGTGGATCTCAAAGTGGCAAATGCCTTGGTCATTGTCAAGGCATATGTCTTGAGCACTAATCACATTACTGTGACAGATAAATCCCTGTTGTTCTTGAGCAATGCAAGGTTCCAAGTTTATGGTTTGCCATCTCCCCTGGATTTTCCAAGCCCATACCCTGTATTCTGAGGGGTATAATGCTGGCTGCTTGTGACTGAGCCCTAAGGCAGCAATGGCGTGAATAGCGTGAACTGTGCCATTATGCAGAGTGAGCACGAAGGCTGGAGCTGTGTTAGTGGGGGGATTATATGTAAAATTACCATGGTCCACCAAGACTGGAAATCTTTCTCAATGTCTGTAGTACTGCCCCAGACAACCTTTTGCACTTCAGTGGGAAACACCCCTTCACTTCCTTCTCTTATGATTAAAGCAGCTGTTGACTGTACCCATAATTGTGTTTGTATATAGCTGAGGGCTAAAGATATGTGATCCTGTGCCCCCTTTAATGCGTCTGCTAGCAAGCTATGGTCTTGATCTTCAATTTCTCTCCATTTCGGCAGCACCCTCGAGACTTGCCACTGACTATTTCCCAATGCCAAAAGAGATGACTGTAAAGGCTGTTTTAATTTTATTGGATGGCTAGCTGCTACAGCTAATTTGTTCAGTAACATTTCTGAGTCAATCCTATTCAAAACCCCTAGCATAGTCCCTAACATCTCGGTTAAATCCCTTCTCATTCTGTCTCTGAAGTGCACTTGTTTTTGTAGCCATCTTGTCCATCCCTCGAAGGATGACCTTATGAAGGGGGAACAAGCTGGCTGAACTGTCGAGATAGTAGTTTGCATTACCAGTTCGACATGTCATAATACTGGATTAAAGAACAGTTGTGTTGACCTGTATTCCTTATTATGTATGGGCCAATTTGATAAAATCTAGGTTCAAGCTTAAATGGCGGATTTTGGGTTTGTGCTTGAGTGCTGGGGTGGGTTGTAACAGGCTTAGCTATAGCACTTATTTTAAATTTGAAAGACAGCCCAATAGTGTTGTAGGCCCAGAAGCAAACCATGTTGACAGTTTGTCTTAATGTGAAGTTGTGCCAACAGTCCAATTCATTTGGACGATTGCAAATCTTCCAGTGCTTATTTACACTGATTTGGGTTGCTTTACTATAGGTAGTCCCATTAATCATTCTACACCCTATCTTAATTACCTCCCCCATGGTCCCTTGAAGTCACCACAACCTCTGTTTCTCCCTCTCCTGCCTTTTATGTATTTGTGTTTTGCATATGACTACAGTTGTTAGGTTTAACACGGGAAGGTTTTCCTATGGATCCGGTGTATTGAGTAAGGGCTTGGGACCAAGGCCATTCAGCATTGTTCTGGCTAGGAGTACTTTCTAATTTTTGGATGACAGCGATGATTGTGAACAACACTTCAGCGCAAATCCCCACCCACCATGATGCATTCATTTTGTGCGGGTAAGTTTCAGTTTCAGTTTACCATCACCCGCTGTTATTCTCCAAGGGGCTTCTGGAGCTTTCTTAACACGGCTGTGGTGAATCCAAGCACTTTGTTCCTTAGTCTTGATTGCAGTGAAGCTAGTAAGGAGCACTTGGTATGGTCCCTCCCATTGTGGTTCCAGGGCCTTCTCTCTTAGAGACTTAACATATACATAGTCTCCAACCTGCACATCATGTACTGGTGCATCGAGCCCTGTACCCCAAGTTCCAGCCACATATTTTTTGATTGCTCTAAGCTGTTTGGTCAGAGCAATCACATAGTGATACGTCCTGGGCAGATGTTCCCTTCTGCGCCGTGTATGGTCTCCCATAAAGCAATTCAAAGGGACTTAGCTTTTCCTTAGTCCTGGGTTTGGTCTGAATCTGCAGCAGCGCTAATGGGAGGGATTGAGG
Organism: Passer domesticus; assembly: GCF_036417665.1. Lineage (NCBI taxonomy): Eukaryota > Metazoa > Chordata > Aves > Passeriformes > Passeridae > Passer > Passer domesticus. The sequence goes on along the minus strand of NC_087479.1, from coordinate 72,823,349 downwards.
CCATGGCAAATTAGCCTCTTGTCCCACTTGTGTAACTTGTTGTTTGATCAAATGATTCATTTTCTCTATCTGAACACTTGATGGTGGGTTATATGGGGTGTGAAGTTCCTAGTCTATGCCCAAGTACTGGCTAACTTGTTGCACTAATTTTGCGATGAAATGTGGTCCTCTATCCGAGGAGATTGTGACCAGGACTCCAAAGCATGGTATGATTTCCTGTACCAATGCCTTAGTTACCTCCTGAGCTTTACAAGTCCTGGTGGGGAATGCTTCTGGCCACCCTGAAAAGGTATCTGTTAGTACTAGTAAAAACTTACACTCCCCTTTTCTTGGCAATTCCGTGAAATTGATTTGCCATTGCTGCCCAGGTCCATGGCCCTTTCCAATTTGGCCAAGTTTAGGTTTGGGAATATTCTTGGGATTGGTCTGGAGGCAAAGGTCACGTTGTGGAGTCACTTGGGTGATAGTGGCTTGTAAATTTCTATCAATGATCCTTTCATTTAGATATGTAGGGCATCAATTTCCCAATGTGTTTTCTGATATTCCTCCCTTTTTAGAGATCATAATAAGTCAGAGGGTATAATTAATTTTCCCTCTGTGGTGGCCTATCCCTCTTGGTTATAGGCTCCTTTCTGCTCATTGATCAATTTTTTTGTCTAATTTGTTGTATTTTAAGGAAATTTGCCCACCTGGAATCAGGGCTGCCTCAGTTATTACCTCATTTTTCACTGCTTCTTTTGCTTCCCTATCTGCCAGCTCATTTCCTTCTTCCAGTTCTGAGTTTATCTTCTGATAAATGCCTTAATGTGCATGATTGCCACCTCTTCTGGTAACAAGACTGCTTCTAGGAGTCGCAGCATTTCTGACGCATGTTTAATGTTTCTCCCTTGAGAGTTCAGCAAGCCTCTTTCTTTCCAAATGGCTCCATGAGTATACACTACTCCAAATGCATCCTTTGAGTCCATATATATGTTTATTTCTTTCCCTTTTGCCAATTCCAAGGCCCGAGTTAGAGCAATTATCTTGGCCTTTTGTGCAGAGGTATCCATCCCAGATTCTGTTACCTCCTTGCAGGTAGTAACTGGGTACCCAGCGTGTTGTTTTCCTCTGATGACATAACTGCTTCCATCAGTAAACCAGATTTCTGCATTCTTGAGAGGGGTGGCTGGAATAGGTTGCCTCGATAGTCTCCAGGCAGTCATGCTCCACTGGCTCCCCTTGGTTTCCACTGAGGAAGGAGGCTGGATTGACAATGTTAGTCACCACTATGTCCACATCATCTTGCTCCACCATAATAGCTTGGTATCTCAGAAATCGTTGCGGGAAAAGCCAATGTCCACCTTTCACCTCCAGCACTGCAGACATTGTGTGAGACACTGGCACAGTCATTTTGTGGCCCGGGGTGAATTTACTTGCCTCTTGGATATTCAGTGCAACTCCTGCAGCAGCTCTGAGGCATCCAGGCCACCCTTTAGCTGCTGCATCCAATTGCTTAGAGAAGTAATCAACTGGTCTCTGGTATAGGCCAAGGTCCTGTGCTAATATTCCCAAGGCAATTCCTTGCTTCTCATTGGAGAACAAGAGGAAAGGCTTACTCACGTCTGGCAATCCCAGAGCTGGAGCTGACATGAGGGCTTTTTTCAGCTGGTGGAAAGCCTGCGTAGCTTCCTCTGTCCATTGGATTTCCCTGCTTTTAGTTGCAATAAGTTCATATAAGGGCTTAACAAACAGTCCATAGTAACAGATCCATAACCTGCACCACCTCGTCATCGCCAGGAAAGTTCCTAGTTCTTTTGCAGTCTGAGGTTTTGGGGTCTGGCATATTGCCTCCTTCCGGCTTTGGCCCAGGGTACATTGTCCAGTACTGACTTTGTATCCCAGATAAGTTAATGTCTGTTTTACTGCTTGAGCCTTTTTCTTTGATACCCGGCACCCTTGGAGTCCCAGAAAGTTCAAGAGGCTTACCGTCCAGGCCACGCATGCTTCACTCGTCCGTGTGGCTATGAGGATGTCATCTTCGTAGCAGCTTCGCTTCCTCTGGAGGGGCTTCCCAGGCCTCTAATTCCTTTGCAAGTTGTTCTCCAAACAAAGTGGGTGAGTTTTTAAATCCCTGTGGGGGTACTGTCCATGTAAGTTGAGTTCTTTGCCCACTTTTAGGACTTTCCCATTCAAATGCAAAAATTTTCTGGCTGGCTAGGTGGATAGGAAGGCAAAAGAAGGCGTCTTTTAAACCTGAAACGGTAAACCAAGTTAGTTCAGGTGTTAAGCAATTTAATAACGTGTAGGGATTGGCCACCACATGATACAGTTCCTCAGTTATCTTGTTCATGGCTTGCAGATCCTGTACTAACCTGTATGACTCATCAGGTTTGCTGGCTGGTAGGATAGGGGCATTAAAATCAGATTGACATTCTTTTAATAATCCTAGATGTTAAAAAGTTCTCAATTACTGGGCTAATGCTATCCTTATCTTCCTTCCTCAGGGGATACTGTTTATCTCTGACAGGTTGCATTCCCTTTTTAGTCTGATCTGTATAGGGGGAGCGTTTTTTGCTCTCCCTGATACATCAGAAGCCCATACCCCAGGGAATACCTGATTCATTACATCTTCATCGATTTCAGTTTCCCTTGTGACTTGACTAGTGGTTAATATCAAACTCAATATTTCTACATACTTTTGATCATTTCCCTCCAGAGTATTTTCCCCATTTTTGAATGCAATAGTTGGCTGTCATTGTCCCAGCAAATCTCTGCCCAGAAGTTGCTCAGGGGAGTTGGGCATATATAGAAATTTGTGGATCCCCCACTGCTTTCCCAGTTTGTATTTTATTGGCCTAAAGAAAAATGCCTTTTCAGTTTGGCCAGTCGCTCCCGTAACTGTAGCATAATCATCCCCTATGGGCATCAAGGCTGTATTTAGGACCGAGTACCTTGCCCCTAGAAGGTACTCGCTTCTAAAGGTTGACTAGGAATTTCCCTTCTTTTTCCATTTCCCCAGCTTTAGTTTTACAACCAGAGAGCCTGCTGGGGTAGTCTCCTCCAGTCCCCCCTAATTGTCTTGCACATGGGCAAACACCCCTCCTCTCCTTTGATTCCCTTGACCATTCTCTTTCTGCTCTGGACAGTCCTTCTTCCAATGGCTCTGTTTCTTACAGTTTGCACATTGATTTCTGCCGGATCGAGGAGGGCCTTGCCTGGGTGCTCCCTGCCTGCTTTCACGTCTTTCTTTCCGTTCCTCCTGCACTATTGCTATTAAGTTTTTCATCCCTTGTTTATCCCCTTCTTCTCTGTTGCTAAAGACTCTCCAAGCCTCCCCCAATCAAGTTTCTAAATTCCGTATATTTTCTTCTCAGACTTTTTGGAGTTTGCACCGAATATCCCCCTTGGACTGTCCCAAAAATAGATTAATTAGTTGTTGTATCCCTCTCAGGTTTCCTGCAGTCAGGATGACCCTCCCCGAGAGTTCTTTTTTCCCAGCCCGACAGTGGAAGAAAGAGTCGGAATTCTTCAGCTCTGGTTCACAAGGTTGTTTATTGTCTCTTATCTAAACCATTCTTTTTCAGACCTGCAGAGGTCTGATCTACAGATCTGTCATGGGCACGCTGCCTGCCCCTGGGCTGGTGTCTTCATTTTATACTATGAAGTACATGTACTTCATTGATCATTATTTTCCAATACCAGTCACCTCTGTTAGACTGTCTACTTCTAGTCTAAACCAATCCAAATGTGCCACCATCACCAAGAAGATGGAAGCTAGGAAGAAGAAGGAAGAAAAATAGGACAACGCCCAAATCCTTCCATCTTGCCTCCTAGACCCCCTCTAGTAAAATCCCCCAAATTCCACGTTTCACCCTGGGATTAATTCATTATCACTCTATTTAAACTTCTGTGACTTGTGATTCTTCATACAAGGTTGGTAATTTGCTTTATGGGTTAAGATCAAAATCCCAAGTGTCTATGGCTTCCTGCCAGGACTCCCCAGCCGTCTGCCAGGGGCACGTGTCATCCAGGGCACCCAGAGGGGCGTCCTGGGTTCCAGCAAATCCCCACATCAGATGCAGGGTCCAGTGGTGTATAGCGTCACATTGTGTTTCTCAGGTGGTCTAGGAACTCTCTGGGGGATTCTGAGGGTGCCTGTTTAATAGCATATAAAGCTGACCAATTTATAGTTTCAGGCGTTGCTCTTTCCACTCCCAATATAAGCCAATCCGGATAATTTTTTAGCCTCTGTCTTTGTACTGGTTGGTTCAGGTTCCAGCCTGGGTCCTGAAGTGGAAAATGTTCCTTTAGGTCCACTGGTTGTTGTCTAAAGTGGTCTGCTACCTGGTTCCCGGCTGTTTTTAAAACCATCTAGCTTTCTGTTTCAGTGAATGTGTCTAATAACAATTGAATAGCACCCCAGTCTGGATTGTGCTGCTTCGTAATGTATCCTAGATGTTTAGTAGTGTTTACTGGGTCATTTTGGTAATTTCCTGCAACCCTTTCCCATGCTTCCAAACCAAGGGTGGAGAAGGGCACCTTAACTAATATCTTTTCTCGGCCTGGTTTTACTGTCTCCAGCAAAGGGGCCTGCAGTATTTGTCCTCTGGTTCGGGATGCTATTGGGCTGCCTGGAGGGGTTGGAGCTGGTGTCTTCTCCAAAGGAGGAGGAGGAGGAGTAGGAGGAATAGTGGAAGCGGTCGACTAGGTGGTGTAGGTGGTGTAGATGGAGCCCCTCCCAAGTCTCTACCCCTTCCCCCCTGCCCTCCCAAGTGAGGGCTAAATAGGTCAGCTAGATCTTGTTCTTGTTCCTCTAGTGCTGTGCGATAAACTTAATCGGTCCTGGTGCATCTCTGTCTCTCTGTCTTATGCTACAGGTTGAGCAGCCCCATTTCAGTTCTCCCATTTTGCTTCTGTTTTCTCTTTCAAGAGCCAAAACGAGGGGGTCAGAGGGGGCTCTGATGCCACAGTCCCTTTGCTAATCAGGATTATTTTGGAGGGAGAAAAACATATCACAGTAAGAAACCTCCTTCCATTTCCTTCCCTCCATGGAAACAACATTAGCTGTAACAGGGTATTCTATTCCAATGTACCTGTAGGAGGCCACCTTGCCCCATCCTCCAGGTGATATCATGGCCACCAATGGGAGCAATATATAATTAGGGTTTTTAAAATTTTGCCTGCCCCCTTTGCCTGTTATTTCTCTCCACTGTGCTAAGACACAACCTAATGGGTTGGCTTTATGTACTTCCTTACTCTGCCTTGTTCCCATGATGTCTTTTTAGAGCAAGCTTTAGCTTACTCAGTTCCGAATGTCCAGATGTGAGTCTCAAATCAAAACTCCTTTTTTCTGCTTCTTCAGAGTTATTTTTAAAAAGTAATAATTAATCAAATAATCAATGTACAAAAATATTAATAACCAATTTAACAATCAATAATACTTCAAATAACTAATTGTTATTAACATTAAAATACAAATTAATTTCATAATTAATATATAACACTCCACCATTAACTTTTACTTGTTTGTTGTTTGCTCAGTCCCACACAAAGTTACAAACTCCTAAGGGTACAATCCAAACCACTGGGGAGAATAGAAAAGGAAAAAATTCCTTAATTCTTCCTTTTGATATGGCTGTGCCACTCCTTTATCCTTTCCCAATCCTCTTCAAAGATGTCTTCCCATGTCTCAGGGTCTAGGTGACTTTTTCCACAGATTAAATTCACTATTTCACACCTTGCATGTACATCTTGGTTATAGTATCTTGGCAGTTCAGGGGTACATGCATGGCATGCAGGTCTCTGTCCATATGAAACACAATACCACCTCCTCCGACACTTTCTGCACTGAAGGAGAAGCCAAGCTGTGTGCCAGTCTGGCTCCCAGTGAAAAGCTGTCAGTCTGCACACAAAACTGGGAATCACCCCTTCAAGCCCCCAGGTCAAGGCGTTTCTAAGCACTCTTTCAGCTGCGGGGTGTTCCCAGTCAAAGGCTCGATAGCAATGTGTTGAACTGCGGTATATCCCTCCCAAGAACACTCTGTCTCTCCCTCCATCCTCCCGTTCTATGACTCCCCAGCCCCTGACGGATGAAGAGACTGACTCGGTTCAAGCTGAAACCACCTGTGAAGAGCATGTCTCGGAGGCCGAGCTCTCCCAGCCCAGGCTTGAAGTTCGGCAGCCACCGTGGGCAAATCACCTCTCGCTTGTGTTGTGAATAAATTGTTATCTATTTTTTTTCAGATTGCAGAGTTAAAACAAGTTGGACCAGTTGCTGTTAAGTTAGCTTCATTGTTAAGAGTTCTTCTTCAATTACCTGTTAATGGTTAGCGTTTAACCCTTGTCCCCCTGAGGCTTGCCAGGGAGGGATGCCGGGACCCTGCAAGTACCAGGAGAATGGGAGTGGCATCAGAGCGAGTATGCAGATGACAAATGCATTGCACCAAATTTTGCAGTGTTCCAGGGAAACCCCTAAAAACAACGAGCCAACATAGAACTATGGGTACGTAGGTGATGTCTAAGGATGGGAGCATAGTCCAATGCCTGCTTGGATCCTTTTTGCTTCTCACCCTCACCTGAAAGAATCTTGACTAGAGAGAGGAACCAAGGTGATGGACCAAAAAGGTGGAATCTCCTAATCTCTCAAGAGGATGGAATCCCCAGCTCTGCCTGCAGACTAGCGGACAAAGCTGCATCACCCTCCTCCTCTGTGCCACTCCTGGGAGCAGCAGCGGCGTGGGCACAACCCATAGATTGCTCTCCACCTGAGCTGATCCTTTTAAATAAAGGCATTAAAGAGGAGAAAGATCTCCTGCCCATTTATTTCAGCTTGTACCAAAAAAAAAAAAAAAGAAAAAAGCAGCAGCAAACCCCTTAATGCAAAGGCTCTCCTAGTAACAGCTGTCAAGACTGAAGGGCAGTGTTATCACACAGCAAACACTTAACTCTTAGTCCAGGCGGGCTTGCTGGCTGCCTGCAGGTAGTTCCTGCCCCTTACCAACCAGCGGCGCTTGCTTGCAAATGCTGACTTGTACCGTGCTCCTGCTAGCTGTGCTATCAGCTAGCGGTGTTCAAAGCAACCCTACAAACCGCAGCTTATGCCCCGAGTGCCTGCCAGCCGTGCTGTAGGCCCGCTGCGCCAAGAGCAATTTGGCAAGCCCCAGCTCATGGCCCTGCACCGCGCTGGCCCCGCTCGTTGGAGCCGCCCTGCACCACGCATGTGCTGCCGGCCAGGGGCTGCCTGCGCTGGGCATGCGCTGCTTGCTCTCCCAGGCGCTGCCGGCTGGCCGCCGCTGCCCCGGCTTTGCGCCACCTCTTCCCGCCGCGCCGACCTGCGCCACGCTCACGGCGACCCGGCACCCTTGAAATGTTCTTTGAAAAACCACAGTTACCAGAGAAACTAAACCAAGACCTCACTCCCCGCAGCGTTGTTTCACTGTTCACTCACACCCACACACACACACAAGCACACACGTCCGGATGTGATAACCATACACAATCACAGTTCAAACCAACGCTCCGCCAGCTGCTCTGTCAGCTGGGGACCCCCCGCCACCAGCTTCTCCCCGGCAGACGATTGCTTGCAAACTGCTTGTGCAAAACTGCACACAAAGACGTCTCTTATGCGACTTATCGGTAGCCAACCCTATAAAAAGGAAAGGAATACATACCACTTCTGTCCACAGTCGCAATGCAATGTGGTCTGCTCCCCGCAGTGTACAGCCGAGGCACCGAGTCTCTCCTGGGGAAGAGTCCCGTGGCACACCTGAGAGGGTCTGTGCCCAGCCGGACCAGCAGGTGAGCAGAGTTAGTCCCATCTGGGTCGCCAAGTGAAGCAATATGCGGAATAAATGGACTCCACAACCTGATGTAGTTATGTAGTTATGTAGTGGGTATGTGTGTCAGGGCCTGGCACAAGCGAGATGGCTCTCGTGAAAACTTGTGCCCCAAGCCCTGGTCCGAGCCACATCTTTGTTCACAAACATGTTCCATATGCAATGCATTACACAATCTCTTCATGCATATTCAACCCCTGGCCCCGCCTGTCCTCCCCTCACATGGTGATGAGATCAATGCCCTTCTGGGCACGCGTTGTTTCCTGTGGTGGTCATACTGGGGTCTTTGGTGGACTCTGAGGCTGAAGGCTGTGGTCTTGCTCACGACTGAACTTTTGAACTTTTCTCATTTCTGTGTGCACTGTGGTCCCCTGGTGCTTATCTGAGTACGTCTGTTGGTTTTGATCAGCTTGGAGACAGAGGAGCTCCTTTGTGTAGGCTTCTTGCATTCCCTGGTCTTCTCCTGGTGTTATGAGTAAAACATTCATCTGTAGCTACGATATTTTATTAAAAATCCTTTCCTAGGATTTTTCCCCTCCTGAGGAGCTGAGGGCCTCAGGAAAGAAATGTAAACAATAATTATCTGCTGCTGTGGAATGCAACAGGTGCATCTTCCATTGGTCCATGTGGATTGTTTTCACTTGATGACCAATCACAGCCAACTGTGTTGAGCCTGTGAGCAGTCACAAGATTTTTGTTATGCATTCCATTCTATTCTTCTTCTTTGTAGCCTTCTGGTCATTTTTTCCTCTCTGTTCTTTTAGTATAGTTTTAATGTAGTATTTTAATAGAATATATAATAAATCAGCCTTCTGAAATGGAGTCAAGCCTCGTGTCTCCACACTTGGTGTGTTCACCCCCACAAATTATCCATTTTTTTTAAGGCTGCAAAGTTAAACAGGTTGGGCCAGTTGTTGAGAGTTGAAGTGTTGACTGTTTGTTGTTGATAGCTTCATGTTGCAATCACCTCTTGTTAATAGTTTTTCTTCAATTACCTGTTAATGGTTAGAAATCAAGCGCAATTGTCCCCCTGCTGCTTCCCAGGAGCCTGCAGGTAGCAGGGGGAGGTGACATCAGAGCTAGTATGCAGATGAGAATACATTTCACCAAATTTTGCAATTTTCCAGGAAAAAAAAACCTAAAATCAAGAAGCCAACATGGAATTATGAAACCTAAGTAATGTCTAAAGGTGAGGAACTGAATCCTTAGTATCTGCTAAGATCCTTTTTACTTTTCACCCTAACCTGAAAGGATGTCAGCTAGAAAGAGGACCTGGAATGTTAGACCAAAAAAGTGGAATTCCCACTACTCCCTCGAGGACGGAAGCCCCAGCTCCGCCTGCATACCAGCAGACACAGCTGCATCATCCTCCTCCTCCGTGCCACTCCTGGGAGCAGCAGGGGTGTGGGCGACCTGTCGTTTCTCCCCAGCCTGAGCTGAATTTTTTTAATAAAGGCATTAAAAAGGAGAAAGATCTCCTGCCCAATTTATTATGCTGGTGTTGTCCTTCATAGCAAGAAGCTTCAGAAATTTGCATTTTCCTATGCCCGTTGTACCTTGGCAGAGGTTTCTTAAGTAAAAGGTTAAAATTCAACACATAATTCTACAATTTAAAATTTAAATGCTTAGTCCATATATTGCTAACTTAATTGAACACCCCAAAACCTCCACTACAACAGCAGCCCCTGCCTGGCTTCTGCCTGCCCACACCGTGGGCATCCACGGCTCCTCCTGGGCATGGAGCTCAGTCACTGCTGGGGCTGGGTGGGCTTTGCTGCTGCTGCCACCTGGACACTGGGGTGACCGCTTGTCCTAGGTTGCAATGTAAAGATGTATTCTAATGCCATCCTCAAGAGCTGCTGAAACCAGGAGGGGCATTGTTTCTTCCTTATCTCCTGTTAATGGGCCCATCAATGTCTTGCCACATGAGTCAGAGATAACTCCCTCCCAGAGCCATTTCTGTTTAATGGCTAATCAAGGACCCACAGCATGAGGCAGAATGATATCAGCCCACTGTGAGATGCTCTGCCCATGGGGGAGGAGCTAAGCATCCCCAGCTGGATATAATCTGGGTTTTGGGACACAACAAGCAGTCTTTCCACTGGATTCCCAGAGGAACCGCCGCCCTTACCCACTGCTTTTCCAGAGGATGAGAGCTACCAGATTGTTTCTACAGGATCACCACTTCCACAAGTCCATTTCATCTGGACTGCTTCCACCACCCTAACTAGCAGGGTGTCAGCAGGCTGTATTCTGACCCAGTCAGTGGTTTTCCTTTTGTATTATTGCAAGTATTTTGTTTTTTTTTTTCTTTTTCCTAATAAATTGTATTTCTGACTTGGAGTCTCTCACTGGTTTTGATTTCAAACCACAACACGGATCCATCTCTTTATTTAAACAGAAGAATAGGCCATTGCCTACTCTGCAAGTGGGGGGGGGGGGAGGGTGGGGTGGGGTGTCACCTTCAGTGTTTCTTAGAGGGCAAGGCCAGGGGGCTCAGGGGCAGAGGAAGGGATGTGTTGGTCTCAGGAAGGGCTGGAAGGTGCTGGGCTGGTCCTGGGGTCTCTAGAGGAACTCGGGTTGGCTGGGATGGGACAGACAAAGATAAAAAAAGGGATGAAGGCAGCTTGGGGAGGCCCATGGGGAGAGCAGATGGCAGTGGGATCTATGGGGCAATAAGAGGCTTCCTCGTAGACGGTTGTTCTGGGGTCCTCTTCACAGAAGACTTGAGAGGGCTGTCCAGGCCGTTCCTGCTGCTGGAGGAGCTGCTCACGCTGTCTGGGTGTGAGGTGCAGCCACCGTCTTCCAACTGCTGTCCAGAGGTGCTCCTGTGCAGAGAGGAGGTGGCTGAGGCCCCAGCTGCCAGTGGCACACAGGGACCCTCGTGCACAGCAGGGCCCAGAGCTGGCAAGGCTCCCCAGCACGGCTGGAGCTGCTGGCACAGCTGGGCCCAGCTGGACAGCTGCCCCTCAAGGCCCCGGCCAGCAGGGCACGGCTCTGGGCAGGGTCCGTGGCCAGGAGCGGGCCCCAGAGCGCCTCTGCCTTTCAAGGGCAACCTCGGCCCTGCTCTTTCTCCTCCCCACCTCCCTCTGCCTCTGCCCCGTGCCCCTGGGGCTGCTCTTGGCCAGGCAGCCTCAGTGGGAGCCAGCCCTGGCTGCAGCCCCAGCAGGGCCCCCAGGACAAGGCCCAGCAATTGAGAGGCCAATGGAAGCACTGGGCAGCAGCAGAACCCTCAGCAGAGTTATTTGGACAATCATGGACTGGCCACAACTCCACTGCAGCCTCAATGGGAATGTCCCCTGTCCACACTAGGCTTTCAAAAGAAGCTGTTGGAGGGGGAGAGCACAAAACACTCACTGTTTTCTGTTCCAAGAATACCAGATTCCAATGCAGCACATCATGAAGACAAACTCCAAATAAAGCTGCCTCCCAGTAACCCTAGCCAGCAGCTGGTTCCCTGACAGAAACCCCTTCTGAGGCCATCCTGGGCATCGGGAACAGGTCTTGTGGTGCTGCCTGCATCTGTGGGAGCGATGGGGAGCGTGAGCCCGTGCTGTGCTGCACTGCTGAGCTGGCAGCACGGTGGATACGGGCAGGACATTCTCTGTTTCCCCCAGAGATGGGGCCTGCAGGCACCTTGCCCGCCCTTGGCACAGGCTGTGCCAGCCAACAAAGCCCAGCAGGCCGGGAGGAGAGCCCGGGGGCAGCGCAGCTGCATGGGCAGTGGCTGCTGCCAGGGACACGGGCCAAAGCCATCCCTGAGCAGCCACTGCCAGCCCTGGCCCTCCCTGCCCCGTGACAGCTCCCCCAGCCCCAGGGGACAGGCTCAGGCCCTGTCAGGACCCAGCGCAGCCCCTGCCCAGTCTGGAGCCAGGGCTGGCTCTGGCCCTGGGCTGGCGGCAGGGCTCCCGCTCGGGGCTGCTCCTGTGCCTTGGGCCTCTGGGCACTCAGGGCCAGCTCCGCAGCAGCTGCAGCGCCAGGGACGTTGCTGCACCAGTCCCGTTTCCCCGGGGCTCTGAACCAGCTCCAGAGGCCTGGAAGCCGAGGCACCTCCAGCTTTGGCTGCTGCTGGACTGGGCAAGGGCAGGCCCTGGGGGAAGAGCTGCTGCCACACAGCCCCGGCCAGGGCTGAGCCCAGCACAGCAATTACCTGCTGCGCCTGTGCCTGTGTCTGTCATTGCCTTCTTTCCTGCAGCTAGGGCTGCCAATGAGCCACTGCTTCTCCCTGGCTGTTCCTCCTTCTGCACAGCCTTTTGGTCCATCACTTGAAAAAGGAAAAAAGGGACAACTGGATCAAATGGAAACATTCCCCATTGGGGAGGTGGCATCTTCATGAGGCAATGCTTGTCAAAGTGACAGGTAAAAGCTCAGGTAATTGGGGTTGGGCCAGTGCACTCCCTTGTGCAAACAGCTGCACCTCCTGATCTTCTCAGAGACTGGGAAATGGCAGGGGATCTCAGGCCCACGGTAGAGTTGGGGCACCCTATCAGCTAATGCCAAATTCCATCCTGCAGAGGCTGGGGAGGTATTGCAGCGAGGCCAGGCTGGGAAACAGCCCTGCAGGGTGTGAAAGCAGCAGCAGGGCAGCGAGGCTGCCACGGATCCCTTACTGCTGTGCAGGGCACGGCGTGTCCAGATGTGCAGCCAAAGCCCCCGGCTGCTGAGTCCCAGGAGAAGCATGAGGGAAATGCACCCACCTTGTCCTCCGGGTGCTTCCTTCTGTGTTTGTCTCAGGAATTCACCTGAGTCATGAGACATTTTAGCTGCAGTATCTTGGGTCTTCCCTTTTGGAGGACCTTAAGAGAAAGTAGTTCCATTTCCCAGGAATGGATCCCACAAAAGCAGGGCTCCGCCTGTGGGGTCAGCAGGGTCACACTACTCACACCTGCCATGGGAGCTGGGTTGGGGCCAAGCACCCAGCCCTGGAGCTGGAGAAGTCCTCCCTGCAGACACACCTGTAACTCAACAGCCACAGAAACTTCTGCCATCTCTGCTGATCTGCACAGGCACACTGAGCCGCAGGAGTGGTGAGGGGATCGTGCAGGGCGAGGGCACACACGTGCATGGTTCTGTGCTGGCACCTGCAGCGCTGCCTCCCTGGCCCAGCTTTGGGCTCTGAGCTGGCAGCTCTCCCAGGGGAAAAGGCCTTGACCTACCCTCAGCATCTCCCAGAGCCTCAGTCCTGGATGTGGGGCCTTCACCAGCAGGTTCAGCTGCAAAGAAAGGCAGGACAGAAGAGCTCCTGTGGCACTGCAGGAGATCCTCAGGCTGCCCACAAGGCTCAGCCCCGGGGCACAGCCCCGGGCCTGGCCCCTTCCCTCTCTGCACTTCTCTGTGACTGCACAGAGCACATGGAAGGACACACTGGTATTGCACACGGGAGGAGGACTGAAAGCTGAATGCTCCTTCCTCCCACTGACAGTGATCCTGTGGGATCCCTCAAGGCTCCAGAAGGGAGCAGGGCAAGATTCTCAGAAAACTTCAGCCCTTACATAATATTAAGGGAAATGGCTTATGAGTGATATCTTGTCACATTGACACTGATTATTCTGTCAAGAAAGGCACACGGAGGAATAGCCTCCAGCATCATCCAGGAATTTCAAGCCATTTTCCAGCAGGGCTTCCAGAAAATCCAAGTCATGATTCCAGTCTAGAAAGGAGCGGAGATCAGAACGATATCAGTGGCATTCTGGGATCCCCTTCTGCCACAGGGAACTGGGCACTGCAGGGCAGTTGGGTAAGGCTATGGGAGCCAGATGTGAATAGACAAGGCCAAAGCTGCACAGGGGCCTGGGGAGCTCTGGGCTGGCTCCTGATCACTCTCCACACTCTTTCCCTACTTCAGCAACATCCCTGGGAGGGGTGGCTTGAGCAGTGCAGGGCCCTGGGGCTCTCTCCCTCACACAGAGAGGAAATCCTCCCTAAAGCCCTGGGGGAAACTGCAGCAGGCAGTGCCACAGCTATCCCTCCCTCCCTCCCTCCCTCCCTCCCTCCCTCCCTCCCTCCCTCCCTCCCTCCCTCCCTCCCTCCCTCCCTCCCTCCCTCCCTCCCTCCCTCCCTCCCTCCCTCCCTCCCTCCCTCCCTCCCTCCCTCTGTCCGTCCTGCCCTCCTTCTGCTGGGACAGCTCCCCCAGATCCCAAGGGCAAACAGCCAGGCCCTCTCAGGACACACTGGAGCCTTGCTCTCCCCCTCTGTCCTTGCCCCACCGTGGGCACCCCGTGCAGTCGCTGCCAGGTTTCAGGACATGTCTCCCATGGAGGGACCCCAGCAGGACTGCTCAGTACCCGAGTGCCCTGAGCCTGCTCGGGATAATTCCCCTGGGCTGTGCCGCTCTAGTCCAGGCTGTGCCCGCACTGCCAAGCAGCAGAGAGGACAGCTCAAGCCTCAGCAGGGCTCAGGCCCAGAGGCACAGCAATTACCTCCCGTGCCTGTGCCTGGCATTGCCTCCCTTCCTGGAGCAGAGGCTGGCATGGAACCATTGCTTCCTCTTGCAAATGCTTCCTTCTGCACAGGCTCTCCTTTTATTTCTGGAGAATGGAAAAGAGACATTTGGATCAGATGGAAACATTCCTGACTGGCAATGGGGAAGGTGACAACTTCAGGAAGCATCCCTTGTGAAATAAATGGATAAGGAACTGAAAACACCCTGGATTTTGGGACAACCCAAGGCTGGTTCCTTCCCCAAACAGCTCCAACATCTGATCTGCCTGGACAGAAGGAATTTGCAGGGGATCTGAGGGTGGGCATGGCCTGTGGTGCAATTGGGGCTGCCTGTCAGCTGATGCCAAATGCCTTCCTGCAGAGGCTGGGCAGAAGCTGCAGCCAGGCCAGGCTGGGAAACAGCCCTGCAGGGCGTGAAAGCAGCAGCGGGGCAGCAAGGATGCCATGGATCCCTTCCTGCTGTGCCAGGCACGGCGTGTCCAGATGTGCAGCCAAAGCCCCCGGCTGCTGAGACCCAGGGGCAGCATGAGGGAAATGCACCCACCTTGCCTTCTCTGCAGACATTCCTTCAGCATTTGCCACATGATTTCTAATGGGTCCTGGAATTTCTTTTCTGCCATGTCTTTGGTCTCTCCTGTCGTAGGACCTTAAGAGAAAGTAGTTCCATTTCTCAGGAATGGATCCCACAAAAGCAGGGCTCAGCCTGAGGGGTCAGCAGGGACACACTACGCACCCCTGCCATGGGAGCTGGGCTTTTCTGTATCATCCAAGGTAGGAGTTGGTGAAGTCGTCCCTGCAGACACGCCTGGAACACAACAGCCACAGAAGCTTCTGTCACCTGGTTCTTGCCAGACAGTCAAACATTACACCTTGTTGGGACAGTGAGAACATACCTGCAGAATGCCCAGAGGGCTTCACAACTTCAGAGCGCCAGGCTAATGCAGAATCCTTCCCAGCCTCCCAGTCTGGAAGCAAACCAAGATGAGAACTGTTTCCATTGTGTGCCAGGGCTGGCTCTGGCCCTGGGCTGGCGGCAGGGCTCCCGCTCGGGGCTGCTCCTGTGCCTTGGGCCTCTGGGCACTCAGGGCCAGCTCCGCAGCAGCTGCAGCGCCAGGGACGTTGCTGCACCAGTCCCGTTTCCCCGGGGCTCTGAACGAGCTCCTGAGGCCTGGAAGCCGAGGCGCCTCCAGCTTTGGCTGCTGCCAGGCCGGGCAAGGGCAGGCCCTGGGGGAAGAGCTGCTGCCACACAGCCCCGGCCAGGGCTGAGCCCGGCACAGCAATTACCTGCTGTGCCTGTCCCCGTGTCTGGCTTTGCCTGCTTTCCTGCAGCAGGGGCTGGCACCGAAGATGGAGTGCTTCCTTCAAGAAATGCCACCTTCCACTGAAGCACTATGTCCATCTCTTGACAAAGGAAGGGAGACAGCTGCATCAGATGGGGCTCTTCCCCACTTGGGCGGTGGCATCAGAGGTAATATTTGTGAAATTTATGGAGTAGGAAAATGGCCAGGTTACGGTGGCATGATGGCAGCACTTCCACCTCCAAACAGACACCCTTTTCCTAATCTGCAGGGCTGGATATTGTGGGGGATCTCAGGATGTGTTAGAGTTTGGGCTGCCTGTCAGCTGATGCCAAAAAACTTCCTGCAGAGGCTGGGCAGAAGCTGCAGCCAGGCCAGGCTGGGAAACAGCCCTGCAGGGCGTGAAAGCAGCAGCGGGGTAGCGAGGCTGCCATGGATCCCTTCCCACTGCGCCAGGCACGGCGTGTCCAGATGTGCAGCAAAGCCCCCAGCTGCTGAGATCCAGGGAAAGCATGAGGTAAATGCACCCACCTTGTCTTGTCTGCAGGAGTTCCTTCAGCTCTTGCCTCCTCTGTTTAGATTGTTCCAGGGATATCTTATCTGTTGTGTATAGGATCTTCCTTGTCGGAGAACCTTAGAGAAAAATATTTCCATTTCCCAGGAATGGATCCACAAAAGCAAGGCTCAGCCTGTGTGGTCAGCAGGGACCCACTACTCACCCCTGTGATGGGAACTGGGCTTGCGTACAGCATCCAAGGTAGGAGCTGGAGAAGTCCTCCCTGTAGACACATCTGTAACACAACAGCCACAGCAGCTTCTTTCACCTGGTTCCTGCCCGCTTGTCAGCAATTCTTGCTCGGTAGCACACTGAGAACATACCCGCAGGAGGCTCCAAGGGCATCAAAACTTTATTCATCCAAGCTGATGGAGAAGCCTTCCCAGCAACCTCATCTAGAATGGAGCACAGATGAGAACATTTAACAGAGTGTGCTGGGATCCGCTTCTGCCACAGGGAACTGGGCACTGCCAGGGGGTCGGGTAAGGCCGTGGGAGCCAGATGTGAATGGACATGGCCAAAGGTGCAAAGGGGCCTGGGGAGCTCAGGGCTGGCTCCTGATTACCCTCCACACTCTTTCCCTGCCCTCAGCAACATCCCTGGGAGGGGTGGCTTGAGCAGTGCAGAGCCCCGAGGCTCTCTCCCTCACACACAGAAGAAATCCACACAAAAGCCCTGGGGCAAACTGCAGCAGGCAGTGCCACAGCTATCCATCTCTCCCTCCCTTCCTTGTCCCCTCCTGCCCTCCTTCTGCTGGGACAGCTCCCCCAGATCCCAAGGGCAAACAGCCAGGCCCTCTCAGGCCACACTGGAGCCTTGCTCTTCCCCTCTGTCCTTGCCCCACCGTGGGCACCCCGTGCAGTCGCTGCCAGGTTTCAGGACATGTCTCCCATGGACGGACCCCAGCAGGACTGCTCAGTACCCGAGTGCCCTGAGCCTGCTCGGGATAATTTCCCTGGGCTGTGCCGCTCTAGTCCAGGCTGTGCCTGCACTGCCAAGCAGCAGAGAGGGCAGCTCAAGCCTCAGCAGGGCTCAGGCCCAGAGGCACAGCAATTACCTTCCTTGACTGTGCCTGGCATCACCTCCCTTCCTGGAGCAGAGGCTGGCATGGAGCCACTGCTTCCACCGGGAAATGCTTCCTTCTGCATAGGCTTTCCTTTAATTTCTGGAGAATGGAAAAGATGCTGCTGGATCAGATGGAAACATTCCTCATTTGGAATGGGCCATGGATCCCTTCCCGCTGTGCCGGGAACCATGCGTCCAGATGTGCAGCCAAAGCCCCCGGCTGCTGAGTCCCAGGGGAAGCATGAGGCAAATGCACCCACCTTGTCTTGTCTGCAGGAGTTCCTTCAGCACTTGTCTCGTCTGTTTGGATCGTTCCAGGGATATCCTGTCACTTGTGTCTTGCATCTTCCCTTTTGGAGGAACTTAGAGAAAAATAGTTCCATTTCCCAGGAATGGAACCCACAAAAGCAGGGCTCAACTTGTGGGGTCAGCAGGGACACAATACTCACCCCTGCCATGGGAGCTGGGCTTGTCAGCAATAACCACCAAAGGACGTATGAAAGTCCTCCCTGCAGACACACCTGTAACTCAACAGCCACAGAAGCTTCTGCCATCTCTGCTGATCTGCACGGGCACCACTGAGCCGCAGGAGCGGTGAGGGGATCGTGCAGGGTGTGGGCACACACGTGCATGGTTCTGTGCTGGCACCTGCAGCGATGCCTCCCTGGCCCAGCTTTGGGCTCTGAGCTGGCAGCCCTCCCAGGGGAAAGGCCTTGACCTACCCTCAGCATATCCCAGAGCCTCAGTCCTGGATGTGGGGCCTTCACCAGCAGGTTCAGCTGCAAAGAAAGGCAGGACAGAAGAGCTCCTGTGGCACTGCAGGAGATCCTCAGGCTGCCCACAAGGCTCAGCCCCGGAGCACAGCCCTGGGCCCGGCCCCTTCCCTCTCTGCTCCTCTCTGTGACTGCACAGAGCACACGGAAGGACACACTGGCATTGCACACGGGAGGAAGATTGAAAGATAAATGCTCCTTCCTCCTACTGACAGTGATCCTGTGGGATCCCTCAAGGCTCCAGAAGGGAGCAGGGCAAGGTTTCCAGATTCTTTCAACCTTAAGATTATATTAAGGGAACTGGTTTATAAGTGAGCTTTTTTTGAATTGATCCTGATTATTCACTCAGGAAAAGCAGAATGAAAACTTGCCTCCAGCATCCTCCAGGAACTTCAAACCATCATTCATCAGGACTTCCTGAAAACCCATGTCACGATTCCAGTCTAGAAGGGAGCAGAGATCAGAACCATTTCCATGGTGTGCTGGGATCCCCTTCTGCCACAGGGAACTGGGCACTGCAGGGGTGTTGGGTAAGGCTGTGGGAGCCAGATGCAAATGGACATAGCCAAAGCTACACAGGGGCCTGTGGAGCTCTGGACTGGCTCCTGGTCGCTCTCCAACCTCTTTGCAGGCCCTTTGCAATATCTCTGGAGGGGGTGGCTGGAGTAGCCCACGGCCCGTGGGGTCTCTCTCCCTCCCACAGAGGAAACCCTCCCTAAAGCCCTGGGCAAAACCATCCCCAGCGCTTCCCAGGGAGCAGGGAGCGCTGTCCCGGGAAAGGGCAGCCAGGCTGCCGGCTCACCTGCTCGCCGCGCTTGCAGCGGAGCAGCCTGGGCAGCCCTGGCAGGCAGGGCCACGGCCAGGAGCAGCAGGAGTAGGAGGCGCAGAGCAAGGGCCATGGTGCCTTGTCCTCCGCCAGTCCCGCAGCTCTTGCTGCCACCACTGTCCCGACACCGCTGTCCCAACGTCAGCACCGCTGCTGCCACCGCCGCTGCTGCCGCAACAGTTGTGCTCAGGGACTGACTGCTGGCTCCTTGTGCTGCTGTGCAACCACGGGGCTCTGGCACCTCTGGCACCTCTGTGACATCAGGGCCTGCTGAGAGCTCAGCCTGCTGTGACCCCTGAGCCCTGCTGTGACCTCATGGCCTTAGCTGTACCCCCAGAGTGTGCGCCCGTCCGCATGAATGGACTGCCCTGATTGTAAATGTTTTGCTTCATCAAAGGGCCATTGCTCAGCAAAACCTTTCTTTTGCCTGCTGACCTTGCTGGTCAGGCTGCATCCCTCAAGATGCTCTTGATTGTTGCAGTTCAAATTTATTGTATTGATTCCAATTTAAGTGATGTTTAAGGGCTCCGTTGTGCCCCCATGTTTTTCCTGAGTTGGTTCACCTGTGGGTTTTACCCTCCCTCCAAACTGTCCCTCGTGCCCTTCCCCACCCCTTGTTCCAGCTCTTTCCCTGCCTGTCAAGGCAACCCAGCCCCTTGGTTCCCCAACCTTTGGGCCAATCCCTGACTGCAACACCCCTTTGGAATTCCCCTACCCCTGGAAGTCCCATTGGCCCTTGTGACCCATCCTCTCCACCCTCCTACCCCAATTGGCCCCAGACACTTGATGTAATCCCCTCACTCCTCTCCTGAGGATTCCCTATTGGTTCATTGTTTGCATCCACCCCATGACTTGTATGTGTACAAAACCCCTTGGGCAGTACAGCTAGGGGCTTCTCATCCTGTTCTCTTCACCTGGACTAAGGTGTTCCTTGCGGAACCTGAAGACAAGGCTCCTCCTCCTTTCTCCTGTGCCTCGTCCCTGTCGTGGCTTGTGTCTGGCACTGGAGAGCAAGTGGCACTAAAGGTTCTGCCTCTGGTAAATCCCCATAGCGAGGCAGTTCCCGACTCCTGCCATAGTGCCGGAGTTCTAAGAGCTAGCCCAGGTTCCAGCACTCACTTCACTAATGTACCGAATGCCCCTTCTTCAGAGCCTGCTCTGGTGCTCTGCCATCTCACACAGCAGAGTGTGATTCACATACTGCAGCCCAGAGTTAGGTTGTTGCAACATTGAAATGGGTGTGGTTGGCAGGGTGGCTGGGCATAAATCACTACAGAACTAAAGCAAATGTGTGCACTGTCCTAGGCTGGACTTGAATAGACACAGGAATTGTGGAAAGATGAGGACAAGATAGCAGAGAACAATGGAAAAGCCAGCTGAAAAGGAGGACATGCTAAAGGAGTTATTTGTGCACATTTGGGGATATATTTTCTTGGGTGCAAAGTAAAACCAAAAGCTTCTAAATGCCGAAATGGGGAGAACTGTGTATGGTAAATAGGTATGATTCATGATGACAAAATTGAAAGAGTAATCAATACTGATACAGTAATATTTGGAAATAATAAAAAAGTTAAAGTTGTTCCCCCCTCTCCCACCCACTTCTCCTGCAGATGTTCAGAACAGGAGGAAGCAAGAGATAACTATGACTAAATTTAGTTGGAAGAGAGGAGAATTTGGTTGGACACCAGGGAAATGTTGATTATATGAGATCCACTGCTTTAATGTTAGAACACAATATTGGCTTATACAGTACCAGCTGGGTGCGCATGTGTAATCCAAAAGGTGAACTACAGGACATGGAGGAAGAGGAGAGGCCTTCCTCAAAGAAGATCCCCAAAGAGTGGTACAATCTCCTAAAAGAATGGTGGAGCATGCTTGGTGAAGGTCATGATGAAGGCGGTGATACAAGTGTGAGGAATCGAAAGTGGGAGGAGATGGTAATGACATACAGCATAAAAAGGGGAATTTTGGCTTGACAAGCTAGTACGTGAGGTGACAGGGGTCCAAAAGCCCTGCACTCCGTACTCCACGCATAACCCACAAGGTTATTTTTGCTTATACGCTATTATCAGGACCAAATTATTCGTTATTTACAGCAAATTATATTGTCAATATTTTGAGTGTATTTAATTGTATATATATTAAGCTACATAATTCAAATCGCTGTTTTATTTCATTTTGTTTGGTTGTTTTTGTTTGTTTTTTTGTTTTTTTTTAATTGGATAATTGGGCAAATATGGCCTGTGGAATGTCCTCCACAGCAGAGTGTCAGACCTCTGAATCTTTTTAAACAATTTTATCAAGGTGGAACTGTGACAGCTTCAGCTGGTGCCTCTGGGGGACCTTGAACAAAGAACCCCTGAGCTTTTCTACCTTCCCAGGTGAAGTGTGATAGTCTGGGGTCTTCCTGCTGTGTCCGAGTGCCGGGCCACTGGCTGGCACCACAGGTCCCCAGACCCTCTGCTGAGGCATCCCTCTCCTAGAGTCAAGTTTAGTCTGTCACTTTCGGCTTTTCTCTCTGATCCACCACCAGGACCAAAGATCACACAGTCCTGAGGATGTAAAAATACCTGTTCCTTCTGGAACATTGCTGTTGTGTGACAGCCGTGCAGGCAGAGCGGGCAGCTGTAGGGATACTGACTCGTTTCCCTGGTGCCAACCATGCTGCATACATCGAGCTGCTGGTGTTGGTGCTCGCTGGGACGCGGCCCGGCCCGGCACCACGGGAGTTACGAAGGGTCTTGAAGGAATCCCCACGCGTTAAAGCAGACGATTTAGCCTGGGATTTTAAGTTGTTTCTCAGTTAACCTTGTAAAAGGCCAAAACAAGTCTCCTATGAATTCTGTCCCTGTCAAGTTCAGTTCTGCCCCGAAAGCCCCTCAGCATTCTCAGGGCAGTGGCAGGAGCCGGGTGCTGGCCCGGAGCCCCGCTGGCTGGGGAGAGCATGGCCCAGAGCGAGCCCCTGCTGCCCGGGATGGCCACAGGCCCGGGGGAGCCGGGCGGGCAACGCCAGGGCCCTGTCCAGGGCTCCTGGGGCTCCTCTGGCATCTGTTCCATCCCCTCAGGCGCTGAGCGGTGCCCGTCCCGCGAGGCTGTCTTTGCCCGGCCCCAAAAGAGGCAGGGCCGGGGCTGTGGCCCCTGGGCTGGCGGTGCCGCCTGCCCGGCGCTCAGCACCGCCTGTGCCGTGCCGGTGCAGCGTGACCCGGCGGGGCAGCTCCGCCTCGGCGCCTCGCCACCGCCATCCCGGCACGGCAGCTGGCCCTGGGCCGCGGCAGCCCCGAGCTGCACGGGCCCGGGAGGGACTGCCGGAGCTCCCCGTCCCCTGCGTGCCTCAGCAGACACTCCAGCCCCACTGCGCGCAGCAGGAGGGACACAAAGCACCTGCACGCTTATGAGCATCCACAGCCCTTTCTACATGTGAAATGAGACCCCAGAACCCCGACATGTGCCTCAGGAGAGATCCCAGCACCCTGCACACTTTGGGAGAGATCCCAAACCCTCTGCATGCCTCACACAGGATTCCAAATCCCTTGCACGACTTGAAGTGGACCCCAGTGCCCTCCATGCCTCAGAGGAAACCTAAAATATCCCTGGGTGTGTAACGAGGGACCCCAGCCCCTCGTGCACCTTAGGGGAACTCCAAAGCCCCCACATGCCCTACAGGGAAGTCCAGGCCAGCTACGCCGAGTGTTTTGACCTGGAAATCAAGCCTGATTGCACCTGGGTTTTTGTGTCTCTGGGGCTGCTCACCAGCCATGTCGGACCCCGAGGCCACATAGCCCTTCCCTTCCCTTCCCTTCCCTTCCCTTCCCTTCCCTTCCCTTCCCTTCCCTTCCCTTCCCTTCCCTTCCCTTCCCTTCCCTTCCCTTCCCTTCCCTTCCGGCCCTCGCTGAGAGCAGCAGACCCTGTGCAGCACCCTGGATTGGTGATGCTCCAACAATTAGGTCCTATCAAGTGTGTGTTAATTAGGGAGGAGCTTTGTTTTGCCTGCTGACATTGCAGGTCAGGCTGTGTCCCTGGAGATACTCTTGATGGCTTCTCTCTTTTCCTGGGCATGGCACTGGAGGAGGTCTGGGCCCAGATGATCCCACGGAAGCAAATGTCCCTCAGCCCAGGGACACTCAGCATGGGCTGCCCCATCCCCTCGGGGCCCCACCGCTGGTCACAGTGAAGCGATCTGCAGAATAAATAGACTCCACTGTCACCCTGGTTTTTAATGTTCTGTCCTGGATTAGGGTAAATCTGGGAGAAGACCTCCAAAGGGGGCCCCCCCAGAAAGCAACCCCACATGGCCCCTTCCCCCCAGCAGGTCGGGAAGGATTCCTTGGAGAGAAGTGGAAAGAACCTGTTTATTTGACAGGCAAAACACCCCCCGCACACAAAATGAACAATAGCAGATGACAATGCTTTCACCGATCTGAAAAGGATGACAAATTCAGAAAGTCTTTCCTGGCAGTGGTGGCTCTGTTGTCGCTCTCTCCGGCGCAGGGGATAGCTGCTGCAGCCACAGGATGCAAACTCTCGGTGTTTCCCAGGTCCCAGTCTGGAGCAGGTGTGAGTGGTTCGAAAAAGGGAAAGGAAAAACAGTCCAGGGAAAAATCTGGACTGCTTAGCTAAACTGACTAACAAGCAGAAGCCAAAAAGCAAAAGCAAAGCGGGAGCACAGCAGAAGCAAGAGCAAAGCAAGCAACAGAAAGCAAAGCAAAAAGCAAAAGCTGCACTATGAACTGCGCTGTCTGTCTGTCCTGCCAGCCGTGGGGGAGCAGGCTGATAACAAACCAAAACAAACCTTGCTCTTCAGGGCCAGTCGTGAAGGCACAGTACGTAATATCCAG
Source organism: Passer domesticus (assembly GCF_036417665.1). NCBI lineage: Eukaryota > Metazoa > Chordata > Aves > Passeriformes > Passeridae > Passer > Passer domesticus. Next base: position 72,799,741 of record NC_087479.1, on the reverse strand, counting down.
CATTAACAGAACACACGACTGGGGATGCAAGCATCATAACCTCACCCTAGGACAAGTTCTTCTAAGCCTTCTGATGTTTACATTCTTGTAGCAAACTTTCTCACGCATTTTATGCAAATAACTTATTGTTATGCATTCTTTTCTGCAGGAGGAGAAATTTGATGGACTGTTGGTTTGCCCAGTGTCATTGGAGAGGTGGCACTTTCACCCTCCAATCCACTGTCACTTTTGGAAATCTGTAAATGTTGGAGTCAGAAATTCAACTGCCCTCTTTTTTACCTTGGAGAGATGCATGTCTGTGTTGTTTTATTTCATGTCCTATAGTGACACTCCACAACCTGATGTAGTTATGAAGTGGGTATGCGTGTCAGGGCCTGGCACAGGCAAGATGGCTCTCGTGAAAACTTGTGCCCCGAGCCCTGGTCCGAGCCACATCTTTGTTCACAAACATGTTCCATATGCAATGCATTACACAATCTCTTCATGCATATTCAACCCCTGGCCCCGCCTGTCCTCCCCTCACATGGCGATGAGATCCACGCCCTTCTGGGCACGCGTTGTTTCCTGTGGTGGTCACACTGGGGTCTTTGGTGGTCTCTGAGGCCGAAGGCTGTGGTCTTGCTCATGACTGAACTTTTGAACTTTTCTCCTTTGTGCGTGCACTGTGGTCCCCTGGTGCTTATCTGAGTATGTCTGTTGGATGGATCAGCTTGGAGACAGAGGAGCTCCTTAGTCTAGGCTTCTGGCATTCCCTGGTCTTCTCCTGGTGTTATGAGTAAAAAAGTTATCTGTAGCTATGATATTTTATTAAAATTCCTTTCCTAGGATTTTTCCCCTCCTGAGGAGCTGAGGGCCTCAGGAAAGAAATGTAAACAATAACGATCTGCTGCTGTGGAATGCAACAGGTGCATCTTCCATTGCTCCACGTGGATTGTTTTCACTTGATGACCAATCACAGCCAACTGTGTTGAGCCTGTGAGCAGTCACAAGATTTTTGTTATGCATTCTATTCTATTATTCTTCTTTGTAGCCTTCTGGTCAGTTTTTCCTCTCTGTTCTTTTAGTATAGTTTTAATGTACTATTTTAATAGAATATATAATAAATCAGCCTTCTGAAATGGAGTCAAGCCTCGTGTCTCCACACCTGGTGTGTTCGCCCCCACAAATTATCCTTTTTTTTTTAAGGCTGCAAAGTTAAACAGGTTGGGCCAGTTGCTGAGAGTTGAAATGTTGACTATTTGTTGTTGATAGCTTCATGTTGCAATCACCTCTTGTTAATAGTTTTTCTTCAATTACCTGTTAATGGTTAGAAATCAAGCGCAGTTGTCCCCCTGCTGCTTCCCAGGAGCCTGAAGGTAGCAGGGGGAGGTGACATCAGAGCTAGTATGCAGATGAGAATGCATTTCACCAAATTTTGCAATTTTCCAGGGAAAAAACTCCTAAAAACAAGAAGCCAACATGGAATAAAGAAACCTAAGTAATGTCTAAAGGTGAGGAACTTAATCCTTAGTATCTGCTAAGATCCTTTTTACTTTTCACCCTAACCTGAAAGGATGTCAGCTAGAAAGAGGATCTGGAATGTTAGACCAAAAAAGCGGAATTCCCACTACTCCCTCGAGGACGGAAGCCCCAGCTCTGCCTGCATACAAGCGGGCACAGCTGCATCATCCTCCTCCTCCGTGCCACTCCTGGGAGCAGCGGGGGTGCGGGCGACCTGTCCTTTCTCCCCAACCTGAGCTGAATGTTTTTAATAAAGGCATTAAAAAGGAGAAAGATCTCCTGCCCTGTTTATGACACTGGTATTGTCCTTCATAGCAAGAAGCTTCAGAAATTTGCATTTTTCTATGCCCTTTGTACCATGGCAGAGGTTTCTTAAGTAAAAGGTTAAAATTCAACACATAATTCTACAATTTAAAATTTAAATGCTTAGTCCATATATTGCTAACTTAATTGAACCCCCCAAAACCTCCATTTCAACAGCAGCCCCTGCCTGGCTTCTGCCTGCCCACACCGTGGGCATCCACGGCTCCTCCTGGGCATGGAGCTCAGTCAGTGCTGGTGCTGGGTGGGCTTTGCTGCTGCTGCCACCTGGACACTGGGTGACCGCTTGTCCTAGGTTGCAGTGTAAAGATGTATTCTAATGCCATCCTCAAGAGCTGCTGAAACCAGGAGGGGCATTGTTTCTTCCTTACCTCCTGTTAATGGGCCCATCAATGTCTTGCCACATGACTCAGAGATAACTCCCTCCCAGAGCCATTTCTGTTTAATGGCTAATCAAGGACCCACAGCATAAGGCAGAATGATATCAGCCCACTGTGAGATGCTCTGCCCATGGGGGAGGAGCTAAGCATCCCCAGCTGGATATAATCTGGGTTTTGGGACACAACAAGCAGTCTTTCCACTGGATTCCCAGAGGAACCGCTGCCCCTACCCACTGCTTTTCCAGAGGATGAGAGCTACCAGATTGTTTCTACAGGATCACCACTTCCACAAGTCCATTTCATCTGGACTGCTACCACCACCCTAACTAGCAGGGTGTCAGGCTGTATTCTGACCCAGTTAGTGGTTTTCCTTTTGTATTATTGCATGTGTTTTGATTTTTTTCCCTTTTCCTAATAAATTGTATTTCTGACTTGGAGCCTCTCACTGGTTTTGCTTTCAAACCACAACACAGATCCTTCTCTTTATTTGAACAGAGGAATAGGCCATTGCCTACTCTGCAAGCGGGGTGGGTGGAGGGTGGGGGTGGGGTGGGGTGTCACCTTCAGTGTTGCTTAGCGGGCAAGGCCAGGGGGCTCAGGGGCAGAGGGAGGGATGTGTTGGTCTGAGGAGGTGCTGGACGTTGCTGGGCTGGCCCTGGGGTCTCTAGAGGTACTCGAGTTGGCTGGGATGGGAGAGACAAAGATAAAAAAAGGGATGAAGGCAGATTGGGGACGCCTATGGGGAGGGCAGGTGGCAGTGGGATCTACAGTGTAAGAGGAGGCTTCGTCGTAGACGGTTGTTCTGGGGTCCTCTTCACAGAAGACTTGAGAGGGCTGTCCAGGCCCTCACTGGTGCTGGAGGAGCTGCTCACGCTGTCTGGCTGTGAGGTGCAGCCACCGTCTTCCAACTGCTGTCCCGAGGTGCTCCTGTGCAGAGAGGATGTGGCTGAGGCCCCAGCTGCCAGTGGCACACAGGGACCCTCGTGCACAGCAGGGCCCAGAGCTGGCAAGGCTCCCCAGCACGGCTGGAGCTGCTGGCACAGCTGGGCCCAGCTGGACAGCTGCCCCTCAAGGCCCCGGCCAGCAGGGCACGGCTCTGGGCAGGGTCCCTGGCCAGGAGCGGGCCCCAGAGCGCCTCTGCCTTTCAAGGGCAACCTCGGCCCTGCTCTTTCTCCTCCCCACTTCCCTCTGCCTCTGCCCCGTGCCCCTGGGGCTGCTCTTGGCCAGGCAGCCTCAGTGGGAGCCAGCTCTGGCTGCAGCCCCAGCGGGGCCCCCAGGACAAGGCCCAGCAATTGAGAGGCCAATGGAAGCATTGGGCAGCAGCAGAACCCTCAGCAGAGTTATTTGGACAATCATGGACTGGCCACAGCCCCACTGCAGTCTCAATGGGAATGTTCTCTGACCACGTTAGACTTTGAAAAGAAGCTGTTTGAGGGGGAGAGCAACAAAACACTCACTGTTTTCTGTTCCAGGAATACCCGATTCCAAAGCAGCACAACATGAAGACAAGCTCCAAACAAAGGACGCCTGCCAGTAACACTAGCCAGCAGCCTGTTCCCTGACAGAAACCCCTTCCGAGGCCATCCTGGGCATTGGGAACTGGACTTGTGGTGCCAGCTGCATCTGTGGGAGCAATGGGGAGTGTGAGCCCGTGCTGTGCTGCACTGCTGAGCTGGCAGCACGGTGGATACGGGCAGGACGTCCTCTGTTTCCCCCAGAGCTGGGGCCTGCAGGCACTTTGCCGGCCCTTGGCACAGGCTGTGCCAGCCAACAAAGCCCAGCAGGCCGGGAGGAGAGCCCGGGGGCAGCGCAGCTGCTTGGGCAGTGGCTGCTGCCAGGGACACGGGCCAAAGCCATCCCTGAGCAGCCACTGCCAGCCCTGGCCCTCCCTGCCCCGTGACAGCTCCCCCAGCCCCAGGGGACAGGCTCAGGCCCTGTCAGGACCCAGCGCAGCCCCTGCCCAGTCTGGAGCCAGGGCTGGCTCTGGCCCTGGGCTGGCGGCAGGGCTCCCGCTCGGGGCTGCTCCTGTGCCTTGGGCCTCTGGGCACTCAGGGCCAGCTCCGCAGCAGCTGCAGCGCCAGGGACGTTGCTGCACCAGTCCCGTTTCCCCGGGGCTCTGAACCAGCTCCAGAGTCCTGGAAGCCGAGGCGCCTCCAGCTTTGGCTGCTGCCGGGCTGAGCAAGGGCAGGCCCTGGGGGAAGAGCTGCTGCCACACAGCCCCGGCCAGGGCTGAGCCTGGCACAGCAATTACCTGCTGTGCCTGTGCCCGTGTCTGGAATCGCCTTCCTTCCTGCAGCTAGGGCTGCCAATGAGCCACTGCTTCTCCCTGGCTGTTCCTCCTCCTGAACAGCCTTTTGGTCCCTCACTTGAAAAAGGAAAAAAGGGACAACTGGATCAAATGGAAATATTCCCCACTGCGAGGTGGCACCTTCAGGAGGCAATGCTTGTCTAAGTCATAGGTAAAGATCAGGAAAAAGCCCAGGTAATTGGGGCTGGGCCAGTGCACTCCCTTGTGCAAACAGCTGCACCGCCTGATCTTCTCAGAGACTGGGAAATGGCAGGGGATCTCAGGCTCACAGTACACTTGGGGCACCCTATCAGCTAATGCCAAATTCCATCCTGCAGAGGCTGGGGAGGAATTGCAGCCAGGCCAGGCTGGGAAACAGCCCTGCAGGGTGTGAAAGCAGCAGCGGGGCAGCGAGGCTGCCATGGATCCCTTCCTGCTGTGCCGGGCACGGAGTGTCGAGATGTGCAGCCAAAGCCCCCGGCTGCTGAGTCCCAGGGGAAGCATGAGGGAAATGCACCCACCTTGTCCTCCGGGTGCTTCCTTCTGTGTTTCTCTCAGGAATTCATCTGAGTCATGAGACATTTTGGCTGCAGTATCTTGGGTCTTCCCTTTTGGAGGACCTTAAGAGAAAGTAGTTCCATTTCCCAGGAATGGATCCCACAAAAGCAGTGCTCAGCCTGTGAGGTCAGAAGCGACACACTACTCACCCCTGCCATGGGAGCTGGGTTGGGGCCAAGCATCCAGCCCTGGAGCTGGAGAAGTCCTCCCTGCAGACACACCTGTAACTCAACAGCCACAGAAACTTCTGCCATCTCTGCTGATCTGCACGGGCACCACTGAGCTGCAGCAGCGGTGAGGGGATCGTGCAGGGCGTGGGCACGCACATGCATGGTTCTGTGCTGGCACCTGCAGCGCTGCCTCCCTGGCCCAGCTTTGGGCTCTGAGCTGGAAGCTCTCCCAGGGGAAAGGCCTTGACCTACCCTCAGCATCTCCCAGAGCCTCAGTCCTGGATGTGGGGCCTTCACCGGCAGGTTCAGCTGCAAAGAAAGGCAGGACAGAAGAGCTCCTGTGGCACTGCAGGAGATCCTCAGGCTGCCCACAAGCCTCAGCCCCGGGGCACAGCCCTGGGCCCGGCCCCTTCCCTCTCTGCTCTTCTCTTTGACTGCACAGAGCACACGGAAGGACACACTGGCATTGCACACGGGAGGAGGACTGAAAGATCAATGCTCCTTCCTCCCACTGACAGCGATCCTGAGGGATCCCTCAGGGATCCAGAAGGGAGAAGGGAAAGATTCTCAGAGTCCTTCAGCCTTTACATAATGTTAAGGGAAATGGTTTATAAATGAGCTTTTGTTGCATTGATCCTGATTATTCACTCAGGAAGGGCAGAATGAAAACTTGCCTCCAGCATCCTCCAGGAACTTCAAACCATCCTTCATCAGGACTTCCTGAAAACCCATGTCACGATTCCAATCTAAATAGGAGCAGAGATCAGAACCGTATCTGTGGCATGCTGGGATGCCCGAATGCTACATGGAAAAGGGCACTGCAAGGGGGTCGTGTAAGGCTATGGGACCCAGATGGGAATGGACATGGCCAAAGCTGCTCTGGGCTGGCTCCTGATCACTCTCCACACTCTTTCCCTGCCCTCAGCAACACCCCTGGGAGGGGTGGCTGGAGTAGCCCAGGGCCCTGGGGCTCTCTCCCTCAAACTCACAGAATATCCTCCCTAAAGCCCTGGGGAAAACTGCAGCAGGCAGTGCCACAGCTATCCCTCCCTCCTACACTCCCTCCTGCCCTCCTTCTGCTGGGACAGCTCCCACATCCCAAGGGCAAACAGCCAGGCCCTCTCAGGACACACTGGAGCCTTGCTCTCCCCCTCTGTCCTTTCCCCACCGTGGGCACCCCGTGCAGTCACTGCCAGGTTTCAGGACATGTCTCCCATGGAGGGACCCCAGCAGGACTGCTCAGTACCCGAGTGCCCTGAGCCTGCTCGGGTTAATTCCCCTGGGCTGTGCCGCTCTAGTCCAGGCTGTGCCCGCACTGCCAAGCAGCAGAGAGGGCAGCTCAAGCCTCAGCAGGGCTCAGGCCCAGAGGCACAGCAATTACCTCCTGTGCCTGTGCCTGGCATGGCCTCCCTTCCTGTAGCAGAGGCTGGCACGGAACCACTACTTCCTCCGGGAAATGCTTCCTTCTGCACAGGCTCTCCGTTCATTTCTGGAAAATGGAAAAGAGACAGCTGGATAAGATGGAAACATTCCTGACTGGGAATGGGGAAGGTGAGGCATCACTTATGAAAGGAATGGATAAGGATCAGAAAACACCCAGGATTTTGGGACAACCCAAGGCTGCTTCCTTCCCCAAACAGCCCCAACATCTGATCTGCCTGGACAGAAGGAAATTGCAGGGGATCTGAGGGAGGGCATGGACTGTGGTGCAACTGGGGCTGCCTGTCAGCTGATGCCAAATGCCTTCCGGCAGAGGCTGGGCAGAAGCTGCAGCCAGGCCAGGCTGGGAAACAGCCCTGCAGGGCGTGAAAGCAGCAGCGGGGCAGCGAGGCTGCCATGGATCCCTTCCCGCTGTGCCGGGCACGGCGTGTCCAGATGTGCAGCCAAAGCCCCCGGCTGCAGGCACTTTGCCGGCCCTTGGCACAGGCTGTGCCAGCCAACAAAGCCCAGCAGGCCGGGAGGAGAGCCTGCTGAGCTGGCAGCACGGTGGATACGGGCAGGACGTCCTCTGTTTCCCCCAGAGCTGGGGCCTGCAGGCACTTTGCCGGCCCTTGGCACAGGCTGTGCCAGCCAACAAAGCCCAGCAGGCCGGGAGGAGAGCCCGGGGGCAGCGCAGCTGCTTGGGCAGTGGCTGCTGCCAGGGACACGGGCCAAAGCCATCCCTGAGCAGCCACTGCCAGCCCTGGCCCTCCCTGCCCCGTGACAGCTCCCCCAGCCCCAGGGGACAGGCTCAGGCCCTGTCAGGACCCAGCGCAGCCCCTGCCCAGTCTGGAGCCAGGGCTGGCTCTGGCCCTGGGCTGGCGGCAGGGCTCCCGCTCGGGGCTGCTCCTGTGCCTTGGGCCTCTGGGCACTCAGGGCCAGCTCCGCAGCAGCTGCAGCGCCAGGGACGTTGCTGCACCAGTCCCTTTTCCCCGGGGCTCTGAACCAGCTCCAGAGGCCTGGAAGCCGAGGCGCCTCCAGCTTTGGCTGCTGCCGGGCTGGGCAAGGGCAGGCCCTGGGGGAAGAGCTGCTGCCACACAGCCCCGGCCAGGGCTGAGCCCAGCACAGCAATTACCTGCTGTGCCTGTGCCCGTGTCTGGCTTTGCCTTCCTTCCTGCAGCAGGGGCCGGCACCGAAGATGGAGTGCTTCCTTCAAGAAATGCCACCTTCCACTGAAGCACTATGTCCATCTCTTGACAAAAGAAGGGAGACAGCTGCATCAGATGGAGCTGTTCCCCACTTGGGCAGTGGCATAAGAGGTAATATTTGTGAAATTTATGGAGCAGGAAAATGGCCAGATTACAGTAGCGTGATGTGAGCACTTCCACCTCCAAACAGCCACCCTTTTCCTAATCTGCAGGGCTGGATATAGTGGGGGATCTCAGGGTGTGTTACAGTTTGGGCTGCCTGTCAGCTGATGCCTTCCGGCAGAGGCTGGGCAGAAGCTGCAGCCAGGCCAGGCTGGGAAACAGCCCTGCAGGGTGTGAAAGCAGCAGCGGGGCAGCGAGGCTGCCATGGATACCTTCCTGCTGTGCCAGGCATGCTGTGTCCAGATGTGCAGCCAAAGACCCCGGCTGCTGAGTCCCAGGGGAAGCATGAGGGAAATGCACCCACCTTCTCTTGTCTGCAGGGCTTCCTTCAGCTCTTTCCTCATCTGTTTGGATGGTTGCAGGGACATCTTATCTGTTGTATCTTGGATTTTCCCTGTTGGAGTAACTTAGACAAAAATATTTCCATTTCCCAGCAATGGATCCTACAAAAGCATGGCTCAGCCTTTGAGGTCAGCAGGGACACACTACTCACCACTGTGATGGGAGCTGGGCTTGCGTATAGCATCCAAGGTAGGAGCTGGAGAAGCTGGAGAAGTCCTCCCTGTAGACACATCTGTAACACAACAGCCAGAGAAGCTTCTGTCACCTGCTTCCTGCCCGCTTGTCTACAATTCTTCCTTGGTGACACACCGAGAACATACCTGCAGGAGGCTCCAAGGGCTTCAAAACTTTATTCATCCAAGCTGATGGAGAAGCCTTCCCAGCCTCATCTAGAACGGAGCACAGATGAGAACACTTTCCAGGGTGTGCTGGGATCCCCTTCTGCCACAGGGAACTGGGCACTGCCAGGGGGTCGGCTAAGGCCGTGGGAGCCAGATGTGAATAGACATGGCCAAAGGTGCACAGGGGCCTGGGGAGATCTGGGCTGGCTCCTGGTCACTCTCCACACTCTTTCCCTGCCCTCAGCAACATCGCAGGGAGGGGTGGCTGGAGCAGCACAAGGCCCTGGGGCTCTCTCCCTCAGACACAGAGGAAATCCTCCCTAAATCCCTGAGGCAAACTGCAGCAGGCAGTGCCACAATTATGCCTCCCTACCTCCTTCTGTCCCTCCTGCCCTCCTTCTGTGGGGAAACACCCCAGATCCCAAGGGCCAACAGCCAGGCCCTCTCAGGACACACTGGAGCCTTGCTCTCCCCCTCTGTCCTTTCCCCACCCTGGGCACCCCGTGCAGTCACTGCCAGGTTTCAGGACATGTCTCCCACAGAGGGACCCCAGCAGGACTGCTCAGTACCCGAGTGCCCTGAGCCTGCTCGGGATAATTCCCCTGGTCTGTGCCGCTCTAGTCCAGGCTGTGCCCGCACTGCCAAGCAGCAGAGAGGGCAGCTCAAGCCTCAGCAGGGCTCAGGCCCAGAGGCACAGCAATTACCTCCTGTGCCTGTGCCTGGCATGGCCTCCCTTCCTTCAGCAGAGGCTGACATGGAGCCCCTGCTTCCTCCGGGAAATGCTTCTTTCTCCGCAGGCTCTCCTTTCATTTCTGGAGAATGCAAAAGAGACAGATGGATCAGATGGAAACATTCCTGACTGGCAATGGGGAAGGTGACAACTTCAGGAAGCATCCCTTGTGAAAGGAATGGATAAGGATCAGAAAACACCCAGGATTTTGGGACAACCCAAGGCTGCTTCCTTCCCCAAACAGCCCCAACATCTGATCTGCCTGGACACCAGGAAATTGCAGGGGATCTGAGGGTGGGCATGGACTGTGGTGCAACTGGGGCTGCCAGTCAGCTGATGCCAAATGCCTTCCTGCAGAGGCTGGGCAGAAGCTGCAGCCAGGCCAGGCTGGGAAACAGCCCTGCAGGGCGTGAAAGCAGCAGCGGGGCAGCGAGGCTGCCATGGATCCCTTCCCGCTGTGCCGGGCACGGCGTGTCCAGATGTGCAGCCAAAGCCCCTGGCTGCTGAGTCCCAGGGACAGCATGAGGGAAATGCACCCACCTTGCCTTCTCTGCAGACGTTCCTTCAGCATTTGCCACATGATTTCTAATGGGTCCAGGAATTTCTTGTCTGCCATGTCTTTGATCTCTTCTGGTGGAGGACCTTAAGAGAAAGTAGTTCCATTTCCCAGGAATGGATCCCACAAAATCAGGTCTCAGCCTTTGGGTTCAGCAGGGACACACTACTCACCCCTGCCATGGGAGCTGGGCTTATGTGCAGCATCCAAGTTAGTAGTTGGTGGAGTTGTCCCTGCAGACACGGCTGTAAAACAACAGCCAGGGAAGCTTCTGTCACCTGGTTCTTACCAGTCAGTCAAACATTACACCTTGGTGGGACAGTGAGAACATACCTGCAGAATGCCCAGAGGGCTTCACAACTTCAGAGCGCCAGGCTAATGGAGGAACCGTCCCAGGATCCCAGTCTGGAAGCAAACCAAGATGACAACTGTTTCCATTGTGTGCCAGGGCTGGCTCTGGCCCTGGGCTGGAGGCAGGGCTCCTGCTCGGGGCTGATCCTGTGCCTTGGGCCTCTGGGCACTCAGGGCCAGCTCCGCAGCAGCTGCAGCACCAGGGACGTTGCTGCACCAGTCCCGTTTCCCCGGGGCTCTGAACCTGCTCCAGAGGCCTGGAAGCCGAGGCGCCTCCAGCTTTGGCTGCTGCCGGGCCGGGCAAGGGCAGGCCCTGGGGGAAGAGCTGCTGCCACACAGCCCCGGCCAGGGCTGAGCCTGGCACAGCAATTACCTGCTGTGCCTGTGCCCGTGTCTGGCATTGCCTTCCTTCCTGCAGCTGGGGCTCGCATTGAAGATGGAGTGCTTCCTTCAGGAATTGCCACCTTCCACTGAAGCTCTATGTCCATCTCTTGACAAAGGAAGGGAGACAGCTGCATCAGATGGAGCTGTTCCCCACTTGGGCGGTGGCATCAGAGGTAATATTTGTGAAATTTATGGAGCAGGAAAATGGCCAGATTCCAGTGGCATGATGTGAGCACTTCCACCTCCAAACAGACACCCTTTTCCTAATCTGCAGGGCTGGATATAGTGGGGGATCTCAGGGTGTGTTACAGTTTGGGCTGCCTGTCAGCTGATGCCTTCCGGCAGAGGCTGGGCAGAAGCTGCAGCCAGGCCAGGCTGGGAAACAGCCCTGCAGGGCGTGAAAGCAGCAGCGGGGTAGCGAGGCTGCCATGGATCCCTTCCTGCTGTGCCGGGCATGGCGTGTCCAGATGTGCAGCCAAAGACCCCGGCTGCTGAGTCCCAGGGGAAGCATGAGGGAAATGCACCCACCTTCTCTTGTCTGCAGGGGTTCCTTCAGCTCTTTCCTCATCTGTTTGGATGGTTGCAGGGACATCTTATCTGTTGTATCTTGGACTTTCCCTGTTGGAGTAACTTAGAGAAAAATAGTTCCATTTCCCAGCAATGGATCCTACAAAAGCAAGGCTCAGCCTGTGGGGTCAGCAGGGACACACTACTCACCACTGTGATGGGAGCTGGACTTGAGTGCAAAATCCAAGGTAGGAGCTGGAGAAGTCCTCCCTGTAGACACATCTGTAACACAACAGCCACAGCAGCTTCTGTCACCTGCTTCCTGCCCGCTTGTCTACAATTCTTCCTTGGTGGCACACTGAGAACATACCTGCAGGAGGCTCCAAGGGCTTCAAAACTTTATTCATCCAAGCTGATGGAGAAGCAACCTCATCTAGAACGGAGCACAGATGAGAACACTTTCCAGGGTGTGCTGGGATCCCCTTCTGCCACAGGGAACTGTGCACTGCCAGGGGGTCGGCTAAGGCCGTGGGAGCCAGATGTGAATAGACATGGCCAAAGGTGCACAGGGGCCTGGGGAGCTCTGGGCTGGCTCCTGGTCACTTTCCACACTCTTTCCCTGCCCTCAGCAACATCCCTGGGAGGGGTGGCTGGAGCAGCGCAGGGTTCCGGGGTTCTCTCCGTCAGACACAGAAGAAATCCTCTCTAAAACCCCGGCGAAAACTGCAGCAGGCAGTGACACAGGTATCCCTCCCTCCCTCTGTCCCTCCTGTCCTCCTTCTGCTGGGACAGCTCCCAGATCCCAAGGGCAAACAGCCAGGCCCTCTCAGGACACACTGGAGCCTTCCTCTCCCCCTCTGTCCTTTCCCCACCGTGGGCACCTCGTGCAGTCGCTGCCAGGTTTCAGGACATGTCTCCCATGGAGGGACCCCAGCAGGACTGCTCAGGACCCGAGTGCCCTGAGCCTGCTCAGGATAATTCCCCTGGGCTGTGCCGGTCCAGTCCAGGCTGTGCCCGCACTGCCAATCAGCAGAGAGGGCAGCTCAAGCCTCAGCAGGGCTCAGGCCCAGAGGCACAGCAATTACCTCCTGTGCCTGTGCCTGGCATGGCCTCCCTTCCTGCAGCAGAGGCTGGCACGGAACCACTGCTTCCACCGGGAAATGCTTCCTTCTGCACAGGCTCTCCTTTCATTTCTGGAGAAGGAAAAGGGACAGCTGGATCAGATGGAAACATTCCTCATTGGGAATGAGCCATGGATGCCATCCCGCTGTGCCAGGAACCATGCGTTCAGATGTGCAGCCAAAACCCCCGGCTGCTGAGTCCCAGGGGAAGCATGAGGCAAATGCACCCACCTTGTCCTCCCTGCAGCATTTTCTTCAACACTTGCCTCATCTGTTTGGATGGTTCCAGGGATATCTTCTCTGCTGTGTCTTGCATCTTCCTCTTTGGAGGAACTTAGAGAAAAATATTTCCATTTCCCAGGAATGCATCCCACAAAAGCAGTGCTCAACTTGTGGGGTCAGCAGGGACACACTACTCACCCCTGCCATGCAGACTGGTCTTGTTGGCAATAACCACCAACGTACGTATGAATCTCCTCCCTGTAGACACACCTGTAACTCAACAGCCACAGAAGCTTCTGCCATCTCTGCTGAGCTGCACGGGCACCACTGAGCCGCAGCAGCGGTGAGGGGATCGTGCAGGGTGTGGGCACACACGTGCATGGTTCTGTGCTGGCACCTGCAGCGCTGCCTCCCTGGCCCAGCTTTGGGCTCTGAGCTGGCAGCCCTCCCAGGGGAAAGGCCTTGACCTACCCTCAGCATATCCCAGAGCCTCAGTCCTGGATGTGGGGCCTTCACCAGCAGGTTCAGCTGCAAAGAAAGGCAGGACAGAAGAGCTCCTGTGGCACTGCAGGAGATCCTCAGGCTGCCCACAAGGCTCAGCCCCGGGGCACAGCCCTAGGCCCGGCCCCTTCCCTCTCTGCTCTTCTCTGTGGCTGCACAGAGCACATGGAAGGACACACTGGCATTGCACACGGGAGGAAGATTGAAAGCTAAATGCTCCTTCCTCCCAATGACAGTGATCCTGTGGGAGCCCTCAGGGCTCCAGAAGGGAGCAGGGCAAGGTTTCCAGATTCTTTCAACCTTAAGATTATGTTAAGGGAAATGGTTTGTAAGTGAGCTTTTGTTGCATTAATCCTGATTATTCACTCAGGAAAGACAGAATGAAAACTTGCCTCTAGCATCCTCAAAGAACTTCAAACCATCATTCATCAGGACTTCCTGAAAACCCATGTCACGATTCCAGTCTAGAAGGGAGCAGAGATCAGAACCATTTCCATGGTGTGCTAGGATCCCCTTCTGCCACAGGGAACTGGGCAATGCAGGGGTGTTGGGTAAGGCTGTGGGAGCCAGATGTGAATGGACATGGCCAAAGCTGCACAGGGGCCTGGGGAGCTCTCCAGCCTCTTAGCAGGCCCTTTGCAACATCTCTGGAGGGGTGGCTGGAGTAGCCCAGGGCCCGTGGGGTCTCTCTCCCTCCCACAGAGGAAACCCTCCCTAAAGCCCTGGGCAAAACCATCCCCAGCGCTTCCCAGGGAGCAGGGAGCGCTGTCCCGGGAAAGGGCAGCCAGGCTGCCGGCTCACCTGCTCGCCGCGCTTGCAGCGGAGCAGCCTGGGCAGCCCTGGCAGGCAGGGCCACAGCCAGGAGCAGCAGGAGTAGGAGGCGCAGAGCAAGGGCCATGGTGCCTTGTCCTCCGCCAGTCCCGCAGCTCTTGCTGCCACCGCTGTCCCAACGTCAGCACCGCTGCTGCCACCGCTGCTGCTGCCGCAACAGTTGTGCTCAGGGACTGACTGCTGGCTCCTTGTGCTGCTGTGCAACCACGGGGTCTGGCACCTCTGGCGCCTCTGTGACCTCAGGGCCTGCTGAGAGCTCAGCCTGCTGTGACCCCAGAGCCCTTCTGTGACCTCATGGCCTCAGCTGTACCCCCAGAGTGTGCGCCCGTCCGCATGAATGGACTGCCCTGATTGTAAATGGTTTGCTTCATCAAAGGGCCATTGCTCAGCAAAACCTTTCTTTTGCCTGCTGACATTGCTGGTCAGGCTGCGTCCCTCAAGATGCTCTTGATTGTTGCAGTTCAAATTTATTTTATTGATTTCATTTTAAGTGTTGTTTAAGGGCTCTGTTGTGCCCCCATTTTTTTCCTGAGTTGGTTCACCTGTGGGTTTTACCCTCCCTCCAAACTGTCCCTCGTGTCCTTCCCCACCCCTTGTTCCAGCTCTTTCCCTGCCTCTCAAGGCAACCCAGCCCCTCGGTTCCCAACCTTTGGGCCAATCCCTGACTGCAACTCCCCTCTGGCATTCCCCTACTCCTGGGAGCCCCACTGGCCCTTGTGACCCATCCTCTCCACCCTCCTACCCCAATTGGCCCCAGACACTTGATGTAATCCCCTCACTCCTCTCCTGAGGATTCCCTATTTGTGGATGCATTGTTTGCATCCACCCCATGACTTGTATGTGTACAAAACCCCTTGGGGGCAGTACAGCTAGGGGCTTCTCATCCTGTTCTCTTCACCTGGACTAAGGTGTTCCTTGCAGAACCTGAAGACAGAACGCCTCCTCCTTTCTCCTGTGCCTCGTCCCTCTCGTGGCTTGTGTCTGACACTGGAGAGCAACTGGCACTAAAGGCTCTGCCTCTGGTAAATCCCCATAGCGAGGCAGTTCCCGACTCCTGCCATAGTGCCGGAGTTCTAAGAGCTAGCCCAGGTTCCAGCACTCACTTCACTAATGTACCGAATGCCCCTTCTTCAGAGCCTGCTCTGGTGCTCTGCCAGCTCACACAGCAGAGTGTGATTCACATACTGCAGCCCAGAGTTAGGTTGTTGCAACATTGAAATGGGTGTGCTTGGCAGGATGGCTGGGCATAAATCACTACAGAACTAAAGCAAATGTGTGCACAGTCCCAGGCTGGACTTGAATAGACACAGGAATTGTGGAAAGATGAGGACAAGATAGCAGAAAACAATGGAAAAACCAGCTGAAAAGGAGGACATGCTGACATGATCCGTCCTAAGGACGTGATTCGTGGAGGTTCTTTTTCACTGATCTCAGGGTGCAAAAACTGACACGACGACACGACAAGGGGATTTGCAGTAAAATCAAAATACATATACTTTTATTAAATAGCCATAGCAAAGATGTGTTAGAGAGAAGGGGAAAGAAGAAAGGGAAAAGAATAAGGAAAAGAAAAAGAAGAGAGGGAGGGCAAGGAGGTATATAGCCACCAGACGTGCGGATGACAAAGTCCCTGGAAGTCCGGTCGACGAAGAGGCCTGTCTTCCTCACGTCAGGGGAGATCTCAAAGGTATCAGTCAGGTCTAACCTTCTTTATAGTCCTTTTGAAATGGGGGAAGGGGACCCATTTCAAAATAGTCTATGGATAAAGGGTACAAGGAGTCCATCAGTAGTCCATCAGGAACAGGTGTCGTCAGCAGCAGATGTCTTAGGCAGGAACCATTGTCTTCTCGGTCCAGTGGTCGCTTGCAAAACTTGCTCCGGTCCCCACGCATACCTTCCCTCACCCTACGGTGGGGATTTCAGTCTTAGTCCTTTTGGGAAAAGAGGGGAGCTTTTCCATGTAGGGGTCGCACGTCTCAGTCCTTGAGGGGAGAACCTTCTCCCATCTCAGTCCATCTGTCACGGTGGTTGATGTACGGTGAATGGAGGGTCCTTTTGTGGTGACCTCCAGGAAGGTCATTCCAGAGAGAAAGTCCGGCCAAGTCAGAAGGGTGGAGAAATTCCAGCCCTAGCATTGCTAGGTGATGCAGGCGAAGGAGAGTACACTGCCCCTTCTTGGGTGCAGTGTTCCATGAGTTGAGCAAACACACCCGTAGGCAATAATCTGGCTTGGTGGACCAGAGAGACCTGGATTTTCAGAACAGGATCTTTCCCTCTCCCCGGTGGTCTTGGCTTTCATGACGATCGAGAGGCAAAAAATGAGGGAAGTTTCGGACAGACTCTCACACGACCCCGTGACTCACGATTGTCTTGAAAGGATCTTCATCAGCAGGTCTTCAAGTCTCCTTCACGCTGGTAGCATACCTCAGAAAATAGGGACAGTATGACAGAGGGAGAGGAAAAGAGGAAAAAAAAAGATAAGAAGAAATAAAAGAAGAGCAAAAAAGAGAAGCAATTAGCAAAACAAAATCAAAACAATTTTTTAGCAAATAATTAAATAATAATTGAAAATGATCAAAATAATAATTGGAACAAAATCACAAATTATTATCTTAAATAATTGAAAAATCACAAATGGTAATCAAATAATCAAAATAAAATCATAAATGGTCAAAAGTAAAAGTAATAATAAAATGAATATAAATTTAACAAAGTCACAAAATGGAAGATAAAAAGTTATTTCAAAACACATCTACTGATTCATAATCGTCTTGTGTCAATTGTCTTGGGGACATCCATAGTAAAAAGGACATCGGCCAAATTGTGTGCATTAATTATGGACGTCAGTCTTGTTAACCGTTTCATCATTCTCCAATTCATGACAAACAAGATTGCTGACAAAACAAAACCAATCGAAACCAGGATCAAAAGGACAACAATAGGATGACACATGGTGTTCAGGACACTTGTGGCAGTTGGTGACCACCCAAAAAGAGTATCCCACCACTTGTGCTCGGCATCTCTCTTTACTCTTTCCCATGACACGGTGTATTTGTTTTACATTGTGATGAACAGTTACTAGGGTCTTCTGCCCATCTTTCTTGATCTTTCCCAGAATCTCAGCCAAGTCTTGGTGGAGCAGCAACTGCTTTACCAAAGTGAGGTTCATCCCAATTGGAGTAGGTATCAATTTGTGAATCAGGGTGTAATTAGATTGCAAAAGTTGGTGAGAGGTAACTGGAGCTACATAAGAGAAATCACATCCTACAATTCTGGTAAAATTACAAGCACAGAAATTTGAATGATTCTTAGTATCCACTACTACATTTTCTACAAATACAAGATCACAGGCAGTTCTAAAGCACGCACATCCATTGCCTATGTATATGAGAACTGTTTCAGAAGTCTCGTTAGGATGTATTTCAAAGTGACAGATATTCTGCTCTGTGTCCACACAGATGTCCTGGGCTATGATTCCATTGCTTTCACAGATGAACCCTTGTTGTTCACGGACAATACAAGATTCCAGATTGACAGTTTGCCATTTGTTGTTAATCTGGCGGGCCCATTCCTTATGCTCCGAAGGATAGAGGATAGCTCCGTCATGATTTATCCCTAATGCTATAATAGGAAAAACCAAATGTACTGAAGCACTACGTATGGTTAACACAAAAGCTGTGGCCGTGTTTGAAATGGGGTTATAAGTGAAATTCACCAAATTCCACCAGGATTGGAATTCTCTTTCAAAGTCAGTAGCACTGTCCCAGATTATTTTTCAAATTTCAGTGGGAAAAGTGCCTTCTTCACCTTCTTTTATAATTGAGGCAGCAACTGACTGCATCCACAATTGAGCCTGAATACAGCTGAGAGCCAAAGAAACATTATTTTGTGTGGCATTGAGTGCATCAATCACCAATTTGTGGTCGTTTACATTTACCTTTTCCCAATTTGGTAGTATGTTTGATAGCAGTCACTGATGTGTTAAGGATGATTGCAGTGGTTGCTGTAATTTGGTCAGATTTTCACTCATAGCGGCCAATTTGTTCAAGTTTACTTAATTTACATGTTAAGTGTAATATTATCACTTTGTGTTACCATAAAGGGAAAGGAAAACAATATATTTGTTGTATAATGCTAGTGTTATCATGGTTTCTCAGGTCTTCATGTCCCATGGAGTTCTTCTGTAAAAAATAAGCACAACAGAATCTGCCACGAAGAGGCAGAAAGAGTTAGAACAATGGGATTGTCAGAGAGGTTTTTAACACCAGTGGTACTTCCCCTACAATAGGGGGTGGTCCACCAAAAACAGGTTGTCCAGGGTAATGTGCTGGGTTCTTGAAATCATCTGGTCTGTGTAGTGAAGGAATTATGCTTGGAGCTGTCAGGCAAAAAGCAGTGATTTTAGGACACCCATTTGCCCCCCATCTATCGTAAGGGGTGTGAGAAGTCCATTCAACCCCTTCACCTTTTGCCCAATCCTGTGCACTTTTGACTGTAAAGTGAGAAACATTATCAGATTGAATTTCTTGTGGGGTTAGGAAAATTCCAAACCATCCCTGTATTGCTTTAACAGTATTATTTCCTGTAGCTCTTTTAAAAGCATTGGCCTGAAACAACACAAATACAAGTGCGGCATAGGACTTGATGTTAATACTGACAAGAAAATAATTCTGTCCCTTACACTGGAAAATACTACAAATGGTTAACAGTTCCTCTACCTGAGCACTGCCTTCTCCCTCTCTGTTAGCAGAAGTGGGGAAGAAAGGAGGGGTTGCTTTAATCACAGAGGCAAGCTTGTTTTGGCTGCTACCCAAGCTCTCAGTTTCTTGTATTGCTAAGTTTTTTTTCTACTCCTGTGAGAGTTAAGCCAACCACAGACAAACCTCTTTCCCAGGTAGAGTATCTTCTCTCAGCATCTTTGAAACCATGGGAATAAAAACCAATGGGCCTTGTTGAACCCTCGGGACCCCGCTGCCCAATGTGTACTGATAACCCTGAGGAGGCAAATCCCCACTCTACCTGAAAGGGATCTGTAGGATGGATAGGGTCCAGTGCTTGGTGAGCTGTTGCTTCAAAAATCAGCGATTGCAGTGCTTTCTCTTGAGAAAGACTCCAATCCCATTTTATCCCTTTTCTCGGCAAGTCATAAGAGGGAACAAATGGGTTATTCTGGTTACTAAGAAGTTTATCTGGTGTTTCTATAGGGGACATAGCTGCTATGGGTTTTTGAGGGAAAATTGCTATAGGTTTAAGTGTTTCTGTAAACCTTTGAATTAAAGAGGTCATAATTTTAGACTTTACAGGTGATTGCATTGGTGACTCATAGCTTGTAGCTGGTTTTCTTTCATGCATTATTTGCAAGCAGGCAGCTTTGTGAATGTTTTCCAGGAGTTGGTTAGGGGTACCAGCTATGGTTAAAAGGTTTCCCCTTTCCGAGGGGTTAAGCCCCTCTGTCCAATAAGCTATATGCTGAATTAGGGACCATGGGATGCGTCTGTCTCCCGTTGGTAAGAACACTCCATGTCTCCAGTACCCACCGGCTTCTTGTTCTGACAAATGTGTTTGAACTTTCCCAGTGAGAGATTTTGTTTCAGTTTTGTGGGAGAGAAGCCCATACTGCTTTGCAAGTTTTGTTAATTCAGTAGCAGTGTATGGGATTTCTTTAGTGATTATATGTGGGTCAAAATCCTCATCATTAATATAGTTGCATTCTGTTTTAATTTGAGGTTTCATGCTATTGCAACAACAGTGTTCCCCAAAATTTTTCATCAGAACTAATTCTTTTTGGGGGTAATTTTGATTAAGGTGAGACGTTTCCTTCTCCTCTCTTTCTTTTGAGGAATCAAAGTTCTGTGAATTTTTAACATGTACCTCTCTCAAGGCAGCCCGTAATAAATTATTTTCATTTCTTTCTTCATCTAATTGTTTTTGCAAAACTCCAACTAAGTTTTGAAGGGAGTCTATTATAGCATTTTCCTCACTTCTTCGCTTAAAGCGAGTTTCTATGGCTGCTGTGAGGCAGGCTCCCAAAACTGAGCAGAGGATGGTTTTATCTTTACCAAGTTTAAATTTTGTTTCATGCTGCAAGAACATATTCTATCAACAACATTTTCTAAATTAAACCAATTGCTCTTTGCCCAGGCCTCTCCGCCTGGTGAAGGTTTTGCATTGTGTTTAGCAAGTAGTGTGTAAAATTCAGTTTTTGCCTTGGCACCAAAATCTTCATTCATCTTGTGAAGGGACTAGGGACCACAACAGGGAGGTGTTTTCAGTTACACAATCACACACTGTGTTTTCCCTTCACTCAACTTTTTCCCTGGGTGGCTGAAGAGACAGAGTCAATCTGGGAGGCCCTGCTTAGTTTCTTCAAGGTGTCTCTTCCTTCCCAGACAGTTAAACACTCACACACAGTTGAAGAGACAGAGTCAATCTGGGAGGCCCTGCTTAGTTTCTTCAAGGTGTCTCTTCCTTCCCAGACAGTTAAACACACTCTTACAACAGAAACAGGGTTTTTTTTGTTGGTTTTTTTTTTTCCTTTTGCACCAAGAGATCTTTTGTGATATTCTGGAGACAGAACCCTCAAAAAGAGTTTGGAGAATGCGTTTTCCGCCTTGGTTTGTGCAGTATGCGGGAAATTCGAATCACAGCCCTTGCTTTCTAAATCCCTTCAACCCCTTGCGGGAAACTTGACAGTTTAGGTGCGGCTGCCGTGAAACGTCCTTCCCCTGTTACAAACTACACGTAACCTGCAGACTCCTCCGTCCCCAGAACCCAAGATCCGTGACCCAAGATCCAATTTATGACACGATCCGTCCTAAGGACGTGATTCGTGTAGGTTCTTTTTCACTGATCTCAGGGTGCAAAAACTGACACGACAAGGGGATTTGCAGTAAAATCAAAATACATATACTTTTATTAAATAGCCATAGCAAAGATGCGTTAGAGAGAAGGGGAATGAAGAAAGGAAAAAGAGTAAGGAAAAGCAAAAGAAGAGAGGGAGGGCAAGGAGGTATATAGCTACCAGATGTGCAGATGACAAAGTCCCTGGAAGTCCGGTTGACGAAGAGGCCTGTCGTCCTCACGTCAGGGGAGATCTCAAAGGTATCAGTCAGGTCTAACCTTCTTTATAGTCCTTTTGAAATGGGGGAAGGGGACCCATTTCAAAATACTCTATTGATAAAGGGTACAAGGAGTCCATCAGTAGTCCATCAGGAACAGGTGTCGTCAGCAGCAGATGTCGTAGGCAGGAACCATTGTCTTCTCGGTCCAGTGGTCGCTTGCAAAACTTGCTCCGGTCCCCACGCATACCTTCCCTCACCCTACGGTGGGGATTTCAGTCTTAGTCCTTTTGGGAAAAGAGGGGAGCTTTTCCATGTAGGGGTCGCACGTCTCAGTCCTTGAGGGGAGAACCTTCTCCCATCTCAGTCCATCTGTCACGGTGGTTGATGTACGGTGAATGGAGGGTCCTTTTGTGGTGACCTCCGGGAAGGTCATTCCAGAGAGAAAGTCCAGCCAAGTCAGAAGGGTGGAGAAATAACAGCACTAGCGTTGCTAGGTGATGCAGGCGAAGGAGAGCACACTGCCCCTTCTTGGGTGCAGTGTTCCATGAGTTGAGCAAACACACCCGTAGGCAATAATCTGGCTTGGTGGACCAGACAGACCTGGATTTTCAGAACGGGATCTTTCCCTTTCCCCGGTGGTCTTGGCTTTCATGACGATCGAGAGGCAAAAAATGAGGGAAGTTTCGGACAGACTCTCACACCTTGTCATCTCCTTTGCTTCTTGCATTCCCTTGCTGCAGGGATGGCAGCAATCAGGCTGTCAGAAGAGGCTTAAGAGAGGCTCCGCTGATTGCAGAAATGGATGCTGCCCAAAGGGAAAAAGAAACAAAAGAAACCAAATTAAAAGAGACAAAGGAAAAAGGAACCATTTTTCCAAACTGAGTTCCTAACAGGGTTGAGCTGGATTCCTCCAGCACCCAGAAATACACAGACATGGGACTGAGGGCACCAGCAGCACGTCTGCCTTCATGTCCACCATGCTGCTGTCACAGGCAAACACGGCCCAGAACTGCACTAGTCCATTCCTCATGGTGTCGTCACTTGCTGGGATTTTTGTCCTGCTATCACTGTGGGATTGCTGCTTGCTGTCCTAAGGATTTATTCCTTTCAGGAAAGTCAACAGACTTATTCAAGCTCCTCTTTTCTACAGACATGGGCTCTTTGAGTGTCCAAGAGAGATGTGGGGTATAAGGCATTCCTCAAGAGACTCCCAAGAGCTCTGAAAAATGTTGATCCCACGTGTTGATCTCAGGAAAGCTGGACATGCAGGTTTTCAGCAGCAAGCCAGGAGCAAGGACACAAGCATCAGGGTGCAGATGTGCTCAGCTCTGGTTTGCAGGAAGAGCAGTGTCTGCCTCAGCACGCCCCACTCCCTCCTGTGCTGGCTGGCATCTTCCTTCACAGCAGGCACAGCCAAGGAAGTGGCCTGGTCACCAGCTCCTTGTCTGCCACCAAACCTGGCAGCAAAGCCACAGCCATTCTCATCTACTTGATGGGGCAAGGCAGCACATGGGGCTGGCACAAATCCTGCACAGCTGTGCCTGTTTGGCTGGCAGAAACCTCCAAGGGTGGGCCAGGCGGGACAAGCTGGGTGCTCTCGGATGCTCACAGTGAGCTCCACCCCAGCTCCCCCATTCCCACAGACCAATCTAAAACCTCTTGGCAGGGACTGCTTTCATTGTGTTCCTCAAGCCCCATCCCCAGCATTGCAATACTTCAGTTCCTTTGCTACCAGGCAAACCTGAATACAGCACCTGAGAGCAAAAGAGGGACACAGAAATGACCAGAAGGTGGGAGCTCTCCTCTGAGGAAGGGCTGGGAGCCTTGTGCCTGTTTATCCTGGAGAAGAGCAAGCCCCAAGGAGACTTTTCAATATTTTCAGGGACTTCTAGGAAAGTTGGGGACATTTCTTTTAGCAGGGCCAATTGCAAGAGGACAAGGGGGAACGGCTTTAAGCTAAAAGACACTCAATTCAGATTGGCTCTGAGGAAGAAACTGTTTGTGAGGAGAGTGCTGGAACACTGGCACAGGCTGCCCAGAGAGCTGGGAGGAGCCCCAACCCAGCAACATTCAAGCTCCGCTTGCATGGCCCTCTGAACAACCTGATCTACTTGAAGATGTCCTTGCCAGTGGCTGGAGTTCTGGGCTAGATGACCTTCACTGGGCCCTTCTAACCTCAAGCAGTCAAGATCCTACTTGGTTTTCATTGGAAAAGCACCCAGAGTGGAGATTACTCTGTGGGGGGCCCATCTGATTCCCTGGAGTTTGGCCAAGGAGCAAACCCTGGCAGGGAACAGCTGTTTGGCCCGCAGCCGCTTTGCCTTGTACCTGCAGAAGTTCCTTGGCAGAGCCTCGCCTGTC
Organism: Passer domesticus; assembly: GCF_036417665.1. NCBI lineage: Eukaryota > Metazoa > Chordata > Aves > Passeriformes > Passeridae > Passer > Passer domesticus. The sequence goes on along the minus strand of NC_087479.1, from coordinate 72,776,428 downwards.
CACATCCATCTGCAGGCAGCAGCCCAGAAATTCACACAAGCCAGGGGGTAGCCTGGGCTTTTGCAGATTTGGAACCCCTTGCTTGCCTATCAGGTAGCTGGCCTGAGGCAAAAGGAAACATGAGACTCTATGTGATTCTTCCATATCCTTCAGGGCTCACCTAGACCCCATCTTTAAAACTCCACTCTGCAGTGGCAATTTCTTGCCCAGCAGATGCTTAGAGATGAGCCTTCTCTCCCAAAGGAAAAAAGGCCCCAGTGCAGCCCCAGCTATTCCAGCACCAGGTCTTGCCTTGACGGCTGATGTGAGCCCCAGAGACCTTTTTTGAAGTGGCCCTTGCTGGAAGCACTTCAAGCTGTGGGAATGGGATTTTCTCTAATGGACTGAGAGCAGAAGGACACGACTATCTGAGCACATTTCCACCTTACCTTGACACTGGTCTCCTGCATATAAGGAGCCTCTCCTGTGGCCATTTCTATTCCCGCAATGCCAAGGGACCAGGTGTCCACTTTGGGGCCGTAAGGCTCTCTTCTCACCACCTCGGGTGCCATCCAGTAAGTGGTCCCGACCATCGACCTCCGTTTCCTGTGCCCAGGGCTGAGCACAGCACAGAGGCCAAAATCAGCTGAGGAGGAAAACAAACACTGCTTCAAGTAGGAAACCAAGGAAAAGGGCTTCTCACTCTCAGTCCCAGAACGCAGTGCTTAATGGAGCTGGAAAAGCAGCTGGGCTCTCCTTCCTCAGGGCTGCAGCCAAGGACATGGGCAATTGTACAGGTAACAACCCGCCCAGGATTCCCACAAAACCTTGGCTTTTCCTCATTGCCCTGAACGTTTACACTGTAACTCCCTCCCTTTGGAAGGAACACCCACAAACCAAAGTTACTCTGGATACCTGGTTGCTCTCTAGACCACTCAGCACCTTCCAGCTGCGGCCTGGGCTTGCACAGCGCTCCCTGCACTCTCAGCAGCCACTGCTGGCACCCGGCACCTCTCCAAAGCAGCCCCACACCGCCTCCCGCAGCGCCGCGCCTCAGCAGGAATACCCACCCAGCCTGACGGAGCCATCCCAGCCCAGAAGGATGTTGTCACTTTTGATGTCTCTGTGGATCACCTGCTCGGCATGAAGGAAAGCCAGGCCTTGCAGGCACTGCCAGGGGAAAAAGAAACAGGAGGCCAAAAGTTACCCTGATCTGATTTCATCACATGCAAAAGGAGGCTGCTCCTGAAGATTCACAGATCTCCAAGGAGCAGTGAGTGCTAGCAGGAGGAAGAGCTTGCTGCTGCAGCACTAGGAGAGCAGGATCTTTCCAAGGGAAGGCATATTAGCTTTGGAGGGGGAAGCATCAGTCAGTCGTTGCTCCAGACTGTCCCCTGCAAAGCCAGTCAGAATGAGCGCTGCTGCAGCGGATGCGCTCTCCCCGTCCGGACGACAAACAATGGTTTGCCAAAAGAGGAAAACGTCCCTGCCTTGGATACCAAGGGGATCACTGTCGGTCGGGAGACTGGAGGACAAGGGTTCTACGGCTGCCTCGACAGCAGACTTGGAAGTAGCTCTTTTGTCAGTTTTCAGCAGCAAGCACCATGCTGGGTGCCATGCCATCCTTTGGAGTGGAGACCTGTGACAGATGAGTCTCTCTTTGGCTTGGCCTCTGGTTTAAAACTCTCACAGCAGCACCTTTGCACTTACAGGCAAAGAAGGCAGTGCAGAAAGGCTCTGGGCAAAGGCTTGGGGAGGCAAAGTGCAGAACAGAAAATAAAAAGGAAAAAGAGACAGAGAGTTCAATGATGGTGGATAAGAGTGAAGAACAGAGTACAGGAAGGGCAGGGACACTGGCAGGCAGTTCAGTCCAGATGCTCTTTCTTCTCTGAAGCAGAAGAGCAACACAGAAAGAAAGCTCTGAACATGGAATCACTCCCTTTGCAGTGCTTTCAAAGGACTAGCCTTGTCCAAGCCATCCCAAGCACAAGCAGGACCCCTTACCTCCCGACACACTGTTGCTATGTGTCCTACAGCCATCCTTCTCACGGTGACCACATCAGCTAAGGAGCCTCCATCCATATATTCCAACACCAGCAGGACAGCCTCATCCACAAGGTAGCTGCAAGAGGAAAGCAACAGCATGGAGCTGAACGTGCACAGCTAAATTGCTGTGGGGAAGAAAAGACTACAGCTGAGTTTTGTTTCCAGGTCACTGGTAAATGAAGATGGAATCAAATGAAGACACACTCCACCTAGGCTAGCCAGTGCCTGCCATCTGTGCCACCTAAAGGAGGAAGGCACATCCATGGAAAAGGAGACGGCTTAGGTGGCAAGCAGTGGGAAAAGGAGGTTCAGTGAGGAAAAAGATAAATCTGGAAGTGGACACATCCCAGCAGCTGCTTCATCATCTTCAGACACAAATTGCACCATTCCCTCCAGCAGCAAGGAGACACAGTTTTCACAGCTTTTACTAAAGGCAAGTGGTTGTGCAGCACTGCCAACACCCTTTGGAAAACCTTGCAGAAAGGACAGTCACAAACAGGAAAATAATTTCAGACCTGGCAAATTATGTGTCTCCTAGCCTAGTCTTTTGGCATGCAAGGCTATGGAAAATAGTGGGAACAGCACAAGGTGCATAACCTCTGGCATGTTTTCTCCTCCAACACTTAGGAAAAAATCATGCCCCAAACCAGCAAAACCACATGCAGCAAGTGAACATACAGGCTGCTGGCTTAGTAAGAGAGCCAGGTTTCTGAGAGCAATCTTCAAGCTGTTTATGTAAGGAAGCATTCATGGGGACAGAATGCAAACTCCTCCCATGCCTGGTGCAGGAGTGGATTGATGTTCATTGAAAGATCCATTTTCTGCCAGTGGCTAAAGAGCTTTTAAATCTTTGCCTTGCAAGTATGGAAATGAACGTTCCCAAAAAATCACCAGAACTACTTACCTTTTTAAGTAGCTGACAATATTGGCGTTCTTATTTTCTCTCATGAGCAGGATTTCTTTTAATACTCCCTCACAGCCCTGGTGCTGGAGATAAAGTTCCTTTACAGCCACCTACAATGACATTCAAAAGCTCTTAGGGACAGACATGACCAGAGCCTCTTTGTCTGGCACTCATGGGCCTGGATGCCTTGTCACCTCGGAAAAAAGGGACTCTAAACCATCAACCACAAAGCGCTAACACCACCCTCTGCACCTGCAGGCTTCTCAAACAGACTTTATTTAGCACTACTATTATCATTTACACACGCTTTGGAAGCCAAAAGTAATTTTTCTCCTGTGAAGAGATGGCTGCCAATTCAATTGTGTGCCAGAGTAAACACATAAAACATGATGGGGAAAATGCTGTCAAAAAAGAACTGCAAAGTGACTCAAGGTAAAGTTACAATCCCAGCACATCCTCACTTCTTCAGTTTGGCTTTTGCAACTTTGAAGAACAATCTTTAGACTTGAAATTATTGAATGGGTTTAAAAATGAATACCTCTTTCTGTGGTACACTATGGATGTGCCCCAAGTTCTAAGCACAGGGCTTGGGGCTTTTGGACGCCTCCGAGACCTCCCTCCAAGTGCAGTTTCTGAGCACAGCTCTGCAGCTGGATAAGGAACTACCTTCTCTAATTCCTTACTATTAAGGAAGATGGAATGTATTTCCTGAGAGTCAAAAAGGAGAATTCAGGACTTGGAACTTCTAGCCCCAAAGAGCAGCAAGACTCTCCAAGACACCACCATGCCTGTTCAGAACAGAGAGCATCTCTCTAGTGGAACACAGGATCAACACAAGGTTGTATTATTTAAGGCTCTTCATCAACTTCTTCTCATTCATCTGTGCACGTGTCTCTCTGTGTCTCTGTGTGTGTAGGTGTGTGTGTATGTGAACTAGGTTCCCTAGGACTGAAAGGCAAAACTGTGCTCCAGACAAGATCTCTCTTTCTGAAGGGCTTGCATTGTATTTTCCAACTGAATCACGTGATAGAAAACAAAATATCTGTGTCTGATCCTGGGCTTAAGAGGAATTGGGCTGGAATGATGGCTCTTGCCATCAGCTAATCTATGCATATTTATCCAGTAAGTCCAAGCTAGCGTGTCCTCTGAAAGACACCACGGCCATCCTTGCATTCATTCAGGTAGGTAGGAAGGACAAAGTCTGTCCCAAATGCATTTTGCAGCCTGCCTCTAGACAGACTGCTTCTGCAGAACAGCCTCTGCAGCAAAGACAGGCGGCCCAAAGCTCTGGCCACAGATCACATCACAGGGAAAGCACTCAAGAGCTGCAAGATCTGCATGGGCACTCACCGCTTGTCCTGTGGCAGTGTCGAAGGCCTTATAAACAGCTCCAAAGCCCCTAGAATCAGAACAGTGGCAAGAACAGAGAAGTTGTTCAGTGCTGAGGAGCAAAAGGCAGCCCAGGCAGGAGCTCTGTGCTGCCTGCAGTGTCTCTAAAACACTGGGCTTTGTCTACTCTTCAGCCAAGGGCACAGCAGCCCAGCAGCCCTCTGCCATGCAGAGTGTCCAAGAGAAAAGCTGGCTCCCACAGGAAGAAAAAGGGCTGCTAGAATTCTCCAATACACACACTAACTTATGCATGTGGGGGGTTTTCTTTGCCTTTTTCTTCTTGTATCTCTGCCTGTGACGTGCCTTTCCAGGCAATGAAACACACAGTGCTGCTGGGCCTTCTCACTGCTCTCCTTTCATCCTACCTGCCAAACTCAGGCAATGCCACACAGCCTTTCTTATTTTCCTGACCACTGAATATTGTTTCCAGAAAAATACTACTAAGAAATGCTACTGAGAGCTGTTATCTGACAGCTGTCTGGTGGGAAACAACACACAAAACCTGCTCTCTCAGCTTTTCCTTCCTTCATGAGTGTGGCCATATTACTTTGAATCATACAAAACCATGTCTCCTGGGAAAATAGGCAAACTGGTGCCCCATCTTGGAGGGACAGGAGGGCTTCCAGGTCCTGCTCCTTGAGGCAGCCAAGACATTGTCAGCATCCAGTCATCTTTGATGATGCCTTGTACTGCCTCAGTAGTGAGACAGGGACAATCTGGAGCCAGGCTCTGAAGATGCTTGCAGCTTGCCTGACTTCCCACATGCTATTGCACCACCAAAATTCCTGGCCTGTGGTTCTGTAGAAATAAGTGTGGCTGCACTCACCCACTGCCAAGATGTTCCCATCCAGTGTACTTCTTTTCTGGATCTTCCACACTCACCACACACCCTGAAAGAAACAAAATGCAAGAAGCAAAGTTCAAAACAGAGAGATTGAGCTTGCAGGAGATCTGAAACCCAGCTCCACTCTCTGGGGCTCTGAGCAATTTGTGGTCTTTTGGCTAACGATAACATCAACAAGAACAACAACAACAGCAGCCCCAGCAAAACAGGCAGCTCTGCACAGAGTCTGATTCTCCCACACTCCTTTCCAGGGTTGCCTTGAGGGGAAACTAAGCCCATGGAAAAACCATCAGAGCAGACAGAAATCAGAAGACAAACAGGCACCAAGGCAAGCGGCTGTCATCTACAAATGGGAAGGAGGGCTGAAAAATCAGGAGCCTTCATTTTCTTGGGAAGAAACACTCTCTTGGGAGATTCAGCACAAGATTACATACTTCCAAAGATTCAGTGCACCCTGGGATCTGGGATGAATTTTTATCAACATCTGCTTTTTGCAGAGCAGAAAGAATATTGCAAAGTGAATTCCAGGAGAGGAGGGGATGTTCCCTTCCTCTCAGCAGTTTGCCTAAAGAATGCCTTGACATTTTCAGAGAACAGCAGCTCATGCTACATCCAAGAACAATGACTCTAAGAATTAGAACACTTTTCATTTAGGAGCAGGCTAAGTTCTGAAGACCACTTTGCCCGTTCCTCATTTAGTGAAGAACTACAAGTGCTGGTCTTCAGCCTGGGCTGCAGCAGCCACGGGCACTGGACTTGGCCCCTTGAACAGCACCCACGTGCCCCATCTTCCCAAAGGGCACAGCCCAGACGGGGCACAAGGACAGCGCCGGTCCTCAGGCGCTGCCGTGACACAGACACCTGCACAAAGGAGATGCTGATCGTCTCACCAGCCCAGGCAAAGCTGCAGCAACGGGGCAGCAGCTGCAACCCCACAGCTGAGGAAGGCTCCAGCCCCTGCAGGCACAGCAGCTGTCAGTGGCAGGGCAGGTATGACAAAAAGCTTGGCAAAGCCTACGAACGGCCACTGACAGCCACTGTCAAGAAGCCAGAGGCACACCCAGCTCTGTTACAAGCTGTTGACCCCACTCAAGACAGAACATGGTTGTCTTTCTCTTCAGACCCACGGAGGAGTCAATCAATCCACCTTTTGTCCCAACAGCTGATGGCAGACACTGAGTAAACTGGGCTCTGCTCTGTGCCTGACCCGTCAGTCCCTGACAGCACTGCACTGGCAGCCCTTACTAGTTGTAAGAAGCAACTCAGCTCTACTGCAGAGTCACCAAGGCCTTGGTGTGCTTTCCTCCAGTGCAGGAATCTGTGCAGGGATTGAGGCCAATGCTTAGTATTCCAAGAGTGTTTATCAGCTGGGCATTAGCAGTGACAAAGTGCCTGGTACTGCAGGAACATGCAGCAGAGGGGCTGCAGGCTTCCTCCCGAGAATTGCCTGCAGGGCACTTCTATCTGGAAATGCCACATGGATGTGTCTCTTTGATGCATCTTCCTAGGCATACAACTAAAATATCAAACAGGGATTGTCAAAAAAAGTGTGGTGGTTTTCTTCTTTTGGGGCACTTTGAAAACAACTCTTCCTATCTGATACCTCGGGATTGTTCTAAGAATGTAACATTTTAGCTTTTAGGGCACATTGAAAAGACCTCTTCCTCTCTTATTTGTGCTATCATTTGATGTTCTCATCCAGAAGGTCAGGCTAACCAATATGTAGAATTCTTATCAAACCCAAACTGTAGAAGGAACAGTAGAAGTACTAACAGTCATAAAAACAACACCAGCATTAAACCAGCCCCACAGACAATCAAGTTCTGGGAAGTATTTTGTCTCCAATGGCTGGTGACAGGTCAGGAGTCTAAAAGGAATCTAGGAAGCCAAATGTTCTCATCAGTTTGGCCAGACTAGCACACACACCTTCACGGAGGCATTGGCTGGGTTGCAGCCTTCTGCTGCTTGCAAAACAATCCCTGCTCTTGTCTTCACTGCACAGGGAAGCTCAGGCAAAGCCCACCCACTCCCAGCTGCCCTCAAAGGCAAAAGGAATGCCCCAAAGTGCTGCCTGGCTGCCCCCAAGCACAACACTGGCTTCTGTAGAGATCCACAATATCTGTCTTGTTGCCATGATAATTTAGGGAAAAAGCCTATGCTAGGATTTTTCCTGTCCTGAAGAGCTGAGGGCCTCAGGAAAGAAATGTAAACAATGGCTATCTGCTGCTGTGGAATGCCACGGGTGCATCTTCCATTAGTTCATGTAGATTGTTTTCAATCAGTGACCAATCACAGCCACCTGTGCCAAGGCTGTGAGCAGTCACAGGTTTTTGTTATTGATTCCTATTCTATTCTTGTCTTTGTAGCCTTCTGATCTTCTTCTCTCTGTTCTTTTAGTATAGTTGTAATGTAGTATTTTAGTATAATATATAACATAATAAATCAGCCTTCTGATCAAAATGGAGTCAAGCCTCGTGTCCTCGCACCAGGGATCTCAGTCTAAGCAAGAACTGGTGACCCCTGGACGTGTGAAACTGATGGTCACCCCAAGAGTGACCATGGAATCTAGCCTGGAGCTGAAGAAACGAGACCCTGAAGATGGGCAGAGTTCACAGCCAAGGCAAACAGGAGAACCTGTTGGACTTTCCTGGAGATTGTGTCCAGAGACCGCAGAGCAGCAGAGCTGCACAGCTGGATCCACAAGGACACTGTCTAAAGGTACTGTTATTTTTTCCCTTCCTGAAGATCCTGCCATTCGCAAAAGGTGGGAGGAAAGTTGGAAAAATGTACCTTCGGAAGCTCAGGTTCCGTTTACTGCGTCAGAGGAGAAAGTTATTAAACACTGGTGCAGATGGGGACGCAGGGACAGAATTCCTCAATGTGTGTTGGAGAGACGGTGTTATGAGTTCTTCAGATGGGCAAAATTTCATAGATTTATTACAAATGTCGTAGACTCCCTTGATTTAGGTTTTTGGGAGTTCATGGACGCTCTTTTTAGGTGGACAATAGTCCAGCGTGTTTCATCCCCAATGATGCATGCAGTGCACACACTGATTTATGGCGTTATCTTGAAATGGGGATGGGCTGCGGGGGACATCATGGCTCGGGAGCGCAGTCGCGTTCTGTCCCCGCCAGCTTCGGCATGAGAGAAGCCTCTCAAAGAAGACGAACCGCGAGTTTGCATTCCCCCCGCACTGCCCACAGCTGAGCAAAAGTTTTTCTCCGCTCCCTTGGAGCAAAGAGATCTACCTTCCCCCCCCGCTCCTTCTCTTGGGGGGGATGAAAAACCGAGCCCGCCGCTCTCCGGGCCGGCCCCGCCCGCTTCGCCGCGAAATTCTCCGCTTCCCCCACGCCGGGAGGGAGCGGATCCGGCTCCGCCTCAGCCAGCCCCGCGGGAGGCGCCGGACCCCGCGGCTCCGCCTCAGCCGGCTCCGCCCGCGGCCCCGCAGCCGCCCGGGCCAGCTCCGCCGGCTCTGATGACTGCGCCTGCGCCGCGGCACCCGGAACCGCCTCCCGCCGATCCGCCCGTGTTGCCAGGCAGCGCGATCAACAACAGTGATTCCCCGGCTGTGCTGCTGTTCCCGGGAGCTGCAGGAGCTGCCTCCGTGCCTTCTTTCTCTGCATCCCAGCCGGCAACGGAATTCGCAACGGTGCAGGTGGCGCCTGCGCGGGCCGACCCCGCACCGAGCCCGCCGCCCCCGCCTGTCCCGCCGCTCCCTGCCGATCCAATTGCAGTGCAAGAGCTTGCTGAGAATAGTGCTGAGCCCACGAGACCGCCTCAAAAGTCGACACTAGCGCCCGTGCTGCCTGCACCACCCACCCCAGTTGTCCCGCAGGTTTCCGAAACTCCATCATTCACATCAAACCCTGCGAAAAGCCTGTCCTTCCGTAAAAAAAGCATAACCCTCCAGCTGACTGCAGGAGCCGTTCGGCTGGCTGTGTTCAAAATCAATATAGTTTTTAAATCACTTCGCGTATAGTCGAGAGCTTCTCCCTAGAAGTTAAAGTGCCTGCCTTCCCCCGAGCGCCCCTGCGGCGTGGGGGAGTTGGCTCCTGTAACATCTACCTCTAGTTCCCAACCCAGTAGAGATAAAAGTAGTGCCAAAAAGCAAAAAGCAGAAAAAATAACATTTACCTTACAAAAACAAGAGACACAGAGCAAAGCAAGCACTGCTCGCTTGCTCTGGAGACAAGAAACCCTCAAATCTAAAATAACAATTCCTGAGAAAACTTCTCTTCTCCAGCTGCCAGTGTGCACCAGTGCTTCTAAAAAAAAAACATTTCGTCATTTCTACTCTCAAAACACTAGCAGCATAGTCCTACCAAGTTCTGAGCGTGCAGAGCCCGCCTCACAAGCTAGTTCTAAGCCGTTTAACTCATTTCCTTGGGCCGGGGCCATCGCCCCGTCCAGTGCTGAGTTCAAAAACTTTGCTTTCCCCACAAGAACCTAGGCCACCATTCTGTGAGCCAAGTCTGAGTTCTCTGGTCCACCCACCAGGACCAGAGCCACCCAAGGGTCCTAGAGACACTCTGCTGCTGCTACTCTTCTTCTAATGAAAAAAAAAAATAATAATAATAAAGAAAAGTGGAAAGAGCTAGCAGCTCAAAAGCATTGAAAAGCCAAAAATTAGCCTCAGCCCAAGCGGTTCAATGAAGGGCTGTGGCCAGGGCATTCCAGAAATTTTCTCTGAATTGTTTCATGACTGTCAATGAATTGTTTGCTAATTCTTGTTTTCTTTAGCAGTTCTTTGTTTCAGAATTCTGCAAGCCTGTTTCAGGACCAAAGGGGACTTCCAGAGATGTCAAAAAAGAACATCTTCAGTCCATGGACTCTGTCCTGAAATTCAGCTGCTTGGACTTGAAACAATGAACTTTCCTTGCATGAGTTTTTGCATTTTCTTATTTTTTAAGATTGTTTTAGTGATATGATATAATTAGATGTTTGATAAGTGAAGAATTTCCCTGAATGTTCTACAGGTGAAGAATTTCCCTGACCATTCCACATCAGCAAATGATTGAGATTTTGATTGGCAACAGATGAACCTCAAGAGGTGTTGTTCTCTCTTCTACAAAGCCCTAGTAGAAGAAATTGCAAACATTTCTTTTTCTATTTAATTTAATAATTTAAAAGGGTGAGATGTTGCCATGATAATTTAGGGAAAAAGCCTCTGCTGGGACTTTTCCTGTCCTGAGGAGCTGAGAGCCTCAGGAAAGAAATGTAAACAATGGCTATCTGCTGCTGTGGAATGCCATGGGTGCATCTTCCATTAGTTCGTGTAGATTGTTTTCAATCAGTGACCAATCACAGCCACCTGTGCCAAGGCTGTGAGCAGTCACAAGTTTTTGTTATTGATTCCTATTCTATTCTTGTCTTGGTAGCCTTCTGATCTTCTTCTCTCTGTCCTTTTAGTATAGTTGTAATGTAGTATTTTAGTATAATATATAACATAATAAATCAGCCTTCTGATGAAAATGGAGTCAAGCCTCATGTCCTCGTCCAAAGGGTCGCAGTTTAAACAAGAGAGCCTCACACTGGTTTTGCTTTCAAACTAGGACACAAATCCATCTCTTTATTTGAACACAGGAATGGTCCATTGCCTACCGTGCAAGCAGGAGTTGGAGGGGCGGGGAGGGTGGGGTGGGGTGTCACCTTCAGTGTTGCCTAGAGGGCAAGGCCAGGGGGCTCAGGGGCAGAGGAAGGGATGTGTTGGTGTCAGGAGGTGCTGGAAGCTGTTGGACTGGTCCTGGGGTCCCTAGCGGAACTCGGGTTGGCTGGGATGGGACAGACGGAGAGAAAAAAAGGAATAAAGGAAGCTTGGGAAGGCCCATGGGGAGAGCAGGTGGCAGTGGGATCTACGGGGCAATAAGAGGCTTCCTTGTCGACGATTGTTCTGGGGTCCTCTTCACAGAACACTTGAGAGGGCTGTCCAGGCCGTTCCTGCTGCTGGAGGAGCTGCTCACGCTGTCGGTGTGAGGTGCAGCCACCGTCTTCCAACTCCTGTCCCGAGGTGATCCTGTGCAGAGAGGAGGTGGCCGAGGCCCCAGCTGCCAGTGGCACACAGGGACCCTCGTGCACAGCAGGGCCCAGAGCTGGCAAGGCTCCCCAGCACGGCTGGAGCTGCTGGCACAGCTGGGCCCAGCTGGACAGCTGCCCCTCCAGGCCCCGGCCAGCAGGGCACGGCTCTGGGCAGGGTCCCTGGCCAGGAGCGGGCCCCAGAGCGCCTCTGCCTTTCAAGGGCAACCTCGGCCCTGCTCTTTCTCCTCCCCACCTCCCTCTGCCTCTGCCCCGTGCCCCTGGGGCTGCTCTTGGCCAGGCAGCCTCAGTGGGAGCCAGCTCTGGCTGCAGACCCAGCATAGCCCCAGGACAAGGCCCAGCAATTGAGAGGCCAATGGAAGCACTGGGCAGCAGCAGAACCCTCAGCAGAGTTATTTGGACAATCACAGACTGGCCACAACCCCACTGCAGCCTCAATGGGACTGTTCCCTGTCCACGCTGGACTTTCAATAGAAGCTGTTGGAGGGGGAGAGCACAAAACACTCACTGTTTTCTGTTCCAGGAATACCAGATTCCAATGCAGCACAACATGAAGACAAGCTCCAAATAAAGCATGCCTGCCAGAAACCCTAGCCAGCAGCCTGTTCCCTGACAGAAACCCCTTCCGAGGCCATCCTGGGCATTGGGAACAGGTCTTGTGGTGCTGCCTGCATCTGTGGGAGCGATGGGGAGCGTGAGCCCGTGCTGTGCTGCACTGCTGAGCTGGCAGCACGGTGGATACGGGCAGGACGTTCTCTGTTTCCCCCAGAGCTGGGGCCTGCAGGCACCTTGCCGGCCCTTGGCACAGGCTGTGCCAGCCAACAAAGCCCAGCAGGCCGGGAGGAGAGCCCGGTGGCAGCGCAGCTGCTTGGGCAGTGGCTGCTGCCAGGGACAGGGGCCAAAGCCATCCCTGAGCAGCCACTGCCAGCCCTGGCCCTCCCTGCCCCGTGACAGCTCCCCCAGCCCCAGGGGACAGGCTCAGGCCCTGTCAGGACCCAGCGCAGCCCCTGCCCAGTCGGGAGCCAGGGCTGGCTCTGGCCCTGGGCTGGCGGCAGGGCTCCCGCTCGGGGCTGCTCCTGTGCCTTGGGCCTCTGGGCACTCAGGGCCAGCTCCGCAGCAGCTGCAGCGGGAAGGACGTTGCTGCACCAGTCCCGTTTCCCCGGGGCTCTGAACGAGCTCCAGAGGCCTGGAAGCCGAGGCGCCTCCAGCTTTGGCTGCTGCCGGGCCGGGCAAGGGCAGGCCCTGGGGGAAGAGCTGCTGCCACACAGCCCCGGCCAGGCCTGAGCCCGGCACAGCAATTACCTGTTGTGCCTGTGCCCGTGTCTGGCATCGCCTTCCTTCCTGCAGCAGGGGCTGCCAGTGAGCCACTGCTTCTCCCTGAGTGTTCCTCCTCCTGAACAGCCTTTTGGTCCATCACTTGAAAAAGGAAAAAAGGGACAACTGGATTAAATGGAAATATTCCCCACTGGGGAGGTGGCACCTTCCTGTGGCAATGCTTGTCTAAGTCACAGGTAAAGATCAGGAAACAGCCCAGGTAATTGGGGCTGGGCCAGTGCACTCCCTTGTGCAAACAGCTGCACCTCCTGATCTTCTCAGAGATTGGGAAATGGCAGGGGATCTCAGGCCCACAGTACAGTTGGGGCACCCTATCAGCTAATGCCAAATTCCATCCTGCAGAGGCTGGGGAGGAATTGCAGCAAGGCCAGGCTGGGAAACAGCCCTGCAGGGCGTCAAAGCAGCAGCGGGGCAGCGAGGCTGCCATGGATCCCTTCCTGCTGTGCCGGGCACGGCGTGTCCAGATGTGCAGCCAAAGCCCCTGGCTGCTGAGTCCCAGGGGAAGCACGAGGGAAATGCACCCACCTTGTCCTCGGGGTGCTTCCTTCTGTGTTTGTGTCAGGAATTCATCTGACTCATGAGACTTTTTGGCTGCAGTATCTTGGGTCTTTCCTTTTGGAGGACCTTAAGAGAAAGTAGTTCCATTTCCCAGGAATGGATCCCACAAAAGCGGGGCTCAGCCTGTGGGGTCAGCAGGGACACACTACTCACCCCTGCCATGGGAGCTGGGTTGGGGCCAAGCACCCAGCCCTGGAGCTGGAGAAGTCCTCCCTGTGGGCACACCTGTAACTCAACAGCCACAGAAGCTTCTGCCATCTCTACTGATCTGCACGGACACCACTGAGCCGCAGCAGCGGTGAGGGGATCGTGCAGGGCAAGGGCACACACGTGCATGGTTCTGTGCTGGCACCTGCAGCGATGCCTCCCTGGCCAAGCTTTGGGCTCTGAGTTGGCAGTTCTCCCAGGGGAAAGGCCTTGACCTACCCTCAGCATCTCCCAGAGGCTCAGTCCTGGATGTGGGGCCTTCACCAGCAGGTTCAGCTGCAAAGAAAGGCAGGACAGAAGAGCTCCTGTGGCACTGCAGGAGATCCTCAGGCTGCAGGCAAGACACAGGCCTGGGGCACAGCCCTGGACCCGGCCCCTTCCCTCTCTGCTCTTCTCCCTGGCTGCACAGAGCACATGGAAGGACACACTGGCATTGCACAGGGGAGGAAGACTGAAAGCTAAATGCTCCTTCGTCCCACTGACAGCGATCCAGTGGGACCACTCAGGGCGCCAGAAGGGAGCAGGGCAAGATTTTCAGAATCCTTCAGCCCTTACATAATGTTAAGGGAAATGGTTTATGACAGAGCTCTTGTCACATTGATCCTAATTATTCTGTCAAGAAAGGCACACGGAGGAATAGCCTCCAGAATCCTCCAGGAATTTCAAGCCATTTTCCAGCAGGGCTTCCAAAAAACCCATGTCACGATTCCAGACTAGAAGGGAGCAGAAATCAGAATGATATCTATGGCATTCTGGGATCCCCTTCTGCCACATGGAACTGGGCACTGCCAGGGATTCAGCTAAGGCCGTGGGAGCCAGATGTGAATGGACATGGCCAAAGCTCCACAGGGGCCTGGGGAGCTCTGGGCTGGCTCCTGGTCACTCTCCACACTCTTTCCCTGCCCTCGGCAACATCCCTGGGAGGGATGGCTGGAGCAGCGCATGGCCCCGGGCCTCTCTCCTTCACATACAAAAGAAATCCTCACAAAAGCCCTGGGGAAAACTGCAGCAGGCAGTGCCACAGCTGTCGCTCCCTCCCTCTGTCCCTCCTGCGCTCCGCTCCTTCTGCCTCGACACCTCCCACAGCCCAAGGGCAAATAGCCAGGCCCTCTCAGGAAACACTGGAGCCTTGCTCTCCCCTCTCTCCTTTCCCCACCGTGGGCACCCCGTGCAGTCGCTGCCAGGTTTCAGGACATGTCTCCCATGGAGGGACCCCAGCAGGACTGCTCAGTGCCCTGAGCCTGCTCGGGATAATTCCCCTGGGCTGTGCTGCTCTAGTCCAGGCTGTGCCCGCACTGCCAAGCAGCAGAGAGGGCAGCTCAAGCCTCAGCAGGGCTCAGGCCCAGAGGCACAGCAATTACCTCCTGTGCCTGTGCCTGGCATCACCTCCCTTCCTGCAGCAGAGGCTGGCACGGAACCACTGCTTCCTCTGGGGAGTGCTTCCATCTGCACAGGCTCTCCTTTCATTTCTGGAGAATGGAAAAGAAACAGCTGGATCAGATGGAAACATTCCTCACTGGGAATGGGGAAGGTGACAATTTCAGGAGGCATCACTTGTGAAAGGAATGGATGAGGATCAGAAAACAACCAGGATTTTGGGACAACCCAGGGCTGCTTCCTTCCCCAAACAGCCTCAATATCTGATCTGCCTGGACACCAGGAAATTGCAGGGAATCTGAGCGTGGGCATGGACTGTGGTGCAATTAGGGCTGCCTGACAGCTGATGCCAAATGCCTTCCTGCAGAGGCTGGGCTGAAGCTGCAGCCAGGCCAGGCTGGAAAACAGCCCTGCAGGGCGTGAAAGCAGCAGCGGGGCAGCGAGGCTGCCATGGATCCCTTCCCGCGGTGCCGGGCACGGCGTGTCCAGATGTGCAGCCAAAGCCCCCGGCTCCTGTGTGCCAGGGGAAGCATGAGGCAAATGCACCCACCTTGTCCTCTCTGCAGCACTTCCTTCAGCATTTGCCACATAATTTCTAATGGATTCTGGAATTTCTTGTCTGCCATGTCTTTGATCTCTTCTGGTGGAGGACCTTAAGAGAAAGTAGTTCCATTTCCCAGGAATGGATCCCACAAAAGCAGGGCTCAGCCTGAGGGGTCAGCAGGGACACACTACTCACCCCTGCCATGGTTGCCAGGCTTCTGTGTAGGAATCAGCAAAGGAGCTGGAGAAGTCCTCCCTGCAGATACACCTGTAACACAACAGCCACAGACGCTTCTGCCATCTCTGCTGATCTGCACGGGCACCACTGAGCCGCAGCAGTGGTGAGGGGATCGTGCAGGGCGAGGGCACACACGTGCATGGTTCTGTGCTGGCACCTGCAGCGCTGCCTCACTGGCCCAGCTTTGGGCTCTGAGCTGGCAGCTCTCCCAGGGGAAAGGCCTTGACCTACCCTCAGCATCTCCCAGAGCCTCAGTCCTGGACGTGGCTTGGGAAGCTGCACCACCTTCACCAGCAGGTTCAGCTGCAAAGAAAGACAGGACAGAAGACCTCTAAATCCACCAACAGAAACACCAGCCAAACCTCACTAAAAAGTCACCACTACTCCTTGAAGTAAAATAGACTGATGCATGTTAATACCTAAGCTTGTAAGCTGTAAAACCCATTGTTAGGAGAAGTAAAATATTTTATTTTAAACTGTATTATTCATGAGGTTGTTTTAAGTGAACTGAATATTTAAGGTGTGATATGCAAATTTATTTCAAAAAATAAAATATTTTAGTGCTTTTGTTATAACAGACTAAAGAAATAGAAGTAAAAGCTAATGAAACACTGTAAAGAATATATTAGAACAATAATATGATTCGTGAAAAATTGGGAAAAAATTAAGTATATAAGATACAAACCAGATTTAAGTTCCAAGAAACACTAAAAGTAACATTAAATCAGATAGGATATAACAAAAGCCGTTAGATATTTAATAAGGATCAAATTAAAATAAAGGAAAACAGCCAAGTATAGCTGAAAGAAAGAGAAGTGTACAGACTAATTACAACTTCAGAGCTAAAATGTCAAAGAAATAAAACTATAACAATTAGAAATAAGCAGATGCTATCCTAAATCCTGAAAAACAATTTAAAAGGCTCTTATAAATCTTATGAAGTAAATACTGAGAATGAGAAGAATGACACCAGTGACTAGATTCCAAGGTGTAAGCTCTGCTACCAAGAAGATACACATCTTGGCCCTTTGGCTGCAACCCAAAGGGGCTTTGAGAGAGCTAGAGTGTTAAAACTGCAGAGGATTATTGTCACTGTATTAGTTATCCAAGCCCAAAAAGAATGAGCCATATGCACACTCCCAAGTTAGTGCAGTACGCTATAATGTTAACAAATTCAGAATGTGCACTATGAGTAGTAAAAGACACTGCAAAAAAGAAAATGTGAAATATAGCAAAAAGAATAAAATGGCAAAATTTGTAAGCAATATATTAAAACTTTTTGCTCTGCAAGAGCTAGAGAAGAAATAAATCCTGAGAGTAGAATAAAGCAAATTGCTCAAGAATTAGAAAACAAGAACATGAGACAGTTATAAAGACACATTTTAGCAGGCAACATAAGAAAACATGAAAAACTTATTTTACAAATATTACCAGCCTTAAACGACTATGGAGTCAAAATATATCTAAATTACAATAAGCACATGCATTGATATAAAAAAATATAATTGACAATCCAAAGAAAAGAAATTAAAGATTTAGTATAATCTACCTTATGAGAAGAGCTGTTAATTTTATACCCTGACTAGTAGTATGAAAGTGTTTTTGTCAAGTTTTATAAATACTAAACCTAGAATTAGAAAATAAGTAAGCTTTGTCAAAGTGTATCCTAAAAGTACAAATTTAATAAATTAATAGAGAAAGGGAGGGATTCTGATAGATTGTATGCACAAATTCATGCTGAGACTACAGTAATCTCGCCTAATGAAAATCCTAGCATAACAAAGGAGGGTTCCGGGCAATCAACATGCACCAAAATCCTAGCCTGAATATTCGTCCCCAGGAATGCTGATTCCAGAAGATTATTTGTCTGACCAAACCTCAGCAATGTGCATTCGCTTTGCATCATCTATAAGATAAATGTGTGCCTCCTAGAATGCATATTGCATTTTCCTCTAACAAAGTGAATCTTTTACCAGTTTTGGGGAAACTCTCAGCAAGAGCAGCAGCAAGAAAGGAAAAAATACATGAATATGCAAAAAGGATAAAAACAACCATAAGAAAGCAGAAAAACTCCTGCACTCCACACCGCCTGGAGCTTGGAAATGAACAAAAAAGACTTTGATAGAGCTGTCCCTTCGTGATGCACAGGGGAGAGAAATGCCCCACCTGTCTCACCTGACGCTGTTAGCCTGGTTCAGGGCCAATCTGATATTTGCTTCTAGATTTTCTACGACTGAATTTTAATTATGGAATAAATTCTCCGTATTAATCAAAAAAAGCTAATTCATTTAAAACATCCGGGACTCCTGGAACCCTCATCAGGCACCCCAAAATATCCCTTTGTGCCTCTTCAGGTCCAGGCCCAGATGATCCCACAGAAGGAAATGTGCCCTCAGCCCAGGGATGCTCAGCATGGGCTCCCCCATCCCCTCGGGGCCCCACCGCTGGGCACAGCAGCCCCTGCCTGGCTCCCGCCTGCCCACACCATGGCCATCCACGGCTGCTCCTGGGCATGGAGCTCAGCCACTGCTGGTGCCGGGTGGGCTTTGCTGGTGCTACCACCCGGACATAACTGTGAAAACTCCAACTCTTTATTTGAATATAAAATGTGGGCCACGCCCTGCCCTGCCAGGCAAGGGCTGCCCACCTTCAGTCCTGGCCGGGGAACAGGACCAGGGGGCTCAGGGGCAGAGGTTCTCGTTGAGGAGCGGTGGGTTTTGGGATGGCCTCGTGACACTGCTGCAGCCATGGCAGGGCAGATAGGGGCAGAAGTGGAGAGCTGAGGTCATGGCTCAAATTCTCGCTGCCTGCGTTATTAGGCTGGTCTTCTGGAGATGGAGAGGAGCACCTGTGAAGAGAGGAGGTGGCTGAGGCCCCAGCTGCCAGTGGCACACAGGGACCCTCCTGCATAGCAGGGCCCAGAGCTGATTTGGGAAGTGCTGTGCTGCCCCATTTCTTCAGCCCCACTAGCTGCCCACACCCACAGTGGCACTGGGCCGCCCCCAGAAAACTGTCGAATCTGGGCTGTGGCTGCAGGGCACAGCTGCTCTACAGCACAGGTGGACTGCCTTGGGGGTAGGACTGCCCTGAGGGTAGGGACAAGGAACGGGGTGAGGTCTGCTCTATGTTTTCCAAAGGTGATTATTCTACAGACCATCAGGGCCAGACCAACACTGCATTAAAGGCATACACCAACTTACAAACTTGGCAGGGTCCCAGGGGAGGATCCAATCTTTAGCCAATTGGGAGAAACTGAGGGTGGAACACCAGGCGGGGAATACAAGGTTTAAACCAATTGGGGATTACAGGGGAGGGGAAGAACTTAAACAAACCAATGGGGTTCCGAAGGATACAAAATTGATAGGAAAATTTCTAGAGCAAGGGGCAGGCTTGGAGAGGGACTGACATGCAATGGGAGGAGGAACAGTGAACAAAAGGGCAGGTCTTTGGGGAGATGGACAAGTGGGGCAAAACCAACACATGGGGTAAAGGAGCAACCCATTGGTAATAAAATATGCTATAACAATAGAAAATAAGGGGAGGGGTATAAAACTGACTGCTAGGACCGAATTACAATCAAAGACATGAACTGCAGTGCTGAAGCTCTGAGTTGAGGTTCAGTTGAGCACTTCCAAATAATTTCCTGGCAGAAACAGATAGCCAAACTTGCCCTTATCACATGCAAACAGAGGGTTCCCCAACAGCAACCCATTCTGAGGCTCTTCTGGGAATGGGAAACACGTGTTGTGGGGTCGGCCGCATCTGTGGGAGCGATGGGGAGCGTGAGCCCGTGCTGTGCTGCACTGCTGAGCTGGCAGCACGCTGGATACGGGCAGGACGTTCTCTGTTTCCCCCAGAGCTGGGGCCTGCAGGCACCTTGCCGGCCCTTGGCACAGGCTGTGCCAGCCAACAAAGCCCAGCAGGCCGGGAGGAGAGCCCGGGGGCAGCGCAGCTGCTTGGGCAGTGGCTGCTGCCAGGGACACGTGCCAAAGCCATCCCTGAGCAGCCACTGCCAGCCCTGGCCCTCCCTAACAAATTCTAGGTTACATCTGTGAATTGCATGCTACACTTTCCTTCATGTTTTTCCCAATACCAGGAAGTTTCTATATATAGTAATGCCCTTGAGAATCTCTAATTATTTTCAGTTGGGTTTGGTTTTTTTTTGGTTTTTTTTTTGGGGTTTTTTTTTTTGTTTTTTGGTTTTTTTTTAATTGAGACAGATGAAACAGTCTTATTGGTTTTAGTTTTGGCAGGTCTGTTTTTTTTCTTTGCATGATGGTTTACTTATTATCTATATTTAAGCTTGTTTTTATTTATGGGTTTTTTGTTCCCCAAGCAATTATTTTGACAGTCTTTTGTTCACTTCTTACTTAATGTTCCATAGATGAATAGTTTGGACTCTCTTTTTATAGGAATATAAATATCTGAGAAAGCTCTATTTTTAATTTTGATAACCTTCTCTCTCCCCGCTCCTAGCCTTCACAATGATCGTTTTTGAAACATCACTGAGGATAGGTAGAGTTATTTGGGAAATAACCAATAGGCTTGGCTTAACCTGGGTATTGGATTATTATTTTCAGTGCTATAAACCTACATTGCTTCAAGGTTCACACCATGGTCCTGATTTGTGGCTCACTGCATGGATGACTGTCTGAATTAAAACAATGTTTGTGAGGCAGCTGAAGAGCTTAGACCTCAGAGATTAAAATTCCTGGGAGGAGGAGGTGGAGGAAGAAAGGATAAAATCCTGATTCAAAGGGTTTTTCTCACTTTTAGCATGCCAGAAGTATGATAGACTACACCTGTCTTCAAATGTCATTTACTTACAGAACAACTCTCTACAGTGTCAGACTCCAGGAGAAATGACTGAACACTTTGCCTCCCAATGCATCAGCTTTAATTCTAGTGAAAGGTAGGCCTTAATTACAGTCCAATTGGAGCAAATCAACAAAGCAGTCTAGCCATTGTGAGAGTGGCAAGAGGAATTTGCTTGTGAACAGATGACTATGTCCCACTCAGTAATGAACAAAATTTGTCTTGACTTGGAAGAAAGTGGACAAGGAGCAATGCAGTATTTGGGGTTTATCCAGGGATAAACGGGGCAAGAAGCTATAACAACTTAACCTGTTTTACAGAACACAAGTACTGATACGGCCAATAATGAACCCACATGAAGGGATCTTCAGGACATTCCTTTATTTCTCTAACCAGGAATGGGCAGCAAAATGCTGGCATTTATCAGTTGGATGCTGGTGCTGAAGTACTTTTCTTGTGGCTTGAGTGTCTCATGGCAACAGCCTGAGATTTTAATAGCAGAAAGAAGGGATTTCCTGCTAATTTTCCTCTGAGAACTGTCACCTGTACAATCTTTTCCAGCCTCATGTAGTCTGACCTGTAACTGCTCCAAAGCCTGGTTAATTTTTTTAATGCTTTTGAAATTTTTGGTCCCATTTGCAGAGAACAGGAGGGTGCTGGCTATTTTTTTTCAGGTGCAGTGTATTTTTACTGGGGGCGGGACTGGGTTTAGTTTTACCTTCCCAGCATCAGCTGCACTGATGCTGGGAAGTTACTCTCTCTTATTCCAGTTACTCTCCAGGCTGGTACGTGCAACCCCAGTGGCAGCAGTGGTAGATTGAACTGTGCCTGGGCTGGGTTGGGAGGGGAATAATCCTACTGCATCCATGATTTTCCCTCCTGGGCACCTGCAGCAGGCAGAGCTGTGCCCTCCCACTGAGGCTGCCTCAGCCAGGAATGCTTGCAAAATCCCCGTGCTCCTTTTGCACAGTTCTGTTTTCTCCCTGGCAGAAGCAGGGCTGGTATCTCCAGACCAGGGGACATGGTGACGCTGGGTGTTGCCATGGAATGTGGTGACGCTGGGTGTTGCCATGGGACAGGTGAGTCCTTGAAAGCACACACTTGTCCCACTGAGCTTGGGGCCCCTATTTGGAGATCAGCTGCAGACGACTGGAAAAAAGAATGTGGCATCTCCCAGTTCAAACAAACAAACCAGAAAACTTTATTTTGAGGGATGAGGGGGCCAAACAACAGGGGTGGGTGCTCGTCTGGTCCTGCCCTGGTTTTCAGGCCGACTGTAGGGCTTTTTATCTCGCAGCTGCCGCCGCAAGACGTGCCTCACACAAATTGGCCCGGATTGGGAGCGGGGCAAGATCCAGGAGGGTATGTATGGGGCTGTTTGTTTCCTGGATGACTGAGATTCCTGGGACAGCCTCAATGCCACCTGGCTGGTGGTACCAGCACTCTGGGCTGGACCATCCTCCAACCTGCGGCGCTTTGCCAGTGGGCTCTTGGGTGCCTGAGGATCCGTGTCTCCCCGTGGGTGGCCTTGCTTCAGGCCCTGCTTCGGCAGGGCAAGCTGCTGCTGGTGACCAGCCCCACGGCCTGGGACCACCCTGACACCTCCTGAGGGGCTGGACCATCCTCCAACCTGCGGCGCTTTGCCAGTGGGCTCTTGGGTGCCTGAGGCTCCGTGTCTCCCCGTGGGTGGCCTCGCTTCAGGCCCTGCTTTCGGCAGGGCAAGCTGCTGCTGGTGACCAGCCCCACGGCCTGGGACCACCCTGACACCTCCTGAGGGGCTGGACCATCCTCCAACCTGCGGCGCTTTGCCAGTGGGCTCTTGGGTGCCTGAGGCTCCGTGTCTCCCCGTGGGTGGCCTCGCTTCAGGCCCTGCTTTCGGCAGGGCAAGCTGCTGCTGCTGCTGGTGACCAGCCCCACGGCCTGGGACTGCCCTGACACCGCCTGAGGGGCGGTGCTGGGGCTGCTGGTCTCAGCACGCAGCAGTGGCACGCGGTTGAGCCGGATGCGTTTTCCTTTCTGGCTGCCCGAGTCTTGTGCTTGCTGTCTCCATGAACGTCTCCAAGGCGACGAGCCTGGTCCGGCCTGGCATGTCCGGAGAGGCAGCTGCCGCTCTCTGCGTCTGCCTCTGCCCGGTGACACGGTGTGCGTTGGGGAGAGAGAGAGAGGGCAGGGGGAGTGAGCACCTTGTAGAGCTCAGGAAATGTCCCTGCAGCATTGTCCCCAAGGCCCTGCTGGCTGGCTAAAGGGCAGGGGAAGTGCCGGTGCCCACAGCCCAGCCTGGCTCCTCTGGCCCATGAGAGGAGGGCCTCTACTCCGGGGTGATTCTGTGGATCTCCTGTTTCCCCTTTCTGCTGCTCTTGGCCGCTCCCCCTCTGCCATCTGTGGGGAGGGAGACTTGGCTCTCACCTCGCTCCTTGCCAGGGGGACGCTTCTTAGCAGCGTTCTGCTGCACCATTGTGGGTACGGAGGAATGTCTGGACGGTCTGTGCCACAGCACTGCCGGCCTTTCTCCTCCTGACAAAGCCTTCCAATCCTTCCTTGAGTGAAGAGAGATGCCTCAGAGACACCAAAACTCGCTCAGCAGCCTTGGGCAAGCTCCCTCTCGGGATCCTGTCCTCAGCTCTGAGTGCAATGTTGATGTACAGCAACGGTTATACCTCAGGCCTCCCTGGAGATGTGCCCGTGACCTCACAATCGGTGAGTTCTGCGTGCCCCACTCCCCTCACTTGGGGACGGTGTCCTTGTGGGTGCTGTTAAATAAAAATTAAAACTGGCCAAGGGTCAGAATGTATTTCTGAATTTCTGTTTTTCTGCTTGAACTTGGACTAAACAATGCTACTTTTTTGCCCCCACAATTTCCCACAAAGTGAAGGTGGAGAAATTACTAATTTTTACCAAGATTTGGAAGTGGCTGTAGTAACAGAGATCATATAAAAAGCTAGAGACACAGAAAGCTAGTATATAAAATCAGCTGAATAGCAAGAGGGAATTGGCATACATCTAGTCTCTTCTCAGGGCTCTTTCTGAATGCTGACTTTGAACGTCACTTGCTTTGTCATAATTCATGGGTAAAGAAAAAGAATATCTGTTTGAAATTGGAAAAGGACAGAACTTGTTCTTTGGTTTTTTTTTGTTTTGTGGTTTTTTTTTTGTTTTTTAATGTGGGCCACCAAAAGACACTAGAAAATAAAATTCTTGAACTATTGCCAGCTGAAGCAAAGTTCTGAATCAGTTAAATAAATACCCTGTAACCTATTTGCAGAAGTTCCTCTAGCATCCAAGCTGTGTAGTAATCTCCTCAGATTCTCATGTAGATTTCACAAAAATTGTATTGACAACTTTCTGTTGCCAGGATTTTTAGTGAAAAAGCCTCTGCTAGGATTTTTCCTGTCCTGAGGAGCTGAGGGCCCCAGGAAAGAAATGTAAACCATAACTGTCTGCTGCTGTGGAGTGCCACAGGTGAATCTTCCATTGGTCCATGTGGATTGTTTTCAATCAGTAACCAATCACAGCCACCTGTGCCAAGGCTGTGCGCAGTCACAGGATTTTTGTTATTCATTCCTATTCTATTCTTGTCTTTGTAGCCTTCTGATCTTTCTCTCTGTTCTTTTAGTATAGTTGTAATGTAGCATTTTAGTATAATATATATCATAATAAATCAGCCTTCTGATCAACATGGAGTCAAGCCTCGTGTCCTCGCACCAGGGGCCCAAGTCAAAGCAACAATTGGTGACCCCTGGACGTGTGAAACTGATGGTCACCCCAAGAGTGACCATGGAATCTAGCCTGGAGCTGAAGAAACGAGACCCTGAAGATGGGCAGAGTTCACAGCCAAGGCGAACAGGAGAACCTGTTGGACTTTCCTGGAGATTGTGTCCAGAGACCGCAGAGCAGCAGAGCTGCACAGCTGGATCCACAAGGACACTGTCTAGAGGTACTGTTATTTTTTCCCTTTCTGAAGATCCTGCCATTCGCAAAAGGTGGGAGGAAAGTTGGGAAAATGTACCTTCGGAAGCTCAGGTTCCGTTTACTGCGTCAGAGGAGAAAGTTATTAAATTCTGGTGCAGATGGGGACGCGAGGACAGAATTACTCATCATACGTGGGAGAGAGAGTGTTATGAGTTTTTCAGATGGGCAAAATTTCATAGATTTTTTTACAAATGTCGTTTACTCCCTTGATTTAGATTTTTGGGAGGTCTTGAACACAGCTTTTCATTGGGCAGAAGGCCAGGGTGTTGGGTACCCAGAGGTGTTTCTAGTGCACATGCACATTTATTTTGTTATTTTCGCAAAATGGCACAATGCGAGGGACATCATGGCTCGGGCGCGCAGTCGTTTTCTGTCCCCGCCAGCTTCGGCACGAGAGAAGCCTCTCAAAGAAGACGAACCGCGAGTTTGCATTCCCCCCGCACTGCCCACAGCTGAGCAAAAGTTTTTCTCCGCTCCCTTGGAGCAAACAGATCTACCTTCCCCCGCCGCTCCTTCTCTTGGGGGGGATGGGGAGCCGAGCCCGCCGCTTTCCGGGCCGGCCCCGCCCACTTCACCGCGGAATTCTCCGCTTCCCCCACGCCGGGAGGGAGCGGATCCGGCTCCGCCTCAGCCAGCCCCGCGGGAGGCGCCGGACCCCGCGGCTCCGCCTCAGCCAGCCCCGCGGGAGGCGCCGGACCCCGCGGCTCCGCCTCAGCCGGCTCCGCCCGCGGCCCCGCAGCCGCCCGGGCCAGCTCCGCCGGCTCTGATGACTGCGCCTGTGCCGCGGCACCCGGAACCGCCTCCCGCCGATCCGCCCGTGTTGCCAGGCAGCGCGATTAACAACAGTGATTCCCCGGCTGTGCTGCTGTTCCCGGGAGCTGCAGGAGCTGCCTCCGTGCCTTCTTTCTCTGCATCCCAGCCGGCAACGGAATTCGCAACGGTGCAGGCTGACCCCGCACCGAGCCCGCCGCCCCCGCCTGTCCCGCCGCTCCCTGCCGATCCAATTGCAGTGCAAGAGCTTGCTGAGAATAGTGCTGAGCCCACGAGACCGCCTCAAAAGTCGACACTAGCGCCCGTGCTGCCTGCACCACCCACCCCAGTTGTCCCGCAGGTTTCCGAAACTCCATCATTCACATCAAACCCTGCGAAAAGCCTGTCCTTCCGTAAAAAAAGCATAACCCTCCAGCTGACTGCAGGAGCCGTTCGGCTGGCTGTGTTCAAAATCAATATAGTTTTTAAATCACTTCGCGTATAGTCGAGAGCTTCTCCCTAGAAGTTAAAGTGCCTGCCTTCCCCCGAGCGCCCCAGCGGCGTGGGGGAGTTGGCTCCTGTAACATCTACCTCTAGTTCCCAACCCAGTAGAGATAAAAGTAGTGCCAAAAAGCAAAAAGCAGAAAAAATAACATTTACCTTACAAAAACAAGAGACACAGAGCAAAGCAAGCACTGCTCGCTTGCTCTGGAGACAAGAAACCCTCAAATCTAAAATAACAATTCCTGAGAAAACTTCTCTTCTCCAGCGTCCAGTGTGCACCAGTGCTTCTAAAAAAAAAACATTTTGTCATTTCTACTCTCAAAACACTAGCAGCATAGTCCTACCAAGTTCTGAGCGTACAGAGCCCGCCTCACAAGCTAGTTCTAAGCCGTTTAACTCATTTCCCTGGGCCGGGGCCATCGCCCCATCCAGTGCTGAGTTCAAAAACTTTGCTTTCCCCACAAGAACCTAGGCCACCATTCTGTGAGCCAAGTCTGAGTTCTCTGGTCCGCCCACCAGGACCAGAGCCACCCAAGGGTCCTAGAGACACTCTGCTGCTGCTGCTACTCTTCTTCTAATGAAAAAAAATAATAATAATAAAGAAAAGTGGAAAGAGCTAGCAGCTCAAAAGCATTGAAAAGCCAAAAATTAGCCTCAGCCCAAGCGGTTCAATGAAGGGCTGTGGCCAGGGCATTCCAGAAATTTTCTCTGAATTGTTTCATGACTGTCAATGAATTGTTTGCTAATTCTTGTTTTCTTTAGCAGTTCTTTGTTTCAGAATTCCGCAAGCCTGTTTCAGGACCAAAGGGGACTTCCAGAGATGTCAAAAAAGAACATCTTCAGTCCATGGACTCTGTCCTGAAATTCAGCTGCTTGGACTTGAAACAATGAACTTTCCTTGCATGAGTTTTTGCATTTTCTTATATTTTAGGATTGTTTTAGTGATATGATATAATTAGATGTTTGATAAGTGAAGAATTTCCCTGAATGTTCTACAGGTGAAGAATTTCCCTGACCATTCCACATCAGCAAATGATTGAGATTTTGATTGGCAACAGATGAACCTCAAGAGGTGTTGTTCTCTCTTCTACAAAGCCCTAGTAGAAGAAATTACAAACATTTCTTTTTCCATTTAATTTAATAATTTAAAAGGGTGAGATGTTGCCATGATAATTTAGGGAAAAAGCCTCTGCTGGGACTTTTCCTGTCCTGAGGAGCTGAGAGCCTCAGGAAAGAAATGTAAACAATGGCTATCTGCTGCTGTGGAATGCCATGGGTGCATCTTCCATTAGTTCGTGTAGATTGTTTTCAATCAGTGACCAATCACAGCCACCTGTGCCAAGGCTGTGAGCAGTCACAGGTTTTTGTTATTGATTCCTATTCTATTCTTGTCTTGGTAGCCTTCTGATCCCTTTCTCTCTGTCCTTTTAGTATAGTTGTAATGTAGTATTTTAGTATAATATATAACATAATAAATCAGCCTTCTGATGAAAATGGAGTCAAGCCTCGTGTCCTCGTCCAAAGGGTCGCAGTTTAAACAAGAGAGCCTCACACTGGTTTTGCTTTCAAACTAGGACACAAATCCATCTCTTTATTTGAACACAGGAATGGGCCATTGCCTACCCTGCAAGCGGGAGTTGGAGGGGCGGGGAGGGTGGGGTGGGGTGTCACCATTTGTGGTAATCGGTGGAAGAAATGCAGCACTCAATATGAGTGATCAGCAAATCTCAAAACTTTATTGATAGGCACATACATTTATATTGGTGTTAATGAGGCTAATACATATTGCAAAAAGCGAGCTCATTATTGGTTAGTTACTTATCAGCTAACTACGCCTACCTTATCATTCTTGAGGCTACTATGCTGCAGCTGTTTACATATTTTCTTCATGTTTCTAACTAACGATCCTCTCCCCCATCCTGATGTTGCACCAAGGGCACAGTGCCCTTGCCAGGTTTAGACACTGACTGCTGACTCCTATCCTCGTCTCCTTCTTGCTTAATTAACGGTATTATGTCAGTGTGACCTTTGTTAGCTAGCCAGCTGTTCACAAAATCCTCCACACTTCCCCTGTTTTTCTGTTGCACAAGCATAGTCTGATTAGATGCAGCAAATATCATTCTTTGAACCATGTTCTGTAAGCACATGCAAAAACAAGGCAAAACTAACACTACTAACTGTCGTGGTTTGGCCGGAAATGTGTTTCTAGAAAAGTCTAAGTCGGGCCAATCAGTGGCCAAATTCAAAACTGGCATGTGATATAGCCACTAAGGGTCTGGATACGCCTCTGAGAACACACAGGGGTTAAAAGCAGGAGATTCCCAGAGAACTTCCTCTTTGGGAATCCGGCGTTGGTGAGTAAGGTCCGACCTCTCCCCTGCCCAGCTGCGTCTGGGTGGGGGAGGGGGAGGCCATGACAGGGAGGAGGCCGGGAGCCCCAGAAGGTGCAGAGGTGGAGGAGAACATGCAGGGGTGGAAGAGACTTAAGATGTCTGGGCAGCCCCCCCGGAGAGAGGGACAGAAATTGTGCTGGCAGTTCAGCCAGCCAGAAGCGGGGGATGCGTCGAGAGAAGTACCTGGCAGTTGTGAGAGTTCTTGAGCAGGCAAAAGTAAAATTTTAACCCCTTTTTAGACTAATAGAAACCTCACAAATACTGAATCCTCCTGAATCAGGATGAGGTGAGAGAGAGAAATGAGAGATGAAATAGGCAAGCGTGAAAAAAGCTGGAAGAGGAGAGAAGAGTCCTGAGTGGAAGAGATAATAGAGTGGCCTTGGGCTGGACTCTTTCTTGTATAGCCATGGACAAACCCGTGTTTTTCCCCTGTGACCCAGAGACTGTATTTTAGGGGGAGGCAACACCAGGGACTCAAGAGTGAAGCAGCGGTGTGAACAGAAACAGCTGAGGAGGGTGTGAGATGCCCTCTGTCTCCACGGAGAGGAAGATCTCTGCTCATGAGACCCCTCGGCCCCAGGGGGTGAAATTTGGGGGGGACTGGTGTCCCGAAGCTGAGACTGTTCACAAGGCCCCTCGGCCCCAGGGGGTGAAATTTGGGGGGGACTGGTGTCCCAAAGTTGAGAGACTGCTGCTTCTGGAAGTGAGTGAAGCATCTTTAGGCAGGGAGCCCTAAAAGCAGTCCTGGCCTGTGTCCAGTGGTGAGAGCACTGGACATGGGGGGGGGGGAGAAGTCACGAGGGCCAATGTTCTCTGTGCGGGGCCATGGATGATGCGGAAGCACAGGAAGTTTTAATTGTGCATCTGGGGGAGGCCCATGAGGCAAGGGGGGACTCCTCTCTCCTGGATGAATTTGAGGGTTAATAATTTGAGGAGTGGTGAGTGTGTGGAGAAAAGGAGGGGGAGGAGGAAAGTATCTGGAAGGTTTTTATTTTTTAGCTTGGTATGTGTTCCTTTTTAGATTTGTAATAAATAAAGTGTTGCTTTATTTCCCTCCATCCCCGAATGGGAGCCTACTTTGTTCTGTTCCCGGGTCACATCTCACAGCAACCCTTTTAGAAATATACCCTTCATGGAAGCCCTAGCATTGTGCTAGGGTCAAACCATGACACTAACAAAGCCATAATGCCTACTATAATAATGACTCTAACAATAGAGCGCAACCATGATCCCAAGCCTAATGATTTGAGCCACTCATCAATGCCAGAGTCCGATTCTACCTGTAAGTTTCCAATTAACCTTCGCAACTCAGAGAGCTGGGAGTGGATGGACTGGGAATGATCAGAGAGGTTCATGCAACACATGCCCTCAAAATCTTCACATCCATGGCCCTGTGCCAGTAAAAGGAAATCAATTGCAGCTCTATTCTGAAGCGTTGCATGGCGAATAGAATCAACATCAAGCAAAAGGCTAGAAAGTGCTAAAGAGGTGGCATTAGTTTGTTTAGCCAGCCAGCATCCTAGCTTGTTTAAAATGGCATGGGCACCTGCTGCCGATACCCCTGGAGCTAAAAAGGATGCTGCCACTATGGCCCCTGGGGACCAAAATTTTACATCATCTTTGCAGTCAGCAGTAAACGCATGGGCCATTCTTTTAATTCTGTGATAGCAGCGGCTCATATTAAGGATCATTGACGTATTGGGTGTGAGTAGAGACAAGCGACCAATTGTACATGGCCCCCCGCTCAGCATCGATGGGACACCGGGCCACGCACGATCCCCACATATTAAAAAGTAACCTGCTGGTAATTGAATAGGGTCGTTTGATGAGATCGACACCCTCTTTGTGGTATAATTGCACCAGGTTGTTGCATTACGGTAAATGGCCATGCTGGAGGTTACAATAGTAGAATAGTTTTTGGCCGGCAGCTGACTTTTATGCTTAAACCTAAGGCATGCATCTGCCATCACTGAGCCTAACAGTTCCAACTCTTGGGGTTCCTGCGGTGCTATAGGAAAATGAGAAATCCATTGGTCCCAGTTATCTACACTGACCCTGGCGTCATTGGTTTTGCAGGTGGGTATTTTCAATGGGCATGGCCAGGGATCTGCCGGTAGCCCAACCAAACAGGTTGTAAATGGATTACCGGGAGAAGATAACGACAAGCAAATAGCCTCCTGGTTAGTTAAATTTGCCATGGTGATCCAAATATTAGTCTTGGGCTGAGGTGGGGCCCATGCTTGGTGGGTTCCCACTCCTTTGGCAATGTCTGGGCTGTCTATTAAGAGGGCAAATACGAGTAAAACAGCAACATAAGTCTGCCACATCACCCTGATCTTCCCGGACGCTGTTTTGAACCATCCAGACATTTAGGGAATTAACAGGATGCCCACAAACCGTTAAGAATGTCTCTTCCTTCCTCTCCCCTTTTTCTTTCTTGAGCCGCCCAGACTTAATCTTTTTAGAGCCCTTAAACAATCGTCCCACGCTTGGTTAGGATCTTGATCCCTCAGAATCGGACCTACTACATCTAGCTGGGAGAGGGGAATGCCCCGACCACACTTAGACTGTAAGATACACGACTGAGATTGCCCTAAAGTGTGTTTGGCAAAGTGCTGGGTTTCCCACCAAACCATGCGAGAATTTTCTGTTCTGGGGACTCATACAACTGTAACCCTTGGCGGCCAGGTAATCCTGTAAAGGTCTGAAGTTCTGCTTGCCAGGAGTCCCGCTGCCAATAAAATGCACAGCTTCTGCACCACAGTTCAGGTAACTGTGACTGATGCACCCACTTAGTTTGCTGACACCCCCCACAAAAGAACAATATCCATGCAGCACACTGAGTATTTTGACACTTAATACAAGTTAATCTCTTAGGCCCTCTATAATAAAATGTATGGAGCGCCGGAATCAGGCTTAGTATACTGTCCAGAGATTGACACCAATCAATCGCTTGGTCAATGGCAAAGCTACAGTGTCCTTTCAGCTTGAGAACTATCAGTCAAATGGTGATCAGCAGCTTCGCCTCCACTCGCCGACCGTCCTCTTCGCTCAGTTGTCTGGGGTCTGGTTCCATCTAACACGGCTGCTGGGGTCCATTTAGCAGCTACCCACAAGGATCCTGTAGGGGTAGAAACACAAAGATACCCGCGGCCCCAGTATAATACCTTAGCAGGACCTTGCCATTGTCCTGTCTTGGGATCTCTGTATTTTACCCATACATCCTGCTTCACACTATCTTTCTCTGTTACATAATGACGAATTACAGCAGGAACTTTGCTTTCCCCAAAAACACACAGGTGATTTAAGACAAATAGACACTTTAGCAACCTTTCTTGCGGCTCTCTAATATCTTTGTATTTACCTAGATATTTTTTCAAAGTACCATTAGCTCTCTCTACAATCGCTTGTCCTGTCGGAGAATTAGGGATGCCTGTCACGTGTTCAATCCCCCACATTTGCATGAACTGTTTTATTCTTTTGCTGCAGTAGGCAGGCCCATTGTCTGTCTTAATATGTCGTGGCACTCCCATTACAGCAAAGCAGCTACTGAGATGCCTCTCCACGTGCCCTGCTTTCTCACCAGTTTGTGCTGTGGCCCATATAAAATGACTGTAGGTGTCTATAGTAACACGCACATACTTTATCCTTCCAAACTCAGCAACACGTGTGACATCCATTTGCCAGGTCTCATTTGTATTCAGCCCTCTGGGGTTAACTCCTAGACCTAACCCGCAGCCCCCGTTATGATGACTACATGTGGGACAGGCTTTGACTATTGCCCGTGCCTCTTCTAGAGATATTTGAAATTCCCTATGGAGGCCTTTTGCATTTTGGTGAAACATGGAGTGTGCCTCTCTGGCCAAAGTCTGCCTGGGAATTGGAGTCACATGTGTGATTGAGACTAGCTTATCTGCTCATGCATTACCCTCTTCCAGACCAATATCCCACTTATGACTTCTGATATGAATGACAGAAAAAGGATACTTCCTCAGTTTAATTGCCCTCTGTAACTGTATAAACAGCTCATGTAACCTCCTGTTCTGAACTTCTTTTATAGAGTCATCTTCTATTCGCTCGCATACTCCAGCGACATATAAAGAATCTGTCACTATATTGAGGGGCCCAGAAAAATGCATCATGGCCCAAACAACAGCCAATAACTCCATCGTTTGTAAAGTATCCAACTCGGAGGCCTGGAGAATCTGATGGTGCCATTGTCTCTTTTCCTGCCAGGTCACTGCAGCAATTCTGGATTTTCTTCCTGCATCCGTGTAGGCTGTTACAGCATCCGACAGGGGTTTCTGTGACCTTTTTGGGCATTGAATCCAACCCCGTTGCCCTATCCAATTCAACGGTATATTGGGGATATCATCAGTGGCAATCACACTTCCAGCTCCCAACAGTGCCTCTTGTAATTCCACACTGTTTAACAGGTACCAGGTCAATGTATCTTTCTTCATTGGTACCCGTATCTGATCAGGCTCCTTTCCCATGATCTGTAGTGTCCGTTCACAACCCTTTTTGAGCAACTCAGCCAAAATTTCAATTTTTTGAAGAAGGGTTTTATGCTGTTGAAGTGGAGGAGATATCCATTCCAAAGCCCACGCCTCCCCCGTTTTTCTGTTTTGCTGAGTAAGTGCACCTAGTAAGTATTTAGTTCCACACCAAACTGTCAGCTGTATATGGAGGTAAAGGTCTCGTCTCCGGACACTGCCTTGTGTCACACAGTCCAGTATCTGTTGTAATGTCCTAACCTGCTCAGAGGTTATATGAACAGGCTGTGCCGGATCAGTTCCTTTTAGTAAGGGTCGAAGTTTATCTAATAGCTCATTCGGGATGCCCACAATAGGACGCAGCCATTGTAAATCACCCAGTAACCTTTGGGCATCATTCAATGTACGTATTTCAACGTTTAATTGCAGTTTCTGGGGGGTAACAACCTGACCAGTAAGTGTCCATCCTAGATACTTCCAGGGTGCAGATAGTTGAATTTTTTCAGGAGCTACAACCAACCCATGTAGTTTCAGAGCATCATGTATTTTTTGAATTTGTTGACCTGTAAAAGGTTGCTGCTGAGCAAATAGAATATCGTCCATATAATGATAAATGATGGTTTCGGACCAGGCTTGCCGTAAGGGTTGTAAAGCATTGTCAACATACAATTGACATAAGGTAGCGCTGTTTCTCATACCCTGTGGAAGATTAACCCATTCAAACCTCTTATCTGGCTCTTCCCTATTTAATGCCGGTAAAGTAAAAGCAAACCTTCGGGTATCTCTAGGGTGAAGAGCAATAGTAAAGAAGCAGTCCTTAAGATCTACAATTAACAATGGCCAGTCCTTTGGCAACATTGCTGGGTTAGGTAAGCCTGGTTGTAAGGCTCCCATAGGTTCCATTTGTTCATTTACAGCCCGTAAATCATGTAGCAAGCGATACTTTCCTGATTTCTTTTTAATGACAAAAATAGGTGTATTCCATGGGCTGGTCGACAACTTCAAATGACCTTGCTTATATTGTTCTTGTACTAGCATATGTGCTTGCTCCAGACTTTCCCTTTTTAGTGGCCATTGCTTAACCCATACTGGGACATCCGTGGTCCAGGTCAGCGGGATCGGGAAAGTCCACGCAATGGCCACTAGCCCAAAGGGTGCTCATTTGTCAACACTATTCCCAGTTGAGCCAGAATGTCCCGACCAATGAGGCACTGCACTGTAGGGGGTAAGGGTACAATTGAAAAAACATTCCGTAAAGTTTTTCCATCAATAGTTACAGACAACATGGGTGACTTTCTAGCAAGTGTCAGGCCCCCAACCCCGGTAACTGTCATTGTGGTTGGCTGTAATGGCCAGTTGTGAGGCCAGTAATCTGGACTAATAATGCTGGAGTCCGCACCAGTATCTAATAAACCTTCCAAGGTTTGTCTCCCCCCCAGATGCTCTATTGTTACAGTGCGCTTAGGCCGATCATTCAAATTCATTGTTAATAAAGTAAGTCCTCCAGTGGAACCAAAGCCTCGTTCTCCCCTCGACTGTAATTGACAAGGGGGCAATGTTTTAGCAATCTGCTCCAATGGAACCAATTGGGCTATCCTCTGCCCTTTCTCGATTTGTATCGGTGGAAAAGGAGTATGTACCATGACGTAGATTTCTCCCGTATAATCAGCATCTATTACTCCAGGTAAAACAAATAATCCCATCATGGTGGCCGACGATCGTCCCAGAAGCAAAGCTCCCATAGGTTGTCCATTAATGATGCTTGGTCCCTTTATTCCAGTCGGCACCTTTTCCGGTTGGGTGGTC
Organism: Passer domesticus; assembly: GCF_036417665.1. NCBI lineage: Eukaryota > Metazoa > Chordata > Aves > Passeriformes > Passeridae > Passer > Passer domesticus. The sequence goes on along the minus strand of NC_087479.1, from coordinate 72,742,241 downwards.
ATCAGTGTTATCGCTACTGAGGCTGCCACGTCCAGCCCGAGGCTCCTGGCAGTGGCTGGCTGGAGTGCAGCTGGGCCGAGGTGTTGGCAGCGGCTACTTGTGTCTGGGCGCGGCGGCTGTTGAACGCGCTCGTCTTTATGTTTCCCGAGCGGTATCGGCAAGCTCCGGTGCTGTGGGTATCCGAGCGACAACTCTGGCACCAGACGCCAGCTGTCTGACAGTCTCGTCGCGTATGTCCCATGCCTCCGCACCGGTAACATTTAAATCGGCCAGTAGATGGAGCCCGTGGCTTATTTATAGCCGCCGCTTGTAGGGGTGCAAGAGCAGCTAATACCTGACTCTGCGAAGCTGCCGCTTGTTTTTGCAATCCTACACCTAACTCCTTAATAGCTTCTACTAACATCACCTGATTCCCTATGGGCATATTTGCCAATCGTTCTAACGCTTCCTCTATAGACCAATTAGCTCCTAAGGTATTTAATACGTTCCTTGTAGCCTGGTTACTATTCTGGAGTGCACATTGTTTCAGTAAAGCACCTGTCATAAAGTCAGGGACTCCTGCCCGTTCGATAGCAGCGGCTGCCTTATCTATAAAAGATCCAAATGATTCATCTCTTCCTTGCTTTATTCCCATATAAGAGGGGACCCCGCCTGGCTCTTTTATCCTGTCTATGGCCATTCGTACTAAGCGCATAGCCTCCCGACATTTTTCAGGACCAATTAATGCCTGCTGCTCTGTACGAAGAAAAGGTCCTGAACCCATTAGCTCATCCAGGGTTATTCCGTGTAACGGGTCGCCTTGCTGCCGTTGTGTCGCTACACATTCCTGGCAAAGTGCCTGCCAGTGTGCATTAAACAAGAGCTGCTGATGCTGAGTGAAGATAAGCTTCGCTACTCCTCTGCAATCAGCCGGCAGTAATACCTGAGTCCCCCAGATGTAATCAAGTATCTGTTTTGTGGGCTCACCGGTCACCCCAAACTGACTAACTGTGGACCGTAATTGTGACAGCAGCTTCCAGTCCAGCGCTGTAATTGTGGCTTCATATCTGTTCCCCTGCACAGGCGAAAATACCACCGGACAAGCAACCTCCACCGCTGCAGCTATAGCTCCACTATCCCCCGAATCCATGATCTCTTTTGCTACCGCCGCCCATGCCTCCCTTCGCTCCCTTGCGACGGCCCCCGCTAGGTCACTTTTTGCCCCAGGGATCGGCTCATTACAAGGAGGAGGAAACGGAGGGTCTGGCCATGGCACAGGTGGTGCGGACGGTGCTGTTACAGCATCCGCGGGGGGTGAGCTGCTGCTTGAAGGAGGAGCCGATGTTGGTGGCAAAACGACTGTAGATGTGGTAGGGGGTAACGGACAGTCGTAGCAGTCCCCATGACTCTTATTCTTATCATATGCTACGCTAGCTTGCTGCGCAGCTTTCTTTTCTACCTGATGTTGTAATAACTCATTGTGCACGACTCGCCATAGCTTTCCTAACTTCCTTGCAGTTTTATCCTCATCTATAGCTGCCTCCCACAACTTGTCCCCGAGCTTACGCCACTCTGTTAATTCATGCACTGTATGAGGATTTTGAAAAACTCCTTGTGCATACCCATAGGCTAACAACTGTGGGAGCTCTTTCTGCAAATCTATGCCCTTAACCTGACGCTTTTTTAAAAAGCAAGTAAATAAATCATATGCTGCTTGCCTTTCCATTTCCATTTTTGAGAAGGTCAGCGCTGTTGCAGCCCTTCAAGGTTTCGGCAGCACGTATCGGCCGGGCTCTTCTATAAGGTCACCCAGGGCGCGGCACTTTTCGCTTTTTCAGCAGTGCTTATTCGCCGTCCTTGCTGCTGTAGGACCCGAACTCGTTCACCGATCCACCGTGGTTGCCATTACCGATATCACGTCCGGGGTCACCATTTGTGGTAATCGGCAGAAGAAATGCAGCACTCAATATGAGTGATCAGCAAATCTCAAAACTTTATTGATAGGCACATACATTTATATTGGTGTTAATGAGGCTAATACATATTGCAAAAAGCGAGCTCATTATTGGTTAGTTACTTATCAGCTAACTACGCCTACCTTATCATTCTTGAGGCTACTATGCTGCAGCTGTTTACATATTTTCTTCATGTTTCTAACTAACGATCCTCTCCCCCATCCTGATGTTGCACCAAGGGCACAGTGCCCTTGCCAGGTTTGGACACTGACTGCTGACTCCTATCCTCGTCTCCTTCTTGCTTAATTAACGGTATTATGTCAGTGTGACCTTTGTTAGCTAGCCAGCTGTTCACAAAATCCTCCACAACCTTCAGTGTTGCCTAGAGGGCAAGGCCAGGGGGCTCAGGGGCAGAGGAAGGGATGTGTTGGTCTCAGGAGGTGCGGGAAGGTGCTGGGCTGGTCCTGGGGTCCCTAGCGGAACTCAGGTTGGCTGGGATGGGACAGACGGAGAGAAAAAAAGGAATAAAGGAAGCTTGGGGAGGCCCATGGGGAGAGCAGGTGGCAGTGGGATCTACGGGGCAATAAGAGGTTTCCTTGTCGACGGTTGTTCTGGGGTCCTCTTCACAGAACACTTGAGAGGGCTGTCCGGGCCGTTCCTGCTGCTGGAGGAGCTGCTCACGCTGTCTGGTGTGAGGTGCAGCCACCGTCTTTCAACTCCTGTCCCGAGGTGCTGCTGTGCAGAGAGGAGGTGGCTGAGGCCCCAGCTGCCAGTGGCACACAGGGAGCCTCGTGCACAGCAGGGCCCAGAGCTGGCAAGGCTCCCCAGCACGGCTGGAGCTGCTGGCACAGCTGGGCCCAGCTGGACAGCTGCCCCTCAAGGCCCTGGCCAGCAGGGCACGGCTCTGGGCAGGGTCCCTGGCCAGGAGCGGGCCCCAGAGCACCTCTGCCTTTCACGGGCAATCTCGGCCCTGCTCTTTCTCCTCCCCACCTCCCTCTGCCTCTGCCCCGTGCCCCTGGGGCTGCTCTTGGCCAGGCAGCCTCAGTGGGAGCCAGCCCTGGCTGCAGCCCCAGCAGGGCCCCCAGGACAAGGCCCAGCAATTGAGAGGCCAATGGAAGCACTGGGCAGCAGAAGAACCCTCAGCAGAGTTATTTGGACAACCATGGACTGGCCACAGCACCAATGCAGCCTCAGTGGGAATGCTTACTGTCTACATTAGACTTTCAAAATAAACTCTTTCAGGGAAAGATGGCCACTCACCATTTCTTCTTCCAGTTACACCAGATTCTGACACAGAACAATATGAGAATAAGGTCCAACAGAAGCAGGGCTGCCATTAACCCTGCCCAGCAGCCTGTTCCCATATAGAAGACACTTCCGAGGCCTTCCTGGGCATGGGGAAGACGTGTTGTGGTGCTGGCTGCATCTGTGGGAGCAATGGGGAGTGTGAGCCCGTGCTGTGCTGCACTGCTGAGCTGGCAGCACGCTGGATACGGGCAGGACGTTCTCTGTTTCCCCCAGAGCTGGGGCCTGCAGGCACCTTGCCGGCCCTTGGCACAGGCTGTGCCAGCCAACAAAGCCCAGCAGGCCGGGAGGAGAGCCCGGGGGCAGCGCAGCTGCTTGGGCAGTGGCTGCTGCCAGGGACACGGGCCAAAGCCATCCCTGAGCAGCCACTGCCAGCCCTGGCCCTCCCTGCCCCGTGACAGCTCCCCCAGCCCCAGGGGACAGGCTCAGGCCCTGTCAGGACCCAGCGCAGCCCCTGCCCAGTCGGGAGCCAGGGCTGGCTCTGGCCCTGGGCTGGCGGCAGGGCTCCCGCTCGGGGCTGCTCCTATGCCTTGGGCCTCTGGGCACTCAGGGCCAGCTCCGCAGCAGCTGCAGCGCCAGGGACGTTGCTGCACCAGTCCCGTTTCCCCGGGGCTCTGAACCAGCTCCAGAGGCCTGGAAGCCGAGGCGCCTCCAGCTTTGGCTGCTGCCGGGCCGGGCAAGGGCAGGCCCTGGGGGAAGAGCTGCTGCCACACAGCCCCGGCCAGGGCTGAGCCCGGCACAGCAATTACCTGCTGTGCCTGTGCCCATGTCTGGCATCGCCTTCCTTCCTGCAGCAGGGGCTACCCATGGGGAAATGCTTCCTCCAGGATGTGCCTCCTTCTGCACAGATGTTTGGCCCATCACTTCAGACAGGAAAAAGGACAGTTGGATTAGATGGAAGACTTCCTGATTTGGGTGCTGGCATCTTCAGGATTCATGCGTGTTAAACATGGGGATAGGTTTCAGAAAATGTCTTGGCTTTCATGGCAGGATCAGGGCTCTCCTGTTTCCAAAGAGCTGCCATGCCTGAGCCGCAGGAGTGGTGAGGGGATCGCGCAGGGCGAGGGCACACACCTGCATGGTTCTGTGCTGGCACCTGCAGCGATGCCCCCCTGGCCCAGCTTTGGGCTCTGAGCTGGCAGCTCTCCCAGGGGAAAGAACTTGACCTACCCTCAGCATCTCCCAGAGCCTCAGTCCTGGACGTGGCTTGGGAAGCTGCACCACCTTCACCAGCAGGTTCAGCTGCAAAGAAAGGCAGGACAGAAGAGCTCCTGTGGCACTGCAGGAGATCCTCAGGCTGCCCACAAATCTCAGCCCCGGGGCACAGCCCTGGGCCCGGCCCCTTCCCTCTCTGCTCTTCTCTGTGGCTGCACAGAGCACATGGAAGGACACACTGGCATTGCACAGGAGGAAGATGGACAGCTAAATGCTCCTTCCTCCCACTAACAGTGATCCTGTGGGAGCCCTCAGGGCTCCAGAAGGGAGCAGATCAAATTTTCCATATTCCATCAACCTTCAGATGATCTTAAGTGAAAGGGCAAATGTATGAGCTCTTGCCACCTGGTCACTGCGTATTCTCTCAGGAAAGGTACATTGAGCACTTGCCTCCAGGATTTCCTATGAGTCTCAAGCCATAATCCAGCAGCTTTCCCAGATAATCCATGTCTTGATCCCAACCTAGAAGTTTGCAAAGATCAGAACCATTTCCATGATGTGCTGGGATCCCCTTCTGCCTCAGGGAACTGGGCACTGCATATAGGTCAGGTAAGGCCATGGGAGCCAGATGTGAATGGACAAGGCCAAAACTGCTCAGGGGCCTGGGGAGCTCTGGGCAGGCTCATGGTCAATCCCCATCCTCTTTGCAGGCCCTGTACAACATCCCTGGAGAGGTGCCTGGAGCAGCCCAGGGCCCGTGGGGGTTCTCTCAGTCGCACAAGGAAAATGCTCCTTGAATCCCTGGGGAGAACTGCAGCAGGCAGTGCTGCAAGTATCCCTCGCAAACTCCCTCCTGCCTGTCCTCCCAACCACCCTTCCTCCATCTGCCCACGGAACAGCTCCCACAGCCCAAGGGGACCCAGCCAGGCCCTCTCAGGACACGCTGGAGCCTTGCTCTGCCCCTCTGTCCTTTCCCCACCATGGGCACCCCGTGCAGTCACTGCCAGGTTTCAGGACATGTCTCCCATGGAGGGACCCCAGCAGGACTGCTCAGGACCCGAGTGCCCTGAGCCTGCTCGGGATAATTCCCCTGGGTTGTGCCCTCACTTCCAGGCAGCAGAGAGAGCAGCTCAAGCCTCAGCAGGGCTCAGGCCCAGAGGCACAGCAATTACCTCCTGTGACTGTGCCTGGCATCGCCTCCAGTCCTACAGCAGAGTCTGGCACAGAACCACTGCTTCCTCCGGTAAACGCCGCCTTCTGCCCAGCCTCTCCATCCACTTCTGGAGAAAGGAAGAGGGACGGCTGGATCAGGTGGGGCTGTTCCCCATTGGGGAGGTGGCGCCTTCAGCAGCCAGTACTTGTGAAAGTCATGGTTAAGGATCAGGAATCCACACAATTTTCTGGGTAGGCCAGGGTCCACTTTCATGATAACACCCGCCCTTAGTGATCATCCTGGAGACTATGAAATTTCAGGGGATCTCAGGCTCGTGGTGCAGTTTGGGCTCCCTGGCAGCTGATGCCAAATGCCTTCCTGCAGAGGCTGGGCAGAAGCTGCAGCCAGGCCAGGCTGGAAAACAGCCCTGCAGGGCGTGAAAGCAGCAGCGGGGCAGCGAGGCTGCCATGGATCCCTTCCCGCTGTGCCGGGCATGGCGTGTCCAGATGTGCAGCCAAAGCCCCAGGCTGCTGAGTCCCAGGGGAAGCATGAGGGAAATGCACCCACCTTGTCCTCCTCCCTGCAGCAATTCTTTCAGCATTTGCCTCATGTTTTCGGATGGATCATGGGGTTTCTGGTGTCCTGTAGCTTTGTTCTTTCCCCTCGGAGGACCTTAGAGCAACAGAGTTCCATTTCCCAGGAACGGATCCCACAAAAGCAGGGCTCAGCCTGTGGGGTCAGCAGGGACACACTACTCACCCCTGCCATGGGAGCTGGGCTTTTGTGTAGGATTCAGCAAAGCAGCTGGACAAGTCCTCCCTGCAGACACACCTGGAACACAAGAGCCACAGAAGCTTCTGTCACCTGATTCCTGCCAGGTTCACAACAATTATTCCTTGGTGGCACACTGAGAACATACCTGACGGTGGCTCAGATAGGACCAACACTTTATGCAGCCAAGCTAATGGAGAAGCCTTCCCAGACACCTCATCTAGAAGGGAGCAGAGATCAGACCCATTTCCATGGTGTGCTGGAGTCCCCTTCTGCCTCAGGGAACTGGGCACTGCAATGGGGTCGGGTAAGTTTGTGGGAGTCGGATGTGAATGGATAAAGCCAAAGCTGCACAGCAGCCTGGGGAGCTCTGGGCTGGCTCCTGGTCACACTCCAGACTCTTTTCAGGCCCTGTGAAACATCCTTGGATGTAGGAATGTAGGAGAGTGCCCCCTAATTACAGAGTGGCAAAGCTAACCTTTATCCCCCAAAAAAGGAATGAAGCCCAGAAGTTTCTCCCAACGATCAGGTGACAAGCCACCTCAAAGGACCCCAGAGGCTTCAGTAAAAACTCTGGGTCACCTAACTGGATAGAAGCCAAAAAGTCCCGCCTGACCCATCAGGTAGAAAAGGGGAGGACAAAAGAACCAAAGGGCTTTTGTGAAGGTGTTTCTACCAGTGGCAGATTGCTGTACCTGCATCGGATTTTTCTGTTTGTTATTTTGCCTTTTATTAAACCTTTTTGTTTCTAACACTGCAGCAGAAGCCATCCTGCTCATTATTTGCCTCCAAAGGTAATAGCTGAGCTATCCTTGGGTGTGCTGGGTTCCCTTTTGAAGGTTTATAACACCCGGCCTGAGAAAAAAGAACCCAGCACGTGGCGCCCGGACAGTATTTCTCCTATTGAGGAAGATGGTCTAGGGATTTTTTGATTACCTCCATCAAAATAGGACATTTTTACTTGATATTTGCGTGTTTTGGGGGAGCAGGCCTGCACCTGAGTTTTTTGTCGCTTTAAAATAGAAAACCCAGAAGAAGGGATTTGAGATTGAGAGGGAATCTCGAATCAAAGCCTCATACTGGTGAAGAGGAGGCTGTAATCGGAGACGGGACTGGAGCAGCACCGCAGCCTCAGAGGACTCTGTCGCTCAGCTCAGCTGATTTGTCACTGTTGTGACCCAGGACCTGGAAGGAATTTCATACCAAGAAGGACAACTGGAAAACTCTGGTGAGTGCCACCATGGGAAATCGGTTGTCTTTAGCTGAGCAGGATTTTTTTTCATATTTCATTTATAAGTTAGAAATTCAAGATATTCAGTTTGACAAGAAACAGCTTAAAAAGCTTGTAAAATGGGTCTTAACAGAGTTCCCAAACTCAGACATATCTCAGAAACTCGATCCAGAATTCCGGGATTCGGTTGGACTGAAATTACATAACATGGAAAAGAATAAGAAGTCCAACTTAAAGCTGCATCCAATATTCAGGACGGTGTTAAAATTTGTAACAATGGAAAGTGCAAAGCAAGCAAAGAATGCACACAAGCAAGCAAAGATCAGGGACAGGGCAGAATGCAGGCAGCAACAGCAGGACCGGGAGGAGAGGAGAAAGAGGAGTTCTGAGGGGACCCAGAAGCCTTCCTTTATCCCAGTCGAGAACCAGAAACCCCGGAGGAGCGACTGGGAGGTGGCCAGGCCAGCCGCCCCCCCCCTTCCCCACCCCCATCCTGGGAGAGAGGGGAGCAGACCAGCCCTGGCCAGGCTCCTCTGCAAACCACATCTTTCACAATCCCTGCCATACCTAAGTCCTCTGTATTCCCTCTGAAAAGCTCCCTTTGGTGCTCAAAATCGGTGAATTTTGGCAGTACAATGGAAAAAAGCCGAGCCGATTGTGCCCACTCTGAGAACAGAGGAGCTCATGGCAGACGCCATGATGGCCCCGGCCCAGCCCCGCCCTTCGTGGGCGTGGCTCGCCCTCCTCCTCGGGCTCCCAGCAGTCCCTGGGTGGCTCCTCCCTGAGCTCCTGCCCATCAGAGCAGGGACACGCCCCTTTTGTGGGCGGAGCCTGGGTGGTGTACCCGCCCACAGCCCGGGAGGGCACGCCCCCTCCCTGCCGAGCGTGGGAACCGGATGTGATGCCCGGAAGTCACCCTGTCCAAGATGGCGGCGCCCATATCCGACACCTTGCCGGAACAAAAAACAAATTATTCCTATGCTCCACAATGTAATTCCAAATAATCTAAGGAAGAGTTTAACACACAAGGAGTCACAGATACCTGGCAGAGGATAAGAAAGGATGCAGTTCAGGAAGGAGAGTGGGGAATTGCATCAAAGTTAAAAGTTTTTCCTGTGAGGTGCACAGCAGGTCCTGCACCGAGAGGGAGCTGGCAGCAGATCAGTTTTGCTGAGTTAAAAGAGATTTGCAGAGCCTCTCGTTTGTATGGTAGCGATTCTGCATATTTCAGAAGTCTTTTACAAGCCACCTTTACAGCAAATGTATTTACTCCACACAATTTAAAGCACCTTTGCACATCCCTGCTGTCCCCAAGAGAATTTTCTCTGTGGGAACTGGCATGGAAACGTTTGTTAAATGACCTTTTAGGAGGTTATGCAGGAACTCCAGCCACTGCAAATTTGACTATAGATCAGCTCAGGTGGAGGAGCTCATACAGATCCTCAAACACAAGCCCGAACTCTCAATAAACAAGTATTACAGGATATCAAAGAAGCAGCAAAAACAGCTTTGTTACAGGTTCCTGATGGCAACAAACCAGAACTAGATTTCACAGAAATAAAACACAGAATAGATGAGCCTTATATTAAGTTTTTGGACCGTTTGAAAATAGCATTGGAAAAGCAGATTCCAATAGACGGAGCCAGACAAGAGTTATTAAAATGGCTCGCAATTTCTAATGCAAACCCGAGCTGCAAAAAAGTATTAGGTGCATTGCCACAGGGTCCTGAGCCCACCCTGACCCAGCTCGTGGATGCTTGAACCGCCTGGGCACCCCTGAGCCTGCAGCAGCCATGCAGGCAGAGGTGCTGGCCAGTGCCATCACAGCAGCTCAGGAAAACACCCCAAAGCAGCAGGAAAAAGCAGCAGCAATGCAAACACAAGCCCTAGCAGAGGCTCTAAGAGCATTCAGAGGTGCAATTGAAAACCAGCAGACTCCAAGGGACACGTGCCATTCGTGTGGCCAGAGAGGTCATTTCAAAGGGGATGTCCTGGGGCCCGCAGAAGGCCACTGCCCAGAAACAGTGGATGCAGAGGTTTCTGTCACGTGCTAACAGCTGTCACCCAGCACAGGGCTGTCCGTGCCATCTGCCGGGAAACGTGCAGCCCAGCACGGGGCAGTGGCTGCCATGACACAGGAACCCTGCACCAGGGGCAGAGAGCACCACAGGCCACCACGGTCAGAGCTGCAGCACGTCTGTGCAGGACTGCCGACCACAATGTCCCCAGGTACCAGACTGGAGCTGTCCCCAGCCCAGCCAGTGGTGCTGACCAATGCCATTGCTCACACAGTGCCCACAGGACAGCTGGGGCCTGAACCACAACCACGTCAGCTCCTCATCGTGGGAGTGAGCAGATCCCATGCAGAAGGTTTTTATGTCATTCCAGCTGTGCTCTCTGTCACCTGTTCACAGGAAATTACAGCGTTAGCTTTGTGTCCAGACCCTCCATGCTTTTTACCCAAAGGACTGACCACAGCACAAGCTTTCCTCCTACCAGAGTCCCAGAACAGCACAGCTGCCATGGCCTGGACCAGGCTCATCAGCCGCGGGCGGCCTCAGCTCACCTGTGTGCTGCAGCCCCTCGGGCAGCCATCACCCTCAGTGGCCTGACAGATCCCGGAGCAGACGGCATCTGGCACCGGAATGGCCACAGGACTGGGCCACGGTGCCTGCGCTGGATCAGCTGGCAGCTATTGGTGGTCACTGTGAGAGCTCTCGAAGCTCCCACTCAGGCACATTTGAGGGGCCTGCAGGTCGTGTTGCCACCACAAGACCATTCGTTGTAGGAGCTGATATTGTTCTTTGGGGCCGGGACATTTTGTCGCAATGGGGTCTGAGGTTAGAAACTGGATTTTAACAAAAGCTGTTGATGGACATAACACTTTAAAACTGACATGGACATCTAATACACCCATCTGGGTCAGCTAGTGGCCCTTACCCAAAGAGAAACTTGCTGCTTTAGAGCAGTTGGTACAGGAACAGTTAAACAAAGGTCACTTAACTCCAACTACTAGTCCCTGGAACACCCCAGGTTTTGTAATCAAAAAGCCAAACAGTGGGAAGTGGAGGTTGTTGCAGGATCTCAGAAAAGTTAATGAAGTGATTCAAGAAATGGGTTCTTTACAACCAGGTTTACCCTCTCCTGTTATGATTCCAAAAGATTGGAAGTTGTCTGTTATTGATTTAAAAGACTGTTTTTTCAATATTCCCTTGCATCCAGATGATGCACCAAGATTTGCATTTTCCATCCCATCCATAAATCAGCAAGCACCCTTGAAAAGATATCATTGGCTTTCTCTACCAGAAGGAATGAGAAATTCCCCGAGTATATGCCAGTGGTATGTTGCAAAAATACTTTCCTCAGTTCGTGCACAATATCCAAATTCTCTCATATTACATTACATGGAAGATATTTTAGTAGCAGCCAAGGACCAAACATCAATGCAGGAGACAACAGATCAGGTCATCTCAGCAGAGGAGAAAGCAGGACTCGCTGTAGCAAAGGAAAAAATTCAGACACTTCCTCCCTGGAAATATTTAGGATACAGGATGACAGAACAAACGGTAACCCCGCAGCCACTCCAGCTGAGGACAAATCCAAAGACATGGAATGAAGTGCAGCAGCTGGTAGGGACTCTGAACTGGCTTCATCCACTACTAGGCCTTTCAAATCAGGACTTGGCTCCTCTGGCAGATTTGTTGAGAGGAGACACAGCCTTAAACTCACCGTGAGAATTCAACAAAGAAGCTCAAAATGCTTTGGACAAAGTGATGAGAGCCATCCAGTCACGTCAGGCTCATCGGTATAATCCTAACCTGTCTTTTTTGTTTGCAGTTTTAGGAGAGAGTCCACAGCTTCATGGTTTAATATTCCAGTGGGATCTAGAGAAGAAGGACCATCTGATAATCTTAGAGTGGGTTTTCCTATCGCGTCAATTGGGTAAAACTATAACAACTTGCCCTGAAATTATTTCACAATTGATTATCAAGGCTAGATCTTGAATGCTTTCCCTTGCAGGAAAAGATTTTGCAGAAATCTTCCTGCCTCCAACATCCATCTATTTAGAATGGTTAATTCAAAATTAAGAAGTCATGCAATTTGCTTTGGAAAATTTTGCAGGAAAAATTTCAGTCAATTGTCCCAAACATGAGCTATTAAGTTCATCTTTAAAATTAATTCATAAGCCTTTAAGAAGTAATGCACCCCTCGAGGCAATCACATTTTTTACAGACGGTTCTGGGAAGTCTAAAAGGTCTGTGATTGCTTGGCAAAATTCAGAGACAAAAAAATGGGAATCAGATATTGAGGAAGTAGATGGTTCTGCACAGATTACAGAGTTAGCAGCAGTTGTACGGGTCTTTTCAAAATTCACATTTCCTTTTAATTTAGTAACGGATTCAATTTACGTTGCAGGTGTGGTGGAAAGAGCAGAAGGATCTCTGCTGAAAGAAGTTTCTGATGATCAGTTATACGGTTTGCTTAAAAAGTTAATCCTACTTCTTTCCATTCAACAAGAACTTTACTTTGTAATGCACATTCGCTCACATTCTTCTCTTCCAGATTTTTTAGCAGAAGGCAATGCCATGGCTGATTTGTTAGCCGTGCCAATCCAGCACACACTTTTTAATGTTATTGAACTCTTCCTCTGTTGTTGTTGATTTAAGCTTCCACTCACCTTCCCTTCTTTTGGGTACCACTGTGCTTTTTCTTGATGTAATCCATTTAAAAATGTCTAGGGGACCTAAACTGATACTGTCCCATGGCCAAATTTCACTTAAGTGTGTCCCCCTGCACACTCAACAATGAATCAAATTAAATTCTTTTGTACCATATTGATAAAAAAGATTCTTTCTGTATATTTGTCCCTCTCTATCCCTTTGTCTTTTCAATTGCACTTCTTTCTCTTTGAATGTATCCTCTGAGTTGGTTTCACTTCCTTGTTCAAAGCATACCCATCTTTCTTTCACAGGGCACTCTCCTGACATCCTCTGGCTTGGGTTTGCAATATTTTTAGCCAGCCCATATAGTTTATTTTCTTCTTTACAGGTTGTTAACTGGGAGTGATCGATGCATTTGGGATTCATGTCTGTGTGTACTCTGATGAGTACACGTACTGTATCTCCTCTATACAAGGGATAGTAACACTTCTCACAAGTGTTTCCTCCACTTCCTCCAAAGTGGGTGAGTAGTAGCATTGCTACGAGTGGGAGTCTGGTACGGGCTGGCCTCCTCACCTCTCGAACCACAGGGGTTTTCTCGGTGCCCAGAGAGTATTTCCTGGAGGTAATTCCCAATCCAGTCTTGCCTCCCACTTCTGGTTTTCCCTTCTTCTGGAGACATTCTGCCATGACCTTTATTGTACTGACTCCCTTTCTTCAATTTGGTCCCAATTAGGGTTGCAAGGAGAGTGCTCTATGGAACAGTACCGGAAACTGAGATCTTATTTTGATAGTCATTCTTAGCTGAACAAAACTTGACCTTGTACTATAACAAACATTAACAAACTTTAAGGATTTAAGGATAACAATGTAGATGCTTCCCGTGCGGGGTTGTGTTCAGGGTTGCGCTTCTTTTGCTGTTTTCCTCAGGACCAATTTCAAGTCTTTATTGTCTCTGCTGCCTATAGCCCATTTGCTTGCCTCATTTGAGGGTTTTACTGGACCCTTCACTGGACTTGCATGTGTCCACCCCCGCTCCTTTGTTCTTCCTGCGGTGTTTGTTGTAAGCAGCACCTGGAAGGGGCCCTCAAAGCGAGCAGTGAGTGGAGAGGTTTTCCATGATTTAATCAATACCCAGTCTCCTGGGTTAATACTACGTATTTTACAGTTCAGTGGGGAAGTTTGGGGAAGGTGTCCCTTTTCCCTTAGTTCTTCCAGGGTTGCTGTTACTGTTTCTAAGTATTTTTGCATTGTCATGCCCCCTTCTAGATGTTCCCTGGTACTGTACAGGGTAAGCAAGAAAGGCAGCCCAAGCAGCATTTCATAAGGAGAGACCCCTAGATCTGTTCTGGCTCTTGTTCTTATTTGTAATAGGGCTAGATGTAAACATTTGACCCAGTTCTATTGGGTTTCTAAGACCAATTTTGTTAAGATATGCTTTAAGGTTTGATTCACCCTCTTGCCCTTCCCAGAACTCCGAGAGTGCCAAGGGGTGTGTAACTCCCACTTTATTCCCAGGGCCCTGATGACTTGTTGCAGAACACAGGATGTAAAGTGGGGGCCACAGTTCAAATCAATAAGATTTACTAGCCCATATCTCAGAAGAATTTCTTCCAAGAGAACTTTTGTCACAGTTTGAGTTTCTTGTGGGGAACACTTCAACCCAGTGGGTTAGGTGGTTAAGTATGACCAATAGGTGTTGATACCCTGGGGCTGGAGTTAATTCAGTAAAATCAACCTGAATACTCTGGAAAGGTCTTATGGCTAATTTCCTCCCTCCTGGAGTTGTTTTTCACATTACCTTTTTGTTGACTTTTTGGCAGGTTAGACATTCTCCTGTGATGGATCTGGCCATTTCATATATTCTTGTCCCCATGCAATATTTCAGGAAATGATCATATATTCATTGTGTTCCCCAGTGAGTTAATTGGTGTATCTCTTCCATCACTTTCCTGGTTATTATTCAGTTGAATATTTATCATCCATCTGGGGTCCAGCACTTTCCATCCCCTGTTTTTACTGCTCCCATTTGCTCTATTTCTTTTAGCTCCTTGTCCTTGAAAACTGGAACCCCCTCTTCCTTTATTTTCCCCTGGTCTTTTTTTACCCTTAGGACTATGACTGAGTCCAGCATTTCAAAGGCTGCTTTTTTGGCTGCCCGGTCTGCTAATTTGTTTCCTTGGATTTCAGGGGTATCCCCTTTTTAGTAGCCTTTAATATGGACTGTGGCAATTTCTTTTGGTCCTCTGAGGGATTCAAGTGCTTCCCTATCAGACTTTCATGTGCCAGATTTTTCCCCTTTGAGTTAAGGTATGCCCTCTCTGGCCAGATTTTTCCAAAGGTATGAGCTATCCCAAAGGCATATTGAGAATCCATGTAGATTGTCCCTATATCATCTAATAAATCAAAACCTCTCTTTAGGGCATATACCTCGCAGTTTGTGCAGAGCAATTTGAGGGTAATTTCCCTTTTTCTTTGTTTTCCTCTGCTTCAATAATGGCGTATCCTGATGCCCATTTTCCCATTACTGTTTGGGAGGATCCATCTATATACTGGATCCTTCCATATGGTAAGGGGTCTTCTTCTAGCTCTTCTCTTACATTTGTTTGCATCTCAATTAGCTCTATACAATTATGATCTAAATTTTCCATTTTTGGTTCCCCGGTTAAGAATTGAGCAGGATTTCAACCTTTTGAGGTGACAGTCTCTAGATTCTTGACATTCATTAGGGTTATTTCATACCTCAGGATTCAGCTGTGTGTTAGCCACTGAGGAGTTTTTGGCTTAACACTGTCCTCAAATAATGGGATGTGTGTACTGAAATCCTTCCATTTAATGTAGGATTTGGAGTGTCTTCTAATAAGGTAGCTGTGGCTGCCACAGCTTGAATAGAGGCTGGCCACCCTCTTGCAACCACATCCAATAATTTTGACAGATAAGCCACCAGCTTCCTGCTTCCCCCCCAGCCTTGAGTTATCACTCCATATGTTATCCATTCATTAACATTAACCAACAGATCAAATGGTTTTCTTCAATTAGGCAGACTCAAAACTGGGGTTTTCGTCAATCGAGCCTTTAAGTCTTGGAACCGTTCGGTATCCTCCAGAGTCCAGACTACAGGTTCTGTCCTTGTT
This sequence comes from Passer domesticus, assembly GCF_036417665.1. Classification (NCBI taxonomy): domain Eukaryota; kingdom Metazoa; phylum Chordata; class Aves; order Passeriformes; family Passeridae; genus Passer; species Passer domesticus. The sequence goes on along the minus strand of NC_087479.1, from coordinate 72,726,897 downwards.
AATTTTTCATACAAAAATTTTACAGCTTGAGTATACTGATCAATCCATAATATACAAGAGCCCATTAGACCTATTAGCTTTCTTACATCTTTTTTAGTCTTGGGTGGTGGAATTGACAGGATCCCCACAACTCTTTCAGGACTGAGCTTTTTCTACCCTTTTCCAATTAGATGTCCCAGGTACTTTATCTCTTCTTCTACAAATTGGAAGTTTTTCTTTGATCCTTTTAATTCTTTATCTCCCAGAAAGTTTAGTAAACTTATACTGGCCTGTTTGACTTGTTCTTGATCTTTGCCTGATATTAGCAGGTCATCCACATATTGTAGAATTTGTATTTCTTCCCCAGGTACAGAGGATTTTAAAGGATCCTCTAAGGCTCGTCCAAATAGGTTAGGGGACTCTGTGAATCCCTGCGGGAGGCAGGTCCACCTGTGTTGTTGTTTACATTTGCAGTGTGGGTCTTCCCGTTCAAAGGCAAACAAATTCCTGCTCCCCACCTCTAATGGACGGGCCCAGAAGGCATCCTTCAAATCTATTACTGAGAACCATGCATGCTCTTGTGGAGTTTGACTAAGAAGAGGATATGGATTTGATACTATTGGCTATCTGGAAATTGTTTGTTAATTTCCCTCAAATCCTGCACCAATTCATAGGTTCCGTCAGCCTTCTTGACAGCTAACATTGGTGTATTATGTGGTGACATGCATGGTTCTAGTACGCCTTCTTCCATGAGTCCCTGGATCACAGCTGTTAGTCCTCTCTGGCCTTCAGGGGAGATGGGGTATTGTTTAACCTGAGCAGGGGGAATTTCTGACTGCATTTCTGTCTTAATTGGTGGGATATTTAACAACCCTGGTCCTCCTCCTTCCGCCCAGACTACTGGGTTAATTTCTCCCAAATCCTGTCCAGTTAACATTATTTGGGGTACCAAATCCTCCCCTCCTTTGGCACTACTGCAATTCCCATCTTTACTTGCAAGCCTCGCCCCAGTAAGTTACAAGTTATTTTTGGGATATAAAGGAAATCATCCCTACATTCCTTTGAATTGCCTTGTATAATTATGCTCTCTGTAACCTGGGCTCCGAACGGTTCCCCTTTTGCTCCCCACATTTGGCAGATCTTTTTGCTTAGCTGAGCCCCTCTGGGAAGCTTTGTCACACAGGATCGATCAGCACCTGTGTCCATTAAAAACTCATATTCTTCACTCTGGGGACCAATTTCTAAGTTTATCAGGGACTCTATCTAGTGTCCAATCTCATCCCCCACAGCGTCGACCCCTGACACCTCTAATCATCATCTCCTCTCAGAATCTTCTCTAGGATGTGACATTCACATTCTCTGAAAAATCCCTTTGCCCAGGGTTTTTCTCCTGGGAAGCTGAAAGGTAGTGAGAGAGGCCTCAGAGAAAAGGAAAACAATTCTTATCTCCTTTGCTGCTCCTGTGTTGTGCTCGTCTGGAATGTGTTTGGACATTGTTTACCCAAGGGTGATTGCCGCTTTGGACTCTGGTGTGAGTTGTTTTGACTCATTGGCCAATAAGTGCCAAGCTGTGTTGGGACTCTGGAAAGAGTCACGAGTTTTCATTATTATCTTTTTAGCATTGAGTAAGTATCTTTTCCGTATTCTTTAGTATAGTACAGTATAGTATTCTTTAATATAATATAGTATTATAAAGTAATAAATTTGCTTTTGGAGAACATGGAGTCCTCCACGTCATCCCTGCCTTCATTGGGGCCCTTTGTTTACAATACTAGGGTGTCCTGTTCTTTCTCAATTGCTTCATCCATTTGTAATTTTTTTACAGGACTGCTTAACATGCTTTCTTTAGCCACAGTAACAGCAATACACATAATCTAATGGTGTTTTTTTCCATTTACCCAGCTTCACTTTATTTTCTGCTCCCCCTTTTGGCTCCCCTCTTCCCACTTCTAGGCTTCCTCTTGTTACTGCCACCATAATTTTTGCTTTTGTTCTGTTCTCCTCATGTCTCCTTAAATAAATTTTCAGAGTTTCCCAGATCCTTAATTCCCCTTTCTTGCCAGTCTTCCAATTTTTCCAGTCTTTTAATTTTTCTAATTTCTGCCTGATGTCAGGCCAACCTTTGGTAACAAACCATACTTTTAATAATACTTGGCCCTCTGGTCCATCAGGATCGATGCTGGAATGTAACTGAAAATTTTGTTTTAATCGATTTAGCCATGCCCCCGGGGACTCATCCTTTTCTTGACTCCCATCAAATGCTAATTGCTGCCTTTGGGTACAGATTCTTTTATGCCTCTTACAATTAGGTTCCTGTAGTCTTGCATGTTTCCCTGGCCCTCTTTCTGGATGGGATTCCAATTTGGGTCCACTACAGGCAGTTTTTGCTCACCTGGGGGTCTGGTGCAGTTTTCCTTCTCCCACATCTTAACCCTGCTGGCCTAATGAGGCATATCTCCTCTGGGGAGAAGAGGATGTTCATAACAGAATGCAGCTCCCCCCAGGTATATATATTGGGACCCAGGAACTGATCTCATTGCTGTGCTGTCCCAATGGGATCTTCTACCAGGTTACCCAGTTCCTTTTTCAAGGTTCTTTCTTCAGAGGCTGTCAGGGGTGCATTTACAAACCTATTCCTCCTACGCCCCCTCCTAGAGGGACTTCCCTCAGGGGAAACAGCCTGTCCAGATTTACCTCTGGCCTTACACCCCTTTTTGATCTGGTATTACAGTAAGGGCCAGCATCTGAAGGGTTATTCGACTGGCTCTCTAATTCTTTGTTATCATTTTCGGAAAGGTGCAGTTGTTAGGTTGGAGGATATATGCAGAGGCTTTTTCTCAGGGAAAAGTGTTGTATTCTGACTTAGAGGTTGAGCATGCTGCAGGTTAGTGGGTGTAGGGGGCAGCAGAGGAAAAGCATCAAGGGGTGGATATATATGGGGGAGTGGAGTTGTTGGAGGGGGTAAAAATAACATGGAGATTCCCTGAGGATACAGAGGAGAGGCGGGGATCACTGGAGGGGGTAAAGGTTGGTTTTGAGAAGCAGGAGGCTGGGTGTTAAGCAGGGGGGGGTGGCTTGATAGTTGGGAAGAAGAGTTGGTGGGGCTACATAATCAAGGGGATCCCACCTCTTTTGAATAACTCTCTTGTTTTCTTTATCCTTTCCCTCAGATTTCTGCTCTTTATCTTTTTTTTACTTTGTATACCTTTGAATCTCCTTCTAAGAATTTGACCCAGCAAGTAACTAACTCTACTTCTTCTGCATTAGGGCTTTCTTGGTTACACACTTGCTGATATAATAAATTACATAACCACTTGCGAAAAATGCCAGTCACTTGTTCTAAAATTTTAAAAGTTTAATAATAAATAAAATAGTTTTAAAATGAGTAATAAAAATTAGAGCAATATTAATTTGGACAATCAGAGTTAGGACAATAAAGGAGAATAAAAAGCAATTTTTTTCTTTTTATTCTCCTTTATTGTCCTAACTCTGATTGTCCAGATGCTTCTTGGGCACCAAGGCCCCAAAAGCATGGCTTGCTAACAAAGGATTAACCCTTAAAAGCAATAGCCTGTTGTATATTCATATATCTCATACATGATTCAAAAATTCTTTTCAAACAAAAGGTGTCTTCTGCTTAACTTCTGCTCCCCCCTCATTTTGTAAATCAATTCCTCTGCCTCTTTCGAGTCTGGAAGAAGTCTGGTTCTTCCCGATAAGAAGTTAATAATTCTTCTCGTGGAATTTTGGTGTCTTGGAGCTGTTATATCTATGCGCAGAATTTCTTCATTCTCTCACAGATTCCTTGAGCTAGTTACAAAACATATCTTACATCATATAGGGTCTATTTTAATATTATGCTGTAGATGAAAAACTTTATTTACCACACTACTTAAAAGGATTAATAAAACATAACTTTCTAACATAACACATATAGCATTCATTTTAATAATTGCTGTGAAAAACGCCAACCACTTGTTTTTAAAATTTTTAAAAGTTTAATCATAATAAAATGGTTATAACAATAGTAATATAATTAGAGTAATAAAAATTTGGACAATTTGGATTCAGATAATATGAGACAATAAAAACAAAGAGTTACAGACTTTCGTGTACCTTTTTCTGGGCAACACAAGCCCGAAAAAGGACACCTGTTAACAGAGGATCAACCCTTAAAAACAACAGCCTATTGCATATTCATACATCTCTTACATGATGCATAAATTCTATTCAAACACAGGATTCTGTCTGTTCATCGTCAACTTCTTTGTCTTAATGCTAATGCCAGCTTCATGTCTGAGTGAGACAGGAAGAAGTTAGTTTACTGCTGATAAGGGAACAATAAATTCTCTTTCTAGGAAAGTTGTAGGTGTCCTGTGGCTGCTAGCTGGTGCAAGTCCTTTCTTTAAAAAAATGTCATACATAGCATACTTTCTATTTTAAGTTTCTATTATGATAAAACCTCCAACTACATTTAACACACGACTTAAGAAAATTAATACAGCATAACGTTGTAGCATAACACATAAAAGATTCATTTTAATATTTACGAAAAGCCAATCATAAAATACGCATTTTTGACAATCTCTCTGGGCAGAGCCATCCCAGCTCTGCTCGACTCCTGGCTGCCTCCCACTGCTTCTGTTTGTCCCCCTGCCTGCTTCCCTGCAGGCAGAGCTAAATCTAAAGCCTGTCCAGCAGCTGTAACCAGAGTCTGGGGTGCTAAAAGTGGCAAAAACCCTGGAAGAGGCTTGGTGGAGGAATCTCTATGAAAAGAATTCTCAGAACTGCAAAACAATCTGCCCGCCTGAGCCCAATCTGAGGGAATGACTTCCCGGGAAGAAACCATGGCAGGGGTGATTCCCACAGCCCCTTGGCCAGGCAAAGTGGATCTGGAGCCCCCCTTGGCAGACCCCGCTGAACAACTTCAGAACAAGATCCAACCACAACTTGTTTGGAAGAGGAACAGGGCGCAGAAACAGCAGCCCTCGTTTTGCAAACCTTCCCCAAACTCTCATCTCTCACACCCGTTTGACTCCCAATCTCCCCAGAACACGACTCCTTAACCCCCAAATTCTCGGAGCACAACGAAAATCCTGAATGCTTTCCCAGGAAATCCAGGGGTGGATGATTTTGCAGAGAAATGGAGGATGCCTGGTCACAGCATCAGAGGCACAGGGAATCCTGGAAGAAACAGAGGACACGACCGAAGCTGGAAGCTGATCTGATTCCCCCTTTGCGGGGATTGGGATGCTGTCCACACTGCCTGGGGAAACCCCAGACATGCCAGGAGAAGGGAAAAAGCTACAAACAAAACCCGAGATCCTCCCAGAGATGGACAAAGACCTAGCACCACTCGGAATTAACATCTTAGAACTAGGTGTTCTGTTTTGGTGTTTGAGAAAGTCTCTGTTACGATCATTCTGTTTAAAGCTCTATGATAAAGCTCTGGAAACAGGTTTGATTAAAGTCTCTTCCTTTTGAGAGAGACTAGATTGTAAATTTTCCAGTTTATCCGGTCCCAGAAATCAAAGGTAAAAGCAGACTTCAAGTCTATATTTTGAGTATTCGCTTTTACCCAGATTAATAAGTCTTTTCGTTCATGTTTTGAGCTGTCTGAATGTCCTTTTTCCTGTAAAATTGTCTGAAGCCAGTAAAAGACATCCCCTCCTGTTTTAGATAGATGGTTTCCCATCTCGTTGCCCAGGAGCCCCTAAAGTTGCTACTTGTTACTTACAAGCATACCAGCGACAGACAACAAAGGGCATGATCCATTCCTCCTTTTAACAGCCTGGGCCTCTGGCAATTGCACTGTCCACGGTCTTATTTTTTATTTTTTATATTCCTCTAGTCTACAAATCCTCCTCACTGAGGAGCACCATTTATTGCCGGCCGGGGGGGTCTACGTACAAATCACGAACAGGATGGGACTGCTGGGGAACGCGTCTCGAGCTGTTTCTTTTCCAGCATCAGTCCCATTACATGGTTATGACAATGGGAAGATGCCAGCAGCTCACATCCCTGGCAGCAGACCAAGAACTTAATGTTACAACTTACTTCAAAAGTTTTTTGACCAATCACACAAAGCAAAAGCATATTGACAGTAGTTCTATCAGTGAGAAACAACTGCTCACTTTGAAAATTTAAAAAAGGTTTATTAAACCTTAACAAAAATACAGCAAAGGACAACATAAGAAAAAATTTGCAGTGCTGGGAACTGCCCTCATGGAGACCACGTGTCTGATTAATTTTCAAGATTGGTACTCAGACTTTTCTACCCCTGAGAGTTGCTTCCGACAGCCCTGGGCCCTGCCAAAGTCTGTCAGTCAGTTCTTTGCCATTTATCGGTGGAAATTGCTTTCTTGTAACTTGATGGGAGATCAGGTGTTGCCATGCTGCACCCCCTTGGCAACAAGCTTCTCCATTCCCAACTGCCCCAGGTAAGGGACACGTGCACGCCGCCTTCTACATGACCTTGACAACCCCGGCTGCCTGATGGTAACAATACATGGGGGGAAAGGGGAACTATGGGGAGAACAGAGGACATCTAAACTAAAATAACATAACTACACATCACTGTTGCTTGGCCCAGCTGGATGGTGACAGAGGGGCAACAATCCCCCTCCCCCGAGCTCCACTAAATCCCAGCTGCCAGTGATGGCACAGCATGAAACAAAGGAACAGCAAGATGGGTCCCGGGGTAACTTTATTTGATGGTAAAACTTCCCCTCTTCATCATCCCAGGACCCTGAACTGAGGGCAAACAGTAACTTATAGACAGGGGCAGGTCCCAGCGGGAGGATACAACCTTTAACAAATCAGGAAAATTGGGAGTAAAAACAAGGCGGGAAATACAATGTAGAAACCAATAAAGAACTTCAAGGGAGCAAAAGAGTTTCAGTGAACAAATAAAGTTTGAAGAAATACAAAACTGAAAATTCTCGAGGGGAGGCAGCCTCTGGGAGAAACTGGCATCTAATAAAAGAAAAGTGCTGAAAGTTCTGGGAAAAGGGCAGGGACAAAAGGAACAGCATAAGGAAACTACAAAATTACAAATCAAATTAATAAAAGAAAAAACACATCACAATACACAGAGCTCCATAATTAAGCTTCAGACTTCCTAATATTCAACTAGATGTAATTTTCCATTCCTTTAATATTTGTAGGTCTCAAGTCACATAGTTTTTAGTATTTGTTTTTCTCCTGGACCCAGATTTCTTGGCCTCTGATGTTAATAAAGTCCACCCTCCTTGATTTTCGTCTCAGCCTCTTGCAGACCAGGTGTCTCCAACTATGCCAGGGGGCAGATGTTCCTTGATGTTTGCTGATGGTCATTGATGTGTTCTTGATGGTCATTATCTTTTTGGGGACCTTTTGGGTTATTCCCAGTTCATTGAGATGTTCAGCTCATTTCCCTTGAGAGGGGTGCAAGATCCCTTAAAAAAGCCATGAGAATTCCTTTCCCCAAGGGAAAGGCAAACCAAGCCTGACTGGAGACATGAAACAAAAATTAAACTTGGTATATTATCCAACACACATGTGCAGCGCAAGTGCCCAGCTGCTGAGTCTCGGGAGAAGGCTGAGGGAAATGCACCCACTACGCCCCCTCTGCAGCTCACTCAGCGTCTGGTGCAGAAGTTTGGATGCCTGCAGGGGTTGTTTGTCTCCTCTGGGTTTGTTCTTCTCTCTGGGAGGGCCCCAATGGAAATTAGTTCCATTTCCCCTGCAGACCAGAGTGGCAGTGAGTCACTGCAGGCTGCTGATAGTCTGATACAAGGAAACAGGTGTGCATAAAAATCACGCTGTGAAAAGCCAGTGTCCATAAAGGAGCCAGAGGAGTCCTGTAGCTTTGTTTGAACATAGGGAGCGAGTCCATTGGGACATCCGCTTGTGCGGTTGTCTCTCTCAGCTAGTGGGGAACACAGCCTCCTTTTAAACCCCCGGCCACATATTGCCCTCTTCCTTTCCCCACTGGCTGAGGTACTGGGGCAGGGGACTCCAGGGACCTTTGTACCCTCTTTTCCTTTTGCCAGCTATTAGTTCTGGTCTCCATCCAAACCCAGTCCAAAGGTGGGATGAGCGTGTTAGTCCTGACCAGGATGGCTCCCTGCACTCCCAGCCCCTCTGCAGCCTGTGCTTTTCCATGCCCCACTTGGCTCTTCAGGTGGCAGATGGCTTGGGGCAGGTTACTCCAGGCACACAGCAGTGCCCGTGGAGGCCCAGTCCCTACAGCTCTCCCAGAGCTGTGCTTGGCTCCAAATTTCGTCTGCATCCACCTGATTTTAAAGACTGTAGCACATCTGCAGTTTCAGGAGGTAGTACAGCCAGTGCTGCACTCTGAGAAATAAGTCCACAGTCTGAGATGTTGATGTAATTTAACTAATTTGTGGCTCATTGTGATGATGATGATGATGATGATGATGATTGTATCCCAGAACATTTCCTTTTTTTTCCTCCCCCAAATAAAATGGTGCCATTCAGCTTCTGGAGGAAAGAACTGTCAAAGGTGCTGTTTGTCAGTCATGGAGGGGGAGGTGCGGGGGAGTAAATTATGGCCTGGAAGGATGCTCTGGTGGGCTCCAGCATTTAAACAAGTTCCTTTGATACACAGACTGGATAATTTTCAGTACTAAATGGCTGCATTAAAAGGTTTTCCAGGCCGTATGCTGGCCAGAAAGCGTTGAAAACCCATGGGAGTTTAGGCTCCATGAGAAAGGCAGCATCAGTTCCTGTGCCAGTGAAGCACAGCATTCAGAAGCTCAGCTTGTGTTTCGAGAAGCCACCAGCCTAATGTAAGCATGGCCAGAAAGCTTTTCCAATCCAGCTGCGCGGCTGTGGCAGAGCTGTTGTGTTTTACAGCAGCTCCATGGCAGTGCAGCAGCTGCAGGAGAGGGCTCAGGACAGGCTTGGGGGGAGCGGGGCGGCAGGAAGCTGAGAGAAGCCTCTGCTCTGGAACTGAGGCAGTTCTTGGCAGAAGCAAACAAAGATGGTGACTTGAAGAGATTCCTACTGTGCTCAAAGCTTGCCTCTGAAGACCAAGAGGCGAGCTTCTCAGAAATCCCAGAAAATATGAGAAAAAAGGTTCTTGGTTACTTGTGAGAAGATACAAATCTGCCCTGGGCAATGAGCCTCTGCAGTACACTATGTTTCTTCAGTGAACTTAGTTCTTCCAGGAATAAAGATTACCAATTAAATGTAATAGTTTTTTAATTCTAGAAGTGTGAAAATGTTCTATGCGTTTCCAAATTCTAAAACTACGTTGAAAAATATAGAACTATTGTGGAAAAGGGGAAGAACTATTAGGGGAATAGTCTATGAAAAATGTTCCTAAATCTTCCAAAATTAAAAATAACTATAGTAGCTCCTAGTCTCAGGAGACCCATGCCCGGCTGTTGCCAGCAAAAATCTGGCTGTGCCCAGAAAATCAGCACAGGCAGGGCTGGTGCCACCACATAGAGAGGAGAGGTGAAAGATGCTGATCAAGACCTTCTCTGGCAGGAGGGGCCCACCTTCAGTCCTGGCTGGACACCAGGGCCAGCACGTTCAGGGACAGAGGCTCCTGTTCTGGGTGGTGGTGGCAGCAGCACATGCCCAGAAATGAGCTGGTCATGCAGCCGTGGCAGGGACAACGGACACTGGCACGGAGATTGAAGATGACAGGCCCAGTTCTCCATGACTGAGGCCATTGGCCGGTCTTGTGAATTTCCAGAGGTGCTCCTGTGGAGAGAGGAGGTGGCTGAGGCCCCAGCTGCCAGTGGCACACAGGGACCCTCCTGCACAGCAGAGCCCAGAGCTGGCAAGGCTCCCCAGCACGGCTGGAGCTGCTGGCACAGCTGGGCCCAGCTGGACAGCTGCCCCTCAAGGCCCCGGCCAGCAGGGCACGGCTCTGGGCAGGGTCCCTGGCCAGGAGCGGGCCCCAGAGCGCCTCTGCCTTTCAAGGGCAACCTCGGCCCTGCTCTTTCTCCTCCCCACCTCCCTCTGCCTCTGCCCTGTGCCCCTGGGGCTGCTCTTGGCCAGGCAGCCTCAGTGGGAGCCAGCACTGGCTGCAGCCCCAGCGGGGACCCCAGGACAAGGCCCAGCAATTGAGAGGCCAATGGAAGCACTGGGCAGCAGCAGAACCCTCAGCAGAGTTATTTGGAGAACCATGGACTGGCCACAACTCCACTGCAGCCTCTGTGGGAATGCTTTCTGTCTACATCAGCCTTTCAAAAGAAGCTCTTTCAGGGAAAGATGACCACTCACCATTTCTTCTTCCAGTTACACCAGATTTTGACACAGCACAACATGAGAATAAGGTCCAAAAATAGCAGGCCTGCCACTAACCTTGCCCAGCAGCCTGTTCCCATATAGAAGACACTTCTGAGGCCTTTCTGGGCATCAGGAACATGTGTTATGGTGCCGGCTGCATCTGTGGGAGCGATGGGGAGCATGAGCCCGTGCTGTGCTGTACTGCTGAGCTGGCAGCACGCTGGATATGGGCAGGACGTTCTCTGTTTCCCCCAGAGCTGGGGCCTGCAGGCACCTTGCCGGCCCTTGGCACAGGCTGTGCCAGCCAACAAAGCCCAGCAGGCCGGGAGGAGAGCCCGGGGGCAGCGCAGCTGCTTGGGCAGTGGCTGCTGCCAGGGACATGGGCCAAAGCCATCCCTGAGCAGCCACTGCCAGCCCTGGCCCTCCCTGCCCTGTGACAGCTCCCCCAGCCCCAGGGGACAGGCTCAGGCCCACTAAGGACACACTGAAGCCTTGCTCTTCCCCTCTGTCCTTTCCCCACCATGGGCACCTCGTGCAGTCACTCCCAGGTTTCGGGATGTGTCTCCCACGGAGGGACCCCAGCAGGACTGCTCAGAACCTGAGTGCCCTGAGCCTGCTTGGGATAATTCCCCTGAGCTATGCCAGTCTTTCCAGGCTGAGTAAGACTAAACATTAAGAATTAAAAGCAATTTTACTATTTATTGCCAATGTGTCAGAAGATTCTAGGTTTCCCTGACTGTAAAACTACTTGGACAAATACAGAACTGTTGGAGGAAAGGGGAACAAATATCTGGTGTCCGTATTCTATGAAAAACATTTCTCAATGCTACAAAGGAAAAACATATCTAAATGTTTCAAAAGAAAAGACAAAGATAACATGAGAGTGCTGTTGGTCGAATGAGCCCCATGCCCAGCTGCTGCCTGCCCATGCCTGGCTGTGCCCAAACGATCAGCTCCGCCAGTGCTGGTGGTAGCACACAGACACCTGAGCTGAAGCTGGACTCAAGCCTGTGATAGATGAGTAATGCGACAGTTGACTCTCACAATTAAAGGATAAATGTCATGTATATATGTTAAGAGAAGTTTTATATATTTATAGATATGTTTTACCCCCTGATGTGTTATCATGGAGTTACCTAAGTTTGGGACATATAAGAGGGTCAAATTGCTACGACAGCAGCACCTGACCTCCAAGTGAGATGTAAGGAAGTAAACTCCACCACTGGGCATCAAAGAAGGAGTCGATGGACAGAACTTTAAGAAGGGCAAAAGAGTTAAAAGGTGAAACCTCCATTGTGTGGATGAGAATGTGGTGGGAAAAAACCTCTACTCCCGACGACGTAACATTTTCCTTATTCAGTGTCCTGTTATATTTCTAATAAGGTTTTTAATAAACATTTAAAATTTTTACAAGTAAATATAACTTCTGGAACAATCCATTCCCTGGCTAGAGGGCTACACGTCCTGTCCTGGATGGAGAGCGACGCCAGGCCCTTCAGGGAGAGACGGTTCTGTTCTAGGTACTGGCTGCAGCATATTTCCAGCAATAAGCTGGTAATACACCTCTGGAAGGGACAATGGACACTGGCACGGAGATGCATGATGACAGGCCCAGTTCTCCCGCACTGAGGCCTTTGGCTGGTCTTGTGAAGTTCCAGAGGTGCTCCTGTGGAGAGAGGAGGTGGCTGAGGCCCCAGCTGCCAGTGGCACACAGGGACCCTCCTGCACAGCAGGGGCCAGAGCTGGCAAGGCTCCCCAGCACGGCTGGAGCTGCTGGCACAGCTGGGCCCAGCTGGACAGCTGCCCCTCAAGGCCCTGGCCAGCAGGGCACGGCTCTGGGCAGGGTGCCTGGCCAGGAGCGGGCCCCGCAGTGCCTCTGCCTTTCAAGGGCAACCTCGGCCCTGCTCTTTCTCCTCCCCACCTCCCTCTGCCTCTGCCCCGTGCCCCTGGGGCTGCTCTTGACCAGGCAGCCTCAGTGGGAGCCAGCACTGGCTGCAGCCCCAGCGGGGCCCCCAGGACAAGGCCCAGCAATTGAGAGGCCAATGGAAGCACTGGGCAGCAGCAGAACCCTCAGCAGAGTTATTTGGAGAACCATGGACTGGCCACAACTCCACTGCAGCCTCAGTGGGAATGCTTCCTGTCTACATTAGACTTTCAAAAGAAGCTCTTTCAGGGAAAGATGACCACTCACCATTTCTTCTTCCAGTTACACCAGATTCTGACACAGCACAATATGAGAACAAGGTCCAACAGAAGCAGGCCTGCCATTAACCCTGCCCAGCAGCCTGTTCCCATACAGAAGACACTTCTGAGGACTTTCTGGGCATCAGGAACACGTGTTGTGGTGCTGGCTGCATCTGTGGGAGCAATGGGGAGCGTGAGCCCGTGCTGTGCTGCACTGCTGAGCTGGCAGCACGCTGGATACGGGCAGGACGGTCTCTGTTTCCCCCAGAGCTGGGGCCTGCAGGCACCTTGCCGGCCCTTGGCACAGGCTGTGCCAGCCAACAAAGCCCAGCAGGCCGGGAGGAGAGCCCGGGGGCAGCGCAGCTGCTTGGGCAGTGGCTGCTGCCAGGGACACGGGCCAAAGCCATCCCTGAGCAGCCACTGCCAGCCCTGGCCCTCCCTGCCCCGTGACAGCTCCCCCAGCCCCAGGGGACAGGCTCAGGCCCTGTCAGGACCCAGCGCAGCCCCTGCCCAGTCGGGAGCCAGGGCTGGCTCTGGCCCTGGGCTGGCGGCAGGCTCCCGCTCGGGGCTGCTCCTGTGCCTTGGGCCTCTGGGCACTCAGGGCCAGCTCCGCAACAGCTGCAGCGCCAGGACGTTGCTGCACCAGTCCCGTTTCCCCGGGGCTCTGAACCAGCTCCAGAGGCCTGGAAGCCGAGGCGCCTCCAGCTTTGGCTGCTGCCGGGATGGGCAAGGGCAGGCCCTGGGGGAAGAGCTGCTGCCACACAGCCCCGGCCAGGGCTGAGCCCGGCATAGCAATTACCTGCTGTGCCTGTGCCCGTGTCTGCCATCGCCTTCCTTCCTGCAGCAGGGGCTACCCATGAGGATATGCTTCCTCCAGGATGTGCCTCCTTCTGCACAGATGTTTGGTCCATCACTTCAGACAGGAAAAAGGACAGTTGGATTAGATGGAAGAGTTCCTGATTTGGGTGCTGGCATCTTCAGGATGTCATGTGCGTTAAACATGGGGATACGTTTCAGAAAATGTCTTGGCTTTCAGGGCAGGGTCAGGGCTCTCCTGTTTCCAAACCGCTGCCGTGCCTGAGCCACAGGAGCAGGGAGGGGATCGCGCAGGGCGAGGGCACACACGTGCATGGTTCTGTGCTGGCACCTGCAGCAATGCCCCCCTGGCCCAGCTTTGGGCTCTGAGCTGGCAGCTCTCCCAGGGGGAAAGGCCTTGACCTACCCTCAGCATCTCCCAGAGGCTCCGTCCTGGACGTGGCTTGGGAAGCTGCACCACCTTCACCAGCAGGTTCAGCTGCAAAGAAAGGCAGGACAGAAGAGCTCCTGTGGCACTGCAGGTGATCCTCAGGCTGCCCACAAGGCTCAGCCGTGGGGCACAGCCCTGGGCCCGGCCCCTTCCCTCTCTGCTCTTCTCTGTGTCTGCACAGAGCACATGGAAGGACACATGGGCATTGCACATGGGAGGAAGATGGACAGCTAAATGCTCCTTCCTCCCACTGACAGTGATCCTGTGGGATCCCTCAGGGCTCCAGAAGGGAGCAGAGCAAATTTTCCATATTCCATCAACCTTCAGAAGATCTTAAGTGAAAGGGCAAATGTATGAGCTCTTGCCACCTGGTCACTGTGTATTCTCTCAGGAAAGGTACATTGAGCACTTGCCTCCAGGATTTCCCATGAATCTCAAGCCATAATCCAGCAGCTTTCCCAGATAATCCATGTCTTGATCCCAACCTAGAAGTTTGCAAAGATCAGAACCATTTCCATGATGTGCTGGGATCCCCTTCTGCCACAGGGAACTGGGCACTGCATGTAGGTCAGGTAAGGCCATGGGAGCCAGATGTGAATGGACAAGGCCAAAGCTGCTCAGGGGCCTGGGGAGCTCTGGGCAGGCTCATGGTCAATCCCTATCTTATTTGCAGGCCCTGTGCAACATCTCTGGAGAGGTGCCTGGAGCAGCCCAGGGCCCGTGGCAGTTCTCAGTCGCACAAGGAAAATGCTCCTTGAATCCCTGGGGAGAACTGCAGGGGGCAGTGCTGCAAGTATCCCTCGCAAACTCCCTCCTGCCTGTCCTCCCTGCCGCCCTTCCTCCATCTGGGCTGGGAGAGCTCCCACAGCCCAAGGGGACCCAGCCAGGCCCTCTCAGGACACACTGGAACCTTGCTTTGCCCCTCTGTCCTTTCCCCACCATGGGCACCCCGTGCAGTCACTGCCAGGTTTCAGGAAGTGTCTCCCACACAGGGACCCCAGCAGGACTGCTCAGTACCTGAGTGCCCTGAGTGTGCTCGGGATAATTCCCCTGGGTTGTGCCCTCACTTCCAGGCAGCAGAGACAGCAGCTCAAGCCTCAGCAGGGCTCAGGCCCAGAGGCACAGCAATTACCTCCTGTGACTGTGCCTGGCATCGCCTCCAGTCCTACAGCAGAGGCTGTCATGGAGCCACTGCTTCCTTCGGGAAACGCCGCCTTCTGCCCAGCCTCTCCATCCACTTCTGCAGAAAGGAAGAGGGACGGCTGGATCAGGTGGGGCTGTTCCCCATTGGGGAGGTGGCATCTTCAGCAGCCAGTACTTGTGAAAGTCATGGTTAAGGATCAGGAATCCACACAATTTTCTGGGTAGGCCAGGGTCCACTTTCATGATAACACCCACACTTAGTGATCATCCTGGAGACTATGAAATTTCAGGGAATCTCAGGCCCGTGGTGCAGTTTGGGCTCCCTGTCAGCTGATGCCAAATGCCTTCCTGCAGGGGCTGGGCACAAGCTGCAGCCAGGCCAAGCTGGGAAGTAGCCCTGCGGGGCGTGAAAGCAGCAGTGGGGCAGAGAGGCTGCCATGGATCCCTTCCCACTGTGCCGGGCACGGTGTGTCCAGATGTGCAGCCAAAGGCCCTGACTGCTGAGACCCAGGGGAAGCATGAGGGAAATGCACCCACCTTGTTCGGTTTGCAGTAATTCTTTCACCATTTGTCCCGTGATTTTGAGTGGCTCATGGGGTTTCTTGTGACCTGTAGCTTTGTTCTTTTGCCTCGGAGGACCTTAGAGCAACAGAGTTCCATTTCCCAGGAACAGATCCCACAAAAGCAGAGATCAGCCTGTGGGGTCAGCAGGGACACACTACTCACCCCTGCCATGGGAGCTGGGCTTGCCTGCAACATCCACCAAAGGACCTGGGAAAGTCCTCCCTGCAGGCACACCTGTAACACAAAAGCCACAGAAGCTTCTGGCATCTCTGCTGATCTGGACAGGCACCACTGAGCCGCAGGAGCTGTGAGGGGATTGTGCAGGGCGAGAGCACACACGTGCATGGATCTGTGCTGGCACCTGCAGCGCTGTCAGGATATTGTTAAGAAAGGCACAGGGACAACTTGCCTCCAGCATTCTTCAAGAGCCTTAAGCCATCATCCAGCAGGGCATCCAAATAGTGCAATTTGCCATCCCGATCTAGAAGGGAGCACAGATCAGAACCATTTCCCTGGTGTATTGTGGCCCCCTCTGCCTCAGATAACAGGGCATTGCAAGTGGGTTGGGTAAGGTTGTGGAAGCCAGATGTGAATGGACGTGGCCAAAGCTGCACAGGGGCCTCGGGAGCTCTGGGCAGGCTCCTGGCCAATGCCCATCCTCTCTGCAGGCCCTGTGTAACATCCCTGGCAAGGTGGCTGGAGCAGCCCGGGGTGCATTTGGGCTCTCCCACTCCCAGAGCTAAAACTCTTGCTAAAGCACTAGTGAAAAAATGCAGCAGGCACGGCCACAATCATCCCTCCCTCCCTCTGCCCTCTCTCCCTCCCTTCCTAATTTCTTCTCTCCCTCTATTCCTCTTCCCCCTGAAATTCCTCCCTGAATGGAGAGGACATAACCAGGCCCCTCAGGACACACTGGAGCCTTCCTGTCCTGCTCTGTCAATTCCCCACCATGGGAATGCAGTCGCTCCTAGGTTTCAGGATCTGCCTCCCACGCAGGGACCCCAGCAGGACTGCTCAGTACCGAGTGCCCTGAGCCTGCTCGGGATAATTCCCCTGGGCTGTGCCTGCACTGCCAGGCACCAGAGAGGGCAGCTCAAACCGCAGCAGGTCTCAAGTCCAGAGGCACAGCAATTACCTCCCATGCCTGTGCCTGGCATCGCCTCCCTTCCTGCAGCAGAGGCTGGCACGGAGCCACTGCTTCCTTCAGGAAACGCCGCCTTCTGTACAGCCTCTCCATCCACTTGTGGAGAAAGGAAAAGCAACAGCTCATCAGGTAAGACTGATCCCCACTGGAGAGGCGGCATCTTCAAGAGGCAATTCTTGTCAAAGACATAAACATCCTAGGTAGGACAGGGCCCACTTTCATCAAAACACCCGCCATTAGTGATCAGCCTGGAGACTGCAACATCGCAGGGGCTCTCAGGGTGGGCATGGCCTGTGGTGCAGTTTGGGCTGCCTGTCAGCTGATGCCAAATGCCTTCCTGCAGAGGCTGGGCAGAAGCTGCAGCCAGGCCAGGCTGGGAAGCAGCCCTGCAGGGCGTGAAAGCAGCAGCAGGGCAGAGAGGCTGCCATGGATCCCTTCCTGCTGTGCCAGGCACGGCGTGTCCAGATGTGCAGCCAAAGCCCCCAGATGCTGAGTCCCAGGGGAAGCATGAGGGAAATGCATCCTCCATGGCATCATTCCAGATAACTCAGCATCTTCTCCATGTGTTTGGATGCCTCCAGGGACTTACTGTTCCTTCTGGGTTTGTTCTCCATTCTCAGGGGACCTTAAGAGGAACATTTCTATTTCCTCGGAACAGATCCCACAAAAGCAGGGATCAGCCTGTGGGGTCAGCAGGGACACACTACTCACCCCTGCCATGGGAGGCAGGCTTCTCAGTAGGAATCAGCAAAGGAGCTGGAGAAGTCCTCCCTGCAGACACATCTGTAACACAACAGCCACAGAAGCTTCTGCCATCTCTGCTGATCTGCACGGGCACCGCTGAGCCGCAGGAGCGGTGAGGGGATCGCGCAGGGCGAGGGCACACACGTGCATGGTTCTGTGCTGGCACCTGCAGTGATGCCCCCCTGGCCCAGCTTTGGGCTCTGAGCTGGCAGCTCTCCCAGGGGGAAAGGCCTTGACCTACCCTCAGCATCTCCCAAAGGCTCCGTCCTGGATGTGGCTTGGGAAGCTGCACCACCTTCACCAGCAGGTTCAGCTGCAAAGAAAGGCAGGACAGAAGAGCTCCTGTGGCACTGCAGGAGATCCTCAGGCTGCCCACAAGGCTCAGCCCCGCGGCACAGCCCTGGGCCCGGCCCCTTCCCTCTCTGCTCTTCTCTGTGGCTGCACAGAGCACATGGAAGGACACACTGGCATTGCACACAGGAGGAAGACTGACAGCTAAATGCTCCTTCCTCCCACTGACAGCGATCCTGTGGGATCCCTCAGGGCTCCAGAAGGGAGCAGAGCAAATTTTTCAGCCTTTCGACCCTGACAGAACCTTGAGGAAAGTGGCATGAATGAGCTCTTGCCACATTGACACTGATTATTCTATCAGATAAAACAGAAATTCAGAACTTGCCTCCAGCATTCTCCAAGATCTTTAAAGTGTCATTCACCAGTACTTGCAAATAATTTATGTCGCCATCCAAATCTAGAGGGAGCAGAGATCATAACTATTTCCATGCTGTGTTTTATCCCCTTCTGCCTCAGGGAGCTGGGTACAGGAAATGGGAAAGGAAAGGCCATGGGAGCCAGTTGTGAATGGACATGGCCAATGCTGCACAGGGGCCTGGGGAACACTGGGCTGGCTCCTGGCCACTCTCCACCCTCTTTCCCTGCCCTGTGTAACATTCTGGGAGAGGAAAGGGAAATGGGGCTGTCCAGGGCCCCTTGGGACACTCTCCCTCCCACAGAGGAAACCCTCCCTAAAGCCCTGGGCAAAACCATCCCCAGCGCTTCCCAGGGAGCAGGGAGCGCTGTCCCGGGAAAGGGCAGCCAGGCTGCCGGCTCACCTGCTCGTCGCGCTTGCAGCGGAGCAGCCTGGGCAGCCCTGGCAGGCAGGGCCACGGCCAGGAGGAGCAGGAGCAGGAGGCGCAGAGCAAGGGCCATGGTGCCTTGCCCTCTGCCAGTCCCGCAGCTCTTGCTGCCACCGCTGTCCCGACACTGCTGTCCCAATGTCAGCACCGCTGCTGCCACCGCTGCTGCTGCCGCAACAGTTGTGCTCAGGGACTGACTGCTGGCTCCTTGTGCTGCTGTGCAACCACGGGGCTCTGGCACCTCTGGCACCTCTGTGACCTCAGGGCCTGCTGTGACCTCAGCCTGCTGTGACCCCAGAGCCCTGATGTGACCTCATGGCCTTAGCTGTACCCCCAGAGTGTGCCCCCATCTCTATGAATGGACTGCCCTGATTGTAAATGTTTTGCTTCATCAAAGGGCCATTCACAAAACTTTTTTTTCGCCTACTGACATTGCAGGTCAGGCTGTGTCCCTGGAGATGCTCAGTATTCATACAGAATTCACAGAATGACCAGGTTGGAAGAGACCTTCAAGATCATCCACTCCAACCCATGTCCCAACACCACAACTAAACCATGGCACCGAGTGCCACATTCAGTCTTATTTAAACCCATCCAGGGATGGTGTCTCCACCACCTCCCCTGGCAGGCCATTCCAGAATTTTATCACTCTTTCTGTGGAAAATATTTTCATGATATCTAACCTACATTTCCCTTGATGCAGCTTGAGACTGTGTCCTCTGGTTCTGTCAGAGCTGCCTGGAGAAAGAAACCAACCCCACCTGACTACAACTACCCTTCAGGGAGCTGTGGAGTGATTAAGGTCACTTCGGAGTCTCCTTTTCTCCAGGGTAAACACCCCCAGCTCCCTCAGTCATTCCTCACCAGGGCTTGTGCTCCCAGCCCCTCACCATCCTCGTTGCCCCCTCTGGATGTGCTCGAGCGACTCAATGTCCTTCCCAATCTGATGGCCCAGAACTGGACACAGCACTCGAGGTGTGGCCTCAGCAGTGCCAAGAACAGGGACAGAATGACCTCCCTGCTCCTGCTGGCCACGCTGTTCCTGACACAGGCCAGGAGCCATTGGCCTCCTTGGCCACCAGGCCACACTGCTGGCTCATGTTCAGCTGGCTGTGACCAAGTGCCCCCATGTCCCTTTCTGCCTGGCCACTGTCCAGCCACACTATCCCCAGCCTAGAACACTGCAGGTGCTTCTTGTGGCCAAAGTGCAGCACTGGGCACTTGCACCTACTGAGCTTCATCCCACTGGACTCTGCCCATCGCTCCAAGCATTCCAGGTCTCCCTGCAGAGTCCTTCTATCTTCCAACAGATCAACACACTCTCCCAGCTTAGTGTTGTCTGCAGATTTGCTAATGAAAGACTCAATCCCCTCATCCATGTTGTCAATAAAACCATTGACCAGAGCTGGCCCCAGCACAGAGCCCGCAGGGACACCTCTGGTGACTGGCTGCCAGCTGGGTGCAGCACCGTTCACCAGCCCTCTCTGGGCCAGCCATCCAGCCAGTTCTGAGCCCAGCAAAGAGTGTTCCTCTCCCGGCCCTGGGCTGCAGCTTTTCCAGGAGTGTGCTGTGGAAGACAGTGCAAAGGCCTTTCTGCAGTCCAAATAGACACATCCACAGCCTTTCCTGCATCCACCAGGCAGGTCACTTGCTCATGAAAGGAGATCAGGTTGGTTGGACACGACCTACCCCTCCTAAACCCCTGCTGGCTGGGTCTGATACCCTGGCCATCCTGTAAGTGCTGTGTGATGGCACTCAGTATAAACTGTTCCATCACCTTACTGGGTCCTGAGGTCAGACTGACTGGCCTATAATTACCAGGATCCTCCTTCCCACCCTTGTTGTACATGGGCGTCACATTGGGAAGCTTCCGGTCATCTGGAACCTCACCAGTGAGCCAGGACTGCTGATAAATGATGGAGAGCGGCTTCAGCAGCTCATCTGCCAGCTCCCTCATCACCCTGGGGTGGATCCCATCTGGCCCGATAGATTTAGGAACATCCAAGCAGCTCAGCAGTTCTCTGGCTGCCTCCTCTTGGCTAACAGGGCCCATTCTGCTCCCGGACACCATCTACCAGCCCAGCAGGACACTTGTCCTGAGGACAAGTCGTCTTCCTACTAAAGACTGAGGCAAAGAAGGTGTTCAGCGCCTCTGCCTTGTCCTCATCTGCACTTCCTAAGTTCCCTCCCACATCAAACAAAGAACAAAGGTTGGTCTTACCCTTCCTTTTATCGGTGATATATTTGTAAATACATTTTTTATTATCCCTTACAGAAGTCGCCATTTAAATTTCAAACTGAGCTTTGGCCTCCCTAATTTTTTTTTCCTACGTGCTCTAGCAGCTCCTTTAAAAACTTCCTGAGAGACTTGACCCTCCTTCCAAAGATGATACATCCTCTTTTTATTCCTAAATTCCTCCAAAACCTCCTTGCCCATCTAGGCTGGGCGTTTGCCTCATTGACTCATCTTTCGGCAGCCAGGGACAGACTGTTCCTGTGCCCTCAAGATCTCTGTTTTGAAGCATGCCCACCTTTCCTGGACTCCTTGGTTTTTAAGGGCTGCTTGCCAAGGAACTCTCTGAAGAAGTCTCCTAAACAGGCCAAAGTCTGCCCTCTGCAAGTCATATTGATGAAGTCTTCTTGATGTTCCTCCTGTTTTCACAAAATACCAAGAATTCTTCATACATTGGTGTTCCCCTGTCTGAGACATAACATAAGACAGACCACTCGTGTTTCCTCACAAAAACAGCACTGTTTATTGTCCGGAGTGTTCTTTTATAGCCCATTCAAATCTCCTGGGCCGAGACAGCTCATTGGTCTATCTGTGTGCCCCCAGACTCTGAACCAAGACAATGTCTGCATCCTAGGAGAGTTCCCACTGCATGTGAGCTTCTGTCAGTCAGACACAGAGGCTAGTTCATGGAGCTGAGCTGGACTGCTTCTTAGAACTTGATTAATGTTGACTACAGATCAGCTTGCAATGCAACAAATTCTATCATTTCATGATCACTGTGCCCCAAGCGGGCTCCAGCCACCACATGTCCCCCCAGCCCACCTCTATCTGCAAACAGCAGATCTAACATAGTCCCTCCCCTGCTGGGCTCACCCACCAGCTGCAACCAACACTTGTCCTCCACACACTCTACAAATTTCCTGGGCTGCTTTTTTTCTGTTGTATTAAGTTCCCAGCATGTGTCTGGCAAGTTGAAGTCGCCTACAAGAAGAAGGGCTGATGATCCTGAAACATCCTCTAGCTGTTCATAGAATGAGTTGTCCACCACTTCTTCCTGGTTGGGTGGATGATAACAGACTCCCAGTAGGATGTCAGCCTTGTTGGCCTTCCCCCTAATGCTCACCCATAGTCATTCCACTTCATCATCACTAATTTCAATATCCATGGTGTCCAAAGCCTCTCTAATAAAAAGAGCCACACCTCCACCTCTTCTCCCTTTCCTGTCTCTCCTGAAGAGCTTGTAGCCATCCAGTGTAGTGCTCCAGCCATGTGAGGCATCACACCACGTTTCTGTGATGGCAATGACATCACAGCTCTGCTGCTGGACCATGGGCTCCAGCTCTTGCTGTTTGTTACCCATGCTGTGTGCACTGGTATCCATGCCCCTCAGTTGGGCTGCTGATTTCATCCCTAACTCAGGCTTACCAGCCTTGGGCCTGCTTCCAGACAGCCCAGCTGCATCCCGTTCCCTCTTCAAACCTACTTTAAAGCCCTCTCAACAAGTTCTGCAAGCTCATCAGCTAAAATCCTTCTGCCCTTAACAGAGAGATGGAGCCCATCTGGTTCCAGCAGGCCAGGTGCCATCAAAGCTGCGCCATGATCAAAGAATCCAAAATTCTGCCAATGACACCAACCCTTGAGCCACTTGTTGATGATACGAGCTCTCCTATTGCTTTCACCATTTTTCTCAGCCAGCAAAGGGACTGAGGAAAAGACTACCTGTGTCCCTGTCCTATCAACCACTTGTCCCTGTGCCCTAAAGTCTCTTTCAATGGTCCTGACACTCCTCTTCTCAATCTCATCACTGCCAGCCTGGAGTTTCAACAGTGGATAATAATCAGAGGACTGAATGAGCCCAGGAAGTCCCTGAGGAATATCCTGCACCTGGGCCCCAGGGAGGCAGCAGACCTCTCTGTGGGGTGGGTCCGGTTGACATGGGGCCCTCTGTTCCCCTCAGAAGGGAATCACCCACCACGATTACCCTTCTTTTCTTTTTGATGTTAGAGCTGGCAATCCATGTTACAGATTAATCATAATTGGGAGGCTCTCTGGGCAGATAATTTTCTTCTTAATCATTTGGCTGAATCTCTAGATCCAGTGACTCATACCTATTCTGAAGTGGCCCCTGGCTAGGGGACGGGGGTCGGGAGGAATTTTTATTATAACCTCCCCGTGCAGGGACCATTTCCACTCCCCTTCTTCTACAGGTGTCCTTCTCTTGCCTGACAGTGCGCGGCATAGGAGTCCTGTGACTCTTGCTGGGCCTCCCATAAGGATGGAAGGGCTGAACTCCACCAATCTATTTCCCTTTCACTTTCCCAGATACTCCTTAGTCTTTAAACTTCCTCCCTAAGCTTGGCCACCAGTGAAAGGAGATCATTCACCTGTTCACACCACAGGCAGCTTTTCTCCGCACTGCCCCCTGAAACCACTGCTAAGCTCAAACACTTTGCACAGGAATGGGTCAGGACAGACACATTCTTTTTGGAGGGTTCCATCTAGTTACATGCACTTGTACTAACTACAGTTTTCGATTGCGTAAAAACCACTACTACCAGAAACCCCAAAACCACCCAACCAACAGAAACACTGCAAACAACACACAGTAAACCTTCCTAAGAAGAAAACCTGCAACCCTGCCTGCTTGCCCTGCCTGTGCACACTGCCTCGTGAATTGTCCCTCAGAGACATGCCAGGGCCCTGTTTGCCCACTCCTGTTTGCCGCAAACCCTAGAGGCCTCTTTTAATCCGCTGGCTAACCAAGGAGGGAGGAAGCTGCACCCCATCCCTGCGTAACTCACAGGCTCTTGATGGCTTCCCTCTTTTCCTGGGCATGCCACTGGAGGAGGTCCAGGCCCAGTTGGTCCCAGGGAAGGAAATGTGCCCTCAGCCCAGGGACACTCAGCATGGGCTGCCCCATCCCCCCAGGGCCCCGCCACTGGTCACAGCAGCCCCTGCCTGGCTCCTGCCTGCCCACACCGTGGCCATCCCCATGCCCCTGGGCGCGGAGCTCAGCCAGTGCTGATCCTGGCTGGGCTTTGCTGCTGCTACCACCCGGACACTGGGGTGACAGCTCCATCTCTTTAGTGCAAGAGAAGAGCTGGGCCAAGCCCTGCCCACCTTCAGTAGGGGCCAGAGAGCAGGGCCAGTGCCTTCAGGGGGAAACGACCTTGTCTGGCTGGAGGCAGCATCTGCACAGCAACAAGCTGTTAAAGCAGCTGGCACAGGGACATCGGGCATGGGCATGGAGATGTGCCATGTGATTAGAGGTCCAGTTCTCCCTTAGGTGTTTGTCAGGACATATGAAGGGAGAAAGATACAACTGTGAAAGAGGCCATGGCAAGTGACACAGTGAAAAGAGTCTTGGCTATTCCTATGATGCACTGCTTGTGCCCGTCCTGCAAGCAGAAAATCATCGGGATTCATCAGAGTGGAATCAGGACATGTGTTCCTGTCTTGCTTTGAACCTCTACAAGATCCGTGGGGAGCGTGAGCCCGTGCTGTGCTGCACTGCTGAGCTGGCAGCACGCTGGATACGGGCAGGACGGTCTCTGTTTCCCCCAGAGCTGGGGCCTGCAGGCACCTTGCCGGCCCTTGGCACAGGCTGTGCCAGCCAACAAAGCCCAGCAGGCCGGGAGGAGAGCCCGGGGGCAGCGCAGCTGCTTGGGCAGTGGCTGCTGCCAGGGACACAGGCCAAAGCCATCCCTGAGCAGCCACTGCCACCCCTGGCCCTCCCTGCCCCGTGACAGCTCCCCCAGCCCCAGGGGACAGGCTCAGGCCCACTAAGAACACACTGGAGCCTTGCTCTTCCCCTCTGTCTTGTCCTCACCATGGGCACCCCGTGCAGTCACTGCCAGGTTTCAGGAAGTGTCTCCCATGGAGGGACCCCAGCAGGACTGCTCAGAACCCCAGTGCCCTGAGCCTGCTCGGGATAATTCCGGTGAGCTATGCCAGTCTTGTCCAGGCTGTGTAAGACTAACATTATGAATTAAAGGCAATTTTACATTTATTGCCAAACTGTCAGAAGATTCTAGGTTTCCCTGACTGTAAAGCTACTTTGTCAAATACAGAACTATTGGAGGAAAGGGGAGCAAATATCTGGTTTTTGTATTATATGAAAAACTTTTCTCAATGTTACAAAGGATAAACATATCTAAATGTTTCAAAATGAAAGACAAAGATAACATGAGGGTGCTGTTGGTCTGATGAGCCCCATGCCCAGCTGCTGCCTGCCCATGCCTGGCTGTGTCCAGACGAGCAGCTCTGCCAGTGCTGGTGGTAGCACACAGACACCTGAGCTGAAGCTGGACTCAAGCCTGTGATAGATGAGTAATGTGACAGTTGACTCTCACAATAAAGGAGAAATATCATGTATATTTGTTAAGAGAAGTTTTATATATTTATAGATATGTTTTACCCCCTGTTGTGTTGTTATCTTGGGATTACCTGAGTTTGAGACATTTAAGAGGGTCACCTTGCTACGACAGCAGCACCTGACCTCCAATCGAGATGTAAGGAAGCAAACTCCACCACTGGTCATCAAAGACGGAGTCAATGGACAGAACTTTAAGAAGGGCAAAAGAGTTGAAAGGTGAAACCTCCATTGTGTGGATGAGAATGTGGTGGGAAAAAACCTCTACTCCCGGCACAGTAACATTGTCTTTATTCAGTAACCTGTTATATTTCTAATAAGGTTTTTAATAAACATCTAAAATTTTTACAAGTAAATATAACCTTTCAAATAATCCATTCCCTGGCTAGAGGGCTGCACCTCCTGTCCTGGATGGGCAGCTAGGCCAGTCCCTTCAGGGAGAGACGGATCTGTTCTAGGCAGTGGTTGTAGCATACTTCCAGCTACAAGCTGGTAATACACCTGTGGAAGGGACAATGGACACTGGCACGGAGATGCACGATGACAGGCCAAGTTCTCCATGACTGAGGTATTTGGCTGGACTAGCACCAGAGGTGCTCCTGTGGAGAGAGGAGGTGGCTGAGGCCCCAGCTGACAGTGGCACACAGGGTCTCTGTGCAGCTCGTGCACAGCAGGGCCCAGAGCTGGCAAGGCTCCCCAGCACGGCTGGAGCTGCTGGCACAGCTGGGCCCAGCTGGACAGCTGCCCCTCAAGGCCCCGGCCAGCAGGGCACGGCTCTGGGCAGGGTCCCTGGCCAGGAGCGGGCCCCAGAGCGCCTCTGCCTTTCAAGGGCAATCTCGGCCCTGCTCTTTCTCCTCCTCACCTCCCTCTGCCTCTGCCCCGTGCCCCTGGGGCTGCTCTTGGCCAGGCAGCCTCAGTGGGAGCCAGCACTGGCTGCAGCCCCAGCGGGGCCCCAGGACAAGGCCCAGCAATTGAGAGGCCAATGGAAGCACTGGGCAGCAGCAGAACCCTCAGCAGAGTTATTTGGACAATCATGGACTGGCCACAACTCCATTGCAGCCTCAGTGGGAATGCTTCCTGTCTACATAAGGCTTTCAAAAGAAGCTCTTTCAGGGAAAGATGACCACTCACCATTTCTTCTTCCAGTAACACCAGATTTTGACACAGCACAATATGAGAATTAGGTCCAAAAGAAGCAGGCCTGCCATTACCCCTGCCCAGCAGCCTGTTCCCATATAAAAGACCCTTCCGAGGCCCTTCTGGGCATCAGGAACACGTGTTGTGGTGCCGGCTGCATCTGTGGGAGCAATGGGGAGCGTGAGCCCGTGCTGTGCTGCACTGCTGAGCTGGCAGCACGGTGGATACGGGCAGGACGTTCTCTGTTTCCCCCAGAGCTGGGGCCTGCAGGCACCTTGCCGGCCCTTGGCACAGGCTGTGCCAGCCAACAAAGCCCAGCAGGCCGGGAGGAGAGCCCGGGGCCAGCGCAGCTGCTTGGGCAGTGGCTGCTGCCAGGGACAGGGGCCAAAGCCATCCCTGAGCAGCCACTGCCAACCCTGGCCCTCCCTGCCCCGTGACAGCTCCCCCAGCCCCAGGGAACAGGCTCAGGCCCTGTCAGGACCCAGCGCAGCCCCTGCCCAGTCGGAAATCAGGGCTGGCTCTGGCCCTGGGCTGGCGGCAGGGGTCCCGCTCGGGGCTGCTCCTGTGCCTTGGGCCTCTGGGCACTCAGGGCCAGCTCTGCAGCAGCTGCAGCGCCAGGGACGTTGCTGCACCAATCCCGTTTCCCCGGGGCTCTGAACCAGCTCCAGAGGCCTGGAAGCCGAGGTGCCTCCAGCTTTGGCTGCTGCCGGGCCGGGCAAGGGCAGGCCCTGGGGGAAGAGCTGCTGCCACACAGCCCCGGCCAGGGCTGAGCCCGGCACAGCAATTACCTGCTGTGCCTGTGCCCGTGTCTGGCTTTGCCTTCTTTCCTGCTGCAGGGGCTGCCCATGGGGAAATGCTTCCTCCAGGATGTGCCTCCTTCTGCACAGATGTTTGGTCCATCACTTCAGACAGGAAAAAGGACAGCTGGATTAGATGGAAGAGTTCCTGATTTGGGTGCTGGCATCTTCAGGATGTCATGCTTGTCCAACATGGGGATAGGTTTCAGAAAATGTCTTGGCTTTCAGGGCAGGGCCAGGGTTCTCACTTTCCAAACAGCTGCCATGCCTGAGCCACAGGAGCGGTGAGGGGATCGCAAAGATCGAGGGCACACACGTGCATGGTTCTGTGCTGGCACCTGCAGCGATGCCCCCCTGGCCCAGCTTTGGGCTCTGAGCTGGCAGCTCTCCCAGGGGAAAGGCCTTGACCTACCCTCAGCATCTCCCAAAGGCTCCGTCCTGGACGTGGCTTGGGAAGCTGCACCACCTTCACCCGCAGGTCCAGCTGCAAAGAAAGGCAGGACAGAAGAGCTCCTGTGGCACTGCAGGAGATCCTCAGGCTGCCCACAAGGCTCAGCCCCGGGGCACAGCTCTGGGCCCGGCCCCTTCCCTCTCTGCCCTTCTCTGTGGCTGCACAGAGCACATCGAATGTGCTGGCACTTGCATTGCACACGGGAGGAAGATGGAGCAGCTAAATGCTCCTTCCTCCCACTGACAGTGATCCTGTGGGATCCCTCAGGGCTCCAGAACGGAGCAGGGCAAATTTTCCGTATTCCATCAACCTTCAGATTATCTTAAGTGAAAGGGCAAATATATGAGCTCTTGCCACCTGGTCACTGTGTATTCTCTTAGGAAAGGTACATTGAGCACTTGCCTCCAGGATTTCCCATGAATCTCAAGCCATAATCCAGCAGGTTTTCCAGATAATCCATGTCTTTATCCCATCCTGGAAGTTTGCAAAGATCAGAACCATTTCCATGATGTGCTGGGATCCCCTTCTGCCTCAGGGAACTGGGCACTGCATGTAGGTCAGGTAAGGCCATGGGAGCCAGATGTGAGTGGACAAGGCCAAAGCTGCTCAGGGGCCTGGGGAGCTCTGGGAAGGCTCATGGTCAATCCCTATCTTATTTGCAGGCCCTGTGCAACATCCCTGGAGAGGTGCCTGGAGCAGCCCAGGGCCTGTGGGGGTTCTCTTAGTCGCACAAGGGAAATGCTCCTTTAATCCTTGGAGAGAACTGCAGCAGGCAGTGCTGCAAGTATCCCCTGCAAATTCCCTCCTGCCTGTCCTCCCAGCCACCCTTCCTCCATCTGCTGAGACAGCTCCCACAGCCCAAAGGCACATAGTCAAGCCCTCTCAGGACACACTGGAGCCTTGATCTCCCCCTCTGTCCCTTCCCCACCATGGGCACCCCATGCAGTCACTCCCAGGTTTCAGGAAGTGTCTCCCACAGAGGGACCCCAGCAGGACTGCTCAGTACCAGAGTGCCCTGAGCCTGCTTGGGATAATTCCCCTGGGTTGTGCCCTCACTTCCAGGCAGCAGAGACAGCAGCTCAAGCCTCAGCAGGGCTCAGGCCCAGAGGCACAGATATTACCTCCTGTGACTGTGCCTGGCATCGCCTCCAGTCCTACAGCAGAGGCTGTCATGGAGCCACTGCTTCCTTCGGGAAATGCCGCCTTCTGCCCAGCGTCTCCATCCACTTCTGGAGAAAGGAAGAGGGACGGCTGGATCAGGTGGGGCTGTTCCCCACTGGGCCCTGGCATCTTCAGCAGCCAGTACTTGTGAAAGACATGGTTAAGGATCAGGAATCCATAAAATTTTCTGGGTAGACCAGGGTCCACTTTCATCATAACACCGTCCCATAGTGATCATGCTGGAGACTATGAAATTTCAGGGGATCTCAGGCTCGTGTTGCAGTTTGGGCTGCCTGTCAGCTGATGCCAAATGCCTTCCTGCAGGGGCTGGGCAGAAGCTGCCGCCAGGCCAGGCTGGGAAACAGCCCTGCAGGGCGTGAAAGCAGCAGCGGGGCAGCGAGGCTGCCATGGATCCCTTCCCACTGTGCCGGGCACGGCGTGTCCAGATGTGCAGCCAAAGCCCCCGGCTTCTGAGTCCCAGGGGAAGCATGAGAGAAATGCACCCACCTTGTCTTCTCTCCAGATCACTCAGCATCTTCTCCATGTGTTTGGATGCCTCCAGGAACTTACTCTCTCCTCTAAGTTTGTTCTCCAATCTCAGGAGACCTTAAGAGAAATATTTCCATTTCCCAGGAATGGGTCCCACTAAACCAGTGCTCAGCCTGTGGGGTCAGCAGGCAGACACTACTCACCCCTGCGAAGGGAGCTGGGCCTGCGTGCAACATCCACCAATGGACCTGGGAAAGTCCTCCCTGCAGACACACCTGTAACTCAACAGCCACAGAAGCTTCTGCCATCTCTGCTGATCTGCACTGGCACGACTGAGCCACAGGAGCGGTGAGGGGATCGTGCAGGGCGCGGGCACACACGTGCATGGTTCTGTGCTGGCACCTGCAGCGATGCCTCCCTGGCCCAGATTTGGGCTCTGAGCTGGCAGCTATCCCAGGGGAAAGGCCTTGACCTACCCTCAGAACCTCCCAGAGGCTCATTCCTGAACGTGGGTTGGGAAGCCAGATCAGTTTCACCAGCCGGGTTAGCTGCAAAGAAAGGCAGGACAGAACAGCTGCTGTGACTCTGCTGAAGATTCTCATTCAGGCCCAAGTGGCAGTGGGTGCACCTGGGTGTTTGGTGCCCTCCAAGGCACTCCCTCAGCTCTGCCTTCCACTCAGGAGCAGGAGCAGGGGGACCTCGTGCCTGCAGTGGCCCCACACTGGGATGGAAGGAGCCCCTTGCGGGGCAGTCGGGGCAGAAAGGACTCCCTGGAGCTGCCAGCAGCTCTAAAGCCAGCCCCTTGCAGGGCCAGGGCTTGACAGTGGCAGCAGGAGCAGCTCAGGCTCCCCGGGGCTGGCAAAGGAGCTGCCAAAGGCTCAGCCACGGGGCACAGCCCTGGGCCCGGCCCCTTCCCTCTCTGCCCTTTACCCTGGCTGCACAGAGCACATGGAAGGACACACTGCCATTGCACACAGGAGGAAGATGGACAGCTAAATGCTCCTTCCTCCTACTGACAGCAATCCTGTGGGATCCTTCAGGGCTCCAGATGGGAGCAGGGCAAGGCTTCCAGAATTCAACAACCTTCCTACTCTTAAGGAAAGTGGGACATGCATGACCTTTTGCCACACTGACACTGATTATTCTCTAAGTAAAAAGGGACTTTGCGAACTTACCTCTACTATCTGCCGAGGTCTTCAAACTCTCATCCAGAAAGACAAGCATGGAATCCATGTCACGATCCCAATCTAGAAGGGAGCATAAAACGGAACTGCTTCCATGCTCTGCTGGGTTCCCCTTTGGCCTTTGGGAACTGGGCACTGCAAGGGGGTTGGGTAAGGTTGTGGGAGTCAGATGTGAATGGCCATGGCCAAAGCTGCACAGGGACCTGGGGAGCTCTGGGCTGGCTCCTGGTTAATCTCCACATCCTTTACAATCTTTGCCCGCCATAGACCTTATGCAACATCCTTAGAAGGGCAGCTGGAGCAGCCCAGGGCCCTGGGGCTCTCTCCCTCCTCACTGAGGGAGACTTCCCTAAATCCCTGGGGATAACTGCAGTATGTAGTGCCAGAACCACTCCTACCTCCTTCCCTCCTGCAGTCCCTCTCTCCCTCCATCTCTTGGCACAGCTCCCCCAGCCCAAGGGCACATAGCCAGGCCCTTACAGGACACATTGGAGCCTTGCTCACCCCCTCTGTCCTTTCCCCACCATGGGAATGCAGTCGCTCCCAGGTTTCAGGATCTCCCTCCCACGCAGGGACCCCAGCAGGACTGCTCAGTACCCGAGTGCCCTGAGCCTGCTCGGGATAATTCCCCTGGGCTCTGCCAGTCTTGTCTGAGCTGTGCCTGCACTGCCAGGCACCAGAGAGGGCAGCTCAAACCGTAGCAGGTCTCTGGTCCAGAGGTACAACAATTACCTCCTCTGCCTGTGCCTGGCATCACCTCCCTTCCTGCAACAGAGGCTGGCATGGAGCCACTGCTTCCTTCGGGAAACGCCACCTTCTGCCCAGCCTCTCCATCCACTTGTGGAGAAAGGAAAAGCAACAGCTCATCAGGTAAGACTGATCCCCACTGGAGAGGTGGCATCTTCAGGAGGCAATTCTTGTCAAAGACATAAACATCCTGGGTAGGACAGGGCCCACTTTCATCAAAACACCCGCCGTTAGTGATCAGCCTGGAGAATGCAAAATCGCAGGGGACCTCAGGTTGGGCATGGCCTGTGGTGCATTTTGGGCTGCCTGTCAGCTGATGCCAAATGCCTTCCAGCAGAGGCTGGGCAGAAGCTGCAGCCAGGCCAGGTTGGGAAACAGCCCTGCAGGGCGTCAAAGCAGCAGCGGGGCAGCGAGGCTGCCATGGATTCCTTTCCGCCTTGCCGGGCACGGCGTGTCCAGATGTGCAGCCAAAGCCCCTGGCTGCTGAGACCCAGGGGAAGCATGAGAGAAATGCACCCACCTTGTCCTCCTCCCTGCAGCAATTCTTTCAGCATTTGCCTCATGTTTTTGGCTGGCTCATGGGGTTTCTGGTGTCCTTTGCCTTTGTTCTTTCCCCTCCTAGGATCTTAGAGCAACAGAGTTCCATTTCTCAGGAACGGATCCCACAAAAGCAGGGCTCAGCCTGTGGGGTCAGCAGGGACACACTACTCACTCCTGTGATGGGAGCTGGGCTTCTGTGTACGAATCAGCAAAGGAGCTGGAGAAGTCCTCCCTGCAGACACACCTGTAACACAACAGCCACAGAAGCTTCTGTCACCTGATTCCTGCCAGGCTGTCAACAATTATTCCTTGGTGGCTCACTGAGAACATACCTGACGGTGGCTCAGATAGGACCAAAACTTTATGCAGCCAAGTTAATGGAGAAGCCTTCCCTGACACTTCATCTAGAAGGGAGCAGAGATAAGAACCATTTCCATGGTGTGCTGGAGTCCCCTTCTGCCTCAGGGAACTGGGCACTGCAATGGGGTCGGGTAAGTTTGTGGGAGTCGGATATGAATGGATAAGGCCAAAGCTGCACAGCAGCCTGGGGAGCTCTGGGCTGGCTCCTGGTCACACTCCAGACTCTTTTCAGGCCCTGTGAAACATCCCTGGAAAGGTGGGGGAACACCCCAGGGCCTTGCAAGACTCTCTCATTTCCACTGCAGAAACCCTCCCTAAAGGCCTGAGAAAAACTACAGGCAGCCATGCCACAGGTGTCACTCATTTCACCACTCCCTGCCCCGTGACAGCTCCCCCAGACCCAGGGGACAGGCTCAGGCCCTGTCAGGACCCAGCGCAGCCCCTGCCCAGCCGGGAGCCAGGGCTGGCTCTGGCCCTGGGCTGGCGGCAGGGCTCCCGCTCGGGGCTGCTCCTGTGCCTTGGGCCTCTGGGCACTCAGGGCCAGCTCTGCAGCAGCTGCAGCGCCAGGGACGTTGCTGCACCAGTCCCGTTTCCCCGGGGCTCTGAACGAGCTCCAGAGGCCTGGAAGCCGAGGCGCCTCCAGCTTTGGCTGCTGCCGGGCTGGGCAAGGGCAGGCCCTGGGGGAAGAGCTGCTGCCACACAGCCCTAGCCAGGGCTGAGCCCGGCACAGCAATTACCTGCTGTGCCTGTGCCCGTGTCTGGCATCGCCTTCCTTCCTGCAGGGCCTTCCAATGAGCCGCCACTTACCCCGGGAAATGCCACCTTCAGTACAGCTTTTTGGTCCATCGCTTGATAAAGGAAACGGACAGCTGGATCAGATGGAACTATTGCCTACTGGGGAGGCGGCATTTTCAGAGGGAATGCTTTTCAAAGGGTTAGGCTCAGGAAGATGGCCAGACTCTTCATGCTGAACTAGACCCCTCCTTTCTCCAAACAGGTGCCCTTCCTGATCTCCCAAGAGACCAAGAAATTGAAGGGGATCTCAGGCCCATGGTGCATTTTGGGCTGCCTGTCAGCTGATGCCAAATGCCTTCCGGCAGAGGCTGGGCAGAAGCTTCAGCCAGGCCAGGCTGGGAAGCAGCCCTGCAGGGCGTGAAAGCAGCAGTGGGGCAGTGAGGCTGCCATGGATCCCTTCCCGCTGTGCCGGGCACGGCATATCCAGATGTGCAGCCAAAGCCCCCGGCTGCTGAGTCCCAGGGGAAGCATGAGGGAAATGCACCCACCTTGTCCTTCCTGCTGCATTTCCTTCAGTACTTGCATCTTGACTATGGCTGGCTCATGGGGTTTCTTGTGACCTGTAGCTGGGTAATTCCCTGTCAGAGAAACTTAGAGCAACATAGTTCCATTTCCCAGTGGATTTCACAAAACCAGGGCTCTAGCCACAGAAGCTTCTGTCATCTCTGCTGATCTGCACGGGCACCACTGAGCCGCAGGAGCGGTGAGGGGATCGTGCAGGCCGAGGGCACACACGTGCATGGTTCTGTGCTGGCACCTGCAGCGCTGCCCCCCTGGCCAAGCTTTGGGCTCTGAGCTGGCAGCTCTCCCAGGGGAAAGGCCTTGACCTACCCTCAGCATCTCCCAGAGGCTCCGTCCTGGACATGGTTTGGGAAGCTGCACCACCTTCACCAGCAGGTTCACCTGCAAAGAAAGGCAGGACAGAAGAGCTCCTCTGGCACTGCAGGAGATCCTCAGGCTGCCCACAAGGCTCAGCCCCGGGGCACATCCCTGGGCCCGGCCCCTTCACTCTCTGCTCTTCTCTGTGGCTGCACAGAACACATGGAAGGACACACTGGCATTGCATATGGAAGGAAGATGGAGCAGCTAAATGCTCCTTCCTCCCACTGACAGTGATCCTGTGGATCCCTCAGGGTTCCAGAAGGGCAAGGTTTGCTGAATACATCAACCTTCAGAAGAACTTACGGGAAATGTTACAAGTAATCTCTTGCTGGATTGACACTATTTTTTTGTCAGGAAAGGTACATTGAGGACTTGCCTCCAGCATCTGGCGAGGTTTTCAAATCATCATTCACCAGTATTTCCAAATAATCCAAGTCACGATCCACATCTGGAATGGAACACAGACCAGAACCATATCCAATGTGTGCTGGGATCCCCTTTTGCCTTAGGAAACTGGGCACTGCAGGAGGGTTGGGTAAGGCCATGGGAGACAGATGTGAATAGACAAGGCCAAAACTGCACAGGGGCTGGCTCTGGTCACTCTCCACCCTCTTTGCAGGCCCTTTGCAACTTCCCTGGAGGGGTGTCTGGAGCAGCCCAGGGCCCGTGGGTACTGTCTCCCTCCCACAGAGGAAACCCTCCCTAAAGCCCTGGGCAAAACCATCCCCAGCGCTTCCCAGGGAGCAGGGAGCGCTGTCCCGGGAAAGGGCAGCCAGGCTGCCAGCTCACCTGCTCGCCGCGCTTGCAGCGGAGCAGCCTGGGCAGCCCTGGCAGGCAGGGCCACGGCCAGGAGCAGCAGGAGTAGGAGGCGCAGAGCAAGGGCCATGGTGCCTTGCCCTCCGCCAGTCCCGCAGCTCTTGCTGCCACCGCTGTCCCGACACCGCTGTCCCAACGTCAGCACCGCTGCTGCCACCGTCACTGCTGCCGCAACAGTTGTGCTCAGGGACTGACTGCTGGCTCCTTGTGCTGCTGTGCAACCACGGGGCTCTGTCACCTCTGGCACCTCTGTGACCTCAGGGCCTGCTGAGAGCTCAGCCTGCTGTGACCCCAGAGCCTGCTGTGACCTCATGGCCTTAGCTGTACCCCCAAAGTGTGCCCCCATCTCTACCAATGGACTGCCCTGATTTGTTGGGAAGGATGAAAGTTTGACAAGAAAGTCTCACAGCTATGTGTGCTTGGCAGAGAGATTTTTGAATGTGGAATCTGAAGAAGAAATAGAGATGGAAGCAAGTTTTGATATAGAATAAAAGAATTGCTGAGCTACTCTTAGTGGATAACTAAGAAGGTAAATGGTGTGTTAGTTTGAAGGGGGCTTTATGATCTGGATCAAAGGAGAAACCCACTTGAAAGAAGTAGATGCTTTCACCAGTCATGAAGATAGCACAGGGAACAAGACGGGTGATGTTGCAAGTAGAAAGAAGCCCTCAGAATTTTCAACAACTTCCAGTTTAAACTGTAATGTACTAACTTTTAGTTATTGGAGAACAATAACATGAATGTGGTACTTACAGTAGTTTGACAGGTTATAGGTAAATGTTAAGGTACCGACTGGTTCTTCTCTCTTAAGATGCCCAGCAAAGAAAAGTACATAATGCATTGTCAGCAAAACTAAAGGGTCTTCAGGCTTGTGTGCAGCTGGAGCTGACAGCTGCAGGCACAGGCTCTGTCACCCACGACCCTGGACTGCTGTAATGTCTTGGATGTAAGAAAGTGCATTATGAAGAGCTGCCTGGAGTCCCGCATCCCCCATTAAGGCTATTACACTGATTGTAATTGCTTTGCTTCATCCAAGGGCCATTGCTCAGCAAAACCTGCAGGGACACAGGGTCTTGTTTGGGTGGAGGCAGCATCTGCACGGCAGCAACACGCTGGTAATGCAGCTGTGACAGGGACATCGGGCATGGGCATGGAGATGGGAAGTGTGTGCCAGGTGTGTCCCAGACTGAGGTGTTTGGCTGTTCTTGTGAACTTGCAGAGGGGCAGCTGTTGAGAGAGGAAGTAGCTGCAGCCCCAGTTGCAGCTGGGACACTGTCCTGACATGACTTTATGATGCTTGTATCCCCATTTGTGGGTTGAGCCCAGAAATAAGTTTTGCACCTTTAGGTCTGGTTCCAAGAGTGAAGGGGGGACAAGAAGAATGGTGGAGTTTGTTATCAGAAACTGCTCTTGCACCTCTGCATCCTTCTCCTGCACTGTGTTGTCTGCGGCAAGGACAGACAGCAGGATAGAGCTCTACTTTGATTTTTAGTTAGTTTTAGCTAGCTAAAGCAGAGAATTTCTCTGGACTGTGGTTTTTCTTTTTTTGTGGAACTGTTTAAACCTCCTCTGGACTGAAAACCCAGAAGAGCACCAGCAGCTCACTGCTGTGGCCCACCAGGCTGGGCCAGGCTTGCAGCATTTCCAGTGCCAGAGGGACTGACCAGAGAATGAGTTAGCAGAGCTATAGCCCACGAAGGTGACTTTCTGAGCATGTCATCTCTTCTAAGTGGCGAGAGGTTTTATTGTTTAACATTGTTCATCATTTTTTCTGATGGTGAATTCCTTGCCTATTAAATAAAGAGGGTTTTTATCCCATTTTCACAAAAAAAAAATCTTTTTCCCAATCTAGTTGGGGGAGGGGCCTCTTGAATGTGTTTCCTAGAGAATGCCTTTGGAGGTTATCTCCCAAATGTGCCCTAAACCAAGATCAAAACAGAGACCTACCTGCACAGCAGCAGATTAGCATTGTACTCAAAGTTTGCTGCTGAAGACTAAGAGCTAAGCTTGTCAGATATTCTGAAAAATATCAGGGAAAAGGTTTTTCATTGGTTGTTGTGACTAAGTAAAAATCTCCAGAGGGCAAATGGCTTCTCCAGTAGACAAGGTGTCTTGAGATGTCTTAGTTCTTCCTGGAGTAAAGATTGGCTATTAAATTCTGGTGTTTATTCTAGAATGGTAAAAATGTTCTACATTTTTTCCTATTCTAAAACTACTTTGAAAAACCCTAAACTGCTAAGGGAAAAGGGGGGAAATATTTGGGGGTTTCTTTCTACA
Source organism: Passer domesticus (assembly GCF_036417665.1). Classification (NCBI taxonomy): domain Eukaryota; kingdom Metazoa; phylum Chordata; class Aves; order Passeriformes; family Passeridae; genus Passer; species Passer domesticus. The sequence continues at coordinate 72,690,271 of NC_087479.1, read as the reverse complement.
AAAAGAAAAAAGTCTGAATATTTTTAAAAATTTCTAATTTCTAAAAAAGGAAAATGAAGACAAAACATGGTGCCTCAGGAGCCCCGTGGCCGGCTGCTGCCTGCGCACTCCTAGCTGTGGCGAGACAATCAGCTCAGCCAGTGCTGCGGCTACCAGCCAGAGAGCAGAGGTGAAGCCCAAAGGTGTTGCTCAAGCCCTTCCCTGGCAGAGGGGCCCCATCTTCAGTCCTGGCCAGACACCAGGGCCAGCACCTTTGGGGACAGAGACTCCTGTTCTGGGTGGTGGCAGCATGTCCCTAGCAACAAGCTGATAATGCAGCTGGGGCAGGGATGTTGGACATGGCTTGGGGATGGCTGATGACAGGTACAGGTACAGGTACAGGTCTCCCTGATGGAACTCTATGGCCAGTCTTACAGAAGACACTTCCAAGAATGGGGAAGACGTGTTGTGGTGCCGGCTGCATCTGTGGGAGCGATGGGGAGCGTGAGCCCGTGCTGTGCTGCACTGCTGAGCTGACAGCACGCTGGATACGGGCAGGACGTTCTCTGTTTCCCCCAGAGCTGGGGCCTGCAGGCACCTTGCCGGCCCTTGGCACAGGCTGTGCCAGCCAACAAAGCCCAGCAGGCCGGGAGGAGAGCCCGGGGGCAGCGCAGCTGCTTGGGCAGTGGCTGCTGCCAGGGACACAGGCCAAAGCCATCCCTGAGCAGCCACTGCCACCCCTGGCCCTCCCTGCCCCGTGACAGCTCCCCCGGCCCCAGGGGACAGGCTCAGGCCCACTAAGGACACACTGGAGCCTTGCTCTCCCCCTCTGTCCTTTCCCCACCATGGGCACCACATGCAGTCACTGCCAGGTTTTGGGATGTGTCTCCCACGGAGGGACCCCAGCAGGACTGCTCAGAACCCGAGTGCCCTGAGACTGTTTGGGATATTTCCCCTGAGCTATGCCGGTCTTGTCCAGGCTGTGTAAGACTAAACATTAAAAATTAAAGGCAATTTTACTTTTTATTGCCAATGTGTCAGAAGATTCTAGGTTTCCCTGCCTGTAAAACTACTTGGACAAATACAGAAGTGTTGGAGGAAAGGGGAACAAATATCTGGTGTCTGTATTCTATGAAAAACGTTTCTCAATGCTACAAAGGATAAACATATCTAAATGTTTCAAAATGGAAGACAAAGATAACATGAGGGTGCTGTTGGTCGAATGAGCCCCATGCCCTGCTGCTGCCTGCCCATGCCTGGCTGTGCCCAGACGAGCAGCTCCGCCAGTGCAGATGGTAGCACACAGATACCTGAGCTGAAGCTGGACTCAAGCCTGTGATAGATGAGTAATGTGACAGTTGACTCTCACAATTAAAGGATAAATATCATGCATATATGTTAAGAGAAGTTTTATATATTTATAGATATGTTTTACCCCCTGTTGTGTTATCATGGAGTTACCTGAGTTTGGGACATATAAGAGGGTCACCTTGCTACGACGGCAGCACCTGACCTCCAATCGAGATGTAAGGAAGTAAACTCCACCACTGGACATCAAAGAAGGAGTCGATGGACAGAACATTAATAAGAGCAAAACAGTTAAAAGGTGAAACCTCCATTTTGTGGATGAGCACATGGTGGGAAAAATCCTCTACTCCCGGCGCCGTAAAATTGTCTTTATTCAGTGTCCTCTTATATTTCTAATAAGGTTTTTAATAAACATTTAAAAATTTTAGAAGTAATGATAACTTTTTCAACAATCCATGAAGTGGCTAGAAGGCTGCACCTCCTGTCCTGGATGGAGAGCGACGCCAGTCCCTTCAGGGAGAGGTGGTTCTGTTCTAGGCAGTGGTTGCGGCGTATTTGCAGTAATAAGGTGGTAATGCACCTCAGGAAGGGACAATGGACACTGGCACGCAGATGCATGATGACAGGCCAAGTTCTCCATGGCTGAGGCCTTTGGCCGGTCTTGTGAAGTGCCAGAGGTGCTCCTGTGGAGAGAGGAGGTGGCTGAGGCCCCAGCTGCCAGTGGCACACAGGGAGCCTCGTGCACAGCAGGGCCCAGAGCTGGCAAGGCTCCCCAGCACGGCTGGAGCTGCTGGCACAGCTGGGCCCAGCTGGACAGCTGCCCCTCAAGGCCCTGGCCAGCAGGGCACGGCTCTGGGCAGGGTCCCTGGCCAGGAGCGGGCCCCAGAGCACCTCTGCCTTTCAAGGGCAATCTCGGCCCTGCTCTTTCTCCTCCCCACCTTCCTCTGCCTCTGCCCCATGCCCCTGGGGCTGCTCTTGGCCAGGCAGCCTCAGTGGGAGCCAGCTCTGGCTGCAGCCCCAGCGGGGCCCCAGGACAAGGCCCAGCAATTGAGAGGCCAATGGAAGCACTGGGCAGCAGCAGAACCCTCAGCAGACTTATTTGGAGAACCATGGACTGGCCACAACTCCACTGCAACCTCAGTGGGAATGGTTCCTGTCTACATTAGACTTTCAAAAGAAGCTCTTTCAGGGAAAGATGACCACTCACCATTTCTTCTTCCAGTAACACCAGATTCTGACACAGCACAATATGAGAATAAGGTCCAACAGTAGCAGGCCTGCCATTACCCCTGCCCAGCAGCCTGTTCCCATATAGAAGACACTTCTGAGGCCCTTCTGGGCATGGGGAAGACGTGTTGTGGTGCTGGCTGCATCTGTGGGAGCAATGGAGTGTGTGAGCCCGTGCTGTGCTGCACTGCTGAGCTGGCAGCACGGTGGATACGGGCAGGACGGTCTCTGTTTCCCCCAGAGCTGGGGCCTGCAGGCACCTTGCCGGCCCTTGGCACAGGCTGTGCCAGCCAACAAAGCCCAGCAGGCCGGGAGGAGAGCCCGGGGGCAGCGCAGCTGCTTGGGCAGTGGCTGCTGCCAGGGACACGGGCCAAAGCCATCCCTGAGCAGCCACTGCCACCCCTGGCCCTCCCTGCCCCGTGACAGCTCCCCCAGCCCCAGGGGACAGGCTCAGGCCCTGTCAGGACCCAGCGCAGCCCCTGCCCAGTCGGGAGCCAGGGCTGGCTCTGGCCCTGGGCTGGCGGCAGGGCTCCCTGCAATTACCTGCTGTGCCTGTGCCCGTGTCTGGCATCGCCTTCCTCCCTGCAGCAGGGGCTCCCCATGGGAAAATGCTTCCTCCAGGATGTGCCTCCTTCTGCACAGATGTTTGGTCCATCACTTCAGACAGGAAAAAGGACAGTTGGATTAGATGGAAGAGTTCCTGATTTGGGTGCCGGCATCTTCAGGATGTCATGCGCGTTAAAATGGGGATAGGTTTCTGTGGAAGGGGCTAACAGCGGGCCTGTTAGCTAAAGGAGTAAGAAGAAGCTGAGAAGAAAGAAGAAGCTGATAAGGACCTCTCTCCAAGGCTGTAACCAAGGAGACCAAGAGAATTGAGAGACTGAAGAAAGATAAGAACTTCACAGCTGCATGAAGTATATTTAGAAAGTTAGTTAAGTCACTGTAACTTTTCACCAATGATGTTATTTTGATTTATTGTATCCAATAGTTAGGGTAGAAGAAACATAAACAATTAAAAAGTGTATAAAAGGTCAGCCATGTTCAATAATAAACTGTTGCCATCTGAAACTGCTTGTGGTCCCTGCTTTGTGTCGTGACCACCTCGACAACGACAGGTTTCAGAAAATGTCTAGGCTTTCATGGCAGTGTCAGGGCTCTCCTGTTTCCAAACAGCTGCCATGCCTGAGCCACAGGAGCGGTGAGGGGATCGCGCAGGGCGAGGGCACACACGTGCATGGTTCTGTGCTGGCACCTGCAGCGATGGCTCCCTGGCCCAGCTTTGGGCTCTGAGCTGGCAGCTCTCCCAGGGGAAAGGCCTTGACCTACCCTCAGCATCTCCCAGAGGCTCCATCCTGGACGTGGCTTGGGAAGCTGCACCACCTTCACCAGCAGGTTCAGCTGCAAAGAAAGACAGGACAGAAGAGCTGCTGTGGCACTGCAGGAGATCCTCAGGCTGCCCACAAGGCTCAGCCGCGGGGCACAGCCCTGGGCCCGGCCCCTTCCCTCTCTGCTCTTCTCTGTGGCTGCACAGAGCACATGGAAGGACACACTGGCATTGTACACGGGAGGAAGATGGACAGCTAAATTCTCCTTCCTCCCACTGACAGTGATCCTGTGGGATCCCTCAGGGCTCCAGAAGGGAGCAGGGCAAATTTTCCATATTCCATCAACCTTCAGATTATCTTAAGTGAAAGGGCAAATGTATGAGCTCTTGCCACCTGCTCACTGTGTATTCTCTCCGGAAAGGTACATTGAGCACTTGCCTCCAGGATTTCCCATGAGTCTCAAGCCATAATCCAGCAGGTTTTCCAGATAATCCATGTCTTGATCCCAACCTAGAAGTTTGCAAAGATCAGAACCATTTCCATGATGTGCTGGGATCCCCTTCTGCCTCAGGGAACTGGGCACTGCATGTAGGTCGGGTAAGGCCATGGGAGCCAGATGTGAATGGACAAGGCCAAAGCTGCTCAGGGGCCTGGGGAGCTCTGGGCAGGCTCATGGTCAATCCCCATCCTCTTTGCAGGCCCTGTGCAACATCCCTGGAGAGGTGGCTGGAGCAGCCCAGGGCCCGTGGGGGTTCTCTCAGTCGCACAAGGAAAATGCTCCTTGAATCCCTGTGGAGAACTGCAGCAGGCAGTGCTGCAAGTATCCCTCACAAACTCCCTCCTGCCTGTCCTCCCAGCCGCCCTTCCTCGATCTGCTGGGACAGCTCCCACAGCCCAAGGGCACAGAGGTAAGCCCTCTCAGGACACACTGGAGCCTTGCTCTGCCCCTCTGTCCTTTCCCCACCATGGGCACCTCGTGCAGTCACTCCCAGGTTTCGGGAAGTGTCTCCCACGGACGGACCCCAGCAGGACTGCTCAGTACCCGAGTGCCCTGAGCCTGCTCGGGACAATTCCCCTGGGTTGTGCCCTCACTTCCAGGCAGCAGAGACAGCAGCTCAAATCTCAGCAGGGCCCAGGCCCAAAGGCACAGCAATTACCTCCTGTGCCTGTGCCTGGCATCGCCTCCAATCCTACAGCAGAGGCTGGCACGGAACCACTGCTTCCTTCGGGAAACGCCACCTTCTGCCCAGCCTCTGCATCCACTTCTGGAGAAAGCAAGAGGGATGGCTGGATCAGGTGGGGCTGTTCCCCACTGGGGAGGTGGCATCTTTAGGAGGGAATGCTTGTCAAAGACATCTGTAAGAATCAGGAAAATTCCTATAAAATTTTTGGGCAGGCCAGGGCCCTCCCTTCTCCGAACAGGTGCCCTTTCTCTTCTACCCAGTGACTGGAAAATCGCAGAGAATCTCAGGCCCGTGGTGCAGTTTGGGCTGCCTGTCAGCTGATGCCAAATGCCTTCCTGCAGGGGCTGGGCAGAAGCTGCAGGCAGGCCAGGCAGGCAAACAGCCCTGCAGGGCATGAAAGCAGCAGCGGGGCAGCGAGGCTGCCATGGATCCCTTCCTGCTGTGCCGGGCACGGCGTGTCCAGATGTGCAGCCAAAGGCTCCAGCTGCTGAGTCCCAGGGGAAGCATGAGGGAAATGCACCCACCTTGTTCGGCTTGCAGTAATTCTTTCACCATTTGTCCCGTGATTTTGAGTGGCTCATGGGGTTTCTTGTGACCGGTAGCTTTGTTCTTTCTCCTCGGAGGACCTTAGAGCAACAGAGTTCCATTTCCCAGGAACAGATCTCACAAAAGCAGGGCTCAGCCTGTGGGGTCAGCAGGGACACACCACTCACCCTTGCGATGGGAGCTGGGCTTGCGTGCAACATCCACCAAAGGACCTGGGAAAGTCCTCCCTGCAGGCACACCTGTAACACAAAAGCCACAGAAGCTTCTGCCATCTCTGCTGATCTGCACGGGCACCACTGAGCCGCAGGAGCGGTGAGGGGATCGCACAGGTCGAGAGCACACACGTGCATGGTTCTGTGCTGGCACCTGCAGCACTGTCAGGATATTGTTAAGAAAGACACAGGGACAACTTGCCTCCAGCATTCTTCAAGAGTCTTAAACCATCATCCAGCAGGGCATCCAAATAATGCAATTTGCCATCCCGATCTAGAAGGGAGCACAGATCAGAACCATTTCCCTGGTGTGTTGTGGCCCCCTCTGCCTCAGATAACAGGGCACTGCAAGTGGGTTGGGTAAGGTTGTGGGAGCCAGATGTGAATGGACGTGGCCAAAGCTGCCCAGGGGCCTGGGGAGCTCTGGGCAGGCTCCTGGTCACTCTCCACACTCTTTCCCTGCCCTCAGCAACATCCCTGGGAGGGGTGGCTGCAGCAGTGCAGGGACCTGGAACTCTCCCCCTCACACACAGAAGAAATCCTCCCTAAAGCATGGGGGAAAACTGCAGCAGGCAGTGCCACAGCTATCCATCCTGCCCTCCCTCTGTCCCTCCTGCCCTCCTTCTGTGGGGAAACCCCCCAGATCCCAAGGGCAAACAGCCAGGCCCTCTCAGGACACACTGGAGCCTTGCTCTCCCCCTCTGTCCTTTCCCCACCGTGGGCACCCCGTGCAGTCACTCCCAGGTTTCAGGACATGTCTCCCACAGAGGGACCCCAGCAGGACTGCTCAGTTACACGAGTGCCCTGAGCCTGCTCGGGATAATTCCCCTGGGCTGTGCCGCTCTAGTCCAGGCTGTGCCTGCACTGCCAAACAGCAGAGAGGGCAGCTCAAGCCTCAGCAGGGCTCAGGCCCAGAGGCACAGCAATTACCTCCTCTGCCTGTGCGTGGCATCATCTCCCTTCCTGCAGCAGAGTCTGGAATGGAGCACCTGCTTCCTCTGGGAAACGCCGCCTTATGCCCAGCCTCTCCATCCACTTTTGGCGAAAGGAAGAGGGACAGCTGGATCAGGTGGGGCTGTTCCCCACTGGGGAGGTGGCGCCATCAGGAGGGAATGCTTGTCAAAGACATGGCTAAGAATCAGGAAATCCCTATAAACATTTTGGGAAGGCCAGGGCCCTCCCTTCTCCAAACTGGTGCCCTTTCTGTTCTACCCGGCGACTGGAAAATCGCAGGAGATCTCAGGCCCATGGTGCAGTTTGGGCGGCCCGTCAGCTGATGCCAAATGCCTTCCTGCAGGGGCTGGGCAGAAGCTGCAGCCAGGCCAGGCTGGGAAACAGCCCTGCAGGGTGTGAAAGCAGCAGCGGGGCAGCGAGGCTGCCATGGATCCCTTCCTGCTGTGCCGGGCACGGCGTGTCCAGATGTGCAGCCAAAGGCTCCAGCTGCTGAGTCCCAGGGGAAGCATGAGGGAAATGCACCCACCTTGTTCGGCTTGCAGTAATTCTTTCACCATTTGTCCCGTGATTTTGAGTGGCTCATGGGGTTTCTTGTGACCGGTAGCTTTGTTCTTTCTCCTCGGAGGACCTTAGAGCAACAGAGTTCCATTTCCCAGGAACAGATCTCACAAAAGCAGGGCTCAGCCTGTGGGGTCAGCAGGGACACACCACTCACCCTTGCGATGGGAGCTGGGCTTGCGTGCAACATCCACCAAAGGACCTGGGAAAGTCCTCCCTGCAGGCACACCTGTAACACAAAAGCCACAGAAGCTTCTGCCATCTCTGCTGATCTGCACGGGCACCACTGAGCCGCAGGAGCGGTGAGGGGATCGCACAGGTCGAGAGCACACACGTGCATGGTTCTGTGCTGGCACCTGCAGCACTGTCAGGATATTGTTAAGAAAGACACAGGGACAACTTGCCTCCAGCATTCTTCAAGAGTCTTAAACCATCATCCAGCAGGGCATCCAAATAATGCAATTTGCCATCCCGATCTAGAAGGGAGCACAGATCAGAACCATTTCCCTGGTGTGTTGTGGCCCCCTCTGCCTCAGATAACAGGGCACTGCAAGTGGGTTGGGTAAGGTTGTGGGAGCCAGATGTGAATGGACGTGGCCAAAGCTGCCCAGGGGCCTGGGGAGCTCTGGGCAGGCTCCTGGTCACTCTCCACACTCTTTCCCTGCCCTCAGCAACATCCCTGGGAGGGGTGGCTGCAGCAGTGCAGGGACCTGGAACTCTCCCCCTCACACACAGAAGAAATCCTCCCTAAAGCATGGGGGAAAACTGCAGCAGGCAGTGCCACAGCTATCCATCCTGCCCTCCCTCTGTCCCTCCTGCCCTCCTTCTGTGGGGAAACCCCCCAGATCCCAAGGGCAAACAGCCAGGCCCTCTCAGGACACACTGGAGCCTTGCTCTCCCCCTCTGTCCTTTCCCCACCGTGGGCACCCCGTGCAGTCACTCCCAGGTTTCAGGACATGTCTCCCACAGAGGGACCCCAGCAGGACTGCTCAGTTACACGAGTGCCCTGAGCCTGCTCGGGATAATTCCCCTGGGCTGTGCCGCTCTAGTCCAGGCTGTGCCTGCACTGCCAAACAGCAGAGAGGGCAGCTCAAGCCTCAGCAGGGCTCAGGCCCAGAGGCACAGCAATTACCTCCTCTGCCTGTGCGTGGCATCATCTCCCTTCCTGCAGCAGAGTCTGGAATGGAGCACCTGCTTCCTCTGGGAAACGCCGCCTTATGCCCAGCCTCTCCATCCACTTTTGGCGAAAGGAAGAGGGACAGCTGGATCAGGTGGGGCTGTTCCCCACTGGGGAGGTGGCGCCATCAGGAGGGAATGCTTGTCAAAGACATGGCTAAGAATCAGGAAATCCCTATAAACATTTTGGGAAGGCCAGGGCCCTCCCTTCTCCAAACTGGTGCCCTTTCTGTTCTACCCGGCGACTGGAAAATCGCAGGAGATCTCAGGCCCATGGTGCAGTTTGGGCGGCCCGTCAGCTGATGCCAAATGCCTTCCTGCAGGGGCTGGGCTGTAGCTGCAGCCAGGCCAGGCTGGGAAACAGCCCTGCAGGGCGTGAAAGCAGCAGCGGTGCAGCGAGGCTGCCATGGATCCCTTTCCGCTGTGCCAGGCACGGCGTGTCCAAATGTGCAGCCAAAGCCCCCAGATGCTGAGACCCAGGATAAGCATGAGGGAAATGCACCCACCTTGTCCTGCCTGCTGCATTTCCTTCAGCATTTGCCTCATGTTTTCGAATGGATCATGGGGTTTCTGGTGTCCTGTAGCTTTGTTCTTTCCCCTCGGAGGACCTTGGAGCAACAGAATTCCATTTCCCAGGAACAGATCCCACAAAAGCAGGGCTCAGCCTGTGGGGTCAGCAGAGACACACTACTCACCCCTGCGATGGGAGGCAGGCTTCCGTGTAAGAATCAGCAAAGGAGCTGGAGAAGTCCTCCCTGCAGACACACCTGTAACTCAACAGCCACAGAAGCTTCTGCCATCTCTGCTGACCTGCACGGGCACCGCTGAGCCGCAGCAGCGGTGAGGGGAATCACACAGGGCGAGGGCACACACGTGCATGGTTCTGTGCTGGCACCTGCAGCGATGGCCCCCTGGCCCAGCTTTGGGCTCTGAGCTGGCCGCTCTCCCAGGGGAAAGGCCTTGACCTACCCTCAGCATCTCCCACAGCCTCAGTCCTTGACGTGGCTTGGGAAGCTGCACCACCTTCACCAGCAGGTTCAGCTGCAAAGAAAGGCAGGACAGAAGACCTGTAAATCCACCAACAGAAACACCAGCCAAACCTCACTAAAAAAGTCACCACTACTCCTTGAAGTAAAATAGACTGATGCATGTTAATACCTAAGCTTGTAAGCTGTAAAACCCGTTGTTAGGAGAAGTAAAATATTTTAATTTAAACTGTATTATTCATGAGATTGTTTTAAGTGAACTGAATATTTAAGGTGTGATATGCAAATTTATTTCAAAAAATAAAATATTTTAGTGCTTTTGTTATAACAGACTAAAGAAATAGAAGTAAAAGCTAATGAAACACTGTAAATAATATATTAGAACAATAATATGATTCGTGAAAAATCGGAAAAAAATTAAGTATATAAGATACAAACCAGATTTAAGTTCCAAGAAACACTAAAAGTAACATTAAATCAGATAGGATATAACAAAAGCCATTAGATATTTAATAAGGATCAAATTAAAATAAAGGAAAAAAGCCAAGTATAGCTGAAAGAAAGAGAAGTGTACAGACTAATTACAACTTTAGAGCTAAAATGTCAAAGAAATAAAACTATAACAATTAGAAATAAGCAGATGCTATCCTAAATCCTGAAAAACAATTTAAAAGGCTCTTATAAATCTTATGAAGTAAATACTGAGAATGAGACGAATGACAGCAGTGACTAGATCCCAAGGTGTAAGCTCTGCTACCAAGAAGATACACATCTTGGCCCTTTGGCTGCAACCCAAAGGGGCTTTGAGAGAGCTAGAGAGTTAAAACTGCAGAGGATTATTGTCACTGTATCAGTCATCCAAGCCCAAAAAGAATGAGCCATATGCACACTCCCAAGTTAGTGTAGTACGCTATAATTTTAACAAATTCAGAAGGTGCACTATGAGTAGTAAAAGACACTGGAATAAAGAAAATGTGAAATAGAGCAAAAAGAATAAAATGGCAAAATTTGTAAGCAATATATTAAAACTTTTTGTTCTGTAAGAGATAGAGAAGAAATAAATCCTGAGAGCAGAATAAAGCAAATTCCTCAAGAATTAGAAAACAAGAACATGAGACAGTTATAAAGACACATTTTAGCAGGCAACATAAGAAAACATGAAAAACTTATTTTACAAATATTACCAGCCTTAAACGACTATGGAGTCAAAATATATCTAAAGTACAATAAGCACATGCATTGATATAAAAAAATATAATTGACAATCCAAAGAAAAGAAATTAAAGATTTGGAATAATCTACCTTATGAGAAGAGCTGTTAATTTTATACCCTGACTAGTAGTATGACAGTGTAGTTGTTAAGTTTTATAAATACTAAACATAAAATTAGAAAATAAGTAAGCTTTGTCAAAGTGTATCCTAAAAGTACAAATTTAATAAATTAATAGAGAAAGGGAGGGATTCTGATAGATTGTATGTACAAATTCATGCTGAGAGTACAGTAATCTCGCCTAATGAAAATCCTAGCATAACAAAGGAGGGTTCAGGGCAATCAACATGCACCAAAATCCTAGCCTGAATATTCGTCCCCAGAAATGCTGATTCCAGAAGATTATTTCTCTGACCAAACCTCAGCAATGTGCATTCAATTTGCATCATCTATAAGATAAATGTGTGCCTCCTAGAATGCATATTGCAGGAGATTTTCCTCTAACAAAGTGAATTTTTTACCAGTTTTGGGGAAACTCTCAGCAAGAGCTGCAGCAAGAAAGGAAAAAATACATGAATATGCAAAAAGGATAAAAACAACCATAAGAAAGCAGAAAAACTCCTGCCCTCCACACCGCTTGGAGCTTGGAAATGGACAAAAAAGACTTTGAGAGAGCTGTCCCTTCGTGATGCACAGGGGAGAGAAATGCCCCACCTGTCTCACCTGACGCTGTTAGCCTGCTTCAGGGCCAATCTGATATTTGCTTCTAGATTTTCTATGACTGAATTTTAATTATGGAATAAATTCTCCTTATTAATCAAAAAAAGCTAATTCATTTAAAACATGCGGGACTCCTGGAACCCTCATCAGGCAACCCAAAATATCCCTTTGTGCCTCTTCAGGTCCAGGCCCAGATGATCCCACAGAAGGAAATGTGCCCTCAGCCCAGGGATGCTCAGCATGGGCTCCCCCATGCCCTCGGGGCCCCGCCGCTGGGCACAGCAGCCCCTGCCTGGCTCCTGCCTGCCCACACCTTGGGCATCCATGGCTGCTCCTGGGCATGGAGCTCAGCCACTGATGGTGCCGGGTGGGCTTTGCTGGTGCTACCACCAGGACATAACTGTGAAAACTCCAACTCTTTATTTGAATATAAAATGTGGGCCACGCCCTGCCCTGCCAGGCAAGGGCTGCCCACCTTCAGTCCTGGCCGGGGAACAGGACCAGGGGGCTCAGGGGCAGAGGTTCTCGTTGAGGAGCGGTGGGTTTTGGGATGGCCTCGTTCACTGCTGCAGCCACGGCAGGGCAAATAGGGGCAGAAGTGAAGAGCTGAGGTCATGGCTCAAATTCTCGCTGCCTGCGTTGTTAGGCTGCTCTTCTGGAGATGGAGAGGAGCACCTGTGAAGAGAGGAGGTGGCTGAGGCCCCAGCTGCCAGTGGCACACAGGGACCCTCCTGCACAGCAGGGCCCAGTCCTGGCCTCCACGGCTGCTCCTGGACATGGAGCTCAGTCAGTGCTGCTGCCAGGTGTGCTTTGCTGGTGCTACCTCCCAGGCACTCGCGTGACAGCTCCATCTCTTTATTGCAGCAGAAGAGCTGATTTGGGAAGTGCTGTGCTGCCCCATTTCTTCAGCCCCACTAGCTGCCCACACCCACAGTGGCACTGGGCCGCCCCCAGAATACTGTCGAATCTGGGCTGTGGCTGCAGGGCACAGCTGCTCTACAGCACAGGTGGACTGCCTTGGGGGTAGGACTGCCCTGAGGGTAGGGACAAGGAACAGGGTGAGGTCTGCTCTATGTTTTCCTAAGGTGATTACTCTACAGACCATCAGGGGCAAGCCAACACTGCACTAAAGGCATACACCAACTTAGAAACTTGGCAGGGTCCCAGGGGAGGATCCAATCTTTAGCCAATTGGGAGAAACTGAGGGTGGAACAGCAGGCGGGGAATACAAGGTTTAAACCAATTGGGGATTACAGGGGAGGGGAAGAACTTAAACAAACCAATGGGGTTCCGAAGGATACAAAATTGATAGGAAAATTTCTAGAGCAAGGGGCAGGCTTGGAGAGGGACTGACATGCAATGGGAGGAGGAACAGTGAACAAAAGGGCAGGTCTTTGGGGGGATGGACAAGTGGGCAAAACCAACACATGGGGTAAAGGAGCAAGCCCTTGGTAATAAAATATGCTATAACAATAGAAAATAAGGGGAGGGGTATAAAACTGACTGCTAGGACCGAATTACAATCAAAGACATGAACTGCAGTGCCGAAACTCTGAGTTGAGGTTCAGTTGAGCACTTCCAAATAATTTCCTGGCAGAAACAGATAGCCAGACTTGCCCTTATCACATGCAAACAGAGGGTTCCCCAACAGCAACCCATTCTGAGGCTCTTCTGGGCATGGGAAACACGTGTTGTGGGGTCAGCCGCATCTGTGGGAGCGATGGGGAGCGTGAGCCCGTGCTGTGCTGCACTGCTGAGCTGGCAGCACAATGGATACGGGCAGGACATTCTCTGTTTCCCCCAGAGCTGGGGCCTGCAGGCACCTTGCCGGCCCTTGGCACAGGCTGTGCCAGCCAACAAAGCCCAGCAGGCAGGGAGGAGAGCCCGGGGGCAGCGCAGCTGCTTGGGCAGTGGCTGCTGCCAGGGACACGGGCCAAAGCCATCCCTGAGCAGCCACTGCCACCCCTGGCCCTCCCTAACAAATTCTAGGTTACATCTGTGAATTGCATGCTACACTTTCCTTCATGTTTTTCCCAATACCAGGAAGTTTCTATATATAGTAATGCCCTTGAGAATCTCTGATTATTTCAGGTTGGTTTTTTTTTTTTTTTTTTTTTTTTTTTTTTTTTTTTTTTTTTAATTGAGACAGATGAAACAGCCTTATTGGTTTTAGTTTTGGCAGGTCTGTTTTTTTTCTTTGCATGATGGTTTACTTATTATCTACATTTAAGCTTGTTTTTATTTATGGGTTTTTTGTTCCCCAACCAATTATTTTGACAGTCTTTTGTTCACTTCTTACTTAATGTTCCATAGATGAATAGTTTGGACTCTCTTTTTAGAGGAATATAAAGATCTCAGAAAGCTCTATTTTTAATTTTGATAACATTCTCTCTCCCCGCTCCTAGCTTTCACAATGATCGTTTTTGAAACATCACTGAGGATAGGTAGAGTTATTTGGGAAATAACCAATAGGCTTGGCTAAACCTGGGTATTGGATTATTATTTTCAGTGCTATAAACCTACATTGCTTCAAGGTCCACACCACGGTCCTGATTTGTGGCTCACTGCATGGATGCCTGCCTGAATTAAAAGAATGTTTGTGAGGCAGCTGAAGAGCTTAGACCTCAGAGATTAAAATTCCTGGGAGGAGGAGGTGGAGGAAGAAAGGATAAAATCCTGATTCAAAGGGTTTTTTCTCACTTCTAGTATGCCAGAAGTATGGTAGACTACACCTGTCTTCAAATGTCATTTACTTACAGAACAACTCTCTACAGTGTCAGACTCCAGGAGAAATGACTGAACACTTTGCCTCCCAATGCATCAGCTTTAATTCTAGTGAAAGGTAGGCCTTAATTACAGTCCGATTAGAGCAAATCAACAAAGCAGTCTTGCCATTGTGAGAGTGGCAAGAGGAATTTGCTTGTGAACAGATGAATATGTCCCACTCAGTAATGAACAAAATTTGCCTTGACTTGGAAGAAAGTAGACAAGGAGCAATGCAGTATTTGGGTTTTATTCAGGGATAAATGGGGCAAGAAGCTGTAACAACTTACCTGTTTTACAGAACACAAGTACTGATATGGCAAGTAATGCACCCACATGAAGGGATCTTCAGGACATTCCTTTATTTCTCTAAACAGGAATGGGCAGCAAAATGCTGACATTTATCTGAAGTGGAAGCCGTGTTCCTCTCCTGTTTCTCCTTGAGCACACTGTGTGTTATTTGCAGACTTCACTGCCCAGCCCATCAATCCTCTCGTGGCCAATTGCTAAATGGCACAACTACCAAAATACAGGTGCCAGCACAATCAGCCCAGCACTAATGCAGCACTGCTTTGATGGTGCACAGGAGTACAGAATGGCTTGGCTTGGAAGGGACATTTAAAGGCCATCTAATCCCAATGGCCTGCAGTGAGCAGGGACACGTTGAACTAGGTCAGGTTGCTCAGAGCAGGAGCTTGAATGTCTGCAGGGATGGATGTCCACCTCTCTGGGCAACCTGTGCCAGGGTTTCAAAAGCAATAGTGTAAAATATGTGCTTCTTTCATCTAGTCTGAATTGACCATCTTTGAGATTAAAAGACCCTCGGTCTGGTCACAAAAGGCTCTACTAAAAATTCTGTCCCATCTGTTTACAAGCCCCCATAAGGCACTGAAAGGCAGCAATCAGGTGTCCCTGGAGTCTTCTCTCTTCCAGGCTGAACACTGCCAGCTCTCCCATCCTGTCTCCAAAGCAGAAGGGCTCCAGCCCTCAGAGCATTTTGTCCCTCCTCTGGACTTGATCCTTCCTGTCTTGGGGACCCAGAGCAGGATGCAGTACTCTGTCGTGGTAGAGACTGAGACACTACAAAGCAACACACTCCATTTCCAGAAGGCTTCAAACCCTGTTTTTATTCTAACCTGCATGCCTTTTCTACATTCTTACAAAGCTCTTCTTGGAATAGGCCATTGCAGGTTTCTCTTATTTATCCTTCTTTCTTTCTTGGTTTCTATGTCAATGACATAGAAAATTGGCAGAAAATTATTTCCAGGGTTAACGTGGATCCTCTTATCAAACATCTTGATGGCTCACAGAGGCCACTGTAAAACCTCCTCCACAGTACTCCAGGAGGGGTCTCACCAGAGCAGAAAGGT
This sequence comes from Passer domesticus, assembly GCF_036417665.1. Classification (NCBI taxonomy): domain Eukaryota; kingdom Metazoa; phylum Chordata; class Aves; order Passeriformes; family Passeridae; genus Passer; species Passer domesticus. The sequence goes on along the minus strand of NC_087479.1, from coordinate 72,674,753 downwards.
GGAATCACCTCCTTCAACCTGCTGGGCACTCTCCTTTGGATGCACATGGCTGCCTCACGTCCAGCCTCTCTTCTAGCAGCAACCCCAAGTCCATCCTGGCAGAGCTGCTCTGCATCCCTTCATGCCCCAGCCTGTGAGATCAGCTGAGCTGGGACTGTGTCACAACCCTTGGGCAGAGCAGCTGGGCAGGATGAGCTCGCTCCCGAAGAAGGCAGATCCACCTTCCCAAACAATTCCACCCTGGCCATGATGTCAGAGCAGGCTCTGAGGTGCCAGAGCCCCGTGGTTGCACAGCAGCACAAGGAGCCAGCAGTCAGTCCCTGAGCACAACTGTTGCGGCAGCAGCGGCGGTGGCAGCAGCGGTGCTGACGTTGGGACAGCGGTGTCAGGACAGCGGTGGCACCAAGAGCTGCGGGACTGGCAGAGGGCTAGGCACCATGGCCCTTGCTCTGCGCCTCCTACTCCTGCTGCTCCTGGCCGTGGCACTGCCTGCCAGGGCTGCCCAGGCTGCCAGGTTTGTTTTTACCCCAACTGGCTTCAGCAAGGGCATTGAAACAATGAGATTGAGTTGGATATTGGCTGAGTAAAGAAACTAATGCCACATCCACTGCAATCAGTGATATGCTGACAGATGTTACTAGTGTTAGACATGCTACCCATCAAAACAGGGCAGTGGTAGATTTTCTTTTACTGGCACATGGACACGGTTGTGAGGAATTTGAAGGATTCTGTTGCATGATCCTGTCAGAGCATTCTGAATCCATCCAAACAGCATACAAAAGCTGAAAGATTTGACAGCTCAAATTAAAGAAGATGGTCTGTCATAGTTAGATGATTTGTTCCAAGAATGGAGCTTTGCACCTTGGCTAAGGGAACTCTGTAAGATAGGTCTATATGTTCTGAGTGTTTTGGTGGCCATACTAGTAGTGACACCTTGCGGACTTTGGTGCGACAAATGATGGAGAAAACTATCAAAGAAGTTTTTGTCATACAAGAGAGAAAAGTAGGAAATAGATTCACAGAAAGTTGTCAAAATCTTACAGAGATGGTAGATGAAGGTATAGCCATAGAAAAAAGGTTTTGAATTAAAACCTTAGAACAGGCGAGATTTTTCTAACAATGAGTTGTAATTGTTATCAGACATGACTTATGCCCTTTGAACTGACTGGACTTTCACAGCATTAAAATTGCTGTGTTGTAATATAGCAATACTTAATGTGAGCAAAAAGGAAGCTTTAAGCAAGTAACAAGCAGATATATTATAGGAAATCTACAAAACGCAAGGGAGTTAATAAAGGAGACAGTTAGGAAAGTTTCTTTTTAGTTGAACCAAGAGGGGGAATTGTGGGAATCCATAGAATCTGAGGGTTTTGGGAAAGCTGCAAAAGGCAAGCCTCAGTGACAGCAGAACTGCAATTAGAGCTAAAAAGTAATCATAAGATTTGTCAGCAGAAAAATTGTATAAGAAGTAGGCAAGTAAAGACTTAGAGAGCAATGGTCTATGTATTAACACTTGTCTAGAACAACTCCCTAACCTGCAGAAACGTCTATCTAGTTGAACGTGAGGAAGTTCTAAGCTTAATAATGGAGCTCTGTGCGTTGTATTTTAAGCAGATATTGTATTTGAAATAAGCAAGCATTATTTTAACCAAAGGAATGTGTGCTTATAGTAATTGGATGGAACTAATGTCAATAGGTTTTGGTTTTTGTGGTTGGCCAGGAAACTTTTAAAGTAAGTTACAACATTAAGTTCTTGGTCTGCTGCTTGTGATGTGAGATGCTGGCATCTTTCCATGGTCATAACCATATAATGAGACTGATGCTGGAAAATGAAACTGCTCAAGGCACATTCCTGAGTAGTACTGTCTTGTTTGTGATTTCTACATAGATCCAGATCCAGCAATAACGGGCAGCTGTCCAGCTGGGCCCAGCTGTGCCAGCAGCTCCAGCCGTGCTGGGGAGCCTTGCCAGCTCTGGGCCCTGCTGTGCACGAGGGTCCCTGTGTGCCACTGGCAGCTGGGGCCTCAGCCACCTCCTCTCTGCACAGGAGCACCTCTGCAGCTTCACAAGACCGGCCAAAGGCCTCAGTCATGGAGAACTGGGCCTGTCCTCTTGCATCTCCGTGCCAGTGCCCGTTGTCCCTGCCACGGCTGCATGACCAGCTCGTTGTTGGGCACATGCTGCTGCCACCATCACCCAGAACAGGAGCCTCTGTCCCCAGAGGTTCTGGCCCTGGTGTCCAGCCAGGACAGATGCCGTGGCCCTCCTGCCAGGGAATGGCCTGAGCCCAGCAACATCTTTGGGCTTCAGCTCAGGTATCTGTGTGCCACCAGCAGTGGCTGAGCTGCTTGTCTGGGCACAGCTAGGAGGGGCAGCCAGCAACCACACATAGGACTCCTGAGAAAAAGCGACCCCATTTTGTCTTTAATTTACATTTTGACATATTAGAAATTTTTAGAAATATTCAGCATTATTTTTCATAGGAAAAAATCCCCAAATATCTCTTACATTTTTTCTATAGTCCTTTAGGAATTTTCAAAGTACTTTTTGAATTAGAAAAATTTAGAACACTTTTACACTTGTAGAATAAAAAATAAAATTGCATTTAATTGGTAATCTTCTCTCTAAGAAGAATGAAGTCATGACAAGACACCCAGTGTACTGGAGAGACTCTTTTCTCACTGGAGATTTGTACCTAGTGACAACAACCAACTTAAAACCTTTTCCCTGATATTTTCTGGGATTTCTGACAGCTCACGTCTCCATCTTCAGAGGCAAAATTTGAGCCCAGTGGGCATCTCCTGCAGTGGAGGAGGGTCTCTGTGTGCCAGCTGCAACTGGGGCCTCAGCCACCTCCTGTCTCAACAGGTGTCCATCTGCAGCTTTACAGGAACGGCCAAACACCTCAGTCTGGGACACCCGTAGCAGACATTTCCCATCTCCATGCCCATGCCCGATGTCCCTGTGCCAGCTGCTTTAACATCTTGTTGCTGTGCAGATGCTGCCTCCAGCCAGACAAGGTCCTCTGCCCCTGAAGGTACTGGCCCTGCTTTCTGGCCCCTACTGAAGGTGGGCAGGGCTTGGCCCAGCTCTTCTCTTGCACTAAAGAGATGGAGCTGTCACCCCAGTGTCCGGGTGGTAGCAGCAGCAAAGCCCAGCCAGGATCAGCACTGGCTGAGCTCCGCGCCCAGGGGCAGCTGGGGATGGCCACGGGGTGGGCAGGCAGGAGTCAGGCAGGGGCTGCTGTGGCCTGTGTGGAGGGTCCCTGGGGAGATGGGGCAGCCCATGCTGAGCATCCCTGGGCTGAGGGCACATTTCCTTCTGTGGGATCATCTGGGCCTGGACCTCCTCCAGGGCGATGCCCAGGAAAAGAGGGAAGCCATCAAGAGCATCTCCAGGGACACAGCCTGACCAGCAATGTCAGTAGGCAAAACACAAATTTTGCTGAGCAATGGCTCACTGACGAAGCAAACCATTTACATTCGGGGCAATCCATCCATGCAGATGGGGGCACACTCTGGGGGTACAGCTGAGGCCATGAGGTCACAGCCGGGCTCTGGGGTCACAGCAGGCTGAGGTCACAGCAGGCCCTGAGGTCACAGAGGTGCCAGAGGTGCCAGAGCCCCGTGGTTGCACAGCAGCACAAGGAGCCAGCAGTCAGTCCCTGAGCACAACTGTTGCGGCAGCAGCGGCGGTGGCAGCAGCGGTGCTGACGTTGGGACAGCGGTGTCGGGACAGCGGTGGCAGCAAGAGCTGCAGGACTGGCAGAGGGCAAGGCACCATGGCCCTTGCTCTGCGCCTCCTCCTCCTGCTGCTCCTGGCCGTGGCCCTGCCTGCCAGGGCTGCCCAGGCTGCTCCGCTGCAAGCGCAGCGAGCAGGTGAGCCGGCAGCCTGGCTGTCCTTTCCCGGCACAGCACTCCCTGCTCCCCGGGAAGAGCTGGGGATGGTTTTGCCCAGGGCTTTGGGGAGGGTTTCCTCTGTGGGAGGGAGAGAGTCCCCACAGGCCCTGGGCTCCTCCAGCCACCACTCCAGGGATGTTGCACAGGGCCTGAAAAGAGGGTGGAGAGTGACCAGAGCCAGCTCAGAGCTCCCCAGACCCCTGTGTAGCTTTGGCCTTGTCCACTGACATCTGGTTCCCACAGTCTTACCCGATCCCCTTGCAGTGCCCAGTTCCCCAAGACAGAGGGGGAATCCCAGAACATCATGGAAATGGTTCTGATCTCTGCTCCCTTTTAGACTGGGATGGTGTCATGGACTATCTGGATGCCCTACCAGATAATGACTTGAAACCCCCGGAGAATGCTGGAGGTAAGTTCTCTGTGAGCCTTTCAGAGAAAATACTCTGTGTCCATGCGGCAAGAGATCACTCATGTGCCATTTCTCTCAACATAATCTCAGGATTGAAAGAATCTTGAGAATTTGCCCTGCTCCCCACTGAGACCCTGAGTGATCCCACAGGATTACTGTCAGTTGCAGCAAGGAGCATTTAGCTGTCCATCTTCCTCCCGTGTGCCATGCCAGTGTGTCCTTCCGTGTGCTCTGTGCAGCCAGGGAGAAGAGCAGAGAGGGAAGGGGCCGGGCCCAGGGCTGTGCCCCACGGCTGAGCCTTTTGCAGCTCCTCTGCCGGCTACAGGGAGCCTGAGCTGCTCCTGCTGCCGCTGCCAAGCCCTGGCCCTGCCCGTGGCTGGCTTTAGAGCTGCTGGCAGCTCCAGGGAGTCCTTTCTGCCCCGACTGCCCTGCAAGGGGCTCCTTCCATGCCAGTGTGGGGCCACTGCAGGCACGTGCTGCCCCTGCCCCTGCTCCTGAGTGGGAGGCAGAGCTGAGGGAGTGCCTTGGAGGACACCAGTCGCCCAGGTGCCCTTACTGCCACTTGGGCCTAAAGGAGAAATTCAATCACTTTCCATTAAGGTCTTCCTAGATGGAAGAACCAAGACGCAGGAGACAGCAAGTCGCTGGAGGCAGCCAAACTTCTGGACAAGATGCTGAGTGACCTGGAGAGACGTCGTGGTGAGTGCATTTCCCTCATGCTTCCCCTGGGACTCAGCAGCCGGGGGCTTTGGCTGCACATCTGGACACGCCATGCCCGGCACAGTGGGAAGGGATCCATGGCAGCCTCGCTGCCCCACTGCTGCTGCTGCTGCTTTGACACCCTGCAGGGCTGTTTCCCAGCCTGGCCTGGCTGCAGCTTCTGCCCAGCCTCTGCAGGAAGGCATTTGGCATCAGCTGACAGGCTGCACAAACTGCAGCTTTGGCTTGAGCTGCCCTGCAATTTGGTCTCCAGGCAGATCAGGAATGGCAGCTGTTTGGACAAGAGAGTGCCCTGTCCAATCCCAAAAGTTTTTATGATTTCCAAATCCTTATCCATCAGTTTGACCAATATTGTCTCCTGAAGATTCCAACTCCCAGAAAGAGGAACATCTGCACCTAATCCAACTGTTCCTTTTTCTTTCTGCAGAGATGAAACGAAAGGCTGTGCTGAAGACTGAGTTTCCCAGAGGAAGCAGTGGCTCATTGGCAGCCTCTGCTGCAGGAAGGGAGGCGATGCCAGGCACAGGCCCAGGAGGTAATTGCTGTGCCTCGGGGCCTGAGCCCTGCTGAGGCTTGACATGCCCTCTCTGCTGCTGTGTGTCAGTGCCTGCCCCTCCAGGGATGTTGCACAGGGCCTGCAAAGAGGGTGGAGAGTGACCAGAGCCAGCCCAGAGCTCCCCAGGCCCCTGTGCAGCTTTGGCCTTGTCCATTGACATCTGGCTCCCGCAGCCTTACTCGACCCCCTTGCAGTGCCCAGTTCCCAAAGGCAGAAGGGGATCCCAGCACACCATGGAAATGGGTTCTGATCTATGCTCCCTTTCTAGGTGAGGTTGCTGGGATAGGTTCTCCAGCAGCTGGGATGGCAGTTGGTTTGGAACCCTTGGGAGCTTCTGCAGGTAAGGTCTCAACTTCCCCTCAGAGAATAATCATTGACAAACTGTCAGGAACCAGGTGACAGGAGCTTCTGTGGCTGTTGAGTTCCAGGTGTGTCTGCAGGGAGGACTTTTCAAGCTCCAGGGCTGGTTGCTGCACACAAGCCCAGCTCCCATCGCAGGGGTGAGTAGGTTACCCCTGCTGTCCCCACAGGCTGAGCCCTGGTCCTGTGGAATCCATTTCTGGAGAAATGGAAATACTTTCTCTTAAGGTCCTCTGAGAGGGAGGAAAAAACCTATTAAACAGAGTGAGTCCCTGGAGGAATCCAAACAAGCAGACCAAATCTTGACTGGACTGGAGAGACAACGTGGTGGGTGCATTTCCCTCATGCTTCCCCTGGGACTCAGCAGCCGGGGGCTTTGGCTGCACATCTGGACACGCCGTGCCCGGCACAGCAGGAAGGGATCCATGGCAGCCTCGCTGCCCCGCTGCTGCTTTCACGCCCTGCAGGGCTGTTTCCCAGCCTGGCCTGGCTGCAGCTTCTGCCCAGCCCCTGCAGGAAAGCATTTGGCATCAGATGACAGGCAGCCCAAACTGCACCAAAGGGCATGGCCACCCTGAGATCCCCTGCAATTTCCTGGTCTGTGGGTAGATCCGGAGAGGCAACTATTTGGAGAAGGGAGGGCCCAGGAGCAGAACCAAGACCCTTGGCCTTTCCCTGATACTTATCCATATCATTGACACGTAGTGTTTCATAAAAATGCCACCTCTCCAAAGGGGAATGGTTCCACCAGATCCAGCTGTCCTTTTTCCTTTCTCCAGACGTGGACCAAAAAGGTTTGCGGAAGGCAGCACTTCCTGGAGGAAGCGATGGCTCAGTGCCAGCCACTGATGCACAAAGGGAGGAGATGCCAGACAGTGCCACAGAAGGTGATTGCTGTGCCAGGCTCAGCCAAGCTCAGCAGTCCTGCTGGGCTCCTTCCATGGGAGACACGTCCCAAAACCTGGGAGCAGCTGCACAGGGTGGCCATGGTGGGGAAAGGGCAGAGGGGGTGTGCAAGGCTCCCATGACTCCTGACGGGGTCTGAGCCTGTTCCCTGGGGCTGGGGGAGCTGTCACGGGGCAGGGAGGGCCAGGGCTGGCAGTGGCTGCTCAGGGATGGCTTTGGCCCGTGTCCCTGGCAGCAGCCACTGCCCAAGCAGCTGCGGTGCCCCCGGGCTCTCCTCCCGGCCTGCTGGGCTTTGTTGGCTGGCACAGCCTGTGCCAAAGGCCGACAAGGTGCCTGCAGGCCCCAGCTCTGGGGGAAACAGAGAACGTCCTGCCCGTATCCACCGTGCTGCCAGCTCAGCAGTGCAGCACAGCACAGGCTCACGCTCCCCATTGCTCCCACAGACGTTATCAATAAAACAGGAATATATGCCCCGGATCCAGTGCGTCTCCCAAGAATTGTTTGCCCCCAGGATGTGCGCAGGACCTGCATGATAGGCACGGTAGTGACAGTGTTCACTGTGCCAGTTGTGCTGATAGGCTGCTATCTTGGCATTCGCAAGCTGTACGAGCTCAGACGGTCAGTTGTTGATTTCTCTCCACAGTTTTCTTATAACTCTTATAACTCTGCTTCTGGCATTGGTAGCATGACTGGGAGTCATGCTGGTGTGGAGTTGTGGCCAGTCCATGGTTGTCCAAATAACTCTGCTGAGGGTTCTGCTGCTGCCCAGTGCTTCCATTGGCCTCTCAATTGCTGGGCCTTGTCCTGGGGGCCCTGCTGGGGCTGCAGCCAGTGCTGGCTCCCACTGAGGCTGCCTGGCCAAGAGCAGCCCCAGGGGCACAGGGCAGAGGCAGAGCAAGTTCTCAACAGCATTTGGGCAGCACTGTTCAGGACTGAACAGAACAGTGCTTATTTAGTAGCTCGTATAAAGTTTCATGGTAACAGTGGTGTTGCAGGGGAAGCAAATTTACTCCAGATCAGTGTTAAAACAAATCCAACGTGATGAAGGTTTGGCTTTGGCCTTGAGACTTTGCTCTTTGTGTGAGCCCTGCTCTGGATTGATTCCCAATCAGTCTTGGAGCTGGTTTTGGGCGAAGGCTCATCCCAGCCCTGAGCCTTGGCAGTTCTCTGGCCTCAAAGGGACAGCTGAGGCTGCACTGCACATGACTGGGGTTCAGGGCTCCATTATCAAAGAGCTTTGAGATATATAAATTACTGTATTCTTACTACATGGTTTTTGTTATGAAATTCATTCATTAGTTTTTAGAACTTAATTGTAATAAAACTTCTTTTCCAGTGCTTTTTCCAGTTATTTGATATAGTCAGTTATGGCCTAGGTATCCCATGGCTGAATTAAAAGACTGTAAGTATTATAAAATGAAATAATGTTGACACTCTTATGTCTTTCACAGACTCCTGAAACTTATGTTGGTTTGATGTGACCAACAGAAGAGTTTGGCTCTGCTTTTAATTGAAACAAGCAGCAGAGCTGGAACCTGTTGAAAAGAGTCTCTTCACTTCATAGCTAAAGCAAACAGCCAGGGTTCTTATTGAGGAATATAATATCTACATTTCATGTATATACTCCTGACAAGTAGCTGATAGAAATGAGGGATTTGGACTCTTTGGGAAGTACTGACCAGTTGGGCATTGGCTCTCTGAAGCTCAGTCTATAATAACCAATCTTTTTCAGAAGAGAATGTTCAGTTTCTTCCTGGCCCTCACACTCTTGCATTTGCATTGAAAAACACTTCTTGAAAGAAATTTACAACAGCTCTTTGTGGTCCCTTAGTTGACTTTTCTCTCTTTCTCCACAGACGTCGTTGAAAACCTGTACGATGCCATTAAAGAAGCTGGAAAGAAGCTCCTGGAAAAGAGAGCAATACATCTGCTCCCACCCTCTGGACAGGACCTTCTGATTTCTTCCTGCGAGCAGGCACTCATGAATGTCAGTCAGGGAGGAATTTGCTGCAGTTCCAGCATTTGGCATCTTAAAAGCGTCTGGTATTTAATGTCCTGACTAAATGTAACTGTATAAAATAAAATTTCTTCTAATCAAAACTCATAGGAAAAGGAGAAAAAAAATACTTTTTTTTTTTTTAAAGCTGCTCATTCACTGAGTGTAGCAGGCACAGGGCCTGCACGGCCTCCTTGGCGGTCAGAGGCCTAAGAGCTAGGAAATGCCAAGTCAGCATGACTGGACCCTAGCAGCCCCTCTCTTCCGCCTGTCGGACCCTGCTTATCTCCCTGCAAACCCATAGGTCACTTTCCCCTGACCCTTACTATTGGACAGTTTTCAAAACCCCTGTAGGGTATAAAAACCCCTGATTCTGCCCGGTTCGGCAGAAGAGCTGTCACTGGACCCTTCACGGAGACCCGAATAAAAGAATCCTGCGGAACCCAGACAGCGCTTCTCACATCTCTCTCCCCTGTGTCTGCTGCTGCAGCACCTAGCAAGCTACGAGCTGAAATCACTAAGAGCTGATCATCACTAAGAGCTGCAAATCACTATAGCTTGCCTAGGTTGCCTGAGCCCCCCGCTGAGCTATCCTGGCTGGCCGGCATTCCCTGCTGGGCTCCTGCCCTGAGGGTAATGACCTGGCCATAGCTGGCGCACCGAACAGCCGGGGCCTCTGGACCGACATCTGAACCGCCGCGATATTCTGGCCGCGGAACTGAATGCCAGACCTGGCATTTCAGAGGAGCAGCATTTCTTCTTGAAATTGTCACTGCCTTCGCTCGTCAGAAATCCTGGAAGAAGAAGCTCTCTGTTTTAGAAGGACTCTTCTGGAAAGGAGGTCAGCCGAACCGTAACACGACACCTGAGCACGCGAGTGTTAGTGGAGGCTGACAAGCAGACGACCCCCAGCAGAACTTTGACCCACAACTGGCTGAAGAAGTGTAAGTTTAAAACAGCCTTTCTTGCGCGCAAAATACTTTTTCCTTGGGTCCTTTTTTTTGGTTTTTTTCTCTTTTTTTCTCTTTTTTCTGCTGGCGGGGAACGGGAACATGGAATCAAAGCTTAGTACATTGAAACGATCCCAGAACGAGAGAGATTTATATTTACTAATCCTAGAAATCCTATCTTCTAACAACTTTTCTTTTTCTAAAGGTAACCTTTCAAAAATTAACCTGAAAAAATTTATAACGTGGATTCTCTGCCACTTTCCAGATACTAATACACAGACTATTACCTTAGATTCCTTTTGGGATACAATTGGGACCACGATATATAAGTTTCAAACTAACCAAGACTTTTCTGTAACCTGGTTTTTACCTATATTTCACACTACAACTAAAGCTGTAGAAAAAACTAACAAAAAAATAGTAACTTCAGGGCAAACTTCTGTTGAACAAAGCTCCAAACTCTTACCTGACTCAACAGACGTCCCTCTTTCAAATGCTAATCGCGCAGAGAACTCCCCATCCGCCCTGGAATCCAGTACTCCTCTGGGTCCTAGCGTCCTGCCATCCACCACTACCCTTGCACCGCACCTCCCCGACCCCGCTGCCCCCACGGCCCCTGCCCAACCCCTCCTCCCCCCCGCCTCCCCGTCAGGAGCTACACCCTGCGCGCCTCCTTGCTCTGTTTTATCTCCGAGAGCATCTGCGCCAGTTCCCGCCGAGTCTGACCCAAACCCCATTCCCTCTGCCGTCCCTCCTGCCCCTGCCGCGGCCCCCCCACTCCCTCTCCCGCCCCTCCCACCCCTGCCCCCCCCGCCACCTTGGCGTCTTTCCCTGCCCCCGGTATCATCCCTGCTGAGGCAGGGGATCAGCCCGCCTGCGTACCCATGGCACCCTCCTCCAGTCCCGCCGCCTCCTCCCTCCCGCACCCCCCTGCCCCCATACCCAGGCTCTGCAGCCACACACCCACCCTCAGGGACCCCCGGTCGGGACCTCCCAGACTTCCCCCGGCACCACCCCCCCTCCCCACGCCCCCCAGTCCTGTGCCTGCTGTGCCACGCATTGCACGGCCACTCCAGCCCCACTGCCTCCCTGTAGCCACGTTCTGCCATGTGCTGCCTTACACTCTGACCAGCCACATGCCCCTCGGCCAAATGTTGCTCCAGCCTGCCATAAGAAACATAAGGCACGGCCTGCTAACTCTCACTTCTCGTCATCTGATGACAGCAGTGACAGCGATTCGGATTCGGAAATAGAGTATATTGATCCATGGGCAAAAAGAAAAATGGAAGCAACACAGGCAGAGGACTGGCAATTACCTCAGAGAATTACTGCCTTTCCAGTAGATTATAAAAAGGGAAAAAGGGGAGGTGCTACTACTAGAAAGACATGGGAACCTATTACAAATAAAGAACTCGTGCAATTAAGAAATACTGCCAAAGAACAAGGCAGAAGTTCACATATTTTTAGAAATTTCCTAGAAGCTACATTCTCAGCACATGTTCTGGTACCCCACGATATTAAAAATATTGCCCAGTGCCTCCTTTCTCCCGCCGAGTACATGCTTTGGGAAAGGCATTGGAAAAGCAATTACAAACATTATCAGATAACTACGCTGCAGATGCTGATACGTCAAACTTTACACTCGAACAGCTGGCTGGTGAAGGGGATTTGCAGAAACCCTCTCACCAAGCTGATACTTTACCTAAGGCAACACTACAAGACGTGGCTATAGCAGCAAAAACCTCCTTACTCCTTACCCCTGATGACTCTACCCCTACCCAATATTTTTCTACTATTAAACAAGGAATAGATGAAAGCTTTATCAAATTTGTGGATAGAATTAAGGATGCTCTGGAAAAACAGATAGAGAGCTCAGAGGCAAAGAAAGAACTGTTGTGTAAGCTTGCCATGAGTAATTCGAATGAAAAATGTAAAGCAATTCTGAGAGCCTTACCCTTAGACACAGAACCTACCATAGAGCAAATGCTGGAAAGCTGCACACGCCACCTGTCCACTGAAGATACAGTGGCACAAGCAGTTACTAAGGGTGTTGCAGAAGGAGTTTCTAGTGCATATGCAGTAATAGCTTCTAAAGATCAGGTCCGCTGCTACCACTGCGGAGATTTTGGACATTTTATAAAGGACTGTCCAGAGAGGTCACCTCCCAGGTACCCTCGCAATTTCCACCAAAGGCCCCAGAATCAGCAGCACTATCAGCCGCGTCCGGGAAACTTCCATCGGAGCGTGGTGGGGCCCCACGCAAGGACACCAAATCAAAGGCCATCCAGACCCAGTCACGCACCATCCCAGGAGATTCCAGACCACATGAGGAGGATCCAACACACGGAGCGATACCAAAGGGAACACGCTGTCAGCTGGTAACTGCACTGTCCATTGACTTTAAAAATGACAATGTTTATCGTGTTCCCACAGGCAAACGTGGGCCAAATCAGGTCCTTCTAACATCCTAATTATAGGTGATTCTCTCCATACCCCAAAGGAAATATTTGTTGTTCCAGAAGTACAAACAGTGCACCCGGGACAAGAAATCTTTGTCCAGGTGTACTGCACAGACTTACCATATTTGCTTCCAAAGGGTACCCCATTCGCACAAGCCTTTCTACTCCCTAAGAATCACAGGGAACAGCTTCCTCTCAACCCCACAGCAATGTGGATACAAGTTGTGGGACCGAGTAAGCCTGTCATCGAGTGCGGTCTTACCTGCAGAGGAGAGAAGATCCACCTGCCGGGGATGCTGGACACCTCTGACATAAAAATAGTGGAGGGATCTCCACAGATTGCGGAATTAGCAGCTGTTGTCAGAGCCTTTGAGAAATTCAAAGACGAACCTTTTAATCTGGTCACAGATTCAGCTTATGTTGCTGGCATAGCTATGAGAGCAGAACATGCTCTTCTCAAAGAGGTTTCCAATCCAAAGTTATACCAATTGATCTCTACATTAACACGCTTAATTTCCCACAGAAAACAACCTTACTATATAATGCATGTGAGGTCACACACTGATCTCCCAGGTCCCATTGCAGAAGGGAACAGGAAAGCAGACACCTTAGCCATGGCAATAGAGACTGCTAATGTTCCTGACATCTTTGCCCAGGCAAAGTTGTCACACTCATTTTTTCATCAAAATGTGCCTGCCCTTGTCAGAATGTTCAAGCTTTCAAAAGATCAGGCAAAAGCTATTGTTGCCACATGCCCGAACTGTCAAAACTACCAGATACCATCTATGGGGACGGGAGTCAATCCCCGAGGTTTAAACAGCTGCCAGCTGTGGCAGACAGATGTAACCCACTTTGCACCTTTTGGAAGGTCAAAGTACGTGCATGTATCAGTCAATACGTTCTCAGGAGCAGTATTTGCATCAACACATACAGGAGAAACTGCACAGCACACCATAAAACATTTTCTCCTGGCATTTGCTACCCTGGGAGTACCAAAGGAGATCAAAACAGACAATGGACCTGCCTATACCTCTCGTAAGTTAAAAGAGTTCTTCAGTGAGTGGGGAATACAACACAAGACAGGTATACCTGCAAACCCCACAGGACAATCCATCGTGGAAAGGACACATCAAACTCTCAAAAGAGTCCTCAATCAGCAACAGAGAGGAACGAAAATCATTTCTCCAGTTGAAAGACTTTGCAAGGCTCTCTATGTCATCAACTTCCTGAACTGTACAACCTCAGAGCCTGATCCACCAATACTTCGTCACTTTGCAAATACCACCCAAGCAAAGCTCACAGAGAAACCACCTGTGCTGGTGAAGGACCCAGAAACACATAAAGTCTCTGGACCTTTCGAACTCATTACGTGGGGAAGAGGATATGTGTGTGTTCTGCTACCATCTGGTCCAAGATGGTACCCAGGGAAAAACATAAAGCCATACCTAGGTACTGCAAATACCACTTCCACAAGCAGGGACAAGAATCCTCCTGAGTCAAACACAAAACCTCCTCAAAACCAGACCAGCTCGGCCTGGAGACGAAGACGTCGGCAAACATCCACAGGTGGAGGAGACGACTGTCCCATCACACAGCAGCAGACAAACCAGACAGCTGAACGACATTCTGCGGCATCAAGCCCTAGGCCAGGCACAGCCTGAAAACGAACTGTTCTCTGAATTAGATGTTATTACCCTTTTTACCCTAAAACCCTATTATCCCCTTTATCTACCCTTACCAAAAGCCTCTAACCTTTTACCCACTCCCCCGCCCTTAGCACCATAGAAAAAAAAAAAAAAAAGAAGAAGAAAAAAAAAATCAGTAAAAAACTAAAAATAAAAGGGGGGGGTGGAAGGAACAGAGGAAAGGAACAAGAAAGGAACCCTAACCCTCCCTTCCTACCATAAAAATAACAAGCTTTGCTTATATTCCCTATCAGAAGCCCCATTCCTGCCCAAAGATGAAAAATATCTCCGTTGGTGCTGTCCTCACTGCTGCCTGGATGTTCCTCTCCGTGCCGTGTGCCGTCGGTTGGATTGGCCCACAGCCGAGCCATAATGTCTGGGTAACCTTAGCAAGAACATTAAAACAGGATAACATGTGCTTATCCATGGGAAGCGTTGATAACCCACTTTCCACATGTCTAGTAGGAATTCCTTTTGTAGTCGATGACTGGCCCTCCTATAATTCAGAGCTTCTCCGCACCACAGGTAAGAGACCCCACCAGGTAGAAACTTGGGACCAGTGGACAAAAATACTGCCCAATGCTCTTGAGGAACCCCAGGAATTGGATCTATTGGGGTCCTCTAAGGCCACATTCTGTGTCAAATTTTACTTTAGACGTCCAAAGAATAATTTGCCTGAAATTGACCTGAACAAAAACACATACCGAAAAGACATCTCGCCAGTTAACAAAGCCTACAACCCTCACGATTGGTGTAATTACACTGCTCGTGTGATCTCTGTGTCCTCTCTCCATCCCAAAGTTCTACCCAAGGGAACGTTTCTCATCTGTGGTGACAGAGTATGGGCTGGGATCCCCTCACGACTCCAGGGAGGTCCCTGTACCCTAGGAAAACTTTCTACCCTTACTCCAAATATCACCTTGTTGCACAATTGGAAAAAAGAGAGCGAGTTATAAACGCCACAAAAGGTCCTACACAGCATTTGATGAAAATTGCGATCCCAAATTATACAATTGGAACAAACCTAAAAAGATAGCGGTCTCTATATTCCTACCATGGGTAGCTGCAGCTAAGGCCCTGGGTGACATAAATCACCTTGGGTGCTGGCTCAGTAAGCAAGCTAACGCTACTTCTGCTGCCCTGAGTGATCTCTTAAAGGAAGAAGAAACCACAAAGACATGCCTCCCTCCAAAATCGAGCAGCGATTGACTTCCTGCTGCTTGCCCACGGACATGGCTGCGAGGACTTCGAAGGGATGTGCTGCTTCAATCTCTCTTCACGCTCGGAATCCATCCACGCCAACATCCAGAAACTGAAGGGACTTGTGAAGGACTTAAAAGTAGAACAGACCCCAGACTGGGTCAATGACCTCTTCGGTCAATGGGGATTAACGGGATGGGTTGCATCTTTGGTTAAGGGAATGTTGTGGATTTTTCTTGTAATTGTCATCGTGTTACTTATGTTCTCATGCCTTGTCCATTGTTTTAAAAGAACCATAGGGAACGCCTTTTTTCTAAATACAGAATGTGGAGTTGTAGCAGGCACAGGGCCTGCAAGGCCTTGGCAATCAGAAGCCTGAGCTAGGAAATAACAAAGTCAGCATGACTAAGGTTTTAGAAACCCCTCTCTTCCGCCTTTGGGACCCTGTTATCTCCCTGTATATCCATAGGTCACTTTTCCCTTGACCCTTACTATTGGACAGTTTTCAATACCCCTGTAAGGTATAAAAACCCCTAACTCTGCCCGGTTCAGCAGAGGAGAGCTGTCACTGGACCCTTCGCGGAGACCCCAATAAAGGAACCCTGCGGAACCTACACAGCGCTGCTCTCTCTCTCTCTGTGTCTGCCGCGGCGATACCTAGGGCGGCAGCCCCAGGCAAGCTAAAAGGGCTGAAATCACTAAAGAGCTGAGCTGCAAATCACTATAGCTTGCCTGGGTTGCCTGAGCCCCCCCCGCTGAGCAATCCTGGCCCTCCGTGAGCTATCCTGGATGACCGGCATTCCCCACTGGGCTTCTGCCCTGAGGGAGCCATAAAGCAGTATTTCTGTCTCCAGCTGCTTGCACCAATGACAGGGAACGTCCTCTGACAGCGCTGGGGCACAAAGTTACCTTCCACAGCTCATCTGACAGGGCCTTGTTCTTCCTCTGCTTCCTGTCTTTCTCCTTATCTTCCACTTGGAATTTTTGCAGCATTTCTTTTTCTTTCCCCTTGATCAGTGCTAAAATGAATGTTTCTCTTCCAAGCTTGAGTTAGTTCAGTGATCCTGTGGAGTGTTTTCTCAGAACCCCTTGTCATGGAATTAAATGTTAATTTCAGCAATTTTGGTGATTTTCTGTGTGATTTATGCAAGTCTCCAGTTCATTATGGCACCACTTAGGAAGGTACAAAGAGAAGAAGGATGTTTCTGTATGTCAGTCCACTAGTGGAATATTCATGGATAGAGAGAGTGATTAGCTGCATTTTATATGTACTCCTAATCTGAAAGTGCAACAGGTAACTTGGGGAGAAATCAAAGCCAGATCTCTTCTCCTACCAGCCTGTGTTCAAATGTAAAGTAAATATAGCAGGGTGAGAATGTTAGTGTTCAGTTCCTAATGTGATTTATTAAGGTGTTCCTAAAGTAATGGAGGTAAAATCTGGGTTGGCATTCCTAATTTCCAGACACTCCTTATGAGGAGTGACTCGGAAAACAGCAGAGATGTGCCCATCATACCTTATCAATCCATTTGGGGGTGTTATAGGTTCAGATTCTGAGGCTTTACCTTTTTAGATCTCTAGACAATGCTTCCAGGAATCTAAATGGCTTTCAGAAATTAAACTTTGCTCCTTTTTTCCTCAGTCTGGTGCATTCGTGTGCACCAGAAACCTTCAGTGAATGGATTCCACTCTAATACAACTCCAAGCTGAATCTCTCAGCTCTGTTTATACTGGTGGTTTACTCTGCTGCACAGTGCAATTTTAAAACCTTTATTCCTTTTTATCTCTGCCCTTCTTTTTCTGTTTTAGCTTGCAAATGCATGCAGATGTATCAGAAATTATACATTTCATTTCTGATACAACACTTCCTGTCTAGTAATTTCATTTTATCCTGTTCTGTTGTTATGCTAGCCTCGTATGTTTTATTCTAAGTGCACTCATGTTTTCTTGAATGTGGAAGTTTTATAATACAATCTCTCATACACCTCCTTTCATGAAACCCTTCATTAACATCAGCAGAAGTAACTGTGTGGTTCCTTTCTGCTTTGTAGAAGATTTTGGGAAACTCAAGTCCTGCTCAGCTACAAAAAACATTTATGATGCTTGGTAATTCTCCTAAGAGCTGAAGTTAATGGTAAAGTAACAGCAGCTGCTTGTTCACTTGACAGAAATTGGGAGAAAACACGCTGCAGATACTGAGGAATGCAGTCCAAGGATGATGGGCATCCCTCAGTTATCCCGGCACATTGATGCCACTGGCAAAATTTCCCCTTTTCCAAAGAGTTTTAATTTGCTTGGCTGTATTTTGTATGGCTGCAGGTCACATTTCCCTTGATTTCAGGAAGTATTTTAGTACTTATTCTTGGTAATATATCTTGCTAATTCCCCCCTTGGAGGAATTACTCAGTTCTGCAGTCCTCATTATATGCCCTGTTCTAAAAGACTTTTATGCAATTTCCCTCTCTTGGTGTTTTCACACTTGCTCAGCAAGGTTTCCTTTCTAAGAATGTGAATCACAATACTCCAAAGGATTAAAAAATGCTTGGGTATTTGTTCCCTAAGTATTTACAAAAAAAGAATTTAAAAAAAATCTCTATAAATCCTGGATGTAAAATGCAAATAAAAGTAAACTTGAGAGTTCTCCCAAAAACCTTAAGAAAAAAAACCCCAATGTATTTTATAAATCTTGATAATTCATCTACAGGATACAAAAAGGGACATGTTCTAGAAGAGAAAATTTGTACCACAGTGATGCACAGAATTCTATGCTTTCAAGCTTTTTACACTTTATCATTCTCTGCACTGCAGTGCTCTGAGCATGTTCTGCTCACCGTGGCAGCTTTCTGCTCTCCCTGGTACAGATCATCCTCCCAGCCAAGGCTGAGTGCAGCCACCACAGCTCTCAGCACCTTCCCACACAGCAAGAGCCGAGCGAGAGAGAGATGGCTTCCCCCAGCTGCTGCGTGTTCTAACACTGCCACCTCACAGCTGCTGAAAGCCTCAATTCCTGGGTTGCGGCATGTTAGTTTATTGAGTCCAATGTTCTATTAGCTTGTGGTATCTTCAGGTGTTCCCCGAGTTATTACAGTTAGTTTCTCCCCTGTGTCATGCCCTCCTACCCAACTGTCCCTCCAGGAATCCCCTCCCTCCTTCCCAGATTTTTCCCTGTCTGTCAAGACAACCTGGCCCCTTTGCCCTGTCCATCAGCCCAAACCCTACCCTTTGTTCCAGAAAGTTCCCTGTCCCTCACCCTAAGATCCAATCCTATCCCAAGCCTCTCTCCTCCCATTGTTCTGATTGGATGTAGTCCTCAAAACCACACCTTGAGACTCGTTTATTAGTTACTATATGGTGCCTGTGCCCTGTTTTGAGAGATTTTAAAAACCCGTGCACAAAGCGGGTGAGTGTAGCCATGATATTTTAGTGAAAAAGCCTCTGCTAGGATTTTTCCTGTCCTGAGGAGCTGAGAGCCTCAGGAAAGAAATGTAAACAATAACTATCTGCTGCTGTGGAATGCCACAGGTGCATCTTTCATTGGTCCATGTGGATTGTTTTCAATTAGTGACCAATCACAGCCACCTGTGCCAAGGCTGTGAGCTGTCACAGGATTTTGTTAGGCATTCCTATTCTGTTCTCATCTTTGTAGCCTTCTGATCTTGTCTCTCTGTTCTTTTAGTATAGTTTTAATGTAGTATTTTAATATAATATATAACATCATAAATCAGCCTTCTGAGCAAAATGGGGTCAAGTCTCGTGTCCTCACACAAGGGGTCTCAGCCCAAACAAGACCAGAGGGTCATTAAAGTCCTTGTGCTGTGTCTGTGCTGCTGAGCTGGGCCAGGCTCCTGGCCCAGAGGCAGCTCCTGGCAAGGGCAGCGCTGCAGAGAGACAGCTCTGGCCAGGAGCAGCTCCTGTGCACAGCCCAGCAGGGCTGGGGCACTGCCAGGGCAGCTCAGGGCCACCAGCAGGGCAAAGACAGAGCTGACAGGGGCTCAGCACTGGCAGGGGCTGGGGGATGTCCCAGAGGGGGCTGTGTCACAGCGGCACCTCTGTGGCTGTGTACTAGAGGCACAGGGCAGCTGTGATGTCAGCAAGGGGCTGTGTGACAGCACAGAGTGGGCTGTGTGAGGTCACAGATTGGGCTGTGACATCACAGTTTGTTGTTTGAGGTCAGCAAGCAGCTACACCATCATAGAGGGGAATGTCTTACATCACAGAGCAGGCTGTGACATCATGGCATTGCTGTATGACATCATAGAGCAGGCTGTAAGGTCACAGTGTGTGCTGTGACATTAAAAATTGGCAGTATGACATCACAGCGAGGATTTTGTGACATCACTGAGGGGGTTGTGACATCACAGAGCTGTCTGTGACATCATAGAGTAGGATGTGAGGCTATAGAGCAGATCCTGCCGTCATGGAGGGTGGCTCTGTGATATCAGAGAGTGGGTTGTGACATCACCGGGTGGCTGTGTAACATCATAGAGCAGGCGGTGACATCACAGAACAGACTGTGACATCACATGGTGACTTTGTGACGTCACAGAGTCTTCTGTGACATCACAGTGCATATACATGACATTGCAGGTTGACATCCCAGATTTGGTTCTGTGACATCACAGAGGCTGTGTGACATCACAGGGTGATTGTGATATCACAGGATGCTGTGTGAGGTCACGGGGGAGGTCACTCTGCCCCAGCCCCCCTCACAGTTCCCGCAGAGCAGTCCAACGCTGCTCGTGCACAGCGGGGTCCCCTGTCCCCCCGGGTCCCCCCGCCCCTGGCGCCGCAGCCTCCCCCAGAGGATGTTCCACGAGATTGACCCCAGAGCCTGACACGGGGACGGGGGCCGGGGCCCTGGGGGGTGGGACAGGGGGACAGGGACCCCCCAGCAGCATCCCCCTGTCCCCCAGGGCCAGAGCCTGGGCCAGGGCTCCTTCACCCTGCTATGAATGAGGGCTTGAGAGCACTGAAAAAATCCCCAGCAAGGGATCAGCAAAAACCAGTTTTAATATTAAGCAACAGCACCACAAAGTTCCTTGGCAAGAGTCACTCTGCTCCTGACTGGACCCTTCAGGCACAACAAAGAAACAAAGCAACAACAAAACCAAACAAAATCTGGTTAATCAAACCAGAAATGAACTGAGAAATGTCCTTGTGTGTGTGTGACACAAGGACAGTGAGGGCAAGGATAAAAGGAATACGGCCTAAAAGCTGAACAGAGCTCAAGCTTAACAGGAGTTTATACACTTTCAAAATATTAAGTCTGCTTTACCTTTCTCCTAATCCTATCTCACAACAAAATAAAAACATAAATAATTAACTGACACTAAAACACACCACACTCATCAATACATTAATTAAGAAATCTCAAAATTAGAAAAATCTTAAATTAACAAACCAAAATCACCACAATGTCATAATAAACATTTTGCCAAAGTTTCTCTGATTTTCTAAAGTTCCCAGTAAAGGCTGTTTGGTTGTTTTGAGTTCCTGAGAATTCTTGTAAATATTTCTCCATTGCACACAACTCAGAGTACACAAATAATCATAATGCCTTTTAAATGTCTCCTTGAGAGAATTTTTTTAGTGGATACGGGTAAGGGCTTGTCTGTCCTGCTTGGCACAGCCCAGGCAGGGCTTTCCCAGCCACATTCCACACTCCATTGCCCAGCTGGAGCTGCTGGTGCCTCTGAGTTCTGCTGGCCCAGCCCCAGGGACGCTCTCCTTGTCTGCCCATTCCCCCACGGTCTCTGGGCAGGGATGGCCTCAGTGGGGGCTGCTGACATCCTCAGCAACTTGGAGGCTGCTGCTGGATTTCACTGCTGCAGAGGCTTGTTCAGCCTTCAGCTCTTCAGTTGAGGAATTCAGTGTCCCAGGGCTCATTAACATTCAGAACACCTTAACAAACCAAGCCTCTGGGAATAATTTGATTTAAGTTTCCAAATAATTTGTGGTTAATTAGACAGATTTAAGGAGTGTATTCAAACTGAATATATTCTGTTTAAAAAGACAGGGGAAAATATTTTTAGGTCCTGTTTAGGTTTTTTTTTCCTGATCATAAATTGATATGTGCAATCTCCAATGGACAGTGAATCCAAGCACCTCCTCATGTAGTTTGAATAGATATGAAAATCAAGACCCTCCATGGCTGACAATCAATCAGACTCTGTCCCTCCTCCCTCCCCACCATTTCCCCCATCCAAGCCCTGGCACTCAGAGCAGCCTTGTGCAAATCTGAGCTCCCTCCAGCCCAAGCTGCACCTGCAGGTTTCAGCTCCTTGGCTCCAACTCCCACCTGCTTTCCTTGGAGAAGGAGCTGCCTGAGACACAGTGGGATGTTCATTTCTTGTCAGCCAACAAAGCCAAGGGAAGGCACAGCTCCATCAAATGCAAAAGTCATTCTTCTCCCTGGCTGTTCCCTGGCCCTGATCCCCACAGCCTGTCCTATTTCCTTCACCCCTCCTTTGCCAGGCACTTTCTGGGACAAGGGAGCTCTGCTCTGGCTGTGGAGGGGGGTCCAAGTGCAGCCTCTGGAGTAGGAACCACAGCTTATCAGGTTTGTGTCCTTTGGG
The DNA here is from genome assembly GCF_036417665.1 of Passer domesticus. NCBI lineage: Eukaryota > Metazoa > Chordata > Aves > Passeriformes > Passeridae > Passer > Passer domesticus. The sequence continues at coordinate 72,653,040 of NC_087479.1, read as the reverse complement.
GGTCAGGAACTGGTGAGACTAGAGGCACAGGAAGGTTCCTCTTAATGGACAACATTAAAAAATGTGAACATGATAAAATTTAAGAAACATCAAACCCCTTACCTGAATTCCTTCTGACATCCCAGCAGCATCGGACATGTCCACCACCCACAAGGGATTGCCATACAGGAAGGATTTTAGGCAAAGACTTAAGAAGATGCGATAAAAATACAACTAAAAACCTGACTAAGGAGGTATTTAAACTTTTGGAAGATAGGGCAACTCCCTGAAGCTCAAAGCATGAAGCCAGTCAAAGGACACACATCAGAATGACCAGAGAGCAGCTGCATGAGGAAATCTGGGAGCAGTGGGAATGACATAGATCCAGCTGCTCTAAATGAAGAGATATCCTTAGACATGTCCATTTAACCAGGAGAGCTGGTTAAATAAAGGAGGGGGTCATGAAATATTAGACTGAATGTTGGTGCCTCGAGTAGAGGGGAAGATCAGAATTTCTTCTCCTGCCATCAGTAGAAGAATCTAGTAGATCCAAAAAATTCCTGTTCCTGGTGGGAAAACTTTGCCATTTTTTCAAAGTACTCAATTGACCCAGATGACAAAAGTTTGCTTGTATCTTATGAAACTAACAGGTATTTGCACCTGTGCCCCTTTCCAGGCAGACATCAGCTGTGTGCCCATGAACAGGCAGTGCCACTTGTGCCCTGAGTTGCCCAGCTGGGATTGGATCTCTCCGAGAGCACCTGATGGAGAGCAGAGCACCTTGCAAGCTGCAGGTCTCTGACAGCCCCACAGGGCTCCTGTCCCATCAACATCTGCTCTGCTCCAGTCTGAAACAGAGCCCAGCATGGTGCCGGGATTATCAGAGAGCTGAGGTGTGTGCTGGAATTCAATGGCCTCCCCATCCCGCAGCAGCCCTGCATTTCCCTCCTGCAGCCTTGGTCTCCAGCACAGCCATGGAGGCTCTTTGGGCTCCTGACTGTTCCTGCAGCCCCCAAGGGCAGCTGAGCTCTGCCTGTGGCAGTGGGGATTTTTGAGGTTGTTTGGTCTCCTGTTGCACTGGGTTTGAGTATGTTTAGTATTTCCCTGTCTGGTTGGGATGGCAGTTTGAAGATGTTTAGTCTATGTTTGCCTCCTGTCTAGCCATGGCACTTGGAGTGGTTTTTGCCCTAGCCTGGAAAGTTCCCTGTCAGTTCAGGGTTTCTCTCTTTGCTATGGGTTTATGCCTTTCCCATCTTAGCTTCTGACCTAACCCCCGCCCCGATTTCCCGCTCTCTCTTACGCAAAAGCCTCTGTTTTCTCTGCCTCCCCGCTCTGTGCCACTGTCTGCCCTTCCAGCTGCACGACTCCCGCGCTCTGCCGGATCCCGTGCCCCGCCGGCTCCCCCTCCGCAGCCGGCACCCCTCTCCGTCCGGGAAAGGAGGTCACCCCGCGGGGCATCGGCCGCCTGGCTCCTGCCCGCGCCGCCGGCACCGCTGAGCCTCCCGTGGCTGCCAGCGCCGTGAGGAGAGAGACTGTCCCCGCCGTGAGGAGAGAGACTGTCCCCGCCGCCAGCACAGAGACTGTCCCCGCCGTGAGGACAGAGACTGTCCCCGCCGCGCTGCTGCTGCCTGCGAGTGCTGCGCCATCTTCTCACGCCGGCGCTGCTGCCACCGCGGCAAAGAACAGCTCCTATGCCACGCTGCCGATTCCCAGCAGCGCCATCCTCACGCGGGAGAGAAATAAAGCAGCTTGGAGATACCAGCACAGGGTTGTTCCTTATTTCCTTTATAATGATTCTTAGGCGTTGAGCCTGTGTTTCGAGCAGCCGAACCGTGACCCTGCCGGCCGGCGGCAGAGTTCGGGCACGGCCACTCCTGGCGCCTGCCCTGATCGCCTCCAGGGATTTGGACACACTGGTGCATGCCTCAGCTTGGTGCCCAGCCGTGGGGCACAGACCACAGAAAGGACTGTCTTCAGGGTGCACAGACGCCCCTGCCAAGTGAAGTTCGTGGTCCGTCAAGCGCCGCCGGTGAATTTGCACACTTTCTGGTTGCTGCAGCTCCCGGCGGGTGGGAATGACACGAAACACAGCTTTGTATTTCACAGTCTCCCCTCTGCTTGTATAAATTTTCATTTATCTTAGTCATTCATGCCTGGGCTTCAAATCTGGCCAAAATTTTATAATATTTTCCTTTTTTGTTTTCTTTCTTTAATTTAATTATTTTGCATATCTTAGTTGTTTTCTTAAATTGGCCAACTTCTCTTATAGTCAATTCTGGGTCTACAGGTAGCACAGCAAACTGCATGCTTTTAATAACTGAGTGGATTAGTTGGATAAACACGGAATAACGCAAGGTAGAAACAATAACCCAGCTAATGAACACAATATTATGAACCCTATTTTCGTCCACCAAGTTCCCCCTTCTATTCTTTGTAAATCATTTGGCTTGAGTAATATTTCTTGTTTACTTGTATTCTGTCGACTGTGCTGGCAAAATAAAGCAAGGAGATTACACAAGGAAGAAATATCAAAACAGTTGTAACACATAAAAGGAAAAATTCTTTTATCATCTTATCTCTAATACGTTACTCCACCAGCTAGGTTTTAACATTGTTTTTCTAATATCTTTTCCTAGAATGACTTTTCTGTGGTCATCAATTTTCAACAATCTGATATATTAAACTTTCCACAAACACCCCCTTCTTTAGCCAATAAATATTCCAAAGGCAGCCTATTTTGATACACTACAGTTTTTGTTTGGCTTTGCTGACTTGATATTAATTCTAATGCCTGAGCAGGTTTATTTGTTATCATTTCTATAACTGCTTGGAGTCTTGTAATATGACTCAACATATAATTTGGGTTCAAGACAGCATTAGATTGCTTTGCTGATTTTACTCTTTTTTTGTTTACTAGTAGTTTTTCGTTGGGTTATTTTTTTTTACCAAATCGTGAACTGTTTCTTTATGATTATATGTGAAACAAATCCATCTCTCTTCTTTTGGGCATTCAATTCCCTGTCTATTACCACTTTTTCCTAAGTTTCTTGCAATCCAATAATTTCCTCTGTTTTGCCTACAGGTTCTTAATTTGGATGGGTTATAACAGTGACTGCTGGCATAGGAGTGTGTAATAAAAGAGGAACTTTGGTTTCTTTCCATGTGATGCTTTCTGTAGCATTTGTGACATGTTCTTGCTGGTATCTCAAAAGGAAAAATATAACAAGTGAGTGACAGAAACAAGAATAACAGAGGTCCAGTATAGCTTATATTCCCACTTCCCATGCCTGTGGAGTTGCAGTCCACAGCAGGTGTATTTGATCTTCTTGGTGGCAAAATACAGAGGCCAATCTGGTCTTGCCCTCTATTTCCTTATCACTTTCTCTTAGCTAATTTCCAGGCAAATAATTTTTGCCACCCCTTAACTGTGGTTTCCTACCATTCCTCAGGTATCTCCCATTCAACAGGCACTAATAATTCCCATCCACAAAACAAAGTTCTTACTTTAACACTTCTTGCAACAAGAGCATAAATTTTGTGAACTACAATACTAATTATCCCCACAATTCAAGCATTTACTTGTAACCCAGCTAGCATGTCTAGTATCAGAACGAATTAAATAAAGTTTACAGTATGGTACTGATAGAGATGGTAATTCTCCCTCTCTCCTTTTTAATTCACAGGCTAAGGTCAGAATATAACAGCTCTTTGACCAAAACAGTTCTGCTTCTTCTGTTTGAAGTATCCCTCCCCAAGGAGATGTTTTATTTAGGCAGTGCTTGAAACCAGTGATGTAAGCTTTGCCTTATTTCTTAATTAAGTGTTATTCTTTGTACATTTCTTGGATCATGTGGGCTTTCCCAAATCATTACCACCCAGTCTCCGTTTGAAAGTCAATTTGGTATCACCCGGTTTAAATGTGATAGTCCATTCTTCAGGTTCCTTCACAAGTCCTTTGATTCTACTGGCATGAATTCACCCTCTCCCTATGGTTTGGATTGCTGTTTCAGTAGTACCTGGAAAGGACTTCTTAACAGTACAGTGATAAAAGAAAGACAGTACTGCATCAACTTTTACTATTAGCTTTTTTTTCCCCCCAGACTTCCTGGATTTAGCTAAAAGCTTTTTCCACAGCCGCCTCTTCTTCTTGTATCCAGCTGTGCTAATAGCTGCAGAGGCAAATTCTTCTTTCTGTGAGCTACAGTTAGTTAAATAAGAAAGGCCAGACCAATTTTAAGGCGAGATGGATCACATCTATTGCTTTTTACTTTTTGGGCACCATTTAACTGTTTTAGTCTTACATATTCCTTCCTCAGAACAAAAGCCTCCTCTTTTTCACAGCTAACAAAATAAAAAACCTCTTAATTTAGAAAATAAACCGCTTTGTGAGGTTTGAAGAGTCAGCAATCTCTGCCTTGATTTTATCTTTTAGTGCTGGCCTCTCTCTTTCTCTCTCTCTCATTCTCTCTCTCTCTCTCTTTCTCTCTCTTTTCTCTCTCTTTTTCTCTCTCTCTCCTCTTTCTCTCTCTCTCTCTCGACCCACTTGCTGGGACCGATGCTGCCATCCTGGACTCGGGACCCCGATGGTCTTGGAGCCACCCCAGCAGTTCCACCACTGAGCCAGCCCACTCCTGGGCAGCAAACCTGTGTAATCTGTGCCCAGCACTGCCGCCAGGTCACCTCCATGAATCGGTCCCTACCACAGCTTCTGAGACCCTGCCACTCCTACAGCAGCAGTCAAACACCTCCCAACCTTGACAACCCCAAACTTGGCGTCTCTAGATGCTCCTGACTGTTGAGATTTATTTCGGGGGGGGGGGGGGGAGGGGTGAACCCCAGGGTGTCCCCGGAGGGCCCCCTAGGCTGTGAGTTCACTGGCAGCAGCAGGCAGGCAAGGAGACTCCACATGGCTTTTGAGGGTGCTAATTAGAAGAGGGGTAATTGGGGGTCCCATCCCCAGGAGCATGGTGGTAACTGAGGGGGAAGGGGAAAGGGGGAGGGAGGGGGAGAGGGGAAGGGAGAGCCTAGGGAAGGGCCAAGAGGGGAGTAAAAGGGGCTAAGAGAGGAGAAAGGCTAAGAGAGAGACTGGTCTCACTTGCACGGTTTAAGAGGGAGATTGAAAGTGGGTGCGGAATCAGACTTGGGCCAATGAGATTACAGACACAGGATGGTTCAGGGCAGGACCACAGGCTTGCGATATACCATACATTTTGGAGGGGTGAGACAGAGCATACAATTTAAATAAAATGCAATACTACACCTCACCGTTTTTTGGCTAGAAAAAAAAGATAAAGAGAAATATGATAATTAACAATTTAAAAAATAAAACAGTAGTTATACAGTTTTGTAACATTAAAATAAATACAATTGCAGTGAGGATTATGTTTTAAACAGTCCATTTGTTTTGATGTTTGCTTTTTGTGGTAGGCAGCAAAGATAAAATGAGCATTTAATTGTAATAAGCTGGTTATGTTTGGAATGAAGGAAACAGGACAGGCTGTAGGGATCAGGGCCAGGGCACTGCCAAGGAGAAGAATGACTTTTGCATTTGATGGATCTGGGCCTTCCCTTGGCTTTGTTGGCTGACAATAAATGAACATCCCTCTGTGTCTCTGGTCCATATTGCAGATCTTAAGCAAATTTAAAGCATGAGCGAGTGCTTCCTTTGGCACTAAGCTCATAGGAAAATTTTGGGATTGGCCTTTTCAGCATGACTGGCCCAATGGTGTCTAACCTTTTCCAACTGGCTTTTTGGAGCATCACAGCCCCCAATTTAGGCTGAGGCGCCAACTTTGCTCCCCTCCTTCAGGTGTTTCCCACTCTCCTGGTTAAATGGCCATGTCTAAGGACATATCTTAATTCTCTTCATTTAGAGCAGCTGGATCTATGTCATTGCTGCTGCTTCCAGATTTCCTCCTGCAGCTGGTCTCTAGTCATTCCAATGTGTCCTTTGACTGGCTTCCTGCTTTGAGCTTCAGGGAGTTGCCCTATCTTCCAAAAGTTTAAATACCTCCTTAGTCAGAATCTCATTGTAGTTTTAGCTTTTATATCACCTCTTCTTATGTCTTCGTCTAAAATCCTTCCTGTATGGCAATCCCTTGGGGGTGGTGGACATGTCAGACGTTGCTGGGAGTAAGAATTAAAATAAACTCTTTAGAATACTTTTCTTTTACATCTTTTTTTTACTGACAATGTAAAGAAAGTAAACTTAAAATTTCTAGTTAGTTTACCCTATCTATAATAGTCTTTTTTAGTTTACCTAGGGAGAGAAGTTTTTCTTGTTAAGGTTATGGAGATTTTTTACACGACGAAAAAATTGAGGGTTTTGTTTGAGGTTCTTAATTTTGTTGTGGATAACAGTTGTCTGGGGAATGTTGTTATTGTGAAGTTGTTTTTATTGCTACATAGTTTTTTACAGCTTATTGATGGGCCATGTTGACCAATGGGGTATTGTTTAAAGATTAGTTGTTTAAAGGTAAAAATTTTTATTATTTACTTTTAAAAGTGGTTTTATCTCTGGGAATAGAGATATTCTCTCAGAGGTAGTGGATTACTCTTTTTTTTCTTTTTTTTTTCTACTTAAACTTTTTATGAAATTACAGTTATTTTAACATTTGTTTATTTTAGTATGCAGGTTTTTGTTTGATATTAATTTCAATTTTTTATAATTTTATGTGTTATAAAAAAAAGAGTTTTTACTTTATGGTTTATAAGGGATTTTAGTCTTAAGATTATGGCTTTTTTCTTCATTTTTAATTCGGATTTAATTTTTTCTTTTCTGACTTTGATGGTTTTACGTTGTTCTTTAATATGCTTATATTTTGTTTTTCTTTTACTCGAGGGAGGATAGAAGTATTGAAAGGATTAACACCTCACCTGCTGGTAACTTGTTGTGGAAGTTGTGGTTGGGTTTTGTTAGGATTGGTTTTATGGTTGGTTTTTGCCTTTTTTTTGTGTTTAATTTTAGTTGTTTTTTATAATTTTAGGATTATTTTGTATGGGTTGCAGGTTGTAGGGGTTTTTGGTTGCAGGGAGGGGACTTGATGGTAACATTTTAACAGCTGTGGCTGGCTTTGTTCTGGTTAGGCTGTTGTAGCCTCTTTTGTGTTCCTGTTTGGTCATTGTTGGGGTTTGGTTTGGTCAGAATGGGGCCCATGGTGGGGTGGCCTGGGGAGGGAGAAGGGGCTCGGCCCAGGGCAGGGCTGCTTGGCTTGGTTTGGTTCAGATGGGGGCCAGGGCTGGGCCTGCTACTTCTTTGCTGACTGGAAAAGAAAGAGGAGGTTCCTGGGTTTTGTCATCTTTAACATCTGTATTTCACAGAGACGTGTTCAGTATCTTAGTGGTTTACCAGATTGACAGTTACACAAAAAGTTTTGTATTACTTTTTAAAATTCTTCTCATGTCAAACTACAACAGACATTCAATCAACAGAAAACCCTTCTCAAAGCATTGACTTGGCCCATTCAACTTCACAAACTCTAAGCCTGATCAATTTAATGTTAATCAAAATTTGCAGGAACACAGAAACAGAAGAAGACACAGAAAGAGAGAAAGACGAAAAAAATACAGAGAAGCACACACAGAGCTACCAGCTCCTGCATTTCAGTGGTGTTCATATGGAAATTCCAAGAGGAGGTAGAGTCAAGATGTGTGCTTGCCTTGTGGTCAGCCTTCAATACCCCTTGGTCTTCCTGGGCCCTTCCCCAGGTGGGACCTGGGCTCATTTGGTCACTCAGGAGCTGGGCTGGGGCTCCAGAGGTGGCAATGGAGCATTCCTGTGCTATGCCAGGGACTGGCAGCCACTGCTGGGCTGGGATAGAGGCTCTGGGGGGATTGGGGTTGCAGGGCAGGGCAGTGCTGGGGTTCCAGGGCAGGGCAGGGCTGGACCTGCCCCTTCCTCCCCCACACACAAAATGTTTCCAGCCAACAATCTCTTCCAGTCTGTCACAACAGGGAATGTTGGAGGTGAAATCCCAATTCTGGCCATGAACACCTGGCAAAGGAGAGATCTTTTCCATAGTAAGGAAAGCAAAGAGCCTCAGTGTTTGAAGGGCAGGTGAGAGTCTCACTAGGTCAAAGCCAGTCAGACTTGTCAGGAATGGCAGATTTTGTCTAGGAGCAGTCTTTGGATTTAGGGAATTTTGGAGGTAGAAGCCCAATTTCAGCTATGGTCGTCTGGATAAGCAGGACAGTTCATTTCTATAGGAAGGAGAGCATGGAGCCTTCCCCAGTGTTCTGGGGACAGATGGGAAGTGACCCTCATTAAACCATTGCCAGACAGACTTCTCCTGACAATATCCTTATGGGAACAATCCCTGGTTATAAGGAAATTTGGTGGTGAAATCCCAATTCTGGGCATGGGTGCCTGGAGGAGAACAACAGTTCTTTTCCATTGGGAAGGAAAGCATGGAGCCCCAGTGTTTCAGAAGCAGATGAGAAGAGACCCTCAACATGCCATGATCAGCTGGTCTAGTCATGGGCCCAGGAGGCCAAACCATTCAGGGCTGTTCCACTTTTCCTTTGTTTTATGGTTCCCCACAGTGTCACAATGATTCCTGGGTTCCATGAGACCTTGCAGTGTCACAATGGTCCCAGCGATTCCATGTGGCCTTCCTTTGTCACAATAGTCTCTGTGGTTCCCCAGGCCCCACAATGTCACATGACTCCTCTGGTCCATGAGCCCTGCAATGTCACAATGGACCTTTGGACCCTGGGTGTTTGCAGTGTCACAATGGTCTCCTTTGACTCCACAGTGTCACAATGGACCACTGATGACACGAGACCCTGCAATGTCACAATGGACCTTTGGCTCCATAGGGTCTCACAGTGTCAAAATAGTCCCTTGTTTCCATGACACCCCAAAGTGTCATAATGGTCTCTACGGTTCCATGAGGCCCCATGGTGTCACAATGAACCATTGGTTTGATGGGGCCTCTCAGTGTCACCATGATACTACATTCCATGGAGCCAAACAGCATCAGTACGGTCCCCTTCATTCCATGAGGCCCAGCAATGTCACAGTGCCCTCCATGATTCCATGAGTCCCTTTAGTGTCACAATGATCCCTTGGTGTCACAGGCCCCCCCCAGTGTCACAATGGTCCCTGGGTCTCACAGGGCCCCACGGTGTCACCATGGTCCCTTGGTTCCATGGGCCCTGTGCTGCTGCATTCCCCCCTCCTCTTCTCAGGCTGCCCTGCCAGCTGACAAATGCTCCTTGGGCCTCGGCCTTGGCCAACAGCCCCTGGGCTCAGCTCCTCTGCAGCTCAGCACAAACACTGTCTGCTCCAGGCTCTGCTGCTGCCTAACCAGCTCCTGGTTGCTGTAGGAGCAGCCCTGGGAACTGGTTTTGTTCCCTCAGTGGCACAACATCCCTGTTCTCACACTGCCAAAGAAAGCTGTTGATGCCAAGTGTGGCCAGGATGAACCATTGCTGTGACTGCAGCCCCTCTCTTGGGGCCCTACAAACAGTGCTGCAAAAGGAGCCCCTTGGAGCTCTCCTGGGCCAGCCACTCCCTCTGAGTGGGGCCTCTCCCAGCCGGGAACTCTCCTGTTTGCTGCACTCGGGGATCCTGAACAACGAGGGAGCCTGGGCTGATCCCCCCACTCCTCCAGGCTCAATATTTTACCCGCTGGGGAGATGCCAAAGCATCCACAGGGAGCATTTGCTGCCCTCAGGGGAATTTCTCACAGGTGCCTTGCACTGACTTTGTGTCTGTGTGCACACAGGAGTGCCTGTGCTGGGGAAATGTGGCAGAAATGCTGCTCTCTGAGGGGTTGGAGTGCCTTGGATGGCTGAGTCAGTCAGGCCTGTAAATAATGTTAAGTCGCAAGATCTGAGCTGAATTAAATGCTTCTAAGAGTTGTTATTTTGCTAAGTTGTTATGTTTAATATAAGTTATAAGCTAAGTTAAATATTTTTGTTATTCCTCTGTTAAATTGCTATGTCATAGGTTACAAGTTAGGTTAAATACTGTTAACTGCTGTTCTTTTGCTAAATTGGGAAGTTGAAGGTATCAAGTAAAGGTTGTGGTACAAGTTCAGTCCTGTTAACTTTGAGCTCTGTTAAGCTTTTAGGCCGTATTCTTTTTATCCTGACCATCGCTGTCCTTGTGTCACACACACGCACACACAGGGACAATTCTCAGTTAATTTCTGAATTTGATTTGGTTTTGTTGTTGCTTTATTTTCTTGGTGTGCCTGAAATGTCCAGTTAGGAGCAGAGTGACTCTTGCCAAGGAACTTTGTGGTGCTGTTGCTTAATATTAAATCTGGTTTTTGCTGATCCCTTGCTGGGGATTTTTTCAGTTCTCTCAAGCCCTCATTCATAGCAGGGTGAAGGAGCCCTGGCCCAGGCTCTGGCCCTGGAGGACACGGGGACACTGCCAGGGGTCCCTACCTCCCTGTTCCACCCTCCAAGGCCCCGGCCCCCCGTCCCCGTGTCAGGCTCTGGGGTCGATCTCGTGGAACATCCTCTGGGGGAGGCTGCGGCACTGGGGGCGTGGGGACCCGGGGGGACAGGGGACCCGCTGGACATGAGCAGCGTTGGACTGCTCTGGGAGAACTGTGAGAGGGGCAGGGGCACAGTGACCTCCCCAGTGACCTCACGCAGCCCCTGTGATGTCACACAGCCCCTTGTGATGTCACACAGCCCCTGTGATGTCGTACAGCCCCTTTGTGATGACACAGCCCTCATTATGATGTCACAGTTACTCTTGTGATATTACACATCCTACCCTGGGTTGTCACACAGCCATTCTGTGATGTCACAGCCCCTCTGTGATGTCACACAGATACCCTGTGATGGCAGAATCCATTCTATGATGTCACAGCCTATGATGTCACAGCGCCGACTCTATAACATCACAGGCAACTCAGTGATGGGACACTACTGCTCTGTGATGTCACAGCTTGTTCTGTGATGTCACAAAGCCTCTTCATGATATCCCAGGGCCAGTGTTAGGATATCACTCTGTGATACTACAAAGCTGCACTGTGATGTCGCAGCCCCTCTGTGATGTCAGAAAGTCACTCAGTGATGCCACAGTCTGTTCTGTGATGTCACCGCCTGCTCTATGATGTTACACAGCCACCTAGTGATGTCACAACCCACTCTCTGATATCACAGAGCCACTCTCCATGATGGCAGAGGCTACTCCATGGCCTCACACCCTACTCTATGATGTCACAGACAGCTCTGTGAAGTCACAACCCCCTCAGTGATGTCATAAAACCCTATCTGTGATGCCATATTGCTACTCTGTAATGTCACAGCACACACTGTGACCTCACAGCCTGCTCTATGATGTCATACAGCAATGTCATGATGTCACAGCCTGCTCTGTGATGTCACAGAATCCCTTCTATGATGCTGTAGCTGCTCAGTGACCTCACACAACAAACTCTGTGATGTCACAGCCCAATCTGTGACCTCACACAGCCCACTCTGTGCTGTCACACAGCCCCTTGCTGACATTACAGCTGCCCTGTGCCTCTAGTACACAGCCACAGAGGTGCCGCTGTGACACAGCCCCCTCTGGGACATCCCCCAGCCCCTGCCAGTGCTGAGCCCCTGTCAGCTCTGGCTGTGCCCTGCTGATGTCCCTGAGCTGCCCTGGCAGTGCCCCAGCCCTGCTGGGCTGTGCACAGGAGCTGCTCCTGGCCAGAGCTGTCTCTCTGCAGCGCTGCCCTTGCCAGGAGCTGCCTCTGGGCCAGGAACCCGGCCCAGCTCAGCAGCACAGACATAGCACAAGGACTTTAATGACCCTCTGGCGCTTTGGTGCTCTTTGTGTCTGCCCAAGTTGGCTCTGTCAGGGCCTTGCAGCTGCTGCACATCCCTGTGCCCTGTGCAGCCCAGGCTGTCCTACGTTGTCCCTGCCCTGCGCCTCTGTCCCTGCAGGCTGTCGTCATCCCCCGGCTGCCCCACCTGGCTGGCCCCTTCCTTTGCTGACAGCTCTGCCTCCTGCCTGCCTCTGCCTGCCCACACAAAGCCTTGGGCTGCTCCAGGCTTCTTCTGGGGGATGTGTTGCACCACAGCCCTGCCCTGGCAGAGGGAATTAATTTCTCCTGCTGTCCAGTCTGGGCTTCCCCAGCTGCCCTTGTGTTGTGTTCTGCTGCAGTAAGCAGTGCAACAACTCCTCCAGGCCCCGGAGTCTCAGACCTCAGGCAGGCACCGATGACCAACAGGGAAAGGAGGGCAACAGGACAGGTCTTGGTTTAGCACTACCCAGGATCCTTTATTGAGCCAGAGCCCAAGAAAAGAAATTAAGGGGGTGGGGTCATGGGTTTAGGGGTGAAGCTTAGGGTCGGAGTCCAATAGCAGGAGGAGCAGGGGACTGCAAAGGGGTGAATCAAGGAGGACAATCGAGGAAAAAAAATCTAAGCTGGAGACATTGCAGTAGAACATAAAACAATGAGGGTACAGAAAAGGAAGAATATTGTGAGGCCATTCCTTATTTGACCAGATGGGGTGGAGTATCTTTTCCTGGGCTTGAAAGGGCACACCCCACAGGGTGGAGGAGGAGAATCTTCTTTCAATCACACCCCTTGCCCAATGGTGGCTGTCTGTGTAGAATCCCTGCCTCCTGGGGTAGGGACACTCCACACCCTTGGTGCCATTATCTCTTTCTCTGGGTGTTTTATACAATGAAGAAGAGCACCAGCCTCTCTGAAACCACCCTTCAATCCCTCCCAGGCTATTCCTGTTCTGTCCTCAGTCTCCACACCACTGAGCCCAGAGCCATCAGCCTCTCCCTGCTGGTTATGTGATGAGGCCTCCAAACTCCATCTTAGGAGATTTTTGGGTCCTCACTAAGATCTGTGAAAATGGAAAAATAGTGGTCAAAGTTATTTTCTCCCAAATCTTGCAGTGACAGAACAAGGCTCAATATCTTTCAACTGAATAAGAGCGGATTTACTTTGTTAAAAGGAGGAAATATTTTACAATGGTGAGAGTGGCACAAAACTGCAACTTTTCCCAAAGAAGTGGATTCCCTATCACAGCAATACTCCAAGATCAGGAGCTTTGTGCAACCTGACCCAGCGAAACCCACTCATCCCCAAGAACAGAATTCCTGTTGTGTGGCTTCTCTGATGTGCTGGGTGCCCTCACAACACTTCTGGCCAGAATGTCTGCTGAGGGCAGCCAGGCTGCTGCAGGGGCAGTGACCTCACAGCCATCACCATGGCAGCCCTGTCCCCTGGGCCTGGCTCTCCCCTTTCCTCTGCCCCTGCCTTGTCTCTGCTGGCATGAAGAGTTTTCTCATTCATATCTTGTCCCCAAGGTGCTGGGGCCAATGGCTTCCCAGGCAGGCTCCTGGAGCAGAAGTGGCTTTTCAGAGCCCAGGCAGAAATGAGCCCTGAGGCAGCAGCTCTGCAGTGCTGGCCACCAGGCCGGGCTGCCAAGGGAGGCTTCTGGCCATGGCCTGCAAGCAGCTGCTGCTGCCAAGGTGCCTTTGGTGCCTCAGGCTCTGCCTGGCCCAGCTCCCAGCACGGCACTCTGCCCTTGTGCCCGAGCCCTTCCCTGTGCTGGGGCTGGCCTGGGGCTTTTCCTGCAGCGGGACCTGCCCTGCTGATGGCACAGGAAAGGCAGTTCCTGCTGGAGCAGGAGGCTCTGCCTGCCATGGGCTCCAACAACTCCAGCAAGGCCCTGTTGACTGCAAAATTGCTTCCTAGAGCAGAATATTCTAATAATTGTTTTATCTCAGATACTGAGGAGTATATAACTCATTTTTAAAAATTTAGTCTGTGGTCTAAACAAACTATTCAGTCTAATCATGATCAGAATCAATCAGAGCTGTATTTACATAAATTTATCAGGTATTTAATTGTTAATTCTGTGCGACAAATTGCATTAAGGTTCAATGCCACCTGTCCAATCTTTTATGCCTTTGGCAAAGGACCCGCTCACAAGGCTGTTGCCATGGCCACCAGGGCTGGGACCAGCTGGGATGCTCACTTTCCATGGGCCAGGGTTTAGGGCTGGGATTCCCCAATTTTCTGCTCCCGCTAAAACCGTGCTACCTCTTGTTGCCCTCCCGCCTTCCATGGAAAGCACAAAAAGGAAAGATCCCAGGCTGGGATAAGAACAATTTATTTGGAACAGCAACGAGATAAAAAAAAAACAGAAACAAAAATAATATTGATAACAGAAGGGATTTGAAAAAGGGAAAACTTCAACACAAGTGACTGTCTCTTCCTGGCCACAATTTCCTCCTGCCTGCAAAGGACAATCTTCTCCTTGGGGAGAGAGAGAGACCCTTTCCTGGCCCTGGCAATGACTTGAGGTGAGAGTGAATGTAATGACACGGCCCTGGCCAGACCCTCATGTTCTTTGATCCCACATCAGGTCATTGGCAGGGGCAGGAAAAGGGACAGGTGTCTTCCCAGCATGGATCACAGGGAACATGGATCACCATGGCTCTTCCCAACGTGGATCCTCCAATGGGGGATGAAGCTGCAGCAGGGCACAAAGCTCTCCCTGCAGTTGGGGCATTTGCAGGGCTTCCCTTAACGGTGACTCCGCTGGTGTCTCATCAAGTGCGAGCTCTGGGTGAAGCTCTTCCCACACGTGGGGCACTCATACGGCCTCTCCCCAGTGTGGATGCGCCTGTGGGTGACGAGGTGGGAATTGCACTTGAAGTCCTTCCTGCAGTCGGGGCAGAGGAAGGGCCTCTCCTTGGTGTGAATCCTCTGGTGTCTGAGGAGAGTGGAGTGAGTCTGAAACCTCTTCTGACACTCAGGACAATCATAGGGCCTCTCCCCACTGTGGATGTGTTAGTGGGTCACAAGGATGGATCTGTAGCTGAACCCCTGTCCTGGGTTGACTATATGATGCTTTTATCCCCAATCGTCTTGTTCTGTTTATACTGAATAATAAGTTTTACACCTTTAAGACTCTCTTCCAGACAGTGAAGAGGGAAGGGAAGAAGCGTGCAGTTCGTTTTCAGACTGCTCTCACTCCTCCACATTCCTGCTCCTGGACTGTGTTGTCTGCGGATGGACAGACAGCCGGACAGAGCTCCTTTTTCCCTTTTTTTCTGCTTTTAGTTAGTTTTAGCTAGCTGAGGCAAAGACGTTCCCTGGACTGTGATTTTTTTTTCCTTTTTTTGGACCTGTTCAAGCCTGCTCTGGACTGAACACCCAGAAGAGCACCGGCGGCTCCACCTGTGGCCCCCCTGGCCGGGCCTGGGCTGCCGCGTTTCCAGCACCAGAGACTGATCAAAGACTGAGTGAGCCAAGCTGCAACCTGGGGAGAGGACTGTTCTGAGTTTGCTTTCTTTGGATCAGTGAGAAGTTTTATTGTTTAATATTGTTTGGTTTCTATTGTTTAATAAACAGGTTTCTTTCTACTTTTCTCCAACCGGTTGGAGGGGGGAGGGGCAATCTGATCTGCTTTTGTAGAGAAGCCCCTTTGGGGGTTCTCTCCCAAACTTGCCCTAAACCAGGACAACCTCTTCCCACATTCCCCACACTCGTAGGGCAATTCCCCAGTGTGGATCCTCTGGTGACAGATCAGGGTGCTGCTCTGCCTGAAGCTCTTCCCACATTCCAAGCACTTGTGGGGCTTTTCCCCATCATGAAGCTGCTTATGGACCACCAGCTCTGAGCTCTGGCTGAAGCTCTGTCCACCTTCCTAGCACAGGGTGGGTCTTTCCTTTTCAGAGTTCCTTGGGCTGGGTTTTGAGCCCGTCATCCTATGGGATCTCTTGGGCTTTTCTTCCCCATTGGATTCCTGTGCCATGGATCCACTCAAAACAGCCTCTTCCATGGGGTTCTGCCATGGGGATTTGTCCTCGCTGGTCTCCATCCTCATCTCCTTGTCTGGGGGAGGAAGGAGAAGGAGAGGATGGGATTTGCCTCTGTGCCACAGGGAAAGGGAAGGAGATCCTTCCAGGGCATCCCCAGCAGGATGGTGTTGGCTGCAGGGTTGTCCTGCAGCCGGGGGCCATACTGGGCTGGGAGATGGAGCAGGAGAGAGGGGGAAAGGGGCACTGACTTCCTTCTCACCTGCCTGAGTGTGCTGGGGAATCTTTCTCTTCTGCTCAGCCTTCTCCTCCATCTGGCGAAGATGTGGGGATAGGAAATTCTGTTTTGGGAGGAAAACAAGAGATGAGTGCATTGAGTTTTGTACTGGTTTGAAGGCAAACCAGGGGGAGAGTCTAAGCCAGAATTACAATTTAATAAGAAAATTGAGATCAACGCAATGATACAGAAACAGTGTCTTAAACTGACAGAGTCAGGATATAACCTGACACCCTGTGTGTCAGGGTGGTGGTAGCAGTCCCATTAAATGGTGGCTGCAGTCCTGTTGCAGTGAAGTGATTCGGTCGAAGCGGTGATCCTGTAGAAGGGTCTGGTCTTCCTCTGAAGGTCCAGTGGTGCTTATGGAGCGCTTGTCCTCTGGCAATCCAGTAGCCAAGGTGCTCCTGGTGTTGCAAGCCTCAGCTTATATCCAGGTAGGAATGCTTGGCTCCTCCCCCTGGGCGGAGCATCCCACAATGGTATGATGTCATTTTATCAGTCCTGCAGGGACACTCAATGGCCCATTCACAGAAGATGGCCCCTGGAGGGCTTTATCAGGGCTGAGTCATGGAAGAGATAAAGAGCACTGCCCTGTCTGTTTATAACAGTTTGTCAAGATGGTGATGGAAAACCTGCTTTTGGTTACATCTTGCACTGCAACCTGAAAGAGTGGGGTAATCCCTGCTCGGGATTACTGGTTCAAACTGGCTCAGGTGTAAAACCCCCACCCCGGGAAGGCCACACACACAGCGGACAATGTCACACTTGCCCCGCCCCAGGGGAGGTCTCTGTCCTTGTCACTCTCTTGCCCTCCCCCTGTTTTCTCTTTTATTCCATCTCTCTCTACCTCACATATCCTGTTTAATAAAATCCACATTGCATTTGGTCTCATTAGCACCTTAACTGTGAAAGAGGCATCTCTCTAACAATATTCTCAACCAGATTGTGACATTATTTTGGCACAGAGAGTTTAGGCACTGTTCTCTGACCCCAAGTGCCTTTGACAACAGCATAGTTCCTTCCTCTGAGGTGGTTGTGGTTCTGTCTGGAGGAACTCTTGGAAAATTGGACGCCGCTTCTTCTGAGGGACTTGTGGGAAAACTGATGAGGAAAATGGCTGCTGTGGCTGGCCAGTGTAACGAAATATTTTGTTGTCCTCCCTTGAAAATTTTATTAAAATCACTGGAGGAAAGGGAGCAAATGATACCAGCAAGACTGACAAGATTCATTCACCCCAATGTGAGGAACACAAGGCTGCTAGAAATCCCACAGGGAAGCCCAGCTCAAGTAGCTAAATTCCTAAATTAGTCCTGAATTCACAGGCTTGGAGACTTTGCCACATGTGAAAATCGTAAGTGTCTTTGTCCTTGTCACCTTTGTCACATCTATACAGAGTTTTTCCTTCCTTTTAATAATCTTGGGCCAAATTTCCATCTTTTTTTTTTTTTTTTGGAACCTGCCAGCTGCCAAGGTGGAGCTGTGCAGGAACCGATGAAACTTGGAATTGCCACAGAATTGTTTCTATTTTTGGTTTATTAATGTTTGGGATTTGTTTACATTTCCATCAGAAGTGACTTGTGGCAAGAGCAAATGTTCCTCAAGGCATTTAACGTGGTGTTAAGTTTGATTTTTGCCAAGTTTATTTTGTCCATTGCCCTGGGGATGCTCGAGGGATGCTTGGGAGGGGCTTGGGAGGATTTTGTCCCTGTCCCTGTCACCCCAGGCCATTCCTGAGGTGGTCTCCATCACTCCCACCCCAGGCAATGCCTAGGGGTCTCCCTCCCTCTCACCCCCATGCCAGGGGGATGCTCGGGGCAGTCTCTGTCCCTCTCAGCCCAGGGGATGCTCGGGGGTCTCTGTCCCCTCACCCTGGGGGATGCTCGGGGGTCTCTCCATCCCGTTGGCCTCAGGTAATGCTTGTACAGGGCTGGGAACCAGGGGCTCTGTGTCCCTCTCACGGCTCAGGGTGCTCGGGGCTGGGGGGGCTCTCCGACCTTCTCATCCCTGGGGAGACCAGGGTGGTCTCTGTCCTTCTCAGCCCTGGTGTGACCCTGCCCAAACATCATTGTGGTCAGAGGGACAGTGACACCCCCAAACCCCCAGAAGGGCTGGACCTGGGATCATGCTCATACCCCCATTTGTCTGTTTAGCCTTGAAATGAGTTCTGCACATTTAAGGCTGGTTCTGAGAGTGAAGGGAGGGAGGAAGAAGTGAGCAGTTTGTTTTAGAAACTGCATTCACTCCTCCACATTCCAGCTCCTGGAGGGACAGAGGTGGGACAGGGCTCTCCTTTGTTTTTATTTCATTTTTAGCTCTCTGAGGCAGCTACGTTCCCTGGACTATGATTTTTCTTTTTCTTTGGAGCTGTTTAAACCTGCTCTGGACTGAACACCGAGAAGAGCACCTGCAGCTGACACCTGTGGCCCACAGCCTGGCCTGTGGCATTTCCAGTGCTGGAGGAACTGATAAAAGACAGATAAGAGACTGATAAGAGAATGAGTGAGCTGAGTTACAGCCCAGGGAGGGACTTTCTGAGTTTGTCATCTCTTTAGGAGTGGCAAGAGGTTTTGTTGTTTAATATTGGTCATTTGCTGTGTGCCGGGGTCGGCTGTTACTTGTCTCTGCCCCAGCACGGGAAAAAGTGGTTCTGGGTAGGCCGCGCTCTCGAAGAAGGAGTCTGGACTCTTGCTTTCGGTCTTCAGTCGAGTTTATTATTTCTTATCTACAAAGATTTTCTGTCTGTCCAGCCGAGGTCTGACCAGCAAGACAGCCAAAGGCACTCTCCCCCGCCCACGAGGCGGTTGTCTCTTTTATAATGAAAATTACGTATTCGATATTTACCTTTACTTCCCAATACTTTCTGCCCTTGTTGGCAAGTGTACTCTTTCTATGAACCAATCCACACATGCCAACATCATCCTGAACATGGATGCCAAGGAGAAGAAAGAAGAAGGACGGGGCACGCCCAAATTCCTCCATCTTGGGACTCCTGATCCATGTACAGAATTCTAGACCCCCCTGTACAATACATAAAACCCCCCTGTACAGTGCATTCTAACTTAAGTTCTAACAAGTGAATAACATCCCCTCACCATTCAGACATGAAATTCTCTCATCTCCTCACCTTCAGGTGTCATTTCTTTAAAAGGATCAAAGTCAAGCCACCAGGTACTTTTGGCAACATTCCAGGGCCTCCGAGCCCCCCAAGGGTTGTCTCGGTAGCTCTGGACATCCGGAGTGATGTACTGAGCTCCCACAGCTGTGCTCATGAATTCTTTGCCTGTTAAATAAACAGATTTTTTCCACTTTTCTCCAAGGAAATCTTTTCCCAAACTGGTTGGTGGAGGGGCCGCTTGAATTTGCTTTCTAGAGGAAACCCCTTTTGGAGGTCTTCTCCCAAATTTGCCCTAAACCAGCAGAGATCAGTGGGGAGAGGAGAGAGCCCCAAGTGGCTGGATTGAGGGGAGGCTGGAGAGAGGGACCCTGGGACCCCAAAACCCCCCAGCATCCCTAAGCAAGACCCTGGACAGGGGGGATCCCCAGGAGCTATGGGATCTTTGGGAGCCATGAAAAAGGGGACCACCAGAACCCCAGAGGGATGAGACTGGAAACAAGACACTCCTGGTGGCATTTTTTTAGATTCACTTTTGCATTTTGAAGGCTTTTATGGACACCAGGTGACTTCTGGAGATTGACTTGGGCAGAGGACCTTCAGACTCACTGTGCTCATCCCTTGTTTTTCCCCAAACCAGGTTTTCCCATTCCCAAATCTTGGCCCAGTGGAGGAGAAGGCTGCAAGGAAGAGGAGGATGCCCAGTGACACTCAGGCAGGTGAGGAGGAAGTCACTGTCCCCTTTCTCCTCTCTCCTGCTCCATCTCCCAGCCCAGCATGGCCCCCAGCTGCAGGACAACCCCACTGCCAATGCTGTCCTGCTGGGGATGCACTGGGTGGATCTCCTTCCCCTTCCCTCTGGCACGGAGGCACATTCACAGGCTCTGGGGCAGGAGGGGGAACCGCGGGCGGTTTGGGGTGCGTGGCTCGGCTGCTCCCAGCACGGTTCCCCCAAGCCCCCGGCGCGGTTCTGCCAGGCCCCCTCACCACGGCACTGGCCAGAGGTTCTTTAACAGAAATGCTGGTAAATTGACCTTCTGGAATTACACTCAATACGATTTCAAGAAGCTGCTGGTTGGCTGGGCAGTTTGCCAAATTCCACATTGTTTTTTCTTTCAGTAAAACTTTAAAAGCTCTTAGTAAATTTATGATGGCATAAAATTTGTGGCTACCATGGGCTTTTCTCAAAACTAAATTACATAAAATCATGACACACTTATTACATCCTTTTAATCCCTCCAGTAAATCTATCATGCTGTTAATTCAATTCCAGATTGTTCAACTTTTTCAGTGCCTTATTTCCATTAATAGCATCAGAGTAAGTTAAATTTTGTTGTATGTATAACTTCTAATGATACTAATTTTTGATTCTGTGATGTTTAATTTCATGTAAATTCAGGGTTGATAAGATTAAGCAAAGTTGAACTTCATTATTGTTAGATTTGAGCAATGTTAAGTTACATTCTATTAATTTGAATTCCTATTGTTCTGGATTGAAAGATTGCGTGTATTGTATTTGCCATCTGTCACAGGTAGGGCAGTTATGTTCTGTTAATTGGGAAGTTTTCTTTATCTCTTCAACAAATCAATCCTCCCTCCAAGGAGATATCTTTTGTTAATGGGCCATTGATTGTAACTGCAGGACTGATAAACATTACATCATCCCACTGTGAGGTGCTCTGCCCAGAGGGAGGAGCCACGCATCCCAGACATGGTGAGGCTGGGGGTGAGGAGCAGCTTGTCCAAACAGGGTCAGCCTCAAGGGGCTCATTCTTCTACATGCCCAGACCTCCCAAGGAGACATTCAGCATCAAGATCACCTGGGGAATGCTTCTATCAGCTCTTCTCTGAACTGGAACATAAAAAAATACTTGATTAAAGAAAAAAAAAATTAATGAGGTGCACTTTGAAATCTTTCATCCTTAAAGGAACTCTACACTGACTCCAATCAGCTGCACAAGCTATGGATACAACAAGAGCACTGAAGAAAGAGCCCTCAAGAGCTTTCTGTGTTTTGACTATCACTATGTTGGATTTGTTGCGGAGTCCGGGACCCTGACGCACTGAGAGGAGGCTGAAGAAGCTGCTCAAGGAGTCAGAAGCAAAACTCCAAGTCCCCTGGAGCATGGCTGGGCCCCAGTGAGGGCAGGGAGTGCCAAAGGCTCCCCAGGGACTGCTGAGAGCAGATCCTTGAGGCCAGGAGTGCAGGGAGCCCAAGGCTCTGGGCAGGGAACTGCAATGCTGAGCAAGGCCTGGGCTGGCTGGGGGAAGCAGAAAGGCCAAGCCCTGAGCCCAGCCTGGGCCAGCAGGGCCTGTCCCTCACGGGTGGCTCGGGGCTTTTTGTGGGGCAGGGGGATGTGAGGGGCAGCAAGGACAAATGTCATAAACCTGTGTGACACTCCAGATCCTCAGGGAACCAAGGGGCCAATGTGACACTGAGGGGCCTCATGGAAACAAAAGGCCATTGTGAGCCTGCAGGGCTGGAACACCCCAGAACACTGAAATGCTGGGGGGAACCAAAGGTTCCTTTCCTTGAGTTTGGTGCACAGGAGAAACACCAACCAGATATTCTCAACATGGCCAGATGCAAAGAATATTCTTGGTAGCAAGGGACCCACAAGGATCATCAAGTCCAGCTCTTGAGTGAATGGCCCACACAGGGATTGAACCCACAGCCTTGATGATTCCAGCACCATGCTCTGACAAACTGAGCTAAGAGGTCAAAATGACATAAAATTTTACTGGCAAAATAGAGACAATCAAGGAACTTTGGCAAAGGGTTTAATACAACATCCACTTCAACATGAAACTCTTATCATAGCATTAACTTAGCCCATTTACCTAAAAAGCTTTAACCCTTAGGATGTTAAGTTAGCCAAAAATGTTCCAGGTAAGTAGGATCAGGAGAAGAAACAGTGAACAACAGAAACACAGAAGATCTATAGAAATACACACACGGGTACCAACTGCTCGAGTTCCAGAGCCACTAATGGAGGAACCCCAGCAGAAGGCAGGATCCAGACCATGGGCTGGCCTCATGCTCCGGCGTTTAACCCCTGGGCCTTCATGGGCCCGCCCCTGGTGAGGGACTGCCAGCTGATTGCCCAGTCAGAGTCAGGGTAGCACCAGCTGTTAGTATGTGATTGATTGATTGACAATTCAACCAATCAGAGCTGTGTTAGTGCTGCCTCTTGTTTGTTTGATTGATTGATTGATTGATTGATTGATTGATGGATTGATAGTTTGGCCAATCAGTGCCAGGGCAGGGGGCGGGGCTCTGTCCCCCCACAAACCAAGGCCTGACCCGGGCCTGGCCCCACACGGGCATCCCGAGCATCCCAAGGTGTCTCGGGACATCGATCTCATCCAGCCTCTGACAGTGACCACAGTGACGCTACCACCTGACAGGTCCAGCTGATCTTGCCATGTTGATGGCTGCTTCTCATCTGCCCCTGGAGCACTGGGGCTCTGGGCTTTCCTTCCTGTGGGAGAGAACTGTCCTTGTCCTCCAGGGACCTATGGCAAAAATTGGGATTTCTCCTCCAAATTTCCTTACATGCAAAGATTGTTCCCAGAAGAAATCTGCCAGAACAGACAGATCTGGCTGCCTTGGCCACCTGGGGCCCACCTCTCATCTGCCTTTGAAATACTGGGACCATGTGCTTTTATTTCCTATGGGATAAAACCATCCATCTCGACCAGGGACCCATGGCCAAAACTGGGCATCTGCCTCCAGCATTCCCTGTATCCAAGGGTAGCTCCCAGACAAAAGCTGCCAGGACTGACAAGTCTGGCTGGCCTTGGCTTCCAGAGGGCTGGCACTCACCTGCCTCTGAAACACTGGGGCTTTGTGCTTTCCGTCCTAATGAAAAGAACTTTTCTTCCTGTCCAGAAGCCCATAACCAAAATGGTGATTCCATGTTCAAAATTCCCTATGTCCAAGGATAGCCCCTAAACAAACAGTGCCAGGAGAGACAGGTCTGCCTGCCTTGGCCTAAGGGTCGCCACCTCTTGTCTTCTTCCAGAACACTTGGACTTGGCTCTTTTCTTTCCAACAGGAAAAAAGCATCCACCTTGACCAGGTGCACATGGCCAAAAATGGGATTCCACCTCCAAAACTCCATAAATCTAAGGATTGCTCCCAGTGAAAGCTGCCAGGACAAATAGGTATGGCTGCCCTTGGCCTCTTGGACCTGCCTCTCATCTGCTTTTGAAACACTGGGGCTCGGTGCTTTTCTTCCAATGGAAAAGAACTGTCCTTCTTATTTGTGCAAAAATGGCCAAAACTGGGATTCCTCCTCCTAAATTCCATATATCCAAGGGTTCCTTTCTGACAAAAGCTACCAGGACAGAGAGGCCTGGCTGGCCTAGGCCTCTGGTGACCACCTTTCATCTGCCCCTCAAACACCGGTGTTCTGTGCTTTCCTTCCTATGGAAAAGAACAGTCCTTATCCTCTGGGTGCCCATATCTGAAACTGGGATTCCACCTCTAAAATTCTCTACATCCAAGTGCTACTCCCAGGCAAAATCTACCAGTACCATCAATTCTGGCTGGCCTTGGCCTATGGTGACTGCCCCTGCAACACTGGGGCTGGGTACTTTTCTTCCCATGGAGATCCCTGGGACACTGTGGGGACCTCATGGAACCAAGGGGATCATTGTGGCACCACTGGAGCCCATGGAACCAAGGGGCCATAGTGACACAGTGGGGCTTCATGGAACCCAGAGACCATTATGACTCTGTGGGGCCTGATGGAACCATGGAGACCATTAGGGCCCTTCAGGGCCACGTGTCACCAAGGGGCCATTGGGGCACTGTCGGGCCCCATGGAACCAAGTGAACATGGAACAGGTCTGGCTGGCTTGGCCTCCCAGGGGGCACCTGACAGGTCTAAGTGATGTTGGGATGTCAAGGGCTGCCTCTCATCAGCTCCTGGAACACTGGGGCTCCGTGCTTTCCTTGCTATAGAAAAGAACCATCCCTCTTTTCAGATGCCCATTGCTAAATTTGGTATTCTTCTGAAAAAATTTCCTGTGTGCAAGGGTATCTCCCAAAACAAACCTGCCAGTTCAAGCTGGCCTTGGCCTCTGGTGGTCACTTTGCATCTCCTCCTGAAACACTGGGCCTCTGTTCCTTCATTCCTATGGAAAACAACTGGCCTTCCTGCCAAGGGACCATGGCCAAAATCAGAATTTGGCCTCCCAAATTCCATACATCCAGGGATTGCTACCACACAAAAGCAGCCAGGACAGACAGTTCTTGCTGGCCCTGTCCTCTGGTGATTTTATTAAACTGTGAACTGAATGTTTTCATTGGAAAACACCTTGGAGGGGACCCAGAGATCTCTCAAGGTGGGATTTTGAGGCCTTGGGCTCATGAGCACTACATATGGACAAAGGAGCTCTGTGCTCTGTGCTGTTGTGGTGGTTTTGCATCATGGAAGTGATGTCCTAAGAGAAGCTGCTAGCCATTTCCTCTGTGTCTGACAAAAAAACAATCAGTAATTAGCTTTGAAAATTGACAATCTGTTAAACCACTAAGGAAACTGTACATGCCTCTGTGAAGACACATGTTAACGATAAAGAAGCCTGGGACGGTCTCTTTCCCTTCTGTCTGGCAAAGAGGTAACAAGGCTGGCCCAGCCCCCGTCTCAGCCGGGCCAGGCCGGGCGGCTCCTGCCGTGGGGCCGGGCCCCTTCCCAGGGAGCCCCCCAGGCCCCATCAGCTGCCGGGCAGGGCAGGGGAGGCCGCGGGGCCGAGGCCGGGCTGGGCCATGGCTGCGGTTGCCAACACCTGGGCGCTACCGAGCCCTGCCCCGCCGCCAGCCCGGGCCCAGCCAGGATCCACCGGGCCCCAGGAGCAGCCCCGGGCCGGGCCGGCTCAGCCAAGATTCTGCCACCCTTGGGGTTCACCCGCAAGCCCCGGGCAGGGGGAGGAGAAGCCATGGGCCCTGGCCGTGCTGCTGCTGTGCTCTGGCCTGGCTGCTGAGATCCTGGCCCTGCCCCAGCACAGCCCATCCTGACACAGCCCCAGCGCAGCCGCTGCAGAAACCTCCATGGTAAAACAGCTCCGGCCGCAAGGACCCAGCCCGGCTGGGGTCACGGAACCATCTGCAGGCCCCGGGAGAGATATTAACTCTTTCTTTGCTTCTGTCTTCCCTTGAGTGAGAGAAAAGGACAAAGTGCAGGCACATAGAGGAGCAACATGAAGACACCGAGGTCATTGAAGAGGGAGTTGAGTCCCAGATGGGAGGCATGAGGAAATGCCTTTATCTTTGGGATGAAATCCATTTGTGATGCTATGGAGAAGGATGTAATTGATACATGAGACTCTCTTTTTCCCTATAATGCATTGAAAATTATGGGGAGTTGACTTGTTCAGCAAAGGCCTCCATGGTAAAGTAAGCAAATGTTGAAGTAGCTGTGATCGTATGAGAAGTTTGAGTGGAGAAAGACAGCAGAGTGATGAGGCCCTATGCCCTCACGGAGAGAAGAAGAAGATCTCTGTCCTCAGAGATGAAGATGATTTTAGAAATAGATGAAGAGAACCTTTGCTCTCTAAGAGCTGATCTTTAAATTAATAGCCCATAAGTTGACATGGACCATAAATACAACTGTGGGAAAGGCTGTGAAAAAATGGTAGGGAATTGACAATAGCAGATTTTTTTCTGGGTGGCTGTTCATGGAAATTAAAAGCCATGAGAGAACTGTTTTCTTGTGGAGAAGTCTCCATTAACAAGAGGAACTCCTCTCCCTAAGTGAGCAGAAGAGAGCCTATTCTAGAGGTGGTAAACTGACTGAAAATTTAAGGTTTTGTCAATTTACATGACCAATAAGAAAGAAAAGATAGTAGGAAGAGGAGAAGTGTTCTGAAAGGTTTGTTCTAATAATTTTTTTTCTTTTAATTACTGTTAATAAATTTTCTTTATACACTCCTAAAGCTTTCACAATACTTTGCCTTGCTCCTAATCCTATCTCACAGCAGGAAATAAGTAAGTATATTCTAGTGAGTGCACTGGTAATGAGCAACATGGAACCCACCACAATAATTGATGCATTGGCCGAGAAATCTCAGATTGGTGAACCAAAACCACTACAGAAATGTTCCGGATGAACTGCACTAGACCAGAGGGAAATCAAGGCAGAGCCGTGGTTTGCCAGGACTGCTTGATACTAATGAGCCACATGGTGCTTTTGGAGCTGAGCCCTAGAATCTCAGGCCCTGAGAGAAGATTGCATAAACCTGTCCAGGAGTCAAAGTCAGAAGAAAGCCCCAAAGTGTGTCAAGGCATGAATGGGTCCCACTGAGGTCCATCCCCAACACAGGCTCCTCATGGACTCCTTGGAGGAGAGAATTGGAAGCCAAGATGGCACAAAACTTCTCAAAGACTCAATGTGAACAGGAAAATTCAAAGTGCCTTAAAAACCTTGAGTATCTCAAAGTATTAATGAGCCCCCTGAATGTCAGTACAAAGCTCTCAAGGGACTCCTTAAAGCAGATAATTGAGGCCATGATTGCACAAACCTCTCACAGACTCTGTACCAAAAGGGAAACATCAAGTACCTTCAAATAACTGAAGAACCTTGAAGCATTAATGAGCCCCACTGAGTGTTGTTACTGACAAAGCCTCTCCAGGGACTAATTACAGCAGATAATTGGAGGCCATGATTGCAGAAACTTCTCAGAGACTCCAAGGCAAAAGCAAAACCCAAAGTCCTTGGAAAAACCTGCAGTCCCTGGGAGCGTTTAGGAGCCCCCAGGGCCATTGCTGAGCAAGGCTCCCCAGGGACTCCTTCCAGCAGATCCTTGAGGCCACTGGGATGTGGGCTAGGGGGGGATGCTGAGGGAAGGACAAGGGGCTGACAGTGCCCAGCCTGGCTGGGGCTGTGCCAGGAGGCCCCAGGGCCTCAGGACAAGGTGTCTCCTCCCAGCCCTTGCTGGCACAGACCCTGCTGTGCCCCAGAGCACCAAGACTTGGCTTCTCTTTGTCCCCACCTGTCATCACTGCCTCCAGTTCTCTGCTCTGCCTGGGGCCTGGGGACACTTTCTCAGTGGTGTCCCTCAGTGGGACGCATTAAAAGTCCAAACAAATTTGGAGTTGGATTCTGACTTGGAGTTCTGGATAGGTTTCTTCAGTTGCCTCTCAGGGACTGATGTTCAGGGCCTCAGCACAAAGCCCCAGAGGGTCATTCAAGTCCTGCTGCTGTGCCTGTGCTGCTGAGCTGGGCTGGGCTCCTGGCACACAGGCAGCTCCTGGTAAGCAAGCAGAGCTTCAAAAGCACATTTGTCTTGATGAGCAGCTCTTCTGCCAGCCCAGCAGGGCTGGGGCACTGCCTGCAGCCAGCCTGGGCACAGCCCAGAGGCACAGAGAGTTTCCATCTGTCAGGGCTGGGAAGGTGCTGAGAAGTGCCTGGGGCAGAGTCACTGCCAGCCCTTGGCACAGGAACCTCTGGCTGCAGGACAATGCAGCTGCAGCTCCTGGAGCCATCTCCTAAAGCTGGAACATCCCAATGCCTACAGACCCTGTGAGTACAACTCTTAGTATATTTGGTGCAGGGGAGGTGAAATGCTCATGAAGCTCTGACATGCTGAGCAGCTCTGATCAGTCATATTATATTTCCAAGACAAAGATTTTGATAAAAATGAGGAAATTTCCTAAGACTTTGTGTTCAAATTCCTACTACTGGATAATGGCAAGGAGGGAGAAGGAACAATATAGGATGATTATGAATTATTCATTATGAAATTTGAAAAGTGTCTGAAACATCTGAACTGTTTCTTTTAGTGATCACTAGGTTCACAAGAGAACCCTAATGTGCTTTAAGCCTCTCTGCCCATGGACAGCAGCAGCATCACCTTTGCTGGAGCCATCAGGCTCAGTCTGAGCTGTCCTTTCTCCAAGCTGCAAACAGAACCTAACCCCAGCCAGTGCCCTGCAAACAGGCAGGGTTCTGTAGGGCCAGGGAGAGTGCACAGAGATTTGGGGTCTGTGAGTGCTGGCAGGGAGAGATCAGGCACAGGGAAACACCTGCAGGAGGAAAATCTCCAGAAAGCAGAGAGAAGATCAGGCGAAGAGAGAAAACAAAACCCAGCAATGCTGTGGCAGGGAGAGTTTAGAGATGTCCACAGGATCCCCTGCAGTGCAGTCCCTCCCTCTGAACAAGCCCCCTCCCTCCTGTCCCCCAGCCAAGCCTCTGCCCTCAGGGCCGGGG
Source organism: Passer domesticus (assembly GCF_036417665.1). Taxonomy (NCBI): domain Eukaryota; kingdom Metazoa; phylum Chordata; class Aves; order Passeriformes; family Passeridae; genus Passer; species Passer domesticus. Next base: position 72,624,715 of record NC_087479.1, on the reverse strand, counting down.
CTCCAAGGCGTGAAGCCCCTCCTGTGCAGGCAGAGCTGCAGCAGAGCTGTGGGGCAGCTCTGCAGCCCTGGGCCCAGTTCCCTCTGCAGAGCACAGGGCTGGGAGCAGCTGCCCGGCCCTGGGGGCTCTGGGAGGGGGCACAGCTGGCTCAGGGTGACGCTGTCCCCAGTGCCCAGCTTTGGGCAATGCTGTCAGTGCAGCCAGGCAAGGAGCTGCATCTCCCTTCATCCAATGCCAGCATAAAGATACTTGGAAATCTCCCTGAGATTTCAGTCCAAGCTGGGAGCATCAATCCAGGATGCAAACCTGTCCTAGAGCATCACTGAGTTATAAGACTGATGGGGAAAGGCAGATGTGTTCTGACACTGAAAATGCTGTTGTGTTGGTGAAATGAGCAATGTGAGTCCTTGACTACAGGTGTGGACCTGGGTTGGGGTGGATCCATGTGCTCTCAGCTGCACCTGAGGATTTTTAAGGAAAACTTGGGAGTGTAAACATCCCAAATTTGAGGAAAGTGAAAGCCCCGAGAAACTCCAAACAGAATGAAGTGACAGAGCATCTCCCCCCAGTTTCCACTTTGCGTCACATAACTTTCTTTCTTCACCCTGAGTACAGAAAAAATGCTGAGGGCTCCTGATATCGAAGGACACCACTAGAGATATGGGGGAGCTTATAAAGGAAACATCAGAACTCAAAAAAAATCAAAGACCATGTTTGTGTGTTACACAGGAGGGCATATTGGGAATGGCTTTGATTGTGTTTACAGGTATCTTTTCTAAGACTTCATTGACTATTTCTCCATGAACAGATCCCCATGTGCAGCCCCAGCAAATGTCCAAAAGCAGCTCCATCAGCCACTTCCTCCTGCTGGCATTGGCAGACACACAGCAGCTGCAGCTCCTGCACTTCTGCCTCTTGCTGGGCATCTCCCTGGCTGCCCTCCTGGGCAACGGCCTCATCATCAGCGCCGTAGCCTGCGGCCACCACCTCCACACGCCCATGTTCTTCTTCCTGCTCAACCTGGCCCTCAGCCACCTGGGCTCTGTCTGCACCACTGTCCCCAAAGCCATGCACAATTCCCTCTGCGACACCAGCACCATCTCCTATACAGGATGTGCTGCACAGCTCTTTTTCATTCTCTTTTTCATCTCAGCAGAGCTTTCCCTCCTGACCATCATGTCGTATGACCGCTACGTGTCCATCTGCAAAGCCCTGCACTACGGGACCCTCCTGGGCAGCAGAGCTTGTGCCCACATGGCAGCAGCTGCCTGGGCCAGTGCCTTTCTCAATGCTCTCATGCACACGGCCAATACATTTTCCCTGCCCCTATGCCATGGCAATGCCCTGGACCAGTTCTTATATGAGTTGCCCCAGATCCTCAGGCTCTCCTGCTCACGCTCCAACCTCAGGGAACTTGGGCATCTTGTGGTTAGTCTTTGTATAGCATTTGGTTGTTTTGTGTTCATTGTTTTCTCCTGTGTGCAGATCTTCAGGGCTGTGCTCAGGATTCCCTCTGAGCAGGGACGGCACAAAGCCTTTTCCACTTGCCTCCCTCACCTGGCCGTGGTCTCTCTGTTCCTTGGCACTGGCACATTTGCACACTAGAAGCTTTCTTGCATGTCCTCCCCATCCCTGGATCTGGCAGTGTCAGTTCTGTACTCCGTGGTGCCTCTATCACTGAACCCACTCATCTACAGCCTGAGGAACCAGTAGCTGAAGGCTGCAGTGTGGAAACTAATGAGTGGAAGGTTTCAGAAACATTAAACTGCTCACCAATTTCTACAAATCACTTGTAATGAAAGTAATCTTTGCTGGTATTTTTTTTTGGTTTGGTTCTTGTATTTTTTCCTGTGATTTCCATTTTTTATATTACAACCAAAACTATGTCATTGTTTGTGCCATTTATCATTTTGTTTCTCTCCCCCTTTTAACTGGCCCCAGATTGGGTCAACAAAGAATTGTTCTCTCAATGACTTTAAACAAACTAACGGATCTCCCAGCAGAGTTTTCTGCAGAGATGCCCCTTTTGTTGCCTTCTCTGGAGCTGCAGCCACAATGTCTGTGTGCAGAGCTGGGGCAGATCAGTGCTGGCACAGCAGCTGTGCCCAGCAGCAGCAGCAGCACTTGGTGTTGCCAGTGCTGCTGCCGTGGCCCTGCCCCGCTGCCCTGGTGGCCCTGGTGTTGCTGCAGGGCCTGAGTGCTCTCGGGGCCGGGCACAGTCCTGGGGGTGGCAGTGCCGGGGCTGCAGCAGGGACAGGCCATGGGCACTGCTGGGGCAGCGCTGATGCCTCAGGCCAGGCCCTGGGGGCTCCAGGCTCCTTGCCCAGGCTCTCTCAAGAACATGGCCAGGCCAATGCTCAGCACAGAAAAGCCCCAGGGTGAGCAGCCCCAGGCTGGCCGTGGGCAGGCTGGGGACAAACAGCATGGCTGGAGCTCTGCAAGGGCCCTGGGAGAGACGGGAAGGAGCAGCAGAGCAGGGGCTGATCCATCCCCAGTGTGCTGGACAGCCCAGGACAGCATCCCAGAGCGTCCTCATGGAGCTGCCAACAACATCCCCTTCTGCAGCCCTGGCCTCTCCCCCAGCTCACAGAGGTGCCGCAGCCTTGCAGGCACAGCCACGGCAGCACTGGCTCAGGAGCCCCTGTTTGCATTGCACAGAGCAGGCGGGAGCACCCCCATGCTGCTGCTGTGAGGACATGAACCTGAGGGAGCACAAATGCCATCAGCCCCTGGGGCCAGCAAGGGCTGGGGGACACCAGGGAAAGCACTCAGCTTTGTCCTGGCCTCTGCAGTCAGCCAGAAAGTTTGTTCCCATCAGCTGGGAGTTTCCTGTCCCACTGCAGATGCTGTTGCTCAGCGCCTGGGCTGCCTGGCAGCCACCCCCAAACTGCCCTCAGCATTTCCTTGGCTTCACCTTTGCTTCATTCATGCTGTCTGGCACAAATTTCTTCCTCTTGCTCAGCCCTGTTTTCTCCCCTGCAAACAGCCCATCCCTGTTTGCCCTTCCCTCTCTGGCCCCACTCCCCATTCCAGTTCCTGACTTGGCACCATGGGAATATCCCTTGAGATGCAGGATCATCCTCCAAGTGCTGCAGCAATTGTCTGCAGGCTCCTGCAGTGCCTCGTGCTGCTCCCTTGCCTGAGGCACCTCAGGCCAGAGGGGCACATCTGGGCTGCTGTGTCTGCCTGTGGGGCTCCCTATTCTGGGCAATGAGGAGGAGCTGCAGCGGCTCTGCAGGATTGACAGGATGGGCTTTGGGATTGGAGGGAGAAGCTGAGGGACCTGGGCTGCTGCAGCTTCTGAACAGGAGGCCCAGGGCTCATTGTGCAACTGCTCCAAGGCTGGTTTCATAGAATCACAGAAGCAGCAAGGCTGGAAAAGTCCTTGGAGATCATCAAATTCAACCTGTGCCCTGACACTGGCTTGTCTCCCTGAGCCTCCTCTTCTCCAGGATTAACAACCCCAGCTCCCTCAGCTACTCCTCACAGGACTTGTGTTCCTGACCCCTCACCAGCCTTGTTGCCCTTCTCTGGACACGCTCCAGCCCCTCCATGTCCTCCTCAAATTGAGAGGCCCAGAACTGGACACAGCACTCGAGGTGCTGCTCAGACTGTGCTGAGTTCAGGGGAAGAATCCCTGCCCTGGTCCTGCTGGCCACACCATTCCTGATCCAGGCCAGGAGCCATTGGCCTTCTTGGCCACCTGGGCACACTGCTGCCTCATGTCCAGCCTGCTGTCCGTCTGTCCCTGCAGGTCCCTTTCTGCCTGGCTGCTGTCCAGCCACTCTGTCCCCAGCCTGTAGTGCTGCAGGGGTTGTTGTGGCCAAAGTGCTGGATCCGGCACTGGGACTTGTTCAACCTCACCTTGATCGATTTCATCCCTGGATCCAGCCTGTCCAGGACCCTCTGCAGAGCCCTCCTACCCTCTAGCAGATCAATACTCACACACAGCTTGATGTCACCATGGTTCCTTGAGGCCCTAGAGTGTCCCAGTGGTCTCCATGAATCCATGAGGCCTCCCAGTGTCACAATGTCCCTTTGGTTCCATGGGACCCCTTGGTGTCACAAAGTCCCTTGGATTCTTGAACACCACAGTGTCACAATGGTGCCATGGTCCTCTAAGGCCCTTCAGTGTCCCAATGGATCCTTGGTTCCATGAGGTCTGGCAGTGCAGCAATGCTCTCCTTGGTTCCATAATTTCACAATGGCCTCTTGGTCCCAAGGGCCACAACAGTGTCAAACATGTTTCCTTGATTCCAGGAGTCCCTGGTGAGCAGCAGTCGCTGTTTGGTTCCCTGGGGCCCTGCAGTGTCACAATGGCCCCATCATGACACCAGGTGCTGCTCTGTCACATTGCTCTGCATGGTTCAACAAGGCCTTGCAGTGTCACAGTGGCCTCTGTGGTTCCACCAGGACCCAGACTGTCACAATGGACTCCTTGCTTCCATTCAACCCCACAGTGTCACAGTGGCCCCTTGGCTCTGTGGTGCCATGTCGTACACAGTGTCACCATGGTCCTGTTAGTGCCACCAGGCCCTGCAGTGTCACAATGGCCCCTTGCTTCCCCAGGGCCCTGCAGTGTCACAATCATCAGAGAATCAACCAGGCTGGAAAACACCTTGGACAGCATCGAGTCCAACCTGGGACCCAACAACATCTTGTCACCCATCCCATTGCACTGAGTGCCACATCCAGTCTTTCCTCAAGCACCTCCACTGACGGTGACTCACCCGCTTCCCTGGGCAGCCCATCCCAATGCCCAATCACCCTTTCTTTGAAGAGTATTTCCTAATGTCCAGTCTAAACCTCCTCTTATGCAGCTGAAGGGTGTGTCCTCTTGTCCTGTCACTGTTCCCTGGGAGAAGAGTGTCGCCCTGATTTTTTAAGACTTTCTAAAGCCTTCTGATGTTTGCATTCTTGTATGAAACTTTCTCACACACTTTTCTGTAAACAACTTATTGTTTGCATTCTTTTATGGAGGAGGAGAAATTTGATGGACTGTTAGTTTGTCCACTGTCCCTGGAGAGGTGGCACTTTCACCTTCCAATCCTCTGTCACCTTTGGAAATCTATAAATGTAGGAGTCAGAAAATAAACTCGCTCTTTTCCCTGTCTGAGAGCAGCAGCGTGTCTGCGTCGTGTTGTCTTGTGTCCTGTAGCGACAGAAGAGCCTGACTCCCACTTGGCTGTACCCTTCTGTCAGGGAGTTGTAGAGAGTGATGAGGTCTCCCCTGAGCCTCCTCTTCTCTAGGATAAACAACCCCAGCTCCCTCAGACACTCCTCTCAGGATTTGTGCTCCAGACCCCTCATCAGCCTTGTTGCCCCTCTCTGGACACGCTCCAGCCCCTCCATGTCCTTCCTAAATTGGAGGGCCCAGAACTGGACACAGCACTCGAGGTGCTGCCCACCAAGTTCTGAGCACAGGGGAAGAATCCCTGCCCTGCTCCTGCTGCCCACACCATTCCTGATCCATAGGAGTGCCTGGGGTTGGATGGGGAAATGGTGGGGAGAGGTTAGGGATCCATTGTTACTGATCGCCAGCCATGAAGGGTCTTGATTTTACTATCTGTTTAGACTGCATTAGGAGGTGCTGGGGGTCAATATCCATTGGAAATTGCTGATATCAATCTATAAACAGGAAAAGAAAACAGCACAAAACAGTTCTCTCTGCATTATTTCAATATAATATATTCACTTTGAATACACTTCTGAAATCCGTTCAATTAACCACAGAAGAATTGAACATTTAAATGATTCCCAGGGGCGTTTCTTGTTTGGGTGTTTTGAACAAATGTTTATGAGCTTTTCTCCCTGAATTCCTCAACTGAAGAGCTCAAGAAAGAAGAGGCATCTGGAGGAGTAAAATTCATCAGCAACCTCCAAGTGGCTGAGGATCCATCCCCATCAGAGCAGCAATGAACAGAAATGGGCACAGCCTTGTGGCTGCCCCAGCTTTGGGATGGGCCTGGAGCAGGAGCAGGAGCAGCTCTTGAGGGCCCCAAGGCCAGGGCTCTTGTGCTGCCCTGGGCACATGGGATGGCAGCAGGGACTGCAGAGCTCTCAGCACCTGAGCCAGAGGGGAGCAGGGCAGCCAGGGAGCCTCCTTTGGCCTTGTCCCAGCACCTTCCCCCATGGCTGGGGCTGAGTCCTGTGTGAGCTACTGTATTTGTTCAATACACCCAAAGAAGACAAGCCCTGAGAATAATTCAAGTCTTCAACTCTTCTGTGGTTAATTAGACAGAGGGGAGATCAGCCAGGACAGGAGGAGATGAAATGAGTCAGGCTGGTTTCTGCATTTCCTCAGCAGCAAAAGCAGCCTGGCTGATCTCCCCACTTTCCCCTTCCACCCATTGGCTTTTGTCTCCCACCAGGCCTCCCGGTGAAGAGCCTGGCTCTGTGTTCTGCATCACCTCCTGGCTGGCACTGCAGGCTAGGATGAGGAGCCCCTCAGCCTTCCCTGCTCCAGGCTGGACAAGCCCAGCTCCCTCAGCCTCTGCTCACAGCCCAAGGGCTTCAGCCCCACCTTGGAGGCCCTTCCCTAACCCTGCTCCAGCTGCCAGACATCTTTTCTGCCCTGGGGTCCCCAACCCAGGCCACAGTGACCTGGATAATTCATGTCTTTGGTGTCTTGGTCTCACAGCCCTGCCCCCTTGTCCCAATGTTGGTCTCTGGGTTGGATCCTGTGGAACATCCTTTGGTGGAGGCTGAGGCTCTAGGTGGAGTGGGGGGAATACCTGGAGACAGGGACCCCGCTGGGTATGAACAGCATTGGACTTGTTGGGAGAAACTGTGAGGGGGAGCTGGGGTGGAGTGAGCAACCCAGTGACCTCACACAGCCCTCCTGGGATGTCACACAGCCCCTCTGTGATGTCACAGACTGCTCTGTGATGTCACAGCTCATTCTCTAGTGTCACACAGCTGGTCTCTGATGTGACAGCCAACTCTGTGATGTCATAGTCTGCTCTGTGATGTCAAACCTCTGCCCTGTGATATCACAGCCTGTCTGTGATGTCACAGCCTGTCTGTGATGTCCTGTAATGTCATAGCTTCTCAATGACCTCACATAACCTACACTGTGATGTCATAGCTCACTCTGTGGCCTCATGTTGCCAGATGATCAATTGTCTACACCAGGTGAGCTGACACCTGGAGCTTGTTCTCCGAAACCCCAGCCCTATGGGAACCACACAATGCCCATTCTGTGAGAAGGGGAACTGGAAGTTCACCAGCCCCAATGTCCTGCCAGCTTAGCCAGGCCCAGTGGAACATTGGGGTCCACGACCACCAGCGACCACCAGAAAGAACTCCAGGAGAGAAGGGGAGGGGAAATACGTAAGTGATTTGGGGAAAATGGTTATCAGATGTATATTTAGTCTGGGACAATCAATGAATATCTATTCAAAGTACAGAATATAAAAAAGAAACTTTCCTGTACTCAGCATGCATGGCTTTGGGAGGAGCCATCCCCCGTGCATCCAGCTGAATAAAGAATGCTGCTTCTCAATGCTACATTGGTGTTAAAGAGTTTTCTATTTTACAGAAGTTTTGGTAACACTCCCACTGCCAAGGAGAGCTCTGTCTCCTGCTGTTCACAAACAGGGAAGGGTTGGTGTCAGATATAGTGTTCGGAGGTTGCCTGGGGCACAGTGACCATGAAATAATCAATTTTTCAATATTCTGTGAAAGAAAGAGAGGCATCAACAAAACTTCTACACTGGAATTAGGAAGGGCAGACTTTGGCCTGTTTAGAATGCACATTTGCAGAGTAACAAATCGGGTACTGATTTTTTTAAGGGAAACAGCCCTTAAAAACAAAGAGGTCCAGGAAGAATGGACAGATTTCAAGAAAATAATCTTAAGAGGAAAAGAGCAGTCTGTTCCACTGTGGCAAAAGATGAGCTAGTGAAGAAAATTACTGGCCTGGCTGCCCATGGAGATCTTGTGGGAACTCAAGGGAAAAAAGAGGGTGCATCAACCTTGGAATGAAAGTCAAGTGTCTCCATCTCTCTGGGTGCCTCCCAGTGAACCCCGGTCAGCCCCATGTCGGCAGACAATGGGGGGGGGGCAGCCCCGAAGCAATCGACAGCCGGGGGACACTCTCTGGTGTCCCGAGGGTACTGAGGGCAGCTAGTCTAGTAGCCTTTACATCAGAAGAGACACTGGAGACATTGGTGGAGGATAAAAGGCCGACTCTCAGCAGGGGGCCAGCCCAAGGTTGATTCGGAGCTTCTCAGGAGCCCCACAGCTCAGTGGGCACCTTGCTCAGAGTGAAACAAAGGAATCTCAAGGTTACATTTAAAGGGGGGAGGAAACCAAAGGTAGATACATTTCTTGACCAATAAAGACCCTTCAGGGATGAAACCTTAGGGATGGACATTTGGGATGGCATATAAAATAATACTTAGGGGGCTGACCCTTGGCCTCGGACTAATCACTTGACAACTTTGACCGGAAATTCTAGATAGAGGGGATGGGATGCTGAGTGACTGACAGAGAACCAGGGCGGGGATATGGGGGATGATCTCAACACAGGAGAATGATTACACAGGTAGAGGAAGGGGGTACAAAAAAGGGGTGCATCATTTGGGGAAAATAAGGAGATACAAAACCAAAACTATCACAAAGTATTACAAAGTATAGAAGCACACTACAACAGTCGAGCAACCTCGGAAATGTTTAAGGATCTCGTTAGATCATGCAAAAAGAAAAGAAAAGTGGGGGAAAGCTCAGTTAGAGCTTAACCTGTCCACTTTTGTAAAAAATCATAGAAAATGTGTCTATAAAAAATTAATAGCAAAACATGTGATAAGGAGAACCTCTATTCTTTTTTGGATGCAGAGGGGAATTATGGTCCCGAGGGCAGAAGCCCAGCGGGGAATGCCGGTCGTCCAGGATAGCTCACGGAGGGCCAGGATCGCTCAGCGGGGGGGGCTCAGGCAACCCAGGCAAGCTATAGTGATTTGCAGCTCAGCTCTTTAGTGATTTCAGCCCTTTTAGCATGCCTGGTGCTGTCGCCCTGGGTATCGCCGCGGCAGACGCAGAGAGAGAGAGAGCAGCACTGTATGGGTTCCGCAGGGTTCTTTATTGGGGTCTCCGTGAAGGGTCCAGTGACAGCTCTCCTCTGCCGAACCGGGCAGAGTTAGGGTTTTTATACCTTACAGGGGTATTGAAAACTGTCCAATAGTAAGGGTCAAGGGAAAAGTGACCTATGGATATACAGGGAGATAACAGTGTCCAAAAGACGGAAGAGAGGGGTTTCTAAAACCTTAGTCATGCTGACTTTGGTATTTCCTAGCTCAGGCTTCTGATTGCCAAGGCCTTGCAGGCCCTGTGCCTGCTACAACTCCACATTCTGTATTTAGAAAAAAGGCGTTCCCTATGGTTCTTTTAAAACAATGGACAAGGCATGAGAACATAAGTAACACGATGACAATTACAAGAAAAATCCACAACATTCCCTTAACCAAAGATGCAACCCATCCCGTTAATCCCCATTGACCGAAGAGGTCATTGACCCAGTCTGGGGTCTGTTCTACTTTTAAGTCCTTCACAAGTCCCTTCAGTTTCTGGATGTTGGCGTGGATGGATTCCGAGCGTGAAGAGAGATTGAAGCAGCACATCCCTTCAAAGTCCTCGCAGCCATGCCCGTGGGCAAGCAGCAGGAAGTCAATTGCTGCTCGATTTTGGAGTGAGGCATGTCTTGTGGTTTCTTCTTCCTTTAAGAGATCGCTCAGGGCAGCAGAAGTAGCGTTAGCTTGCTTACTGAGCCAGCACCCAAGGTGATTTATGTCACCCAGGGCCTTAGCTGCAGCTACCCATGGTAGGAATATAGAGACCGCTATCTTTTTAGGTTTGTTCCAATCGTATAATTTGGGATCGCAATTTTCATCAAATGCTGTGTAGGACCTTTTGTGGCGTTTATAACTCGCTCTCTTTTTTCCAATTGTGCAACAGGGTGATATTTGGAGTAAGGGTAGAAAGTTTTCCTAGGGTACAGGGACCTCCCTGGAGTCGTGAGGGGATCCCAGCCCATACTCTGTCACCACAGATGAGAAACGTTCTCTTGGGTAGAACTTTGGGATGGAGAGAGGACACAGAGATCACATGAGCAGTGTAATTACACCAATCGTGAGGGTTGTAGGCTTTGTTAATTGGCGAGATGTCTTTTCAGTATGTGTTTTTGTTCAAATCAATTTCAGGCAAATTATTCTTTGGACGTCTAAAGTAAAATTTGACACAGAATGTGGCCTTAGAGGACCCCAATAGATCCAATTCTTGGGGTTCCTCAAGAGCATTGGGCAGTATTTTTGTCCACTGGTCCCAAGTTTCTACCTGGTGGGGTCTCTTACCTGTGGTGCGGAGAAGCTCTGAATTATAGGCAGGCCAGTCATCGGCTACAAAAGGAATTCCTACTAGACATGTGGAAAGTGGGTTATCAGCGCTCCCCATGGATAAACACATGTTATCCTGTTTTAATGTTCTTGCTAAGGTTACCCAGACATTATGGCTCGGCTGTGGGCCGATCCAACCGACGGCACACGGTACGGTGAGGAACATCCAGGCAGCAGTGAGGACAGCGCCAACGGAGATATTTTTCATCTTTGGGCAGGAATGGGGCTTCTGATAGGGAATATAAGCAAAACTTGTTATTTTTATGGTAGGAAGGGAGGGTTAGGGTTCCTTTCTTGTTCCTTTCCTCTGTTCCTTCCACCCCCCCCTTTTATTTTTAGTTTTTTACTGTTTTTTTTGTTTTGTTTTGTTTTGGTTTGGTTTTTTTCTGTTTTTTCTATGGTGCTAAGGGTGGGGGAGTGGGTAAAAGGTCAGAGGCTTTTGGCAAGGGTAGATAAAAGGGACAATAGGGTTTTTAGGGTAAGAAGGGTAATAACATCTAATTCAGAGAACAGTTTGTTTTCAGGCTGTGCCTGGCCTAGGGCTTGATGCCTCAGAATGTTGTTCAGCTTTCTGTCTTGTCTGCTGCTGTGTGATGGCACGGTCATCTCCTCCACTTGTGGACGTTTGGCGACGTCTTCGTCTCCAGGCCGAGCTGGTCTGGTTTTGAGGAGGTCTTGGTTTGACTCAGGAGGATTCTTGTCACTGCTTGTGGAAGTGGTATTTGCAGTGCCTAGGTATGGTTTTATGTTTTTCCCTGGGTACCATCTTGGACCAGATGGTAGCAAAACACACGCATATCCTCTTCCCCATGTGATGAGTTCGAAAGGTCCAGAGACTTTATGTGTTTCTGGGTCCTTCACCAGCACAGGTGGTTTCTCTGTGAGCTTTGCTTGGGTGATATTTGCAAAGTGGCGAAGTATTGGTGGATCAGGCTCTGAGGTTGTACAGTTCAGGAAGTTGATGACATAGAGAGCCTTGCAAAGTCTTTCAACTGGAGAAATGATTTTCGTTCCTCTCTGTTGCTGATTGAGGACTCTTTTGAGAGTTTGATGTGTCCTTTCCACGATGGATTGTCCTGTTTGCAGGTATACCTGTCTTGTGTTGTATTCCCCACTCACTGAAGAACTCTTTTAACTTACGAGAGGTATAGGCAGGTCCATTGTCTGTTTTGATCTCCTTTGGTACTCCCAGGGTAGCAAATGCCAGGAGAAAATGTTTTATGGTGTGCTGTGCAGTTTCTCCTGTATGTGTTGATGCAAATACTGCTCCTGAGAACGTATTGACTGATACATGCACGTACTTTGACCTTCCAAAAGGTGCAAAGTGGGTTACATCTGTCTGCCACAGCTGGCAGCTGTTTAAACCTCGGGGATTGACTCCCGTCCCCACAGATGGTATCTGGTAGTTTTGACAGTTCGGGCATGTGGCAACAATAGCTTTTGCCTGATCTTTTGAAAGCTTGAACATTCTGACAAGGGCAGGCACATTTTGATGAAAAAATGAGTGTGACAACTTTGCCTGGGCAAAGATGTTAGGGACATTAGCAGTCTCTATTGCCATGGCTAAGGTGTCTGCTTTCCTGTTCCCTTCTGCAATGAAACCTGGGAGATCAGTGTGTGACCTCACATGCATTATATAGTAAGGTTGTTTTCTGTGGGAAATTAAGCGTGTTAATGTAGAGATCAATTGGTATAACTTTGGATTGGAAACCTCTTTGAGAAGAGCATGTTCTGCTCTCATAGCTATGCCTGCAACATAAGCTGAATCTGTGACCAGATTAAAAGGTTCGTCTTTGAATTTCTCAAAGGCTCTGACAACAGCTGCTAACTCTGCAATCTGTGGAGATCCCTCCACTATTTTTATGTCAGATTCCCAATTTTGGGTTTTAGGGTCCCTCCATGTCATTACCGACTTGTGGGATGACCCTGAGCCATCTGTAAAGATGGTTAGAGCTTTGAGAGGTGTCCTACTTTGGACTAATTTTGGGGTCAGATGAAATGTTACATCACGATTAAAAAGCTTATGTTTTGGGATATGTAATGAAATTTGGCCTGTATAGCTATCTAAGGCATACTGGAGACTCTCATTGGTCTGGAGCAAATGTTCCAGGTCCCCAGTGGTCATTGGCAAATATATGCATGTGAACTCACACCCTGCAAGGGAACGGAGACGAGTCCTAGCCTTTTTTATTAAATGTGCCAGAATTTCTTGGAAGGTGGTAATTGTTTTTGTGGGTTGGTTATTTGTAAAGATCCACTCCAGGATTAGTAGAGGGTCTCGAAGTTGAGTGTCCCATTGGAAAATCAGTCCATAGAACCTAGGTGCTTTTCCCAGAATGACGAACTGGAAAGGCAGGCTGGGCTCGAAGCGATGGGCTTTGCGTGAAGACAGGGCTTCCTGGACCTTGGTGATGGCATCTCGGGCCTCTGGTGTTAGAGTGCATGGAGAGTCCAGATTCTCCTTGCCCCGGAGGAGGTTGAACAGTGGAGCGAGGTCCTCTGTTGTAATTCCTAGCAGTGGACGTACCCAGTTGATGGATCCGCACAGACTGTGTAAGTCTCTCAGGGTTTTTGGGTCATCTCGGATGGCGAGCTGCTGGGGTACGATGGTCCTTTCCCGGATCTGGAGTCCCAGGTAAGTCCATGGATTGGTGTACTGTATTTTGTCCTCACGGATCTCAAATCCTGCCTTTTCTATGGTTTCAATAGTCCTTTTAACCGCTTTGTCCAAGTACGTTTTTTCTGGTGCACAGACCAGGATATCGTCCATATAGTGATGGATGATCGCATTTGGGAATAGGTTCCGAACAGGAGACAGGATGTGAGCAACATACCACTGGCATATACTTGGACTGCACTTTAGTCCTTGAGGAAGAAAAAGCCAATGATATCTCTTGAGTGGAGCCTCTCTGTTAAGAGAGGGGACGGAGAAGGCAAACTGTGGAGCATCCTGGGGATGCAGCGGGATGCTGAAGAAACAGTCTTTAATATCAATGATAGCAAGTGTCCAGTCTCTAGGCAGCATCGATGGTGAGGGCAGACCAGGCTGGAGGGGACCCATGTCCTCGATGACCTCGTTGATTTTGCGAAGATCGTGGAGGAGCCTCCACCTGTCCGTTCCAGGCTTTTGTAGTACGAAGACTGGAGAATTCCAAGGGCTGGTGGCCTCTACGATGTGGCCTTTGGTGAGCTGTTCATCCAAAAGGGCATGTAGTGCGCGCAGTTTGACTTTAGAGAGGGGCCACTGCTCGATCCAGATCGGGTCATGGCATTTCCAGGTGAGACGAGGAGTGTCTGGCAGTGCGCGCTCCTCAGTGGCCCCAATTAGAAATCCGGACTGGGAATACGTAGGGAGGCTCCCCACTGACATAAAATGTCCCGTCCATACAAGGTGATGGGAGCCCTTACCACAAATGGGCGGATGGTTGCCAACTTGCCTTCAGGCCCTTCGACGAGGATGTTGTTCTTGCTCCGCATGGAAACTGTAGCTCCACCGATCCCTGTGATCATGCCTGCCACAGGTTGTAGTTCCCAGTGTGCTGGCCATTCCGAGCGGGCGATGATGGTCACGTCTGCACCGGTGTCCAGCATCCCTGGTAGGTGGATCTTCTCTCCTCTGCAGGTAAGACCGCACTCGATGACAGGCTTACTCGGTCCCACAACTTGTATCCACATTGCTGTGGGGTTGAGAGGAAGCTGTTCCCTGTGATTCTTAGGGAGTAGAAAGGCTTGTGCGAATGGGGTACCCTTTGGAAGAAAATATGGTAAGTCTGTGCAGTACACCTGGACAAAGATTTCTTGTCCTGGGTGCACTGTTTGTACTTCTGGAACAACAAATATTTCCTTTGGGGTATGGAGAGAATCACCTATAATTAGGATGTTTTGGCCCACGTTTGCCTGTGGGAACACGATAAACATTGTTATTTTTAAAGTCAATGGACAGTGCAGTTACCAGCCAATGGCGTGTTCCCTTTGGTATTGCTCCATGTGTTGGATCCTCCTCATGTGGTCTGGAATCTCCTGGGATGGTGCGTGACTGGGTCTGGATGGCCTTTGATTTGGTGTCCTTGCGTGGGGCCCCACCACGCTCCGATGGAAGTTTCCCGGACGCGGCTGATAGTGCTGCTGATTCTGGGGCCTTTGGTGGAAATTGCGAGGGTACCTGGGAGGTGACCTCTCTGGACAGTCCTTTATAAAATGTCCAAAATCTCCGCAGTGGTAGCAGCGGACCTGATCTTTAGAAGCTATTACTGCATATGCACTAGAAACTCCTTCTGCAATACCCTTAGTAACTGCTTGGGCCACTGTGTCTTCAGTGGACAGGTGGCGTGTGCAGCTTTCCAGCATTTGCTCTATGGTAGGTTCTGTGTCTAAGGGTAAGGCTCTCAGAATTGCTTTACATTTTTCATTCGCATTACTCATGGCAAGTTTACACAACAGTTCTTTTCTTGCCTCTGTGCTCTCTATCTGTTTTTCCAGAGCATCCTTAATTCTATCCACAAATTTGATAAAGCTTTCATCTATTCCTTGTTTGATAGTAGAAAAATATTGGCTAGGGGTGGAATCATCAGGAGTAAGGAGTAAGGAGGTTTTTGCTGCTATAGCCACGTCTTGTAATGTTGCCTTAGGTAAAGTATCAGCTTGGTCAGGGGGTTTTTGCAAATCCCCTTCACCAGCCAGCTGTTCGAGTGTAAAATTTGACTTATCAGCATCTGCAGCGTAGTTATCTGATAATGTTTTTAATTGCTTTTTCCAATGCCTTTCCCAAAGCATGTACTCGGCGGGAGAAAGGAGGCACTGGGCAATATTTTTAATATCGTGGGGTACCAGAACATGTGCCGAGAATGTAGCCTCTAGGAAATTTCTAAAAATATGTGAACTTCTACCATGTTCTTTGGCTGTATTTCTTAATTGCACAAGTTCTTTATTTGTAATAGGTTCCCTTGTCTTTCTAGTAGTGGCACCTCCTCGTTTTCCCTTCTTATAATCTACTGGAAAGGCAGTAATTCTCTGAGCTAATTGCCAGTCCCCTGCCTGTGTGGCTTCCATTTTTATTTTTGCCCAAGGATCTACATATTCTATTTCCAAATCAGAATCGCTGTCACTGCTGTCATCAGATGACGAGAAGTGAGAGCTATCAGGCCTTGCTTTATGTTTCTTATGGCTGGTTGGAGCAGCATTTGGCAGAGGTGCCTGTGGCTGTGGAGAGTGTAAGGCAGCACATGGCAGAACGTGGCTACAGGGAGGCAGCTGTGCTGGAGTGGCTGTGTAATGCGTGATACAGCATGCACAGGACTGGGGGGCGTGGGGAGGGGGGGCAGGACTGAGGGAAGTCTGGGGGGTCCCGACCGGGGGCTGCGGAGCGTGGGTATGGGGTTGCGCAGCGAGGGTATGGGGGGAGGGGGGGTGCGGGATGTAGGAGGCGGCGGGGCTGGAAGAGGGTGTGGCGGATACAGGGTGGCTTGGGTCAGGGGCCGACACGCGGGCGGGCACGATTCCGGCGGCAGGCAAAAGTGCGATGGTGGGGGGGGGGCGCGGAGACGCAGGCGGGCTGGTCCAGTGCCGCAGCAGGGATGATGCCAGGGGCAGGGAAAGACGCGATGGTAGCGGGGGGGGGCGAGGGCGGGAGACGGAGTGGGGGCGGGTACGGCGGGGACAGGAGGGACGGAAAAGGGGGTGGGGGGGGCGCCAGTAGGGTCGGGGGGAGCAGGGGGAGGGGTGGGGTTTGGGTCGGTCCCGGCGGGAACTGGCGCAGATGCTCTCGGAGATAACACAGAGCAAGGAGGCGCGCAGGATGTGGCTCCCGGGGGGCAGGCGGGGGGGAGGAGGGGGTGGGCAGGGGCCATGGGCGCCCTGGGGTCGGGGGGGTGCGGCGCAGATGGCGGGACACTAGGACCCAGCGGAGTACTGGATTCCAGGGTGGAGGGGGTGTTATCTCCTCCATTAGCATTTGAAATAGGCGCTTCTGTTGACTCAGATAAGCACTTTCCGTTTTGTTCGACAGAAGGTAGCCCTGAAGTTACTATCTTTTTGTTAGTTTTTTCTACAGCTTTAGTGATAGCGTGAAATATAGGTAAAAACCGGGTTACAGAAAAGTCTTGGTTAGTTTGAAACTTATATATCGTGGTCCCAATTGTATCCCAAAAGGAGTCTAAGGTAATAGTCTGTGTATTAGTATCTGGGAAGTGGCAGAGAATCCACTTTATAAATTTTTTCAGGTTAGTTTTTGAAAGGTTACCTTTAGAAAAAGAAAAGTTGTTAGAAGATAGGATTTCTAGGATTAGGGAATATAAATTTCTCTCGTTCTGGGATCGTTTACTAAGCTTTGATCCCATTTTTCAGTTCCCGCCAGCAGAAAAAAGAGAAAAAAAAAGAAAAAACCAAAAAAAGGACCCGAGGAAAAAATATTTTTGCGCGCAAGAAAGGCTGTGTTAAACTTACAATTCTTCAGCCTGTTGTGGGTCAAAGTTCTGCTGGGGGTCATCTGCCAGTCAGCCTCCGTGAACACTCGCGTGCTCAGGTATCGGGGTGCGGGTCAGCTGACCTCCTGTCCAGAAGAGTCCTGCTAAAACGAAGAGCTTCTTCTTCCAGGATTTCTGGCGAGCGGAGGCAGTGACAATTTCACGAAGAAATGCTGCTCCTCTGAAATGCCAGGTCCGGCATTCAGTTCCGCGGCCAGGCTATCACGGCGGTTCAGATGTCCGTCCAGGGGCCCCTCGCTGTTCGGGCGTCCGCTATGTTTGGTGCGCCAGCTATGGTCCCGAGGGCAGAAGCCCAGCGGGGAATGCCGGTCATCCAGGATAGCTCACGGAGGGCCAGGATCGCTCAGCGGGGGGGGCTCAGGCAACCCAGGCAAGCTATAGTGATTTGCAGCTCAGCTCTTTAGTGATTTCAGCCCTTTTAGCATGCCTGGTGCTGTCGCCCTGGGTATCGCCGCGGCAGACGCAGAGAGGGAGAGAGCAGCGCTGTATGGGTTCCGCAGGGTTCTTTATTGGGGTCTCCGCGAAGGGTCCAGTGACAGCTCTCCTCCGCCGAACCGGGCAGAGTTAGGGTTTTTATACCTTACAGGGGTATTGAAAACTGTCCAATAGTAAGGGTCAAGGGAAAAGTGACCTATGGATATACAGGGAGATAACAGTGTCCAAAAGGCGGAAGAGAGGGGTTTCTAAAACCTTAGTCATGCTGACTTTGGTATTTCCTAGCTCAGGCTTCTGATCGCCAAGGCCGTGCAGGCCCTGTGCCTGCTACAGGGAATATAGTAACTAAAGATAAAAAAAGGCTGAGCTACTTAACATTTTTTCCTCAATTTTCAATATTAGGACAGGTTGTACTCAGGACAAGTGTTCTCGTGAGCTGGTAGATGGGCACAGGGAGCAAAACAGTCCCCTGGAATCCAGGAGGAAGCACTTGGTGACCTGCTGAGCCACTCAGATGCTCACAGGTATATGGGATTAGAGGGGATCCATCATAGGTGGATGAAGGAGCTGGTGGATGAGTTCTCCAAGCTGTTCTCCATCATTTACCATCAGTCCTGGCTCAGCAGGGAGGTGCCAGATGAGTGGAGGTGCCAGTGTGAGCCCATCCCCAAGAAGGGCTGGAAGGAGGATCTGGGGAACTCCAGACCTGTCAGCCTGACCTTGGTGCCTGGCAATGTTATGGAACAGATCACCTTGAGATCCATCACAGGGCACCCATGGGATGGCTGAGGCATCAGAGCCAGCCAGCGTGGATTTCAGTATCTGCAGTGATGATCTGCATGAGGGCACTGAGTCCAGCATCAGCAAATTTGCAGATGACAGCAAGCTGGGTATGAGTATGGATCTGCTGGAGGGCAGGAGGGCTCTGCAGAGGGTCCTGGACAGGCTGGATCCAGGGACCAAATCCAACCAGGTGAGGTTGAACAAGACCAAGTGCTGGGTCCTGCACTTGGGCCACAACAACCCCTGCAGCACTACAGGCTGGGGACAGAGTGGCTGGACAGCAGCCA
Organism: Passer domesticus; assembly: GCF_036417665.1. Lineage (NCBI taxonomy): Eukaryota > Metazoa > Chordata > Aves > Passeriformes > Passeridae > Passer > Passer domesticus. The sequence continues at coordinate 72,606,337 of NC_087479.1, read as the reverse complement.
GGCAGAAAGGGACCTGCAGGGACAGACGGACAGCAGGCTGGACATGAGGCAGCAGTGTGCCCAGGTGGCCAAGAAGGCCAATGGCTCCTGGCCTGGATCAGGAATGGTGTGGCCAGCAGGACCAGGGCAGGGATTCTTCCCCTGAACTCAGCACAGTCTGAGCAGCACCTCGAGTGCTGTGTCCAGTTCTGGGCACCCCAATTTAAGAAGGACATGGAGGGGGTTGGGGAATATCCAGAGAAGGGCAACAAGGCTGGTGAGGGGTCTGGAACACAAGTTCTCTGAGGAGGGGCTGAGGGAGCTGGGGTTGTTTATCCTGGAGAAGAGGAGGCTCAGGGAGACAAGCCAGTGTCAGGGCACAGGTTGAATTTGATGATCTCCAAGGACTTTTCCAGCCTTGCTGCTTCTGTGATTCTATGAAACCAGCCTTGGAGCAGTTGCACAATGAGCCCTGGGCCTCCTGTTCAGAAGCTGCAGCAGCCCAGGTCCCTCAGCTTCTCCCCCCAGTCCCAAAGCCCATCCTGTCAATCCTGCAGAGCCACTGCAGCTCCTCCTCATTGCCCAGAATAGGGAGCCCCACAGGCAGACACAGCAGCCCAGATGTGCCCCTCTGGCCTGAGGTGCCTCAGGCAAGGGAGCAGCACGAGGCACTGCAGGAGCCTGCAGACAATTGCTGCAGCACTTGGAGGATGATCCTGCATCTCAAGGGATATTTCCATGGTGCCAAGTCAGGAACTGGAATGGGGAGTGGGGCCAGAGAGGAAAGGGCAAACAGGGATGGGCTGTTTGCAGGGGAGGGAACAGGGCTGAGCAAGAGGAAGAAATATGGACCAAGGAAGAGTAAAGAAAGCAAAGGTGAAGCAAAGGAAATGCTCTGGGCAGTTTGGGGCTGGCTGTCAGGCAGCCCTGGCTCTGAGCAATAGCAGCTGCAGTGGGACAGGAAACTCCCAGCTGATGGGAACAAACTTTCTGGCTGACTGCAGAGGCCAGGACAAAGCTGAGTGCTTTCCCTGGTGTCCCCCAGCCCTTGCTGGCCCCAGGGGCTGATGGCATTTGTGCTCCCTCAGGTTCATGTCCTCACAGCAGCAGCATGGGGGTGCTCCTGCCTGCTCTGTGCAATGCAAACAGGGGCTCCTGAGCCAGTGCTGCTGTGTCTGTGCCTGCAAGGCTGCGGCACCTCTGTGAGCTGGGGGAGAGGCCAGGGCTGCAGAGGGGGGATGTTGTTGGCAGCTCCATGAGGACGCTCTGGGACGCTGCCCTGGGCTGTGCAGCGCACTGGGGATGGATCAGCCCCTGCTCTGCTGCTCCTTCCCGTCTCCCCCAGGGCCCTTGCAGAGCCCCAGCCATGCTGTTTGTCCCCAGCCTGCCCACGGCCAGCCTGGGGCTGCTCACCCTGGGGCTTTTCTGTGCTGAGCGTTCGCCTGGCCGTGTTCTTGAGAGAGCCTGGGCAAGGAGCCTGGAGCCCCCAGGGCTTGGCCTGAGGCGTCAGCGCTGCCCCAGCAGTGCCCATGGCCTGTCCCTGCTGCAGCCCCGGCACTGCCACCCCCAGGACTGTGCCCGGCCCCGAGAGCACTCAGGCCCTGCAGCAACACCAGGGCCACCAGGGCAGCGGGGCAGGGCCACGACAGCAGCACTGGCAACACCAAGTGCTGCTGCTGCTGCTGGGCACAGCTGCTGTGCCAGCACTGATCTGCCCCAGCTCTGTACACAGACATTGCTGCTGCAGCTCCAGAGAAGGCAGCAAAAGGGCATCTCTGCAGAAAACTCTGCTGGGAGATCCTTTAGTTCCTTTAAAGCCACTGAGAGTGCAGCCCCTTATTGACACAGTCTGTGGCCACAGGGATTGTGGAGAGAAACAAAATGAGTAATGGCACATAGAATGGCATTTCACTGTGGACAATATTAATAAAATGTTTAAACTAAAAAAAACCCCAATGAAAACAATAAGAAGCATCAAAAATGACATTTATTAAAAGTGATTTGCAAACACTGGCCAGGAGATTAATTTTCCTGAAAACATCCAGTCATCAGTCTTCTCACTTCAGCCTTTAGCTCCTGGTTCCTCAGGCTGTAGATGAGGGGGTTCAGGGCTGGAGGCACCACTGAGTACAGAACTGACAGGGACAGATCCACGGGTGGGAAGGACATGGATGGGGGCTTCAGATGAGCAAACATGCCAGTGCTGATAAAGAGGGAGACCACAGCCAGGTGAGGGAGGCATGTGGAAAAGGCTTTGTGCCGTCCCTGCTCAGAGGGGATCCTCTGCACAGCCCTGAAGAGCTGCACATAGGAGAAAACAATGAACACAAAAAACCAAATACTAAACAGGCACTGATTGCAATAAGCCCAAGTTCCCTGAAATAAGATTTGGAGCAGGAGAGCTTGAGGATTGCCGGGATTTCACAGAAGATATGGCCCAGGGTATTGCCATGGCACAGCAGCACGGAAAATGTATTGGCTGTGTGCATGAGAGCATTGAGAAAGGCACTGGCCCAGGCAGCTGCTGCCATGTGGGCACAAGCTCTGCTGCCCAGGAGGGTCCCGTAGTGCAGGGGTTTGCAGATGGACACGTAGTGGTCGTAGCACATGATGGTCAGGAGGGAAAGCTCTGAGCCAAGGAAGAAGAAATTCAGAAAAACCTGAGCAGCACATCCTGTGTAGGAGATGGTGCTGGTGTCCCAGAGGGAATTGTGCATGGCTTTGGGGACAGTGGTGCAGATGGAGCCCAGGTCGCTGAGGGCCAGGTTGAGCAGGAAGAAGAACATGGGCGTGTGGAGGTGGTGGCCGCAGGCTATGGCGCTGATGATGAGGCCGTTGCCCAGGAGGGCAGCCAGGGAGATGCCCAGCAAGAGGCAGAAGTGCAGGAGCTGCAGCTGCCGCGTTTCTGCCAATGCCAGCAGGAGGAAGTGGCTGATCGAGCTGCTGTTGGACATTTGCTGTGGCTGCACATGGGTACCTGTTCATGGAGAAAAGACAGTGACAAGTGAGGACAGGCTGCTTTGAGCCAAACCTGGGCCGTCCCCTGTGCCTGCCTCGCTGGGACTCACCCACCCTTGTCCCTGCTCTGGGAAAACCTTCCCCCAGGTCCCTGCCTGAGCTCCAGTTGAGCAGGCAGAGTGTGCCAGGAGCAGCCAGGCCTGTGCATGGGGGCTCTCAAGGAGCCATCCCTGCCCCACTGCTCATGGTTTTTGGCCATGTGTCCGAGGGACAAGGCTGGATATTCAGGATTTGGCAATGGAATCATTCCTGATGCAGAAAGGCTTGGTAGCATCTGCATTCCCAAGTCTAAAGGATGGCAGGAGTTGGTTTTAGGAATTGTTTTCCTACCCATGCATCATTCCTGGTTGTGTGAGGTCATAAATCCCCAGCATTTCTGATGCACTCAGAGTTTGCCACTGAGAGATGGGAGAGGCAAAGGATTCCCTGTGGCTGAGGGGAGGTGAGGGGCTGGATGGGCTTGTTCCCAGCTGCCCTGGCTTTGCACCTTTGGCTGCAATCAGAGCACAGACACACTCCCAGGTCAGCCTGGGATAAACCAGACCCTGCCCAGAGCAGAGGAATCCCTGAGTGTCTCACCCTCTCTAAAAGTCTCTGGGCAAGTTCTCCGCCCCCCCTTGTGCCAAGGACACTCACGGCTCTCTTGGCAAAGCCAGCAGCATTTCCTCAGCTCTGGCAGCTCTGCCCTTCCCCGTGGGAAATTCAAGGAACTGCCAGAGGCTCTGGCACAGATTTGCACCCAGGAGGGCAGCTCAGAGCTTGGAAGGGCACAGCAAGGAGATCCCCAGCTGTGCCCATGATGGGATCTCAGGGAGGGGGCTCAGCTCATGCCCCTTTCCCATGGACTGCTTTGCCCACAGCCCCACAGGTCCCAGGGAAGCTTGGACACCCCATTCCCATGGACACCCCTGCCAGGCAGGAATGCCAAGGGCAGTGCCTGACTCAGCTGCTGCAAATGCCAGAGCCTCCCTGAGAGCAGCAGATAACAGTGACAATATCAGGGCAGGGCAGAAACAAGAGAAGATGCTGTGGTGCTGTGCCTGAGAGGGCAGGGCAGAGACAGCCGGGCACGCAGGACAGTGTTCCCGTGCCCAGCTGTGCCCAGCACCTCCCACACACCAACAGTGCCCTCCTGCCCCAGCACTGCTCTCTTCAGCCCCCTCTCCTTGCCTGAGCATCTCCCTGGGCCTGGACATTCCCTCCTGAGAGGAGCCTTGTCCCTGCCAGCGCTCACAGAGCCCATCCCACCCTGTGTGCCCTGGCCCCGGCCCTACAGAAACCTGCCTGTGTGCAGGGCCCTGGCTGGGGCACGCTGTGTGTGCAGGTGGGCAAGGGCAGCTCAGGAGAGCCCTGCTGGGCCCTGCAGAGGTGATGCTGCTGCTGTCCAGAGCTGAGGAGTGGCTGAGGACCCTTTGGGAGGCTCCCAGCAGAGACTGACGACCCAAAGTTACAGTTCTAGGTCTCTGTAAATGTTCAAACATTCCTTTGATGATCCTGTATGTCTCATTCAACTCAGAATGTTCTGTGATTGTGGGATTACAATTCCTGTTCTGCCTCTCATTCCTCTGTTGGTCTCTAATTAAAAGAGGAAAAACCCCCTTGCAACAGTGTTGGAACAATAAAATAAAAACCAGACTTTTATTGGAAGCTTCCAGGTGTCCCAGTGGGGATGGGGCACACCTGGCCCTTGATTTCAACAATTTATTAAGGTTGAATAATTGGGATATTTAACAGGAACATCCAAAAGCAGATTGAGTTGCCCCAGTTACACACCCCTGGCTCAACCCATTGGAGTATGTCCCACTCTTTGCCCCACTCTTTCTTATGACTGCTCACATGCTGGTCAAAAACCAAAGCATTCTCCTTGTAGGTCCTCTTCCTGATAATAAGACTATACAGTATTTCAGGACTGTATTTAGACAGTCAGATTATTGTTCTAAAATCTAATAGAAAGGTTAGAAATGTACTAGAGTTAATTAAGGAGTATAAATATAGAAGTATATAATAGTAGTTTAATAGAGTTAATAAAGAGTTTAATAGATTTAAATAAGGATTATAGTTTTATAACTGTATAATAGTAATTTACAGATCTACGAATATATGAAGAAATGTATAAAATGTAAAAATCTTTTTGTCATCACCCCAAATTTCCCATCCTTTTCCAAGCAGGAAACTGAAAACACTCCCAGGAAAGCTCCTGATCTTTCCAGCAATGCCAGGCTTACCTTCTTTGGGAAGTTTCTTCCGGAGCTGTGCCCAGTTTGGTGTGGAGCTGGGAGCAGCCCTGCCCCACCCAGACCCTCACAGCAGCAGCACCTGCCCTGCTCAGGGTGGCTCCTTCCCCCCACAGCTTCTCCCCAGCGCTGGGAGCAGCTCCCCGGGCCGGCTGAGAGCTGTCCCTGGCAGGCAGCAGAGTCCCTGCCCCAGCACAGTGCCGTGGGCTGCAGGAGCCTGCTCTGCAGGACATCCCTGGGCACCCCTGGCTGCACCCGCGGCTGCTCAGCCCTGCAGCAGAGCCTGGCAACAGGAGCTGCCCTGGGCTGTGCCTCGGCTGGGGCAGCAGGGAAAGCCAGCCCTGCCCTGGGGCCACATCCCTGCCCTGGAGCAACTCTGATAGTGCTCCTGAAAGGTCCTAAAAGCTGTGGGATGCGCCAGCTCCAGGGGATCCCTGCAGGAGCTGCAGCTTCTCTTCCACAGCCAGAGAATTACTGTTTCAAACCTGGGATGATTTCTGCTCTAGTGAGCTCTGAGCGAGCTCTGCTCTTTGCTCCCAAGCCCAGGCTGAGTTTAACCCCTCTGTGCCTCTGGGCTGTGCCCGGGCTGGCTGCAGGCAGTGCCCCAGCCCTGCTGGGCTGGCAGAAGAGCTGCTCATCAAGACAAATGTGCATTTGAAGCTCTTCTTGATTAACAGGAGCTGCCTCTGGGCCAGGAGCCCAGCCCAGCTCAGCAGCACAGACACAGCACAAGAACTTCAATGACCCTCTGGGGCTTTGTGCTCAGGCCCTGAACATCAGTCCGTGAGAGGCAGCTGAAGAAACCTCTCCAGAACTCCAAGTCAGAATCCAACTCCAAAGTTTCTTGGGCTTTTAATGGGTCCCACTGAGGGACACGACTGAGAAAGTGTTCCCAGGCCCCAGGCAGAGCAGAGAACTGGAGGCAGTGATGACAGGTGGGGACAAAGAGAAGCCAAGTCTTGGTGGCCTGGGGCACAGCAGCAGGGTCTGTGCCAGCAAGGGCTGGGAGGAGACACCTTGTCCTGAGGCCCTGGGGCCTCCTGGCACAGCCCCAGCCAGGCTGGGCACTGTCAGCCCCTTGTCCTGCCCTCAGCATCCCCCCCTAGCCCACATCCCAGTGGCCTCAAGGATCTGCTGGAAGGAGTCCCTGGGGAGCCTTGCTCAGCAATGGCCCTGGGGACTCCTGAATGCTTCCAGGGACTGCAGGTTTTTCCAAGGACTTTGGGTTTTGCTTTTGCCTTGGAGTCTCTGAGAGGTTTGTGCAATCATGGCCTCCAATTATCTGCTGTAATTAGTCCCTGGGGAGGCTTTGTCAGTAACAACACTCAGTGGGGCTCATTAATGCTTCAAGGTTCTTCAGTTATTTGAAGGTACTTGATGTTTCCCTTTTGGTACAGAGTCTGGGAGAGGTTTGTGCAATCATGGCCCCAATTATCTGCTTTAAGGAGTCCCTTGAGAGCTTTCATTAACACTCAATGGGGCTCATTAATGCTTTGAGATACTCAAAGTTTGTTAAGGTACTTTGGATTTTCCTTTCCACACTGAATCTCTGAAAGGGTTTTGTGCCATCCTGACCCCCTAGTTCTCTCCTCCAAGGAGTCCATGAGGAGCCTGTGTTGGGGATGGACCTCAGTGGGACCCATTCATACTTTGCGACACTTTGGGGTTTTCTTCTGACTTGGACTCCTGGAAAGCTTTGTGCAATCTCCTCTCATGCCCTGAGCTTCAGGGGCTCCACTCAAATGCACCATGGGGCTCACTAGGATCAAAGAGTCCTGACAGACCATGGCTCTACCTTGATTTCCCTCTGCTCTGGGCAATTCATCAGGAAGATTTCTGTAGTGGTTTTGTTTCACCTGTTTGACATTTCTTGGAGGAAGGATTAATTAGTGTGGTGTGTTCAGTTTTGCCTAATTTCCAGTGAACTCACTAGTATATTCTTACTCATTTCCTGCTGGGAGATAGGATTAAGAGAAAGGCAAAGTAGGCTCAAAACTTCAGAAGGGTATGAAGATAAGTTTATTAATAATAACTGGAAGATAGAGAATTAAGAATCAGGAAAAAGCTTTCAGAACACTTCTCTTCCTACAACCTATTCTTCCTTACTGACAACGTAAAGAGACAAAACATAAACATTCCTGTTTGTTTGCCACCTCTAGAATAGTCTTTGTTCAGTTCACTTAGGGAGAGGATTCTCTCTTTCATGCTATGGAGACGTCTCCATAAGAAAATATTTCTCTCATGGCTCTCAATTTCCAGGAATAGAAGCTGCCCAGAATAACATGAAGTCCTTCCTATTTTTTCACAGCCTTCCCACAGCTGTGTTTATGGGCTATGCTGGCTTATGGGACGACATTAGTTTAAAAACAAGCCGTTTAAAAGCAAAAGTTCTCTTCATCCATTCTTGAAATAATTTTCATCTCTGAAATCTTCTTCTCTCCCTGAGGGCACAAGGTCTCATCAGTCTTGCCAGTTTCAATGTTCAAACTTCTCGTGGGGTCATAGCTACTTCAACATTTGCTTACTGTAGCATGGAGGCCTTTGCTGAAGAAGTCATCCCCCCATATTTTTCAGTGAATTATAGGGCAAAAGAGAGTCTTCTGTATCAATTACATCCTTCTCCATAGCTTTACAAGAGGATTTCAGCCCCAAGATCAAGGCATTTCCTCATCCCTCCTATTTGGGACTCAACTTCCTCCTCACTGATCTCGGTTGCTCCTCTGTGTGCCCGCACTTTGTCCTTTTCTCTCACTCGAGGGAGGATGGAAGCACTGAAAGAGTTAATATCTCTCCCGAGGCCTGCAGATGGTTCCGTGACCCCGGCCGGGCTGGGTCCTTACGGCCGGAGCTGTTTTACCATGGAGGTTTCTGCAGCGGCTGCGCTAGGGCTGTGTCAGGATGGGCCGCGCTGGGGGAGGGCCAGGATCTCAGCAGCCAGGCCAGAGCACAGCAGCAGCACGGCCGGGGCCCATGGCTTCTCCTCCCCCTGCCCGGGGCTTGCGGGTGAACCCCAAGGGTGGCAGAATCTTGGTCGAGCCGGCCCGGCCCAGGGCTGCTCCTGGGGCCCGGCAGATCCTGGCTGGGCCCGGGCTGGTCGGGGGGCAGGGCTTGGTAGCGCCCAGGTGTTGGCAACCGCAGCCATGGCCTGGCCCGGCCTCGGCCCCGCGGCCTCCCCTGCCCTGCCCGGCAGCCGATGGGGCCTGGGGGGCTCCCAGGGAAGGGGCCCAGCCCCACGGCAGGAGCTGCCCGGCCCGGCCTGGCTGAGACGGGGGCTGGGCCAGCCTTGTTACCTCCTTGCTGGCCAGAAGGGAAAGAGACCCTCTGTGGCTTTCTTGTCTTTAACATGTGTCTTCACAGAGGCATGTACACTTTCCTTAGTGGTTAAACAGACTGTCAATTCTCAAAGCTAATTACTGATTGGTTTTTTTGTCAGACACCAACAAAATTGCTAGCAGCTTCTCTATAGAACATCACTTCCATGATGCAAAACCCCCATAACAGCACAGAGCACAGAGCTCCTTTTTCCATATGTAGTAGTCATGAGCCGTAGGCCTCAAAACCCATCCTTGGGAGATCTCTGGGCCCTGTCCAAAGTGTGTCCAAATGAAAATATTCAACTCATAGTCTAAGAAAATCAGCAGAGGACAGTGCCATCCTGACGTGCCTGTCCTGGCTACTTTTGTCTGGGAGCAATCCAGGGGTATACAGAATTTGGGAGGCCAAATTCTAATTTTGGTCATGGCCCCTGGATATGAAAGCCAGTTCTTTTCCACAGGAATGAAGGAACAGAGCCCCAGTGTTTCAGGGGCAGATGAGAGGTAACCACCAGAGGCCAAGGCCAGCCAGAGGTGCCAGGTTTTATTCGGAGAGATACCCCTCCAGGAGCTGATGAGAGGCAGCCCTTGACATCCCAAGATCAGCCAGACCTGTCAGGTGGCCCCTGGGAGGCCAAGCCAACCAGACCTGTTCCATGTTCCCTGGGTTCCATCAGGCCCCACAGAGTCATAATGGTCTCTGGGGTCCATGAAGCCCCGCTGTGTCACCATGGCCCCTTGGTTCCATGGGCTCCAGTGGTGCCACAATGCTCCCCTTGGTTTCATGAGGTCCCCACAGTGTCCCAGGGATCTCCATGGCAAGGAAAGAACCAAGCCCCAGTGATGCAGGGACAGTCACCAGAGGCCAAGGCCAGCCAGACTTGACAGTACTGGTAGATTTTGCCTGGGAGCAATTCTTGGATATGCAGACTTTTAGAGGTGGAATCCCAATTTCACGCATGGACACCAGAGGAGAAGGATGGTCCTGTTCCATAGGAAGGAAAGCACGGAGCACCGGGGTTTGACAGGCAGATGAAAGGCAGCCATCAGAGGCCTAGGACAGACAGACCTCTCTGTCCTGGTAGCTTTTGTCTGACAGCAACCCTTGGATATAGGGGATTTTGGAGGTGGAATCCCAATTTTAGCCATTTCTGCATAGATAAGAAGGACAGTTCTTTTCCATAGGAAGGAAAGCACAAAACCCAAGGGTTTCAAAGGCAGAAGAGGAGAGAGGTGGCTCCTGGGTGGCCAAGACAGCCAGACCTGTTTGTCCTGGCAGCTTTCATCATGGAGGAATCCTTGGATATATGGAATTTGGTAGGAAGAATCTCAGTTTTGTCCACGGGCATCTTGAGAAGAAGGATGGTTCTTTTCCATTGGAAGGAAAGCCCAACACACAGTGTTTGGAAAGCAGATGAGATGCAGCCTCCAAGAGGCCAAGGGCAGCCAGACCTGTCTGTCCTGGCATCTTTCATTGGGGGGAAATCCTTGGATGTATTGTGTTCTTGAGATGGAATCCCAGATTTGACCATGGGACCCTGGTCAAGATGGATGGGTTTTTTTGTATTGGAAAGAAAAGTGCAAAGTCCAGGTGTTCTGGAAGATGATGAGAGTTGGCCACCATTAAGACAAGCCAGCCAAACCTCTCTCTGCTGGCACCTTTTGTCTAGGGGCTTTCCTTGGTCACAGGGCATTTTGGAGGTGGAATGTCAATTTTGGCCATGGGCACCTGGACAGCAAGAAGAGTTCTTTTCATTAGGAAGGAAAGCACAGAGCCTCAGTGTTTCAGAGGCAGATGAGTACCAGCCCTCAGGAAGCCAAGGCCAGCCAGACTTGTCACTCCTGGCAGCTTTTGTCTGGGAGTTATCTTTGGATATAGGGAATGCTGGAGACAGATGCCCAATTTTAGTCATGGGTGCCTAGTCCAGATGGATGTTTTTTTTCCCATAAGAAAGAAAAGCACATGGTCCCAGTGTTTCAAAGGCAGATGACAGGTGGCCCCTGGACGGCCAAGGCAGCCACAGCTGTCACTCCTGGCAGATTTCATCTGGAAACAACCTTTGCATATAAGGAAATTTGGAGGAGGAATCCCAATTTTGACATGGGCCCCTGGAGGACAAGGACAGTTCTCTCCCATAGGAAGGAAAGCCCAGAGCCCCAGTGCTTCAAGGGCAGATGAGAAGCAGCCCTTGACACGCCAAGGTCAGCTGGACCTGTCAGGTGATCCCCAGGAGGCCCAGCCAGCCAGACCTGTTCCCTGTTCCCTTGGTTTTGTGAGACCCCACAGTGTCCCAATGGTCTCCTTGGTTCCATGAGGCCCTGGAGTGTCCTTTGTGCTCCCACAAAGCCCTGATCTGTCACCATGACCCCTCGGCTCCATGTGCCCTCACTGTGTCACAATGGCTCCTCTGTGACACTGGGGGCTCCACAAGGTCACCATGGACCCTTGGGGCTTGGGGCCCCTGAGTTTCACAATGGAGACAGTCCTGGATTGCCAAGCAGATTGTATTCTCTTTGCCATCTGTATGGCAGTTGTCTTCTGTTAAGTGGGAAGTTTTCCTTATCTCTTCCACACCCACTCCTTCCTCAGGGCAGACATCTGCTGATAACAGGCTATTGAATGTCACTGCATGACTGATAAGAACTACAGCATCCCCTTGGGAGATGCTCCGTCCAGAGGGGAGAGCCAAGCATTCCTACCAGATATAATCTTGAGTTTCTGGAACACTAGCATGGCTTTCTCCACTGGATTTCCCAGAGGAACAGCAGCTGCCTCTTCCACTGGATTTTCAGAGGAAGACTACACCTTTCTACAGGATCCCTGCTCCAACAGAACCGCACCTGACACTCCAGGAGGACTGCAGCCACCATTCCAATTGGACTGCTACCAACACCCTGTGCAACAGGGTGTCAGGTTGTGTTCTGATTCTGTCAGTGTTGTCTTGCTTTACTGCATTGTTTATTTTATCTTTTTATTTGTTTCCCTAATAAAGAACTGTTATTCCTGCTCCCATATTTTTGTCTGAGAGCCCCTTAATTTCAAATTTATAACAATTCAGAGGCAGGGGGTTTACATTTTACATTTTAGGACACACTCCTGCCTTCCTTAGAAGACACGTGTCTTTTCAAACTGACACAGGAAGTGACATCAATCTCTGCTTAATAACTGGTTCTGCTTTAATACAGTTACTTTGCAATCACTTCCTAGTACATGATACAATATGATATGATATGTGATATGATATGATATGATATGATATGATATGATATGATATGATATATAATATGTTACAGATGTTATACTTAGGAGCAAATTTTTCTGATTAAGATAATATTGTGTAATCATTACCATAATCAATAATATATATTTATAGAAATATCTCTGGTTTGCCATCATTAATCCTGTAGGACAAATTCTACAAAGGTTTCGTTCCACCTTTATAATTCTTTACATACAAAATCTTGAAAAGTCTCGGGCTGGGATTGAAACCAGCTGCTCCAAGGCTCCTCTCACAAGAAGGAGTTTAGAAAGCTTGGAGGTCCTTGCAGGTGTTTGGGGATCTGTGGGGGCTATTTGGGGTACAATTAACTGCCTAATTAACAGAAGGTAACTGCCCTACCTGTGACAGATGGCAAATACAATACACACATTATCTCTCAATCCAGAACAACAGGATTTCAAATTAATGGAATTTAACTTAACATTGCTCAAATCTAACAATAATGAAGTTTAACTTTGCTTAATCTTGTCAATCCTGAATTTACATTAAATTAAACATCACAGAATTAAAAAAATAATATTCTTAAAAGTTATAGATTCAGCAAAATTTAACTTATTCTCATGCATTTAATGGAAATAAGGCACTGAAAAGTTGAACAATCTGTGACTGAAATAACAGCATGAAGGATTTACTGGAGGGATTCAAAGAATGTAATAAGTGTGACATGATTTTATGTAAATTAGTTTTGAGAGAAGCCCATGGTAGCTGTTATGAAATGAGCGCAATGGGCCAGTCGGGTCAATTATATAGCCAATTTATTAATACAGAAAAGAGAAAGCAAATCGCAGCGCTGGGCGGCGGGGGAGTCCTCGCTCCATCAACTGCCGCGCCGAAAGCTGTCCCGTTCCCCTTTTTGTACCCCCCGCTCTCTTAGCCCCATCGCATTTCCGGTGCTTCTCCGCGCATGTTCGCTCGGTTGTTAGAGGGTCTCCTTCTGCCTCCTGGTGGTCGTCGAATAGGGCCTCTGGTACTTTTCCTCGGCGCCCCCCCTCTCTGGGAACCTGGGACTGGGAACAACTTGTATTTTGATTAGCTCAGCAATGTTTAGTCTCATATCGCATGCTAGTTGACAGTTACTTATTTACATTATGTTTCCTCCTGTTTTTAGTGAACAAGAAGGTCACATTCCCATCACAACCTTATGCTTTCTCCTGTTTTTAGTGAACAAAAAGGTCATATTCCCATCACAACCCCCCCTTTTTTTTCTATGTCACTCTTTTTGTTCACTGAATCTGGCAAGCTCCTTTCTGCTGAGCTCTAAGTAGTCCTCTGTGTTCCCATCGCTCAGAGGTTCATACCTCGCCTTAATGAGCATGAGGTGGGCGGCTTCCAATCTTCCCTTTACTACATTAATTAATTTATTAAATATGCAAGGCCCGAAAGTGATTGTTAGGATAAACAATATGAGAGGTCCCGCTATAGTGGACAGGAGTGTGGTGAGCCAAGGGGAGTGGTTGAACCATGATTCGTACCAGTTTTGTTGTGCTTCCCTTTCCCTTTTTCGCTTTTCCAATTGTTTTCTGAGCTCGGCCATGGTATCTATCACTATCCCAGTGTGGTCTGCATATGTGCAACATTCCTCTCGTAATGCTACGCACAACCCTCCTTGTTGTAGAAACAGTATATCCAATCCCCGTCTGTTCTGGAGTACAACTTCTGATAAAGATCTTACTGATTTGACTAGTCCGTCTATTGCTTTTTCGATTCTACTTAGATCTTCATCTACTGAGGCTCTCAAGTCTTTCATACCCCTTTGGTGATTTATTAGGGCAGTTGCCCCTGTTCCTACTCCTGCTCCTCCTAAGCCCAATAGGACGGCTACTGTAAGAGCTGTGGCTGTAAAGGGCTCTCGTTTCACTAAATGATGTTCAGGAGTGATCTGATGTTCATATATATATTCCTTTGGATGGTATATAATTCGGGGAACTATCACAACCTGTATGCAATATTCGAATGTCTCATTGAAATGAGGTATAGATATACATGGAGTCACTCCCAGTGTATTGCATACCCATTTGGTGTTTACTGCAGGGAGAAGCCACTTAGCCGATTTTTCAGACTTGACGGTTGTCATATCTATTTCACACAGATGTTTTTTGTCTGGTGGAATCCTTCCTACGCACCTCCCTTTCCCTGTTACCTGAACTATTGATATCCCTGGGGTTCTGTCCTGGCCTCTCTTCCAAAGGCACTCTCGTGGATTGGTTCCGTTAATCCTCCTAGGTTTTGCTGTAGTCCCTAAAGCTTCATAAAAAGGCGGGTTAACAGTATAGCACAACCAGCATTCATTGGTTAAATTTGGGTTCGTAGTATTGAGAACTCTGAATGTAGCTTGCATCACTTTCCACAGCATACTATACTCCCGAGCAGGTGGAGCTGTTAGTGGCCAATCTCCCGACTGAGTCGGCTTCCTTGTGAGATTTTCTACTAATGAATAATTGCCCCTTTCTCTCTTTCTCCCTTCTTCAGTAATTACGGGGTTCGGCCCCACAGGTTCTGGGTCATGAGGGACTGGCTCTTTTCTAATCAGGAAGTGCCCCCCCCGATCCTTTCCTGGTTCCCATAATCTTGCCCCCCAGGTTTTTCCGGTGACCCAAACTGGATCGCTAATTTTGTCATTGGTCACGTTTATCTGAATAGACTGGCAGTTCCCCCCCGTTGTCACTCCACCGGCAAAATCAAATCGGGGAGGGGTACAGCCCCATGGGTACCATCCGACTCTTATGTATGAGTCCCTCCCTCCTCCTGGGGTAAAACCATGAGCTATGGTTTCACATCCCCAATATCCACAATAAAAGTGTCCAGGATAGTTGCAGTATGGTTTCCCTGGATTCGACGCTGGGCACATATAAAACCCTATCCTATTTAGACAGGGTTTAGCCTGGATAATGTCACATAGCTGACACCTAAAGGAGGGGACTCCTGAAGTTATAGTTGTTGCTATGACTCGGTGATCTTCCCATCTAATAAGTGACCATTTGAAGGGTTCATGGCTTACGCCATCCCCTAGTGTTTCCCTGATCAATAACCATATCATCAATATTCGCATTAAAGTTGAGTAACATCCACTGCCAGTATGGGTATGAATAATCAGCCTGTCCAGTTTCACCCTTTCTCCAACTTGAGTCCTTTGGCCCTTCTGATCCCTGCCTGTAAGCTCTATTGGTGCTCCCATTTTGTGAAGTTCCATCCTTCCACTAAGTGTCCCTCCGCCTCGCTCGTCAACTAGTTTGCGACTAGTTACGAGGGCTGTTATCTTCTCGGCGGCAAGGATCTTCTGAGGGATGGAGCTTGCACTTCTTTCGCCTCTTAAGAGGGTTAACAGGAAGTCGCACCTGTAGCTGTTGTTTCGCTTGCGAGTTTTACCCTTGCAAGGACCAAGAGACTGGTTAGGATACTCTAGAGTCTTTTCCCAAGTTATCCCTCCCAATAAGGTCGGCAAGTATTTTCTGGGAGCCCCCCCTCTCTGGCAGTGGACTCACCACAACCTTTTACAAAGTTTATGACAGGGACGGATTGACCTGGCTTTTCTTGATATGTAGGCGTTCAAATTTAGCAATCCAATTATTTAAAGCTGTGTCTGGGTCTATGTCCTTTCCTAGGGGTCCGACTATTGAAGTCCTTAAGTGTGGTACCGTATGTCGGCACCTTGCAGTTAGAATACGGGAATTGGCGATCTGTCGGCACTTTTTCAACCAACATTTAATTTGCCACCTTGCCCATGCTAACAAGAGCTGTTCTGGGGTCTCATACACACTCCGAAATTGAGTATAAGGTATTCCGTTCTCTCTTTCTAATGCTAGAGCCCAATCTTCCCTCCTAATGTCCTTGCCTGCACACCTCCCGCACCACAAGTGATAGATCAACCTTTGTTCTTTCCAGTAAACCTTATTACAACCACCGCATTTAAAGGCTACCCATGCCTCACAAAGTTCTTTTCCACAGCTACAGCAGGGACTGCGTTTAAAAGGTCGGAACGAGGGTTCCTCTTGAGGTCCATAAGTTTCAATCCACCAGACCCAGTTGTCTGGAGGATTCGCTATGGCTTCTCGAGCTGCTGAGTTGAAGCGTGCCAAACTTAGTAGATACGGCTGCAAAGTTAATGACAGTTTCTGTTGGACCCTCCTTTGGTCCGCTGGTCCTAGCCTTTCCCATTGCTCAGTCATCGGGATGACGGCCCATTTCTGGTTTTTTTGGTGAATGTCAGTCTTAGGCCGTCTGGGGGTCCTTTTATTCTCCACTGACAGTTCTGTGGATGCTCAGGAAAGTTGGAAGGGTTCACTGGTCCTTTTACTCGACTAGCGTGAGTCCACCCTTTTTCTGCAGTTCTCACAGCAGTGTCTGTGGTGAGCAGGGTAAGATATGGGCCTTCCCACCTTGGGGTTAAGGGACTTTCCTTCCAACTCTTGATTAACACCCAGTCTCCTGGCTGAACCTGGTGTAATACAAGATTCAAAGGAGGTCGTTGAACCCACATTCCCTTTTCCCACAGTTTCTTTCTGTATTTTTCCAAGGTAACCAAATAACTGTTCAAACTCTTATTACTGATATTGGGGTTTATCTGTACTTTTTCCAAGTTGTAGGGCATTCCATATAGCATCTCAAAGGGGGATAGCCCTGTGTCCGCCCAGGGTTGTGTCCTAATGTTCAGTAATGCCAGGGGTATACACTTTACCCAGGACAATTTGGTTTCTAATACTAATTTGGTTAGCTGTTTCTTTATTTCTCCGTTCATTCTCTCCACCCTTCCCGAACTCTGGGGATGATAAGGGGTGTGTTGTTCCCACCTTATTCCTAGGGAGTCGGCTAGATCTTGGGTTACCTTTGAGGTGAAATGCGGCCCTTTGTCTGAGTCTATGGTTTCAGGT
The DNA here is from genome assembly GCF_036417665.1 of Passer domesticus. Lineage (NCBI taxonomy): Eukaryota > Metazoa > Chordata > Aves > Passeriformes > Passeridae > Passer > Passer domesticus. The sequence goes on along the minus strand of NC_087479.1, from coordinate 72,589,643 downwards.
ACCCCATATCTTGGCACTATTTCCTCTAATAGGATTCTTACCACAGTATGGGCGGTTTCTCTGGTAGTTGGGAATGCTTCTACATAATGGGTAAGGTGGTCTACCATTACTAAGAGGTATCGTGTCCGCCCTACCTTTGGAAGTTCAGTAAAGTCAATTTGTATATGTGAAAATGGTCTCTTTGCCAACGGCCGACCCCCTGGGGGCAACTTCCTCAGGTTGCTTCGATTAACCCTTAAACATGTTGGGCAACTCTTGGTAATGTATTTGGCGATATCATGTAGCCCTATAGTCATATATTGGGTTGCAAAATGGTCTGCTAACCCTTGTGCTCCCCAATGTGTACCTTGGTGTAGTTTATACAGGACTCTTTGGGCTACGGCTTTTGGCAAGATTTTCCGCTTATCCCGAGTTACCCATTCCCCATTGAGTTTAGACAGTCCCATTTTCTTCAATTTGTCCTCCTCTTCAGGAGTGAAGACCAATGCTGGATCTTCCTGACTATCCTGCTCCCTTGGTTTTTCTCTCAAGAGCATTTCTCTAGCCGCTGCTCGTTTAGCCTCTTGATCTGCTGCATTATTACCCCTAGTCTTGAGGTCTGTTCCTACTTGGTGGCCTTTCAAATGTACTACTGCTATCCTTTTTGGTCCCCTCAGGGCTTGCAGTACTTCAGTTATCAATTGTTGATGGACTAGTCCCTTCCCTTGTGAGTTTACTAATCCCCTTTCTTCCCATAATTTTCCAAAGGTATGTACCACCCCAAACCCATATCTAGAATCGGTATATATCGTTCCCTCTTTCCCTTTTAAGAGCTTCAAAGCTCTTAGAATAGCGTATAGTTCACAGGCTTGTGCTGACCAGGATTTATCTAAGGCCCCTGATTCCACTACTTGTAAGTCTGTGCCCCCAATAATAGCGTATCCTGATTGGCGTTTCCCATCTACCACCCGGGAGGACCCATCTATGAACAACTTTTCTCCTTCGTCTAGCTCTTCTTCTTCCAGGTCAGGCCTAATCTTGGTTTGTTCTTCAATAGTTATTAAGCAATCATGTATTAAAGGTGCTTCTTCTACATTCCCGAACAAAAAGGTAGCCGGATTTTGAATAGCAGTTGTTTCTAAGGTAAAATTTGGTGCTTCTAGTAAAATCCCCTCATATTTCAGGAGCCTAGCATCTGATATCCATTTATCTGCTTTTTTCTGCATTACGCTCCTGATATTATGGGGGGAGAAAACCTTAAGACTACTGTTAAAGGTAATTTTCCTAGCTTCTTCAACTAATAAAGTGCATCCGGCTAACATTTGTAAACACGTAGGCCATCCCCTGCTCACGGGGTCCAAAAGTTTCGATAAGTACGCTACAGGTTTCCTCTTGTCTGCCCATTCTTGGGTTAGTACTCCAAAGGCAATTCCCCCTTCTATATTAACGAATAAATAAAAGGGTCTTTTTAAGTCAGGGAGACTTAGAACTGGAGCATGCACCAAGCTCTCCTTTAATTCTTTCAGATTTTCTGTATCCTCCTGAGTCCATTTCATCCACCCATCCTGAGTCAATTTTTGGTATAAAAACCTGGCCTTACTACTGTAATTCTCTATCCACTGTCTACAGTATCCTGTTAAACCCAAGATTTGTCTGATTTGTCTCTTGTTCTTGGGGGTTGGCAATGATAGGATAGCCTGCACCCTTTCCGGATCTATTCTTTTCTCACCTCGTCTTAGATAGTGTCCTAAGTACTTTACCTCTTCCTCTACAAACTGCAGCTTAGCCTTCGAAACCTTTAGTCCTATAAGCCCCAGGAAATTCAAAAGTTTTATGCTTTCTCTTCTTACTCCTTCCTCATCTTTCCCTGCTAACAATAGATCGTCTACATATTGTATCAGGGTTATCCCCGGTTCAGTTTGGTAATCCTCTAAAATTTGTTCCAAAGCTTGTCCAAATAAATTAGGGGATTCTGTAAAGCCCTGGGGTAACACCGTCCATCTAAGCTGTTGTTTTCTCCCTGTCTCTGGGTCTTCCCATTCGAAGGCGAAATAATCCCTGCTTGCTTCATCTAAGGGGCAAGCCCAAAAGGCATCCTTCAGGTCGATTACACTGTACCAGTGGTTATCCGGGCTTAGTTTGCTCAATAATGTGTAGGGGTTAGCCACCACTGGGAACCTAGCTATCGTCCTCTTGTTTATTTCTCTCAGGTCATGTACTAAACGATAAGACCCGTTTGACTTCTTTACTGGTAAAATTGGGGTATTATAAGGGGACATACAGGGTTCTAATAATCCTTGTTTGATTAGTCTATCGATTTCCGGTTTCAACCCTTTGCTCCCTTCCAAAGACATCGGGTATTGTTTTATTCTTACTGGAATCTCCGGATTTTTAATGGTTACCTTGAAGGGGGTAATTTCTAATCTGCCGGCACTATCCGGATTATACCATACTTCAGGGTTGATTTTTCTCTCATCTTCTAATCTTAGGGGACACAACTTAATCTGAATCTCCTGTTCTACCACCTTGATTTGAATACCTAATTCTACAATCATATCTCTACCTAATAGTTATAATCTGATTCTGGTACTAATAGAAAATCCCCAATACCCATCTTGGAGTCCGATTCTACTACTACCTCTTTTATAACTTTAACTTCGAACGGTTCCCCTTTTGCTCCCACTACTGTAACAGTCTCCCTAGATAACTTACACCCTCTAGGTAATGACTGGAGTGTGGACCTTTCAGCTCCAGTATCAACCAGGAAGGTAATATCCTGGCCCTGGGGACCTACCTTCAATTTTACCAAGGGCTCCCTTTGATGTTTCTGGGTCCCCAAGAGATAGAGCCCCTGACCCCCCTAGTCCTCCTTAAACTCCTTCTCGTCCCAAATCCGCGTCCAACATTCCCTCTTAAAGTGTCCTCTCCGTCCGCAGTAAAAGCACACCTTCAGTTCCTGTTTATCCCGTGGGCTTTTCTGCCCACTCCGCCTCAATTCCCTTCTGTCCTGTTCGGGTCTCCTATCCGTTCCCTGGCCTTCGCGCACTGCCGCCATCATTATTCGGGCTTGTCTCCTATCTCGCTCTTCCTCTCTCCTCACGTACACTCTCTGAGCTTCTCTTAGCAACTCGTCTAACCCTCTATCTTGCCAATCCTCTAATTTCTGTATTTTCCTTCTGATGTCCTCCCAGGATTTGGAAACGAAGTGTACCTTTAGCACTGCCTGTCCCATCTGTCCATCTGGATCCATTCCTGAATACAACTGAAAATTCTTCCTTAATCTTTCTAGCCATTCAGTGGGGGTCTCATCCTTTTTCTGTCTTTCGTTAAAGGCTTTATTAATATTCTGTCCTCTTGGGACAGACTCCCTGATTCCCTGCACAATTATTGTTCTGAGGTCTTGCATGTGCACTCTATGGGCCGGGTCCTGATGATCCCAATTAGGATTTTGCAATGGCCATTTTATATCTGCTGCCGGCCCCTGCGCGTGCTGCGCATCCCAGATACGCATTCCCTCTCTTCTAATAATATTTTTTTCCTCTGCCGTAAATAGGATATTCAGTATGGATTGTAATTCCTCCCAGGTGTACATATTAGGTCCTAAGAATTGATCTACCCGCTCGGCCACTCCAAGCGGGTCCTCCAGAAGGTGTCCCATTTCTTTCTTAAATTCCCTAACATCTCCCGAGCTTAGGGGCACCGATACAAACCCTATGCCGGCCTGGGGTCCCCCCATAGGCATTTCCCTTAAGGGGTATAAACCTTTCTTGGTTCGACTTCGAGTCATTGGCCCTGTATATTCGGGCCCATCCGAATCCGAGTCTGTCCCTGCTGGTGCACTCGGAGGAGCCTCCGCTGCCTGTGCTTGGGGTGGGAGTACATAAGGAGGGGGTGGTACCAAAGTGTCTTCTGGTCTATTCCCCTTTTTCTTGCTCTTATTCCCTTTCGATGTTTCAGAAAGTTTGAAGAGAAACACTTCGGGTCTCTCTGCCCAAACTTTAGCATAATTACTCTCCTCCTGAGCGCAGGGGGGTCCTCTACTATTTACCCAGATATTTAAGGTTTGCCTTACCCAATCTTCTGAAGAGCCAAATACAGGCCAAAACACACCCTTGGAGATTTCTTTCCCTCCCCATACTTCCACACAATAGTGAATCATTTTAGCCTTATCCTTGTCCCGTGTGCCTGGAAAGTGTTGCCAGTTTTCTATAATAAATCCTAAAGGGCTTTCCCTAGGTATTGGAGGGAGTTTCACCTCGGCAGGGGGCTTACTCTTCCCCTGTCCCATTCTTCCGGAGTGCCTTCTTTCACACAATCAACTTTCGCTTCCCCTGGTTCGTGGCCCAAGCCCTCGCGGGTCAATGGGAAACACACTACTGGGGGTCCGCACTCACTTGGAAAGTCTGGCTGCCAGCTCTCCTCTCACACACCACACACTCGCCACACTCCGGGATCCCAACCCCGCCCGGACGGATCCCGTAATACTTACGCGTCCCGCGTCTTCGTCCGGACTTTGTGCACAAATCTTTTAAGGGGTCTCCTTGGGCCCGCAACCTCCCTTTGCTTTCTCCTTTCCTCTTTTCGGGGTTCGTCGGTCGGGGCCGGGAGCGGGTCCCTCAGGTCCCGGGGCCTCCGAATCGGAGGGGCGCCCCCCCCGGTATTGAGAGACCTCTCTGACGGCCACCGATCCGAGTCACGGCACCAAGTTGTTATGAAATGAGCGCAATGGGCCAGTCGGGTCAATTATATAGCCAATTTATTAATACAGAAAAGAGAAAGCAAATCGCAGCGCTGGGCGGCGGGGGAGTCCTCGCTCCATCAACTGCCGCGCCGAAAGCTGTCCCGTTCCCCTTTTTGTACCCCCCGCTCTCTTAGCCCCATCGCATTTCCGGTGCTTCTCCGCGCATGTTCGCTCGGTTGTTAGAGGGTCTCCTTCTGCCTCCTGGTGGTCGTCGAATAGGGCCTCTGGTACTTTTCCTCGGCGCCCCCCCTCTCTGGGAACCTGGGACTGGGAACAACTTGTATTTTGATTAGCTCAGCAATGTTTAGTCTCATATGTTATCGCATGCTAGTTGACAGTTACTTATTTACATTATGTTTCCTCCTGTTTTTAGTGAACAAGAAGGTCACATTCCCATCACAACCTTATGCTTTCTCCTGTTTTTAGTGAACAAAAAGGTCATATTCCCATCACAGTAGCCACAAATTTTATGCAAGCACAAATTTGCTAAGACCTTTTAAAGTGCAGTTTTCCTGAAAGAAACAACAATGTGGAATTTGGCAATCTGCCCAGCAAACCAGCAGCTTCTTGAAATTGTATTTAGTGTAATTCCAGATGGTCAATTTACCAGCATTTCTGTTAAAGAACCTCTGGCCAGTGCCACGGTGGGGGGGCCTGGCAGAGCCGCGCCGGGGGCTCATGGGAACCGCGCCAGGAGCAGCCGAGCCACGCACCCCAAACTGCCCACGGTTCCCCCTCCTGCCCCAGAGCCTGTGAATGTGCCTCCGTGCCAGAGGGAAGGGGAAGGAGATCCCCCAGTGCATCCCCAGCAGGACAGCGTTGGCAGTGGGTTGTCCTGCAGCCAGGGGCCATGCTGGGCTGGGAGATGGAGCAGGAGAGAGGGGGAAAGGGGAACTGACTTCCTCCTCACCTGCCTGAATGTCTCTGGGCATCTTCCTCTTCCTTGCAGTCTCGTCCTCCATTGGGCCAAGATTTGGGAATGGGAAATCCTGGTTTGGGGAAAATCAAGGGATGAGCACCGTGAGGCTGAAGGTCCTCTGCCCAAGTCCATCTCTAGAAGTCACCTGCTGTCCAGAAAAACCTTCAAAAAGCACAAGTGAATCTAAAAAAGCCACCAGGAGTGTCCCATTTCCAGTCTCATCCCTCTGGAATTCTGGTGGTCCCCCCTCTCATGGCTGCCAAGGATCCCATGGGTCCTGGGGATCCCCCCTCTCCAGGGTCCTGCTTAGGGATGCTGGGGGATTTTGGGGTCCCATGGTCCCTGTCTCCTGCCTCCCCTCAACCCAGCCACTTTGGGCTCCCTCCTCTCCCTACCGCCCTGTCCTGGTTTAAGGCAAATTTGGGAGACAACCTCCAAAAGGGGTTTCCTCTAGAAAGAAAATTTAAGCGGCTCCTCCCCCAACCAGATCTGGAAAATATCTCCTTGGAGAAAAGTGGAAAAAAAACTGGTAATTTAACAAGCAAAGTATTCACCAGCCAGCAAGAACTGAACACTATTAAACAATAAATCCTCTTGCCACTCCAAAAGAGATGGCAAATTCAGCAAGTCCGTCCGTGGGCTTTAGCTTGGCTCCCTCAGTCTCTTATCAGTTCCTCCAGCACTGGAAATGCCGTGAACCAGGCTCAGCCCAATGGGTCACAGTTACAAGCTATCGGTGCCCTTCTGGGTGTTCAGTGCAGAGCAGGTTTAAACAGCTCCAAAGAGAAAGAAAAATCACAGTACAGGAAACTTATAAACTTATCTGCCTCAGTGAGCTAAAAACTAACTAAAACCAAAGGAGAGCCCTGTCCTGCCATCTGTCTGTCCAGGAGCCAGAATGTGGAGGAGTGAATGCAGTTTCTAAAACAAACTGCTCGCTTCTTCCTGCCTCCCTTTGCTCTCAGAACCAGCCTTAAGGTGCAGAACTCATTTCTGTGCTAAACAGACAAATGGGGGTATGAGCATGATCCCAGGTTCAGCTCTTATGGGAGTTTGGAGTGTGTCTGTCCCTCTGACCCCGATGATGTTTGGGCAGGGTCACACCAGGGCTGAGAGGGACAGAGACCTCCCTGGCCTCCCCAGGGATGAGAAGGTCAGAGAGCCCACCCAGCCCCGAGCACCCTCAGTGGTGAGAGGGACACAGAGCCCCTGGTCCCCAGCCCTGCACAAGCATTCCCTGAGGCCAGAGGGATGGTGACCCCTGAGCATCCCCCAGGGCGAGGGGACAGAGACCCCGAGCATCCCCTGGGCTGAGAGGGACAGAACTGCCCTGAGCATCCCATGCCAGAAGGTGAGAGGGAGACCCGCCAGGGATTCCCTGGGGTGAGAATAATGGAGACCCCCTGGGGAATGGCCTGGGGTGACAGGGACAGGGACAACCCCCACAAGCCCCTCCCAAGCATCCCCCAGTGTGAGAGGCACAGAGACCCCTCGAGCAATCCCTGGGCACTGGACAAAATAAACTTGGCAGAAATCAAATTTTACTCTGCATTAATCACTTTGATGAATATTTGATTTTCCCACAAGTAACATGTGATTAAAATGCAAACAAATCCAATACATTAGTAAACTGATAATAGAAGCAATTCTGTGGCAATTCCAAGTTTCATTGGTTGCTGCACAGCTCCAGCTCAGCTGCTGGCAGGTTCCCATAAAAGAAAAGTGGAAATTTGGCCCACTATAGATTACTAAAAGGAAGAGAAAGCACTGTGGGGCTGTCACAAAGGTGACAGGGACGAAGAGAATAATGATTCTCACATTTGGCAAAGTCCCTAAGCCTGTGAATTTGGCATTTATTCAGGAATTTAGCTGCTTGAGCTGGGCTTCTCGTGGAACTTTTAGCAGCCTTGTGTTCCTTACTTTGGGGTGAATGAACCTTATCAACCTTGCTGGTATCATTTGCTGCCTTTCCTCCAGTGTTTTTAAGAAACTTTTCAAGGAAGGACAACAAAACATTTTCTTTCCACTGGCAACCCAGCCACCTAAAGCCTTTTTCCTCATCAGTTCTCCCATAAGTTACTCAGATGAAGCTGCATCCAAGTTTCCAAGAGTTCATCCAGAGAGAACCACAACCTCCTCAGAGGAGGGAACCATGCTATTGTCAAAGGCACTTGGGGCAAAGAACAGTGTCTAAACTCACTGTGCCCAAATAATGTTGCAGTCTGGTTAAGAAAATTATTAGAGAGATGCTTCTGCCGCAATTAAGGTGCTACCAAGACCAAATCCAAAGTGGATTTTTTTGAACAGGAAATGTGAGGTAGAGAAAGAGAAAAAGAGAGAAGAGGGGGTAGGGCAAGGTAGTGAAGGGGACAGAGACCTCCCATGGCAGGGCAAGTGTGACATTGTCCCCTGTGTGTGTGGCTTTCCTGGGGTGAGGGTTTTACACCTGAGCCAGTTCGGGCAAGGGGGGGTGGTATTCACCCCCCCCCCCCCAAGCAGGGATTACCCCACTGTTTCAGGTTGCAGTGCAAGATGTAACCAAATGCATGTTTTCCATCACCACCTTTAGAAACTGTTATAAACAGGCAGGGCAGTGTTCTTTATCTCTTCCATGTCTCAGCCCTGATAACGCCCTCCAGGGGCCATCTTCTGTGAATGGGCCATTGAGTGTCCCTGCAGGACTGGCAAAATGACATCATCCCATTGTGGGATGCTCCGCCCAGGGGGAGGAGCCAAGCATTCCTACCTGGATATAAGCTGATGCATGCAACAGCAGGAGCACCTTGCCTACTGGATTGCCAGAGGACAAGAGCTCCATAGGCACCACTGGGCCTTCAGAGGAAGACCAGACCCTTCTACAGGATCACTGCTTTGACAGAATCACGTTCCTCACTGCAACAGGACTGCAGCCACCATTTAATGGGACTGCTACCACCATCCTGAGCAACAGGGTGCCAGGTTATATCCTGACAGTTTAAGGCAGTGTTTCTGTATCATTGTCTCGATCTTAATTTTCTTATTAAATTAAATTAAATTAAAATATAAATTTCTTATTAAATTGTAATTCTGGCTTAAAATCTCCCCTTGGTACAAAACTCAATGCACTCATCTCTTGTTTTCCTCCCAAAACAGAATTTCCCATCCCAAAACCACCGCCAGATGGAGGAGAAGGCTGCGAGGAAGAGGAAGATGTCCCGGGACCACCAGGTAAGTGAGGAGGAAGTCACAGCCCATTTCGCCCTCTCTCCTGCTCCATCTCCTTGCACAGCACAGCCCAAGGCTGCAGGACAGCCCTGCTTCCAACTCCATAATGCCAGGGATGCATGCAGGGGAGGATCTCCTTCCCCTTCCCTCTGGCACGGAGGCAAATCCCATCCTCTCCTTGCCCTGCCTTCCTCAGACAAGGAGGTAAGGATGGAGACCAGCAAGGACAAATCTCCACAGCAGAACCTTGTGGAAGAGGCCGTTTTGAGTGGCTCCGTGGCACAGGAATCCATTGGGGAAGAAATTTCCCTGAGATCCTGTAGGAGGAGGAGCTCCAAACCCAGCCCCGGGTGCTCTGAGGAGGAAAGACCCACCCTGTGCCAGGAAGGTGGACAGAGCTTCAGCCAGAGCTCAGAGCTGGTGGTCCATAAGCAGATTGATGATGGGGAGAAGCCCTACAAGTGCTTGGAGTGTGGGAAGAGCTTCAGGCGGAGCAGCACCTTGATCTGCCACCAGATGATCCACACTGGGGAATGGGCCTACGAGTGTGGGGAGTGTGGGAAGGGCTTCAGCTACAGATCCACCCTTGTGACCCACCAACGCATCCACACTGGGGACAGGCCCTATGAATGCCTTGAGCGTCAGCAGAGATTTCAGACCCGCTCCACTCTCCTCAGGCACCAGAGGATTCACACTGATGAGAGGCCCTTCCTCTGCCCTGACTGCGGGAAGGGCTTCAAGCGCAATTCCCACCTCATCACCCACCAGCGCATTCACACTGGGGAGAGGCCCTACGAGTGCCGCACCTGTCAGAAGAGGTTTCACACCAGCTCCAATCTCCGCCTGCATGAGCGGATTCATACAGAGGAGAGGCCCTTCCGCTGCCCTGACTGTGGGAAGGGCTTCAAGAACAACTTCACCCTTGTCAGGCATAGGCGCATCCACACTGGGGAGAGACCCTACGAGTGTCCGCGGTGTGGCAAGAGCTTCACTCAGAGCTCTGACTTGACCAGACACCAATGGAGTCACTGATAAGGGAAGCCCTGCAAATTCCCCAACTGCTGGAAGAGCTTCATGCGCTGCTGCAGCTTCATCCCCCATTGGATGACCCATGTTGGGAAGAGCCCTGGTGATCCATGTTCCCTGTGGTCCATGCTGGGAAGACACCTGTCCCTTTTCCTGCCCCTTCCAATGACATGATGTGGAATTGAAGAATCATGGCCATGGCCGTGACATTACATTCACTCCCACCTCAGGTCATGGCCAGGGGCAGGAAAGGGAGTCTCTCTCTCCCCTCGAGAAGAAGGGTGTCCTTTCCAGGCAGGAGGAAATTGTGTCCAGGAAGAGACAGTCAGCTGAGTTTTGGAACCCAGGAAGTCTCTCTGGATGCCCTGGATGTCTCCAAGCCCTGGCAGGGGCTCGGAGACCCTGGCAGGAAGCCAAAGACACCTGGAAATTCTACCTTAATTCATAGAGCAAATTGCCAACCTTATATAAAGAGTTACGGGCCACAAAAGTTTGAGTAGCATAGTAGTATCAATCACAGGGTGAAGGGAAAAAATTTTGGAGCACTGTACAGAGGGGTTTTGTATGTTGTAGAGGGGGGTTTGAAATTCTGTACATGGGGGTCAGGGGTTCTAAGATGGAGGGATTTGGGCGTGCCCTGTCCTTCTTCTTTCTTCTCCTTGGCATCCGTGTTCAGGATGATGTTGGCATGTGTGGATTGGTTCATGGTGAAGGTACACTTGCTAACAAGGATGAAAAGTATTGGAAATTGAAGGTAAATATCTAATATGTAGTTTTCACTATAAAAGAGACAACCGCCCTGTGGGCGGGAGAGAGTGCCCTTGGCTGTCTTGCTGATCAGAACTCGGCTGGACAGACAGAAAAACTTTGTAGATAAGGAACAATAAATGCAACTGAAGACCAAAAGCAAGAGTCCAGACTCCTTCTTCGAAAGCGCGGCCTGCTCAGAACCACCTTTTCCCGTGCTGGGGCAGAGACAAGTAACAGCTGACCCCGGCAGCTGAATTGTAGTTTTCCATTTTTCTTATCCCTCTTGTTATCAATATTGTTGCTGTTCCTGTTTGTTCCTGATCTTGTTGCTGTTCCCAAAAAATTGTTCCTATTCTAGTCCAGGATCTTTGCCTTCTGTGCTTTCCATGGGAGGCAGGAGGGCAGCAATCGGCAGTGTGGTTTTAGCGGGAGCTGGAAATTGGGGAATCCCATTCATGAACCCCGCCCTGTGGAAACCAAGCATCCCAGCTGGTCCCAGCCCTGGTTGCCATGCTAAGGATCAGATTTGTCACAGGCCCTCAGAGGGGTTCCATGGGATTTGCAAGAGTCTCCAGGCTGTTCAAGAGCTGGAATGTCACAGGCAGAGACAGGGGCTCCATGGACACCTCCCAGGTGTTTCTGGGGATGGTAAAGATCTTCTGTGGTCACAGACAGTCACAGCCATTCCATGGTGACCTCCCAGGGCACCTTGGGCTGCAAAGGCACTGATCTGTCACAGGCACTCACGGGGGGGCTCCGTGGTGACATCCCAGGAGTCCCCAGGCTGCCAAAGAGCCGGGATGTCCCAGACACTCCCAGGGCTTCCTGTCATGGGCAGAGTGGGAGCTTCAGGCAAAAGCTTTAGTTCTTTTTTTGAGAAACTCCTGCTGAGTCATGAGGTGGAGAAATGGCACGCAACACCCACCATGGATCCTCAAACCCCTGTAGGGCCCCTAGGCTTCTAAAATTCATTCTGAAAAAGGAGACTGGGAGTGGCTGGATCAAATCCCAGCCCCAGACTTTTTCAAAGGTGTAGAGATTATACACGTGGAATTGTACCTTAATACAATTTGTCCCACAGGATTAACGATGGTATACCAGATATATTTATGTAAATATGGCTCAGATTGATTCTGATCATGATTAAATAACATGGCTTATTTACACCACAGAGTAAATTTTTTTTTGAAATAGTTATTTACTCCACAATACGGGAACTATAACAATCATTAGAATATTCTGCTCTAGGAAGCAATTTTGAAGTCAACAATGCCTTACTGGAGTTGTTGGAGCCCGTTGCAGGCAGAGCCTCCTGCTCCAGCAGGAACTGCCTTTCCTGTGCCATCAGCAGGGCAGGTCCCACTGCAGGAAAAGCCCCAGGCCAGCCCCAGCACAGGGAAGGCCTCGGGCACAAGGGCAGAGTGCCATGCTGGGAGCTGTGCCAGGCAGAGCCTGAGGCACCAAAGGCACCTTGGCAGCAGCAGCTGCTTGCAGGACATGGCCAGAAGCCTCCCTTGGCAGCCTGGCCTGGTGGCCAGCACTGCAGAGCTGCTGCCTCAGGGCTCATTTCTGGCTGGGCTCTGAAAAGCCACTTCTGCTCCAGGAGCCTGCCTGGGAAGCCATTGGCCCCAGCACCTTGGGGACAAGATATGAATGACAAAACTCTTCATGCCAGCAGAGACAAGGCAGGGGCAGAGGAAAGGGGAGAGCCAGGCCCAGGAGACAGGGCTGCCATGGTGATGGCTGTGAGGTCACTGCCCTGCAGCAGCCTGGCTGCCTTCAGCAGACATTCTAGCCAGAAGCATTGCGAGGGCATCCAGCACATCAGAGAACTCACACAACAGGAATTCTGTGCTTGGGGATGAGTGGGTTTCACTAGGTCAGGTTGCACAAAGCTCCTGCTCTTGGACAATTCCTGGGGTTGGGAATCCACTTTTCTGGGAAAACAGTTGCAGTTTTGTGCCGCTCTCATCATTGTAAAATATTTCCTCCTTCTAACAAATGTAAATCCACCCTCATTCATTTCAGAGATATTGAGCCTTGTTCAGTCACTGCAAGATTTGGGAGAAAATAATTTCGACCACTATTCTTCTATTTTCACAGACCTTGGAGAGGACACAAAAATCTCCCAAGATGGGGTTTGGAGGCATCATCACATAACCAGCGGGAGGAGGCTGCAGGCTCTGGGCTCACTGGTGTGGAGACTGAGGACAGAACAGGAGTAGTCCGGGAGGGAGTGAAGGGTGGTTTCAGAGAGGCTGGAGCTTTTCTTCATAGTGGGAATGAGCCTGAAGAACAAATAATTGTACTAAGTGCAGCTGGGGAGGCCCAGATTGGACACCAGGAGAAAAGCATTCCCCTGCCAGGCCAGAGCTGTGGTGCAACATATCCCCCGGAAGGAGCCTGGAGCAGCCCAAGGCTTTGTGTGGGCAGGCAGAGGCAGGCAGGAGGCAGAGCTGTCAGCAAAGGAAAGGTCCAGCCAGGTGGGGCAGCCAGGGGATGACGACAACCTGCAGGGACAGAGGCACAGGGCAGGGACACCATAGGACAGCCTGGGCTGCACAGGGCACAGGGATGTGCAGCAGCTGCAAGGCCCTGACAGAGCCAACTTGTGCAGCACTTTGGCCATGGCAGACACAAAGAGCAGCAAAGCCCCAGAGGGTCATTCAAGTCCTGCTGCTGTGTCTGTGCTGCTGAGCTGGGCCGGGCTCCTGGCCCAGAGGCAGCTCCTGGCAAGGGCAGCACTGCAGAGAGACAGCTCTGGCCAGGAGCAGCTCCTGTTCACAGCCCAGCAGGGCTGGGGCACTGCCAGGGCAGCTCAGGGCCACAAGCAGGGCACAGACAGAGCTGACAGGGGCTCAGCACTGGCAGGGGCTGGGGGATGTCCCAGAGGGGGCTGTGTCACAGCGGCACCTCTGTGGCTGTGTCATAGAGGCACAGAGCATCTGTGATGTCAGCAAGGGTCTGTGTGACAGCACAGAGTGGGCTGTGTGAGGTCACAGGTTGGGCTATGACATCACAGAGTTTATTGTGTGAGGTCATTGGGCAGCTAGAGCATCATAGAGGGGACTGTGTGACATCACAGAGCAGGTTGTGACATCATTGCATAGCTGTATGACATCACAGAGTGGGCTGTGCTGTGACATTAGAGAGTGGCAGTATCACATCACAGAGAGGGTTTTTTGATATCACTGAGTTGGTTGTGACATCACAGAGCTGGCTGTGACATCATAGAGTAAGATGTGAGGCCATGGAGCAAACTCTCCCATCAGGGATGTTGGCTCTGTGACATCAGAGAGTGGGTTGTGACATCACCGGGTGACTGAGTAACATCACAGAGACAGGTCTGACACCACAGAACAGTCTCTGACATCACAGAGTGACTTTGTGACATCACAGAGTCCTCTGTGACATCACAGTGCAGCTTCATGGTATTCCAGGGTGGCATCAAAGGGCTCTGTGACATCACAGGTGGATGTGTGACATCACAGGGATGCGTGACATCACAGGGGCTGCGTGAGGTCACTGGGGAGGTCACTCTGCACCAGCTCCCCCTCACAGTTCCCCCAGAGCAGTCCAACGCTGCTCGTGCACAGTGGGGTCCCCTGTCCCCCGGGTCCCCCCGGCTCCCCCGGTACCGCAGCCTCCCCCAGAGGATGTTCCACGAGATCGACCCCAGAGCCTGACACGGGGACGGGGGGCCGGAGCCCTGGGGGGTGGGACAGGGGGACAGGGATCCCCCGGCAGCCTCCCCGTGTCCCCCAGGGCCAGAGCCTGGGCAAGGGCTCCTTCACCCTGTTACGAACGAGGGCTTGATGGCGCTGGAAACATCGCCAGCAAGGGATCAGCAACAACCAGATTTAATATTAAGCAATGGCACCACAGAGTTCCTTGGCAAGACTCAATCTGCTCATGACTGGACACTTCAGGCACACCAGGGAAACAAAGCGACAACAAAACCAAGCCAAATCCTGGCAATCAAACCGGAAATGAACTGAGAACTGTCCCTATGTGTGTGTGACAGCAAGACAGTGAGGGCAAGGACAAAAGGAATATGGCCTAAAAGCCAAACAGAGCTCAAACCTAACAGGACTTAATTTATAACTTAACCTTAACTTCCATCTTATCCTTAACTTCTACGTTAAAATTCACGATTTAGCAACAGAAAAGCACTTAATAGTATTTCGCCTAACTTAGGCCCTATGACTTTGCAATTTAACAAAGAAATAACATTTAACAGTATTTAACTCAGCTTATAACTTATATTAATAAACTTACCAGAAAAACCACTATTAAAAGCATTTAACTTTCGTTATTCCTCATGACATAACCTTACTTACAGGCCTGACTGACTCAGCTATCCAAGGCACTCCAACCCCTCCGAGAGCAGCATTTCTGCCACATTTCCCCAGCACAGGCACTCCTGTGTGCACACAGACACAAAGAGTCAGTGCAAGGCTCCTGTGAGAAATTCCCCTGAGGGCAGGAAATGCTCCCTGTGGATGCTTTGGCATCTCCCCAGTGAGTGAAGGGTTGAGCCTGGAGGAGTGGGGGGATCGGCTCAGGCTCCCTCGTTGTTCAGGATCCCCGAGTGCAGCAAACGGGAGAGTTCCCGGCTGGGAGAGGCCCCACTCAGAGGGAGTCGCCTGCCCAGGAGAGCTCCAAGGGGCTCCTTTTGCAGCGCTGTTTGTAGGGCCCCAAGAGAGGGGCTGCAGTCACAGCAATGGTTCGTCCTGTTATAAGTTTGGTTTTTTTATAAAGTTGGGGTTTGCTTGTTGTGGGGGAAGGGAAGTGTCCAGGACTTGGTGGGGGCTGGAGGTGGATGGTGATTGGACCAGGGCACTGACCAATCACTCGACACCCTGAGGAAATGATTGGTCCAGAATGAACACCAGTAAGGACCAATCAAAGCGCCCGAATTCCACCAATCGGTGCGCGGATCCAAAAACCCACCAATCCTGGACCAGGGTAGTAATAAAAAGCGGGGTTTTCAGTTACTTGGGGGTTCTTTCAGTTTTGTTGTTGTTGGTGTATTGTTTTGTGGAAGAACCCAACGTGTGTCTCACACGTTGTTAGATGTTTTTGAGCTGTTGTGTGGGGATTCTGGGCTTTTCCCAGGTCCCTTTGTTCTTACTGGCTTATTTTTTTAATAAACGAGAACCTGTTCCTGCTCTGGAATCTGGCCTAGTTCAAATTTTTAACATCTTTTGGGGGCTCGTCCGGGATCGGCCACGACCCTGAGGTGGTCTGGGGTAGCCTGGAGCCCGAAGACACGTCCAGCCACATTTTTGGCTGCCGAGCTTTGGACTACATCGGACCGAGGAGGGGAAGGCGCCGACTCCCGAGGCCAGTGAGAACAGCAGCAGCTCAAAAGGGTAAGCCCTCCGAGAGGGAGCAGGGAGACTCCTAGGGGTGGTTTTAGGCAGTGGCCCGAATTGCTCCCCTTGAACTAGGACCCCAGTTAAAGGGGGTCATAGAGGGGAGCACGCCCGACACTCTGAACTAGGACCCCAGTTGAGGGGGGTCATAGGAGTGTCTGGGTGGGGGTTAGTGAAGCAGATTTGCCCGGTGGGGGGGTTTTTCTGCCCACTAACTAAAACCATCCGGAGGGCTGTTCCTCAGAGGCAGACAGAGAGAAGTCTGACCTCTGAGGAACTAGGACCTTAGGTGTGGGAAGGAATACTCTCACACGGAGACTGGGTGTTTAAAGCAGCCACCGTGTGGGGGAGTGCCCCTTTTTCCAGGCCAGGGAAGGGGAGGGTGCCCCACCTAAGGGAAATAGGAACCTCCGAACTAGGACCCCAGACGAAGGGGGTCATAGGAGGAAGTAGGCTACCCCGAGCTAGGATCCTAGCCAAAGAGGGTCGTAGGGGTAGCTGAAAATATCTTCACAGGAGTGGTGACCCACAGGGGGGAGGTGGGCCACCAGCTGTGGAAGGGCCTTTCCAGTCACTAGGACTGGAAAGGAGGTTAGAACTGGCCTGGAACTAGGGAAAAGATTTTTTTAATTATTATTTAAATTGCGTTCGGGATATAAGGAGTAAGGTTCTGGGGTGAGGGCTAGCCCAAAAGTCCCCAGATGACTCCCAAGTGATTTTTTTTTAAGTGCAGGCTGGTAGGCAGCCATTTTAAGTGCTCCTTTGTCCTGGTGATTTTTAAGTGTGTGGGCTGTGAAGCAGCCATTTTGAGTTCTTACTGTGTGGCAGATATTAGTCGAGCGGCGGCCATTTTGAGTTAAGTGTGTGCTTTGTGGTGTGAAGGCTGTGGAGCAGCCATTTTAAGTTCTTATTGTGTGGTGGCTATTGGCCGAGCGGCGGCCATTTTGAGAAAGTGAAACAGTACCCAGAAAACTAAGTGGCTATTTTAATTAAAGGTTGAATTAAATTGTTAGTTAAATTTCCTTACAAAGTGCTGTTTAGATTTTTGATTCTCTTAAAACAGATTAGTTTACTCCTTTAATTGAATGGTTCCCATTTTATTACATTGGAGCCATTACTTACTGTAATTCCTTATAAATCTAAGATATAGTTAATTTCTTTAAAACTTATTATTTTGTTGTAATTCCTACATTTTGCCATTTTATTCATAAAATCCAAATTCGACATCTTTATTTTAATTCCTACGTCCTGCCATTTTGATTAATTTATTATCCTATAGCTGTTTTACTTAAATTGTAAAAGTTATTAAAATTCATTTATATAAAATCAGCCATCTTTATTTCAATTCCAACATCCTGTCATTTTCTTTATTATATCTTTATTTCATTTATCATAGGACGCCATATTTATTTTTATTTTATTTCTATAAAATCCGCCATCTTTATTTTGATTCCCACCTTAAACAGCCATATTTATTTTATTTCATTTACATAAAATCGGCCATCTTTATTTCAATTCCCACGTTTAAGTGGTTCCCACAGTTAACTCCCATGCCCTGTTATTTTATCTGTTTTATTTAAATCATCATATTTATTTCATTTCTATAAAACCCGCCATATTTATTTCAATTCCCACCATAAGTTGTCATATTTATTTTATTGCATTTCAATTCCCACGCTTGGTGTTGCCTATATTTAGTTATATTTGATCTTTTTAAACAGTGTTGCTGGTGTGTATTAAAGAATAAGAGGAGAAGTTTAAACGCTAAAAATGGGACAGTGTGCAGGAAAGAGTGTAACTAAGAAAAGAAAGGTGAAGCAAACCTTTAAGAGCATACCTCCCAGTAGTCCATTGGGGAAAATGTTAGATAACTGGGACGATAATGAGAACTTAAAAGAATTAAATAGAATACAAATGATAAAGTATTGCACAGAAATATGGCCTAAAGAAAGCATAGCTGAAGGTCCAGTATATTGGCCATGGTATGGCACTGAAGAAAAGTGGTTGTGTATGGCTTTAAACAGATATGTTAATACCAGGGTAGAGCCATGCCAACAGGAAATTGAATATGCTAAATGTTGGCTGGAAAAGGAGAAGCAAGAAGGAGAAATAAGAGTGTATAAGGTTTCCAAAGAAAAGGAAAAAGAAGTTAATAAGGTACCAGAAAGGAGGTGGGACCCATTAGACCATCTTCCTCCTCCACCTCCTCCAGATCCAATAGAATACCTCCCATTACCTCCTCCTTCCTCAAGTTCACCCATACATGATTTGCCACCACCTCCCCCAGAGTTATACCCCACAATACCAACCTCAAGGGAAAAATTGAGACAAGGCACAAATATAGAAACAATAAAATCACCTCCCTCCTTAAGTAGAGAACACCATATTGTAAATGTATCTTCCTCTGTGCCATCTCCCCTCCCAGTAACACCTGAGCCTGAGCACTCAAATTCATCTTTAATTTTGCCAAATGCATCAAATTCTTCAAATACTACCCAAAGTACCCCTACCCCTATAGCAATTCCTAAAACCTTCCAAAATCCCCCTTTTTATTTTTCCCCTATATTTCCACCAATCCCCCAAAATCCCATTTTTGGTACTCCTTTCTATATACCTCATGTACCCCAAAACCCTAAAAGTCAAATAGAGGAAGAGCATGTAAGAGTAGGAACAACCTGTTGTTGTAAAGACAAAGAAGAAAATAAAATAACTGAGCAGGACAAACATGTTGAGGGTCATCCATATAACACAAGGTTCCAAGTAAAGAAGATGAAGGAAAATCTAGAAAAGACTGAGAAATTATTTCCTCTAAGGGAAGTACCTATGGGTGGAGCCAGGGGAGGTATAGGGTTTGTGAATGCTCCTTTAACCGCTTCAGAGGTCAGAAACTTTAAGAAGGAAATTAAACCCCTCCTGGAAGATCCTATAGGTATCTCCCAACAATTAGATCAGTTTTTAGGACCTAATATTTACATGTGGGAGGAACTAAATTCAATTATGGACATACTATTTTCTTTAGAAGAAATACAAATGATCAGAGCAGCAGGCATGAGAATATGGGAGAGAGAAAATCGAGGTGGCCCTAAAGGGGAAGACAAAATGCCACTTAATGTACCAGACTGGGATCCCAACGAGGAGGAGGGAAGAGCAAACATGAGACAATACAGGACATTAATAATCAGAGGAATACGAGAGGCGGTACCAAGAACCAATAATGCCCGACTAGCTTTTGACAGCCAACAGGAGAAGGATGAGTCTCCAAGTACTTGGTTGGAGAGGTTAAAAAGAAATTTTCAACTATATTCAAGTGTAGATCCAGATAGCCCGGAAGGGCAAGTGTTAGTCAAAATACAATTTGTTACGAAAGCATGGGTGGATATAAGAAGGAAGCTAGAAAAGATAGATGATTGGCAAGAAAAGGGTATGAATGAACTGTTAAGAGAAGCACAGAAGGTATATTTGAGGAGAGATGAGGAGAAGACAAGAACCAAGGCTAAAATCATGGTAGCAGTAGCAAGAGAAAGTGCAGGATTTGGAAATGATGGATCGACTAGAGAGGGAAGGGATAAGTATACTGGACCTAGAGGAAATGAATTTAAAAAGCCATTTGGAGGAAACAGTGAATATACTAAAGACAGTAGAACACCGTGGATGGAAAGGAGACCACCATGGGCAGAGATTACATGTTTTTATTGTGGAGAGAAAGGACACACAAGGAACTTTTGTAAAAAGAGAAAAATAGATGTTGCTATGTCCCAAGAACAAGAGGAATTAGAAAGAAAGCTTAGAGGGAACGATTAGGGGTGTCGGGGGCTCTATGCTCTGAGGGATGGACTAGGTTATCAAAAGGAGCCCCTGGTAAACTTGGAAATTGGCCCTCAGAGCGAGGAAACTGAATTCTTAGTAGACACTGGAGCAGACCGATCAAGCATTTCAAAAATCCCAAAAGGATGCAAATTGAGTAATAGGACTTGCAAAGTTAGAGGTGCTGAAAATAATCCTTTTGAAGTACCTATTATAGAGGATGTAACAGTGAAGGGAAGTTTCAGAGAAGGCTGTACTGACCTCCTATATTTGCCAGAACTTGATTCGAATCTCCTAGGCTGGGACTTACAGGTACAACTAAAAATAGGAGTGGTGCCAGAAGGAAAGCATATGGTAGCAAAGATGATGTTATTAAAAGATGAAGATGAAAAAGGAATTAACGCAAATGTGTGGGCAGAGGAAGGAAGATATGGGTTGCTGGACATTACACCTATTCAGATTGAAATGAAACCAAACCTTCCTCCAATTAGAGTTAAGCAGTATCCAATTTCTGTAGAAGGAAAACAAGGACTGAAAGCAGTTATCAAAAATTTGCTGAAGGAAGGTATATTAGAACCATGCATGTCACCGCACAACACACCTATATTACCTATCAGGAAACCCGATGGTACATACCGTTTAGTTCAAGACTTACGAGAAGTAAATAAACAAACAATTACAAGGTATCCTGTAGTTGCCAACCCATATAATTTACTAAGTAAAGTACCATCAACCCATGCATGGTTCAGTGTTATAGATTTAAAAGATGCATTTTGGTCGTGCCCACTAGAGAAAGAAAGCAGGAAATGGTTTGCGTTTGAGTGGGAAGATGAAGAGACTGGAAGGAAACAACAATTACAGTGGACAAGGTTGCCACAAGGGTTTACAGAGTCACCTAATTTGTTTGGACAGACCTTGGAGGAAATAATAAAGCACTTTACACCTGAGGACAATACCCAAGTTCTGCAATATGTGGACGATTTATTAATTTCTGGAGAACAAAAGGAGGAAGTAGAGAAAACAACAGTTAACTTGTTGAACTTCTTAGGTGAAAAAGGGTTGAAAGTATCAAAAAGAAAATTGCAATTTGTGGAACTCGAAGTAAAATATTTAGGACATTTAATTGGAAAAGGTTATAAGAAATTAGATGCTGATAGAATTCAAGGGATACTTTCGTTACCAGCACCAAAAACAAAAACAGACATAAGAAAATTATTGGGACTAATTGGATATTGTAAGTTGTGGATTGATGGTCATACAAAATTAGTCAAATTTTTATACAATAAATTAGTTGAAGATGAACCTATTAATTGGAATGAAGATGATGATGCAAAATTAGAAGAACTCAAAGAGAAATTAGCGAATGCTCCAGTTCTAGGTTTACCGGACTTAAATAAACTGTTTGAATTGTTTGTTAACGTTGAAGATGGAATAGCCTATGGTGTTATAACACAAGATTGGTGCGGGGTACGGAAACCTATAGCCTATCTTTCAAAACTAATGGACCCAGTTGTCAGAGGCTGGCCTACGTGCCTTCAAGCTGTAGCTGCCACAGTAACCCTGGTAGAAGAAGGCTACAAACTAACCTTAGGGAATAAAATCAAAGTGTATACACCCCATGATTTAAAAAGCCTACTGAGCAAACGAGCCTGTCAGTGGATTTCCGACAGCCGACTGTTAAAATATGAATTGATTTTAAATAACAGTAACAACATAGAATTATCCACCACCAGGATACAAAACCCTGCCCAATTTTTATACGGAGAACCTAAGGAAGAGCTCGAACACCACTGCCTCGAGACCATAGATATGCAAATAAAAGTAAGAGAGGATTTACAGGAACAGCCAATACCAGAAGGAGAAATACTTTTTGTAGATGGGTCATCTCGAGTGGTGGATGGGAAGCGAGCATCAGGGTATGCAGTAGTAGATGGCCATACTATGATGATAAAAGAACAAGGAAAATTACCTGTAAACTGGTCAGCTCAGTGCTGTGAAATCTATGCACTATTGAGAGGATTGAAGCAGCTTGAAGGAAAAAGTGGAACTATTTATACTGACTCTAAATATGCTTATGGAGTAGTCCACACCTTTGGTAAGATTTGGGCAGAAAGAGGATTTATTAATACAAAAGGGAAAACCCTAATTCACGAAGGTCTCATAAAAGCAGTTTTAGAAGCTCTGAAAGGACCTAAGGAAATTGCTATTGTTCATGTGAAAGGACACCAAAGAGGGGACACTAAGGAGATAAAAGGAAATAATTTAGCTGATACGGCAGCAAAACAGGCTGCTCTAGAGAACACAGAAAAGATCTTTAAGTTGAATGAAATAGGAGATGGGAAGGAAGAGGATAAAGGAATAGAAGAAATTCCTGTTTTTGATGAAAAAGAGCAGGAAGAGCTACTAAAACAAGGTGCAATATTGAAGGAAACAGGAAAATGGGAAATGCCAGATGGGAGGCAAATATTAAACAAAGCACTCACCAGAAAGATATTGGAAGACCTGCATGCATCAACCCATTGGGGGACTCAAGCGTTACATGACCATTTTGTGAGGACCTATGTATGTATTGGAGTATGGGAAATTGCCAGAATAATAACTAGAGACTGCATGATATGTCAGAAAATAAATAGAAAAGTAATGAGAAAACCGCCTCAAGGGGGAAGAGAATTAGCAAAGAGACCATTCCAAAGCATTCAAATAGATTTTACAGAATTACCGCAAGTGCAAAGGTACAAATATCTATTGGTAATAATAGACCATCTGACACACTGGGTGGAAGCCTATCCGACCACCAGAGAAACTGCAGAAACTGTAAGTAAGATCTTATTAGAACACATCATACCCCGGTATGGAATTATAAACACCATCGATTCAGATAGAGGTCCTCACTTCACAGCTAAAATAATACAACAGCTTGTAGAAGCCCTTAACATCACATGGAAGTTTCATACACCTTGGAGACCCCAGAGTTCTGGGAGAGCAGAACGGATGAATCAAACCCTCAAGAATACACTTACCAAATTAACAGAGGAGACAAAAATGAATTGGCTAAAATGTCTCCCTTTAGCCTTATTAAGAATAAGAACAAGACCAAGAGCAGATGTAGGAGTTTCCCCATATGAAATGATGTTTGGACTACCATTTTTAACAACTCTAGGACATACAGGAACATACGAAGAAGGAGAAATGAGTGTAAGAAAATATATAAAGACCATCACCAGCACTTTAGAAGAACTGAGAGTTAAAGGATATCTTCCTCAATCCACTCCTATTGATTTCAAGATTCATAAATTTCAGCCCGGTGATTGGGTACTAATCAGAGCTTGGAAAGAACAACCCTTAGTCCCAAAGTGGGAAGGTCCTTTTCAAGTGCTATTGACTACCGAAACAGCTGTCCGGACACCGGAACGAGGGTGGACACATATAACTAGAGTAAAAGGGCCAGTTTCCGCACCCAAAGAGTTACTACCAACCTTAGCAAAATCTAAAGAGACCTCGGATACACTGCCGAAAAACCCATAGACTGTAATTTCTGAGAGTTGTTATGTAAATGTTTGAGTGAAAAGTTGTTAATATGTTTTTAAATGAAACGGATATTTGGTGTGAAAGATGTAGTAATTGTGAAATATTAATTTCTGGTATCTTTTGTTGCAGATCAGAAGATCCAAGCAGAGAAATAGAGCATTCTCCCACGCATGTAGCAATCTGGCCCTAAAAAGGATAGAAGAAAGAAGTTGATACAAAAGGGAAAGTGAACTCCTGCTACAGTAACTAGTAAGAGTAACACCTTAAGAAAAGGAGAAAGGGGGGCAAGACCGGATCAAGTTACATTCTCGCCATAGAAAGTTGCTGATCCTCTACGGAGGGGAGACATGATTGGGAGAGTGGCTTGTACCGGACCCCCGTTCCTATGTATCCTCCTACTTATGATCCTTGATAAGGGATGGACAGAACCATGTGAAAAGTGTTACTACCCTTTGTACGCAGGAGAATCTCGGACTGCCGTCCTCAGAACACACACTAACCCGAGTCCTAATTGTATCAACTTTTTATCGGTAACAACATGCATAGAGGATGGAAAAACATATTGGCTGTTCGAAAATATAGGAAATTTTAAACAGAAATTGTTGGGGGAATGCCCTATAAAAGAAAAGTAGATCTGTTCTGCAAAGAAACCTACCAAAGGATAAGTAAGATATGAGAAGGATAAATCTTATTTGATAAAAGAAAAAGAGAAATAAATGGAGTAATTAAAAAGGGACTAAAAATCTCAACTCTGGGAGAGAAACTAGTATTGTTTTAAGCGGTGCTCTAATAATTATCATTTTTCTTCCCTGTATGATCACATGCTTCATCCGAGTCATTACAAAAACAGTGATCAACTCCCTCGAACTCACCCTCAAAAGTGGAGACAAGGACAAAGATGCTAAAAGCATTTTAATGTTACAAGAACAAAGAGTGGAACCCAACCCGATGGCAGAGACGGATGAGTCCGCAACAGAAACATATAGAAGATACCAGAAATTAAGAAAATTATATACCATAGAAGAAGAAACTGTTTAAAAAACAGTTCAAAATGAACTGTTGAAAAGACTTTCTAAAGAAAACTGTTTCAAAACTGTTCAAAAATGGACTACTAAGAGACTGTTTAAGAGAAGACTGAATGGAGTTGTTGATGCGGGCTAAAGCCCGATCAAAGTTTTAGAGGGGGGAGTTGTTATAAGTTTGGTTTTTTTATAAAGTTGGGGTTTGCTTGTTGTGGGGGAAGGGAAGTGTCCAGGACTTGGTGGGGGCTGGAGGTGGATGGTGATTGGACCAGGGCACTGACCAATCACTCGACGCCCTGAGGAAATGATTGGTCCAGAATGAACACCAGTAAGGACCAATCAAAGCGCCCGAATTCCACCAATCGGTGCGCGGATCCAAAAACCCACCAATCCTGGACCAGGGTAGTAATAAAAAGCGGGGTTTTCAGTTACTTGGGGGTTCTTTCAGTTTTGTTGTTGTTGGTGTATTGTTTTGTGGAAGAACCCAACGTGTGTCTCACACGTTGTTAGATGTTTTTGAGCTGTTGTGTGGGGATTCTGGGCTTTTCCCAGGTCCCTTTGTTCTTACTGGCTTATTTTTTTAATAAACGAGAACCTGTTCCTGCTCTGGAATCTGGCCTCGTTCAAATTTTTAACAGTCCTGGCCGCACTTGGCATCAACAGCTTTCTTTGGCAGTGTGAGAACAGGGATGTTGTGCCACTGAGGGAACAAAACCAGTTCCCAGGGCTGCTCCTACAGCAACCAGGAGCTGGTTGGGCAGCAGCAGAGCCTGGAGCAGACAGTGTTTGTGCTGAGCTGCAGAGGAGCTGAGCCCAGGGGCTGTTGGCCAAGGCTGAGGCCCAAGGAGCATTTCTGAGCTGGCAGGGCAGCCTGAGAAGAGGAGGGGGGAATGCAGCAGCACAGGGCCCATGGAGCCAAGGGACCATGGTGACATTGTGGGGCCCTGTGAGACCAAGGGACCATTGTGACACTGTGGGGGTCTCATGGAATCATGGAGATCACTGTGACGTTGCTGGGCCTCATGGAAACAAGGGGACTGTACTGATGCTGTGTGGCTCCATGGAATGTAGGGATCATTGTGACAATGAGAGGCCCCATCAAACCATAGAACCAGTGTGACACCACAGGGCCTCATGGAACCATGGAGACCATTATGATGCTTTGGGGTGTCACAGAATCAAGGGGGCCATCGCAATGCTGTGTGACTCCATGGAGCCAAAGTTCCATTGTGGCATTACAAGGCCTCATGGTATCATGGAGACACCATTAAGACACTTCACAGTCTCATCTAACTAAGGGGCCATTGTGACACTCAGGGGACTCATGGAATCATGGAGACCATTATGACACTATGAGGCCCCATGGAATAAGCAAAGCATTGTGACATTGTGAGGCCTCATGGAACCAGTGAGACCATTGTGACCCTGGGGGTCCCCACAGAACCAAGAGGACCATTGTGATACTCTGGGGGTCCCATGGAATCATGGAGATCACTGTGACGTTGCTGGGCCTCATGGAAACAAGGGAACTGTACTGATGCTGTGTGGCTCCATGGAATGTAGGGATCATTGTGACAATGAGAGGCCCCATCAAACCATAGAACCAGTGTGACACCACGGGGCCTCATGGAACCATGGAGACCATTATGATGCTTTGGGGTGTCACAGAACCAAGGGGGCCATCACAATGCTGTGTGACTCCACGGAGCCAAAGTTCCATTGTGGAATTACAAGGCCTCATGGTATCATGGAGACACCATTAAGACACTTCACAGTCTCATCTAACTAAGGGGCCATTGTGACACTCAGGGGACTCATGGAATCATGGAGACCATTATGACACTATGAGGCCCCATGGAATAAGCAAAGCATTGTGACATTGTGAGGCCTCATGGAACCAGTGAGACCATTGTGACCCTGGGGGTCCCCACAGAACCAAGAGGACCATTGTGATACTCTGGGGCCTGGTGAAACCAAGAGGCCTTTGTGACACTGCTGGGCTGCATGGAACCAAAGGTGCATTGTGACATTGCAGGGCCTCGTGTCATCAGTGGTCCATTGTGACACTGTGAGGTCAAAGGAGACCATTGTGACACAGCAAACCCCCAGGGTCCAAAGATACATTATGGCCTTGCAGGGTTCATGGAACAGAGGAGTCATGTGACATTGTGGGGCCCGGGGAACCACAGAGACCATGGTGACACTGCAAGGCCACATGGAATCGTTGGGACCATTGTGACACTTTGTGGCCTTCTGGCACCTAGGGGCCACTGTGACACTGTGGGATGCCATCGAACCTTGGGGCCAGTGTGACACAGCTGGTCTTCTTGTAAACAATGTGTAATTGTGACACTGCTGGACCCCATGGAATCAAGGCAACAATTATGACACTATGGGGCCCCATGGACCCACTGCACCATTGTGACACTATGGGGCACCATAAAACCAAGGGAACACAGAATAGGTCTGTCTGGTTTTGGCCTCCCATGGACTGCCTGACTGGTCCAGCTGACCTTGGCATGTTTAGCGTCACTTCTCATCTACTTCTGAAATACTGGGGCTCCGTGCTTTCCTTCCCAATGGAAAAGAACTGTCCTTCCCCTCCAGCCACCCATGGCCAGAATTGGAATTTCACCTCCAAATTTTCTTATTTCCAGGGATTGTTCCCATAGGAATATTGCCAGAACAAGTCTATCTTGCAGAGGTTTCACAAGGGTCACCTCCCATCTGTCCCCAAAACACTGGGGAAGGCTCCGTGCTTTCCTTCCCATGGGAGAGAATTGTCTTGCTTCTCCAGTTGCCCATGAGCAAGATTGGGCTTCCACCTTCAAAATTCCTTAAATCCAAAGACAAAATATGCCATTCCTGCCAAGTCTGGTTGGCCTTGGCCTAGTGAGGCTCTCACCTGCCTTCCAAACACTTGGGCTCTGCGCTTTCCTTCCTATGGAAAAGAACTGTCCTTCTCAGCCAGGTGCCCATGGCCAGAATTGGGATGTCACCTCCAACATTGGCTTCCTGTGACAGACTGGAGGAGATTGTTAGCTGGAAGCATTTTGTGTGTGGGGGAGGAAGAGGCAGGTCCAGCCTTGCCCTGCCCTGGAACCCCAATTTACCCAGAGCCTCTACCCCAGCCCTGGCACAGCACAGGCAATGCTCGACAGCCATGTCTGGAGCCCCCAGCCCAGCTCCTGAGTGACCAAATGAGCCCAAGTCCCACCTGGGGAAGGGCTCAGGAAGACCAAGGGGTATTTTAGGCTGACCACAAGGCAAGCACACCTCTTGACCTGACCTCCTCTTGCCATTTCCATCTGAACGCCACTGGAATCCGGGAGTTTGTAGCTCTGTGTGTGCTTCTCTGTATTTTTTTCATCTTTCTCTCTTTCTGTGACTTCTTCTGTTTCTGTGCTCCTGCAAATTTTGATTAACATTAAACAGGCTTAGAGTTTGTGAAGTTGAACAGACCAAGTTAATGCTTTGAGAAGTGTTTATGGTTGATTGAATGTCTGTCGTAGTTTGACATGAGAAGAATTTTAGAAAGTAATACAAAACTTTTTGTGTAACTGACAATCTGTTAAACCACTAAGATAGTGAACACGCCTCTGTGAAACACAGATGTTAAAGATGAAAAACCCAGGAAACTCCTCTTTCTTTTCCAGTCAACAAAGAAGCAGCGGACCCTGGCCCCAGCCCCCATCTGAACCAAACTAAACCAAGCAGCCCTGCCCCAGGCCAAGCCCCTTCCCCCCTCCCCACGCCGCCCCGCCATGGGCCCCATTCTGACCAAACCAAACTCCAACAACGACCAAACAGGAAAACAAAAGAGGCTACAACACCCTAACCAGAACAAAGCCAGCCACAGCTCTTAAAATCTTACCATCAATCAAGTCCCCTCCCGCAAAAGCTAAAACAAAAACCCCTACAACCTGCAACCCATACAAAACAATCCTATAACTAAAAAATTAAACACAAAAAAAGTCAAAAACCAACCATAAAACCAATCCTAACAAAACCCAACCACAACTTCCACCACAATTTCCTGGCAGGTCAGGTGTTAACCCTTTCAATACTTAAATCCTTCCTCGAGTAAAAGAAAAACAAAATATAAGCAAATAAAAAACAACATAGAGCCATCAAAGTCAGTAAAGAAGAAATTAAATCCCAATTAAAAAATAAGAAAAAAATATTTAATCTTAAACCAAAAAATCCTCTAATAAACGATATAAAAAACATTTTCTTTATAAGACATACAACTATTTTAAAAAGTCAAATATAAAACAAAATCCTGCATATGAAAATTTTAAAAAGTTAAAATAATTGTAATTTCATAACAAGTTTAAACAGAAAAAAACCCATAATCCAGAACCCCTGAGAGAAGATCTTTATTCCCAGAGATAAAAATAATTTTAAAAAGTAAATAATAAAAACTTTTACCTTTAAACAACTCATCTTTAATACAATACGCCATAGGTCAACATGGCCCATCAACAATCTGTTAAAAAGCTGGTAGCAATAAAAACAACTTCACAATAACAAATTTCCCCAGAAAATTGTTATCCATGAGAAAATTAAGAGCCACAAAAACCCGATTATTTCCTATTGTAAAAAAATCTCTATAACATTACCAAGAAAAACTTCTTTCCCTAAATAAAGTTTAAAAAGACAATTCTAGAAATAGTAAACCAACTTAGAAACTAAGTTTAGTTTCTTAACATTGTCAGTAAAAAAAAAGTTGTAAAAAAAAATGTGTTCTAAAGAGTTTGTTTTAATACTCAGTACCTTTTTTCTTTTTGTTACTTTTAATGAAATTTTCTTTATAACCTTTTGAAATTTTAAGCCTGCTTTACCTTTCTCCTAATCCTAGCTCACAACAAAATAAATACATAAATAATCAACTGACAATAAAACCCACCAACTCATCAATACATTAATTAAGAAATCCCAAAATTAGAAAAATCTTAAATTAAAAAACCATAACCACTACAATGTCATAATAAACCTTTTGCCAAAGTTTCTCTGATTTTATAAAGTTGCAAGTAAATGCTGTTTTGAGCTCCTGAGAATCTCTTGTGGGTATTTCTCTAGGGAGTCCGACTCAAAGGACAAAATAATAGTAATTCCTTTTAAATGTCTCCTTGAGAGAATTGTTTAGGGGATGGGAGTCAGGGCTTGTCTGTCCTGCTTGGCACAGCCCAGGCAGGCCTTTCCCAGCCACATTCCACACTCCATTTCCCAGCTGGAGTCGCTGGTGCCTCTGAGTTCTGCTGGCCCAGCCCCAGGGACACTCTACTTGTCTGCCCATTCCCCCACGGTCTCTGGGCAGGGATGGCCTCAGTGGGGGCTGCTGACATCCTCAGCAACATGGAGGCTGCTGCTGGATTTCACTGCTGCAGAGGCTTGTTCAGCCTTCAGCTCTTCAGTTCAGAGATTCAGTGTCCCAGGGCTCACTAACATTCAGAGCACCTTAACAAGCCAAGCCTCTGGGACTAATTTGATTTAAGTTTTCATACCTTTTTTGGTTAATTAGACAGATATCAGAAGTGTGTTCAAATGGAATATATTCTATTTAAAAAGACAGAAAACATTTTTAGGTCCTGTTTAGTTTTTTTTTCCTGTTTATAAATGGATATTTGCAATCTCTAATTGATATTGAATCCAAGTACCTCCGCATGCATTTTGAATAGATATGAAAATCAAGACCCTTTTTGGCTGACAATCAATCAGACTCTGTCCCTACCCCCACCCCTCCATTTCCCCCATCCAAGCCCTGGCACTCAGAGCAGCCTTGTGCAAATCTCAGCTCCCTCCAGCCCAGGCTGGACCTGCAGCTTTCAGCTCCTTGACTCCAACTCCCACCTGCTTTCCTTGGAGAAGGAGCTGCCCGAGACACAGATGGATGTTCATTGATTGTCGGCCAACAAAGCCAAGGGAAGGCACAGCTCCATCAAATGCAAAAGTCATTCTTCTCCCTGGCTCTGCTCTGGCCCTGATCCCCACAGCCTGTCCTGTTTCCTTCATCCCTGCATTGCCAGGCACTTTCTGGGACAAGGGAGCTCTGCTCTTGATATGGAGGGACATTCAATTGCAGCCACTGGAGTGGAAACCACATCTCATCAGATTCGTGTCCTTTGAGGGACCAGGAACTGGTGAGACTCAGAGGCACAGAAGGGTTTTCTTCATGAAGAACATAAAAAAAAGTGAACATGATAAAATTTAAGAAACATCAAACCCCTTCCCTCAGTTCCTTGTAACATCCCAGCAGCATCTGACATGTCCACCACCCATAAGGGATTGCCATACAGGAAGGATTTTAGACAAAGACTTAAGAAGACGTGATATAAAAGATAAAAATGCAATTAAGTTGCTGACTAAGGAGGTATTTAAACTTTTAAAAGACTGGGCAACTCCATGAAGCTCAAAGCATGAACCCAGTCGAAGGATACACATTGGAATGACCAGACAACAGCTGCAGGAGGAAATCTGGGAGCAGTGGGAAGGACATAGATCCAGCTGCTCTAAATGAAGAGATGTCCTTATTCATGGCCATTTAACCAGGAGAGCTGGAAACACCTGAAAGAGAGGTAATGAAATATTAGACTGAATGTTGGTGTCTCAAGTAGAGGGGAAGATCAGAGTTTCTTCTCCTGTATCAGTAGAAGAATCTAGTAGATCCAGAAAATTCCTGTTCCTGGTGGGAAAACTTTGCCATTTTTTCAAAGTACTTAAGTGACCCAGATGACAAAAGTTTGCTTGTATATTATGAAACTAACAGGTATTAAAACCTGTGCCACTTTCCAGGCAGCCATCAGCTGTGTGCCCATGAACAGGCAGTGCCACTTGTGCCCTGAGGTGCCCAGCTGGGATTGAATCTCTCCGAGAGCACCTGAGGGAGGGCAGAGCACCTTGCAAGCTGCAGGTCCCTGACAGCCCCGCAGGACTCCTGTCCCATCAACATCTGCTCTGCTCCAGTCTGAAACAGGGCCCAGCATGGTGCCGGGATCATGAGAGAGCTGAGGTGTGTGCTGGAATTCAATGCCCTCCCCATCCCGCAGCAGCCCTGCATTTCCCTGCTCCAGCCTTGGTCTCCAGCACAGCCATGGAGGCTCTTTGGGCTCTTGATTGTTCCTGCAGCCCCCAAGGGCAGCTGAGCTCTGCCTGTGGCAGTGGGGTTTTTTGTGGTTGTTTGGTCTCCTCTTGCAGTGGGTTTGAGTATGTTTGGTCTATCCCTGTCTGGTTGGAAAGGCAGTTTGAAGATATTTAGTCTATGTTTGCCTCCTGTCTAGGAGTGGTTTTTGCCCTAGCCTGGTAAGTTCACTGTCACTTCAGGGTTTCTGTCTTTGCTATGGGTTATGCCTTTCCCGTCTTAGCTTCTGACCTTCTCCCTGCGAATTCTCGCTCTCTCTTACATACAAGCCTCTGTTTTCTCTGCCTCCCCGCTCTCTGCCACTGTCTGCCCTGCCAGCTGCACGGCTCCTGCGCTCTGCCGGATCCCGTGCCCCACCGGCTGCCCCTCCGCAGCCGGCACCCCTCTCCGTCCGGGAAAGGAGGTCACCTCGCGGGGCATCGGCCGCCTCGCTCCTGCCCACGCCGCCGGCACCGCTGAGCCTCCCATGCGGCCGCGGCTCCTGGCGAGAGGGGGATCGCTCACACGAGCACCGCTGCTGCCAGCGCCGTGAGGAGAGAGACTGTCACCGTCGTGAGGAGAGAGACTGTCCCCACCGTGAGGAGAGAGACTGTCCCCGCCGCCAGGACAGAGACTGTCCCCGCCGTGAGGAGAGAGACTGTCCCTGCCGCCAGGACAGAGACTGTCCCCGCCGTGCTGCCGCTGCCTGCGAGTGCTGCGCCATCTGACTCATGCCGGCGCTGCTGCCACCGCAGGAAAGAACAGCTCCTGTGCCACGCTGCCGATTCCAAGCAGCACCATCCTCGCACCAGAGAGAAATAAAGCGGCTCGGAGAAGCCAGCACTGGCTCGTTCCTTATTTCCTTTATAATGAATCTTAGAGGCTGAGCCCACGTTTCAGCAGCCGAACCGTGACCCTGCCGGCCGGCGGCAGAGGTCGGGCACGGCCGCTCCTGGCGCCTGCCCCGATCGCCTCCAGCCACTGGGGCACACTGGTGCAGGTGTCAGCTTGGCGCCCAGCCGTGGGGGCACAGACCCCACGGAAAGGACTGTATCCAGGGTGCACGGACGCCCCTGCCAGGTGAAGTTCATGGTCTGTCTGTGAATTCACACACTTTCTGTTTGCTGCAGCTCCGGGCAGGCGGGAAAGTCAACCCCCTCAGACGTGAAAGGAGTTTTCCCCTGGATCCATGGCTACCTCCGAGATTTTTGCTTCCAAGAATCTTCAGTTTAGTGAGTATTCCAGTGTCTGGGACGGACCTGACTGGGGCATCCTGAAGTTGGGTGGGGGTGACTCCCGGGGATTAGGGCAGGTGTAGTGCACAGCGTTCAAACACACCCCGTCCCACCCAGCCCCCAATGGGTGAATCTTGGTTGTTTTTCCTTTAGTTTTTGTTTTATCTCAGAGGTGGGTGGAAAGGAACCTAGCAAACAGTCTCCATCTGAGTATTCTAGTGGCCAGGATGGACCCAACTGAGGTACAATGAGGTACAGCGAGACTGTCTGCTAGGGAGGAGGAAGTTTATAACCAAGTAGTGGATTTCTTGATGGGGGAGGGTTTTATTTATCAATGGTGTTATAAATGAGAAGCCAGACTAGGCCAATATTCAAGTAGCAATCAATTTATTAATTAATATGGTAAAGTATGAGCAATGCAGTGCTGGGTACAGTGGGGGAAATTTTTCCTACAACTGCACATCAATAGTTGGGGCTTACAGGTATTTATAGGGGTATTTACAAGATTTCTCAGCAATTTCTATTTCCAATTTTTACTCATCAGCAATTTCTATTCCAAATTTTTATGTCACAATTCTATACACTATTGTAATGTAGTTTTTCTCAGGATGTGTCCCAGAAAGGAGTATCCCCAGATGGTGAGGGTCTGGCTTCCAAAAGAAGAAAGCAGTCTCCCAGCTGGTGAGGACCAGGTTCCAGATGTGGGTCCACCTTTTAATTGCGAGGACTATAAATCTCATAACAGTGATGTCCAGCTTCCCTTGGTCAAAACTATCAGTCCTTGAGTTGATGTTCCTCTTCCTTTCTCAAGCTGCTTTTCACTGTTTTGTTAAGGCGTCGAGTTAATCATGTTTCCTTTTCATATATTCTAAAGCTATAGTTTCAAAGATCCTTACTACAAGCAATTATACTTCAAAATTTTACTTCAAAAGGTTATTATTGCAAAACTTTTGAAGTCTTAGCTAGAAGCAGAACATTCTTGTGAAACAGCAACATCCTTAAAGCTTTAATTCCAATGCTCCTAAATCAACTGAAGACTTATAAAGGTTAATCGCGAAAAAAGGCCTTCTTCCATGCTTTACTTCCTCAGTTATTTATTAGAATTCATCTCTATAACTGTATCACAATCACAAATACACACATTGCCTGTATGTACCTGACACAAAACACTTTGTATTTCACAGTCCCTCCTCTGCTTGTATAAATTTTCATTTATCTAATTCATTTGTATCTGGGCTTCAAAACTGGCCAAAACTTTAGAAACTTTTTCTTTTTTTGTCTTTTTTCTTTAATTTCATTATTTTGGATATCTTAGCTGTTTTCTTAAATTGGCCAACTTCTGCCAGGTGTACAGGCAGTGCAGCAACCTGCATGCTTTGAATAACTGAGTGGATTAGTCAGATAAAATACAGAATAAGGCAAGGTAGAAACAATAACCCAGCTAATGAACACAATATTATGAACCCTATTTTCTTTCACCAAGTTCCCCCTCCTATTCTTTGTAAATCCTTTGGCTTGAGCAATATTTCTTGTTTACTTGCATTTGTCGACTATGCTGGCAAAATAAAACAAGGAGATTACACAAGGAAGAAATATCAAAACAGTTGTAACACATAAAAGGAAAAATCTTAATTTCTTTTATCATCTCGTCTCTGATACATTACTCTACCAGTTAGTTTTTAACATTGTTTTTCTGATATCTTTTCATAGAATGACTTTTCTGTGGTCATCAATCTTCAGCAATCTGATATATTAAACTTTCTACAAACACCCCCTTCTTTAGCCAATAAATAGTCCAAAGCCAATCTGTTCTGATACACTACAGTTATTGTTTGGCTTTGCTGACTTTATATTAATTCTAATGCCTGAGCAGCTTTATTTGTTATCATTTCTATAACTGCTTGGAGTCTTCTAATACAACTCAACATATAATTTGGGTTCAATACAGAGTTAGATTGCTTTGCTGGTTTTACTCTTTTGTTTACAAGTAGTTTTTTTTTTTTATTTTTTTTTTTTTTTTTTTTTGTTTTTTTTTTTTTTTGTTTTTTTTTTTTTTTTTACTAAATCCTGAACTGTTTCTTTTAGAATAAATATAAAACAAATCCATCTCTCTCCTTTTGGACATTCAATTCCCTGTCTATTACCACTTTTTCCTAAGTTTCTTGCAATCCAATAATTTTCTTCCGTTTTGCCTACAGGTTCTTGATTTGGATGGGTTATAACAGTGACTGCTGGCATAGGAGTGTGTAATAAAAGAGGAACTTTAGTTTCTTTCTATGTGATGCTTTCTGTAGCATTTGTGACATGTTCTTGCTGGTATCTCAAAAGGAAAAATATAACAAATGAGTGACAGAAACAAGAATAACAGAGGTCCAGTATAGCTTATACTCCCACTTCCCATGCCTGTGGAGTTGCAATCCACAGCAGGCGTATTTGGTCTTCTTGGTGGCAATATTTTGCCAATCTGGTCTTGCCCTCTATTTCCTTGTCACTTTCTCTTAGATAATTTCCAGGCAAATCATTTTTCCACTCCTTAACTGTGGCTTCCTACCCTTGCTCAGGTACTTCTCATTCAACAGGC
Source organism: Passer domesticus (assembly GCF_036417665.1). NCBI lineage: Eukaryota > Metazoa > Chordata > Aves > Passeriformes > Passeridae > Passer > Passer domesticus. The sequence goes on along the minus strand of NC_087479.1, from coordinate 72,554,356 downwards.
ACTAATAATTCCCATCCACAAAACAATGTTGTTACTTTTTAACACTTCTTGCAACAAGAGCATAAATTTTGTGAACCAAAATACTAATTATTCCCACAATTCAAACATTTATTTATAACCCAGCTATCATGTCCTATGGTATTGGAACGAATTAAATAAAGTTTACAGTATGGTACTGATGGAAATGGTAATTCTCCTTCTCCCTTTTTGAATTCACAGGCTAAGGTCAGAATATAACAGCTCTTTGACCAAAACAGTTCTGCTCCTTCTGTTTGAAGTATCCCTCCCCAAGGAGATGTTTTATTTAGGCAGTGCTTGAAACCAGTGATGTAAGCTTTGCCTTATTTCTTAATTAAGTGTTATTCTTTGTACATTTCTTGGATCATGTGAGTTTTCCCAAATCATTACCACCCAGTCTCCATTTGAAAGTCAATTTGGTATCACCCGGTTTAAATGTGATAGTCCATTCTTCAGGTTCCTTCACAAGTCCTTTGATTCTACTGGCATGAATTCACCCTCTCCCTATGGTTTGGATTGCTGTTTCAGTAGTACCTGGAAAGGACTTCTTAACAGTACAGTGATAAAAGAAAGACAGTACTGCATTAACTTTTACTATTAGCTTTTTTTTCCCCCCAGACTTCCTGGATTTAGCTAAAAGCTTTTTCCACAGCCGCCTCTTCTTCTTGTATCCAGCTGTGCTAATAGCTGCAGAGGCAAATTCTTCTTTCTGTGAGCTACAGCTAGTTAAATAAGAAAGGCCAGACCAATTTTAAGGCGAGATGGATCACATCTATTGCTTTTTACTTTTTGGGCACCATTTAACTGTTTTAGTCTTACATATTCCTTCCTCAGAACAAAAGCCTCCTCTTTTTAACAGCTAACAAAATAAAAAAACCTCTTACTTTAGAAAATAAACCACTTTGTGAGGTTTGGACAGTCATCAATCTCTGCCTTGATTTTATCTTTTAGTTTCAAAGATCCTTACTACAAGCAATATTCTAAAATGATACTTCAAAAGGTTATTATTGCAAAACTCTTTTTAGCTCAAAGCAGAAAGTTCCTGTCAAACAGCAACATCCTTAAAGCTTTAATTCAAATGCTCCTAAATCAACTGAAGACTTATAAAGGTTAATTGTGAAGAAAGGAGAGGTTCAAAGGCCTTCTTCCATGCTTTACTTCCTCAGTTATTTATTAGAATTTTGTTTATAATTGTCCCATAGTGGGTTTCCACACGTATCACAATCACAAATACACACGTTGTCTATATGTACCTGACACAAAACACAGCTTTATATTTTACAGTCTGCAGCTGCCTGAATGCAAAACTGGAATAGGAGCCTCTCTCCAGGGGTTAACCTCCCCCTCCTGTGCCAGCCCCTGGCAATGCTGCCATTCTCTGCTGCTGCTGCTGGGGCACTCGGGGCTCTGGCTGAGCAGCAAAGGTGACCCTGAGCCAGGAGCTTTCCTTGGCTGCAGCAAAGCCTCGGCACACAAAGCCCTTCCTGGCGCTGTGCCCTGCACCAGGAGGGATTGTGCCAGCAGAGCTGACCCGAAATTTCTTCTCTCAGGCAGCTTTAGGACACGCAACATGGAGAAGCCAGAACCCACTCAGCTTTGCGCAGTCCTGCAGAAGAATCCTGTGTGTGAAGCAGCCTGGGAACAGGGTTTGGTGTCAGGGGAGGGGAGCTCAGAGCCCTTTTCTGCCCTGTGGGCTGAGGCTCTGCATTTCCAATGGCCCTGCAGCTGCCAAAGGGGCCTTTTTGGCTCAGCTGAGAACAGTTCTGCTGAAAACCTGTCTTAAACCTGCTTTTCCTGCAAATGTGCCCAATGAATCCTAGCTTTGCAGCCCCAGGTGTGTGAGTGCAGGCAGGACAATTGAAGGATGGAACAGCTCTGCTGGGGAGGGGAGTTGCCTGTTTCTTCTTTTGTTTTGTGTTTTGGGATTTTTGTTGTTTGTTTGTTTGATTTGTGTTTTTGTTCTCTGTTTTGTTTGTTTTGTTTGTTTTTGTTGGGTTTTGGGGGTTTTTTGGGGATTTTCTGTGGTTGTGGTGTTTGGTTTTTTTGTTGTTCTTGTAGTTTTGTTATAGTTTCGTTTGGTTTTTTGGTTATTTTTCTTGATTTTTTATGGTTCTTTTTAAGGAACTGCCCCTGCCATCTCTGGGCAGAGCTCTGTAACTGTGTCTGACACTTGTCTGTGGCACTGTGCAGGTGGCCAGGGGGACCTTCCCCGAGCTGTGTGCAGAGGAATCCACATCAGCCCAGGCCGGGCTGGGCAGTGGCCTCTCAGTTCCATGGACTGGACGCGGCTCTGGACGCTTCCCTTGGAGCGTCTGCAGGGAGGGAACGCTGGGGCTGTCACTGCTGGGGTGTCACACACAGGGGAACGCTGGGGCTGTCACCGCTGGGGTGTCACACACAGGGGAACGCTGGGGCTGTCACTGCTGGGGTGTCACACACAGGGGAACGCTGGGGCTGTCACCGCTGGGGTGTCACACACAGGGGAACGCTGGGGCTGTCACCGCTGGGGTGTCACAGACAGGGGAACGCTGGGGCTGTCACTGCTGGGGTGTCACACACAGGGGAACGCTGGGGCTGTCACCGCTGGGGTGTCACACACAGGGGAACGCTGGGGCTGTCACTGCTGGGGTGTCACACACAGGGGAACGCTGGGGCTGTCACCGCTGGGGTGTCACAGGGGAACGCTGGGGCTGTCACCGCTGGGGTGTCACACACAGGGGAACGCTGGGGCTGTCACTGCTGGGGTGTCACAGACAGGAGAACGCTGGGGCTGTCACTGCTGGGGTGTCACACACAGGGGAACGCTGGGGCTGTCACTGCTGGGGTGTCACAGACAGGAGAACGCTGGGGCTGTCACCGCTGGGGTGTCACACACAGGGGAACGCTGGGGCTGCCCTACTCCTGCCTTGTCCCCAACAGCTCTGCCAGTGCCTCGAGGGGACACAAAGGCTGAGCCAAAGGGTGAGAATTGCAGTTGGGCTGAGCTGGTAGGGGCCCATTGGGATCAGTGAGTTACAGAATGACAGAATGATAGAATTACTGTATTGAAGAGACCTTCAAGATCATCGAGTTTAACACAGCCTTAACACTTGAACTGCACCATGGCACTGAGTGCCACATCCAGTCTGTTTTTAAACATATCCAGGGATGGTGACTCTACCATTTCTCTGAGCAAAGCAATCAAATACTTTCATCATCCTTTCTGTAAAAAACTTTGTCCTAATATCCAACCTCTATTTCCCTTGGTGCAGCTTAAGACTGTGTCCTCTGGTTCTGTCAGTTGTTGTCTGGAGAAAGAGACCAACCCCCACCTGACTACAACCACCTTTCAGGAAGTTTTAGAGAGTGGTAAGGCCACCTCTGAGTCTTCTTTTCTCCAGGCTAAACAACCCCAGCTCCCTCAGTCGCTCCTTACAGGATGTGTGTTCCAAGCCCCTCACCAGCCTTGTTGCCCTTCTCTGGACACGCTCCAGCCCCTCCATGTCCTTCCTAAATTGGGGGGCCCAGAACTGGACACAGCACTCAAGGTACAGTGCCAGTACAGGGGAATAATGCCAAGTACACCAGTGCCAAGTGTGGGGGAAGAATGACCTCCCTGCTCCTGCTGGCCACACCATTCCTGATCCAGGCCAGGAGCCATTGGCCTTCTTGGCCCCCAGGGCACACTGCTGCCTCATGTTCAATCGGCTGTCGAGCAGCACCCCCAGGTCCCTTTCTGCCTGGCCACTGTCCAGCCACACCATCCCCAGCCTCTGGCATTGCAGGGGGTTATTGTGGCCAAAATGCAAGACTTGGGACGTGGAGTTTTTAAACTTCATCTGTTTGGACTCTGCCCATCCATTCAACCATTCCAGGTCTCCCTGCAGAGCCCTCCTACCCTCCAGCAGATGGACACACGCTCCCAGCTCAGTGTCATCTGCAGATTTACTAATGAAAGACTCAATCCCCTCATCCATGTCATCAATAAAAATATTGAACAGAGCTGGCCCCAGCACAGAGCCCTGAGGGACAGCACTGGTGCCTGGCTGCCAGCTGGATGCAGCAGCGCTCACCAGCACTCTCTGGGCCAGCCATGCAGCCAGTTCTGAACCCAGCAGAACAGAGTGCTCCTGTCCCAGCCCTGGGCTGCAGCTTTTCCAGGAGTGTGCTGTGGGAGACAGTGCCAAAGGCCTTGCTGGAGTCCAAATAGACACATCCCCAGCCTTTCCTGCATCCACCAGGAGGGGCACCTGGTCATAAAAGATGACCAGGTTGGTCAAACACGACCTACCCCTCCTGAACCGCTGCTGGCTGGCTCTGATACCCTGGCCATGCTGGAAGTGCTGGCTGATGACACTCAGTATAAACTGCTCCATTTCCTCACTGGGTACTGAGGTCAGGCTGACTGGCCTGTAATTACCAGGATCCTCCTTCCCACCCTTGTTGTGAATGGGTGCCACATTGGGCAGCTTCCAGTCATCTGGAACCTCCCCAGTGAGCCAGGACTGCTGGTAAATGATGGATGGAGGGTGGCTTGGCAAGCTCATCTGCCAGCTCCCTCATCATCCTGGGGTGGATCCCATCTGGGCCCATGGATTATGAACATCCAAGCAGCTCAGAAGTTCTCTGACTGGCTCCTCTTGGATAATGGGGGGACTATTCTGTTCCCTGGCACCATCTACCAACCCAAAAGGACAGTTGTCCTGGGGACAAGCCATCTTCCCACCAAAGACTCAGGCACAGAAGGTGTTAAGCACTTCTGCCTTCTCATCTGCAGTTACTAAGTTCTTTCCCTCATCCAGTGTAGAACAGAGGTTGTTCTTACCCTTCTTTTTACCATTAATATACCTGTAAAAACATTTTTTGTTGTCCTTTACAGAAATTGCCATTTTAAATTCAAAATGAGCTTTGGCCTCCCTGATTTGTTTCCTATATGCTCTAGAAGCCCTCTTAAATATTTCCTGAGATACCTGACCCTCTTTCCAAAGGTCATTCATCCTCCTTTTATTCTTAAGGTCCTCCAAAACCTCCCTCCCCCATCTAGGCTGGGCGATTGCCTCGTCACCTCATCTTTCAGCACACAGGGACAGTCTGTTCCTGTGCCCTCAAGATCTGTTTTGAAGCACATCCACTTTTCCTGAACCCCCTTGCATTTAAGGGCTGCTTCCCAAGGAACTCTTTGAATAAGCCTCCTAAATAGGTCAAAGTCTGCCCTCTGAAAGTCCAGTATAAAAGTCTTATTAATGTTCCTCCTGACTTCACCAAATAGCAACAATTTCATAATCTCGTGATCACTCTGCCCCAAGTGGATTCCAACCACCACATCTCCCACCAGCCCATCTCTATTTGCAAACAACAAGATCTAACACAGCCCCTCCCCTGGTGGGCCCACCCATCAGCTGTGACAAAAAGTTGTCCTCCACACACTCTAAAAATTTCCTGGACGGTCTTTTTTTTTGGGTATTGAGCTCCCAGTAGATGTCTGGCAAGTTGAAATTGCCTACAAGAACAAGGACTGATGTGCCTGAAACATTCTCTAGCTGCTTATAGAATGAGTTGTCCACCACTTCTTCCTGGCAGGGTGGACAAAAACAGACTCCTAGTAGGATGTCAGCCTTGTTGGCCTTCCCCCTAATTCTTACCCACAGACATTCAACTCCATCCTCATTAGTTTCAATACCTGCGGTGTCCAAAGCCTCCCTAATATAAAGGGCCACCCCTCCACCTCTTCTCCCTTTCCCATCTCTCCTAAAGAGCTTGTAGCCATCCAGTGCAGCACTCCAGCCATGTGAGTCATCCCACCACGTTTCTGTGATGGCAATGACATCACAGCTCTGCTGCTGGACCATGGCCTCCAGCTCTTCCTGTTTGTTACCCATGCTGCATGCACTGGTATCCGTGCACCTCATCTGGGCTGCTGATTTCACCCCTAACTCAGGCTTACCTCCCTTGGGCCTGCTTCCAGAGAGCCCAACAGCATCCCCTTCCCTCTTCAGACCTAGTTTAAAGCCCTCTCAACAAGTTCTGCCAGTTCATGAGCTAAAGTTCTTCTGCCTTAATAGAGAGATAGAGCCCACCTGGTTCCAGCAGGCCAGGTGCTGTAGAAGTTGCCCCGTGATCAAAGAATCCAAAGTTCTGCTGATGACACCAACCCTTGAGCCACTTGTTAATAATTTGAGCTCTTCTATTGCTTTCACTGTTCTTCTTAGCCATCAAAGGGACTGAGGAAAAGACTACCTGTGCCCCTGTCCTATCAACCACTTGTCCCAGTGCCCTAAAGTCGCTTTTCAATTGTCCTGACACTCCTGTTTTCAATCTCATCACTGCCAGCCTGGAGTATCAGTAATGGGTAATAATCAGAGGGCTGAATCAGCCCAGGCAGTCTCTCAGTAATATCCCGTACCTGGGCCCCAGGGAGGCAACAGACCTCTCTGTGGGGTGGGTCTGGTTGACATATGGGGCCCTCTGTTCCTTTCAGGGATAAAGAATTACTTTTTCCAGCCTTTCAGGCTTGATAGAGCAGTTTTTGAAAATGTTTTCTCTCTGGATGCCAAGGCAGCATAGTGTTGTTGTTAGTTCTGCTTTGTCTTCTCTGCACAGCCTGCAACATGCTTAGAAACAAAGCACTACATGGTATAGAGCAGCGTCTTCTTGAGGACGAGGAAAAGAGAAGCAAATCAGCAGTGCCTGTGTCTGCACAGAATGCCACAGAGGAAGAAAGAACCAAATGCAAAACAACAGTCATCCATGTCTATGCAGACTGTCACAGAGGAGGAAGAAACCAAAAGCGCCATCAACGTCTCCACACAGACCATCACCAAACCAGAACAGCCTGAACCAGTAGCAGCTGCCCCCATTCAGAAGACAAAATCAAAGAGCAAATCAGTCCACATAGTGACTGATGAGGATGCAGCAGGACCCTCACACCCAGCAGAAGAGACAGAGCCCAAAATCATTACTTGTTCTTTGTCCCTGGGTGAGCTGCGTGACCTGTGGAGGGAATTCACCCACCAGATGAACGAGTCCATCCTGACCTGGCTGCTCTGCACCTGGGATGCTGCAGGGGTGATGGCTGAAGTACAGGTATGGGGAAGCTTGGCAAATTGATTACATCACGCTTCCCCAAACCCGCCAAAGGAAACACTTCGTGTTGACCATGGTGGAAGCAACCACAGGACGGTTGGAAACCTACCCCTTGCCTCATGCTACTGCCCAGAACACCATCCTGGGCCTAGAAAAGCAGGTCCTGTGGAGACATGGCACCCGTGAGAGAAATTAGTTGGACAACAGGACCCATTTCAAGAATAGTCTTATCAACACTTGGGCCAGGGAACATGGTATTTAATGGATATATCGTATCCCCTATCATGCACTAGCTGCTGGGAAAGTTGAACAATGTAACGACTACTTAAGACTACCCTGAAGGCACTTGATGGGAGAACCTTCAGAATTGGGAATTGAACTTAGCAAAAACCACCTGGATGGTCAATACCTGAGGGTCCATCAATCGAGCTCTTTCTGCCCAGTCTGAACTCCTGCACACAGTGGATGGAGACAAAGTTCCTGTGATACACATGAAAGGTATTTTAGGAAAGACTGTTTGGATTAATCCCACTGCAGGCAGGGGCAAACCCATCCATGGGAATGATTTTGCTCAAGGACCTGGATACACTTGGAGGGTAATGCAGAAGGATGGGGAAACAAGGAGACCTAATTTTAAGTGAGAACTGTGTATAAAGTTTCATTCTATATTTATATATATATATATATATATATATAATTTGTAAGAGGGCATTGGTTTGGGTATAAATGGTATTAGAATAAGTGGTGGATTATGTCCTAGGTTACAATATAAAGATGTATTTTATTCCCATCCTCAAGAGCTATTGAAACCAGGAGGGGCACTGTTTTTACCTTATCTCCTGCTAATGGGCCCATCAATGCCTTGCCACTCACATGACTCAGAGATAATTCCCTCCAGGAGCCATTTCTGTTTAATGAGCAATCAAGGACCCACCCCATGACACAGAATGATATCAGCCCATTGTGAGATGCTCTGCCCAGGGGGGAGAGCTAAGCATCCCCACCTGGATATAATTTGGGTTTTGGGACAGAACAAGCTGTCCTTACCCACTGGTTTCCAGAGGATAAGAGCTACTAGATCTTTTCTACAGCATCACCACTTCAACAAGACCATTTCATCTGGGCTGCTACCAACACCCAGACTAGCAGGGTGTCAGGTTGTATTCTGATACTGTCAGTGTTTTTTTCTTTTGCATCATTGCATGTATTTTGGGTTTTTCATCTTTTCCTAATAAACTGTATTTCTGACTTGGAGTCTCTCACTGGTTTTGCTTTCAAAGCAGAATATATATATAATATAATAAAACAATCTATTTTATATCTATGTCATTAAAAATTGATAATGTGAAATAAGGCAGACAATGCTAATATGTCAGCTTTGGCTGCTCACTGTGACACTAAATGCCATACAGAAAAGAACTGGCCAAGACCCAACTGTCAGTTGTAAACTTTGTGAGATTGTATACAACAAATAAAAAAGGAAGGGATGAAATTGGCTATTTTTATAGGATTTGCTGATACTGTGACGTGGAATGCTTTGTCTGTTAGTGTGAAAAATACAATTATTAAGTCTGCTGGGTTTTTCATGTTCCAGACAATCCACAAGCTGCAGGATTGGTTGAACAGGTGAAGGGGTTGTTAAAAGAGCAGTTGAAAAAATGAGGAGATGGGAACCTGTCCCCATGGTGAACCCATCTCCCAGATGTGCTCCATTCCTTAACAGTGGCCCATTGGGGAAATGGAAACCCCGTGGCTGTGCACAGCTGCACCCAATTTGTACCCATGGACAGAGAGACTTGGACTGCCTGGAAAATTGTTCTGGGTGTGATGGCCCCTGGCAGGGCCAGCCCAGAGGCTGGAGGGCTGGACCTTCCTGCTTGGAATTATTTAGCATAAATGAGAAGAAAATGAGAGTTATCCATACAGGAACAGGAATTCAGATTCCTCCAGGACATTTTAGTTTGGTAACTGCCCACTTGCAGCTTGGCCTTGGAAAATGTTCATGTCATGGGAGGAGGAACTGATGCAGATTATCAAGGAGAAATTAAAGGAAATGTGTTAAACAACAGTAAACAAAATTGGATTGTTCAATCCCATGGCAGGGTATCACAATTATTGATATGGTCAGTTTTTAAAACAATTGGGAAAAAAGGATATCCATCTCAAATCACTGCTGTTGGTGGAGATAAAGGGTTTGGATCCAGCAGTCCTAATAATGGAGGCAGAGTGTGGTTCCAGAGGCCAAAAGGGCCTCCTGAGGCAGCTGAAGGAATAACAGCTCCTGGGAAAGACAGCACTGTTTGAATCCTGAAACCTGGGCAGGAACAATGGCAATGTGTCCCTGCAGCCGGGTGTTCTGTGTGAGAACAAGCAGATATTATATGATGTTGTTTTACACATCCTGCCGGACCAAATCTCCCTGTTTGCCTCAAAGGCCCCTTTGGAAAATGCTCTGATCCACGGGGCTCCATGTGAAGGCTGCTGTGGCACTGAGGGACTTCCAGACAAATTCCATCCAGGAGCCTGGGTGCCCTCAGGGACTGGAATCCAGCCTCCTTCTTGCCAAAGGGGAAAGAGCCCCACCAAGCTTTGTTACCCACAGACACTGTGCTAAAGCTGAACAGCAAAGGACTTTGGGGGCATTCTTCTGAAATTAAAAAGGTGCCAGCTCCATGGACAACAGAATTATTGCTCTTATCCCAAATGAGACTGAGGAAAAAGAATGATTAACCGTGTCACTGAAGTACTGCTGATGTCTATAAGTTGTATCTTGAGAGTCAGCCAGAATCTTTGTTTGCCACAAACATCTCTAGAGTTTCACCAAGGGATTGGTCATAAAAATTGTTATGAAAATTTCAATATCAAAATAGCCAAAGTACTCAATGTCGCTAATTGCTGAGTATGTTCTCAGCTGTAGCTGGGAGGAATGGGGCTCCCTTGGAAAGCCCACTGTGTGGGGTGGCCAGAACTCTGTCTGTGGGCTCTGCCTCATAACAGAGGCAATGAAGGGACGGTTGCAGGAAACTGTGCTGTGGAACACAAGAACACAATGATCAGTTTGACAGGATTCACTAAGATTTCCCTTCAGGAGAAACTGAACTGTGTTCTAGTTACAGAGGCCACAGTGTGAGAGGATTTCTGTGCTTCACCATCACTCCCAATGTCAGTACAACTTGGGATGCTGGGGCAGGTCCATGTCAGTGTCACACCACTCCCAGCTACAGGGCCACCATTTAGGGTCCTTCAGCAACAACCACAAGGAAGAACTGGGGCCCAGAGAATTTCCCTCCAAGGAGTGCCTTGGTTTTTAGAAAGCCAAAAATTCCGGTTCACGCTCTGCCCCATGGGCACTGCCTTATACTGTGGAGTTTACAGTAACGAGATAAATTGATTATTAGAAGAAATAGGAAATGATACTATGAAAATATCCAATAGCACATCCTGTGAGCTCCAACAAACACGAATGGGGACTCAGCAAAACCGTATGGCCTTGGATTATCTGCTTGATGGCCAAGGAGGAAGCTGGGTTATAATGGTACAGGGATGTTGCACTGCTATCAGTGCTGGGTTTCAAGTCAAACAGTCAGGAATCACCTTGACAGGAAAAAAACAGTAGAAGAGTAGAAAAAAGAAGAAAATGCTTTTGGGTGGGATTGGTTTCATGGCTGCCAAATTGGAGGATGCTGCAAAATGAATTTCTGACAGTGTCTCTCATTGCAGTGTGAGCACTTGGTGTGTTATGATTCCATGTTAGAGTTGTTGTGACAATGTGTGCTAGAAATGGAGTACTGAGACGTGTCTAAATAGAGACACAGTCTCAAGAAAAAATGGGATTTGATAAACTAACAGAGAATAGCAACTAATTAGGGTTGTTTTAAAAGGAATGTGAATTATAGTTCTGGGTAATGAACTTGAACACACTTAGTTGAAGAACAAGAGGCCATGCCTGTATGCCTAATACCTAAATCTAAACTGTGTTATTGAAATAATTGTTATAAAGGTTGTAGTTCATCTGCAGGTTACAGGACCCAATTAAAGTCCTGAGTCCTTAACACTAGGTCCTGGCTGAGGCCTGAACAGCAGGCCCTGAGCTGAAGCTGACCTCTAAATAAACCTTCCAACCAAAGATTATCTTTGTATCTGCTTATTAATGAATCATTTTTAGCACTATGATCTTTGTAGCTATTCATTGGTGAAATGTGGATTTACCTTTCTGTATTTAAAAATTGGACAAGGCCCCATCTGGCCTTGTCTGGAGATGAATGGTCAAAGTCACTTCCCTTGGTTCCTCCTTGGGCCCTGGCCAGACTTTGGGAGGAACCCAAGAGGAGGATGAAACCAGATGTTCCCACACTAGAAGTGCTGTCAGTTTGTTCATTCAGCACTGTCAGAGCTGGGCCCTCTCACAGCGAGGTTGGAGCCTCACCTGTGGCTGGAGGCACCTTCAGGAATTCCCAGTGTCCAGGAGTGGCTCTGCAGTCCTTGGCTGGGACAGCTTCCCCTGCTGCTGTGTGGATCTGGGGGATGGCAAAGCCTGAGGGGAACTGGTGCTGCATCTTTCTTAATCACTGCAGGCAATCTTTGGTGGTGATCATTGAGTGCATTGCTGACCTGCTCCTATTGTAATTATTTTCAAATAATTATGTACTTTACTTTTGTATTTTTTGCAGATTTCCCTTATATAAATTACACAATTCCTTCATTTGGTATCTGTGTCTTTGGTGCTGATCCTGCCCACTGGCAAAACGGACCCTGTGGGCTCCACAGAACCAAGGGGCCCTTGTGACACTGCAGGGCCTCGTGTTACCTAGGGACCATGGTGACCCTGTGGGGCTTCATGGAACCAAGGAGCCATTGTGACACTGTGGGGCCTCATGGAACCACGGAGCGCATTCTGACACTGCGGGGGATTCATGGTGACAAGGCTCCATTGTTTTCATCTCCCTGGCACTGCCCAGTTCAGCCTTTCCCTGTCCCAGCTCAGCAGAGCAGCAGAGTCAGGTCTGGCCCTGCAGCAGGAACTGCAGGCACTGGAGGTCAGGGACAGCCATTCTGGGTCTGGAATGCTCAGCAGATGCTCAGCTCGAGCAGCTCCTGCAGCCCCAGGGCCAGCCCCACTGCCCAGCCCAGCAGCAGAGTTGGCCCCGGGGCTCCTCAGGCAGCTCCTGCTGGCCCAGGGACAGGGCAGCCTCTTGCCAGGGCTCCTCTGCACACCCACGGGCTCCTGCTCTGCTCCTGGCCCATGCCAGCTGCCCTCAGAGCCTTTCCCAGGGGAACACGTCTGTGCTGGCCCCAGCAGCCATTGCTGCAGCCCCTGCCCTGCTGCCCAGAGCCCCGAGCTGGGGCTGCTGCTCTGCAGAGCACGAGGGCTGTGCTGCCCGGGGCCCTGGGCTGCCTCTGCTGGGCTCTGCTGCTCAGCCTGGCACACAGAGGCAGCTGATGGTGCTCCCTGCACTGACCCCCTCCCACACAGGCTCTGCGGGGCAGGGAGGGGGCTCAGAGGTGCCTGCCTTGTGCCAGGGCTGCCAGAGGGGCTTGGGGCTGCCCTGGATCCTCCTGGGGGAGTTCCCTGAGGGTCAGAGGAGGCAGTGCCCAGACTCCTTTCCCTGGGCCTGCTGTGTCCCTGGGCTGCAGAGCTCTCCTGGCTCACAGCAGACATTCAGTCCTGGATCTCGGGGTGACCCCAGCCTGGCCAGGCCTGTGCCCAGTGAGCTCCACTCCCTGCTGGTCCCTGGCACACACTGTCCCTGCGGGTCCCCTGTGTTCTCCTGGCAGCTCCCAAGGCCCTCCAGAAAAACCTTCCCCTGCCATCAGCCCTGGCACAAGCTGCAGAGCCCCTGGAAGGTTCAGCACAGACCATTCAGCATCTGATGGGCACTGGCCACCAACAAGCAAAACCTGACCCAGACCTGAGTCCCCTGAAGGCCCCAGGGAGACCCTGATCTCATCCCACTGAGCTCTGGGAGAACAAAGGAACACAAGAAGCCTCTTGAGAGTCCTGAGAGTGACTCTGGAGGGGAGCAAAGCCTTCCTGCCCTGCGCTCAGGAGATGCCCTTTGCTGGTGGAGCTGCTGTGCTGGAGCCCAGCTGTGTCCCAGCAGTGCCCATGGCCTGTCCCTGCCTGAGGGCACAGCACGGACATGCAGCAGGACAGTGACCAAGCTGCCAGAGCACTCCGGCCTCGCACCCACAGCAGGGCTGGGAAGGAGAGTGTGGAGCTGGGAGGAGCAGATGTGGAAAGAGGCAGGGCCATTGTCCCTGGCTGTGTTGCTGTGCTGGGAACCTATTCCCTCCACCTCTGCTCACAGGCACTGCCCCTGCAGAGCCAGAGGAGGGCTGAGGAAATGCCTTGGACACACAGGTCAGGACAGCCACTGGTTTTTATTCAAATGCACAGAGAACAAGTCTCCTGAAGGTCTTTGTGTTGCAAAAGAAAAGTAGATGTTCATGTAGAAAGACTCAGAATAGTACTACAATATTTATTTAAAAAATTATAACACTGGAAAAAAGAATAAGAAAAGGTCCCAATGAAAAAACTGACAAATAGAAAAATAAAGGCCAAGATTGTAAAGAGTTACATTCTGAATATTCTGAAGCAGAAAAGACAGAGTTTCTTGTCCCTGAAAAGATAGGGTCATAATTTTCCGCAGGGTATCCTTGAGCTCCTGGTTCCTCAGGCTGTAGATGAGGGGGTTCAGTGCTGGAGTCACCACTGAGTACAGAACTGACAGGGCCAGATCCAGGGATGGGGAGGAGATGGAGGGGGGCTTCAGGTGAGCAAAGATAACAGTGCTGATAAACAGAGAGACCATGGTCAGGTAGGGAGGCAGGTGGAAAAGGCTTTGTGCCGTCAGAGGGGATCCTCAGCATAGCCTTAAAGATCTGCACATAGGAGAAAACAATGAACACAAAACAGCCAATTGCTAAGGAGACTGAAAACACAATGAGCCCAAGTTCCCTGAGATAGGATTTGGAGCAGGAGAGCTTGAGGATCTGGGGGATTCCACAGAAGAACTGGCCCAGGGCATTGCCATGGCACAGGGGCAGGGAAAATGTATTGGCCATGAGCAGCAGAGCATTGAGAAAGGCACTGGCCCAGGCAGCTGCTGCCATGTGGGCACAAGCTCTGCTGCCCAGGAAGGTCCCATAGTGCAGGGGTTTGCAGATGGACACGTAGTGGCCGTAGCACATGATGGTCAGGAGGGAAAACTCTGCTGAGAAGAAGAACAGAAAGAAAAAGAGCTGTGCAGCGCATCCTGTATAGGAGATGTTCCTGGTGTCCCAGAGGGAATTGTGCATGGCTTTGGGGACAGTGGTGCAGATGGAGCCCAGGTGGCTGAGGGCCAGGTGGAGCAGGAAGAAGAGCATGGGCATGTGCAGGTGGTGGCCGCAGGCTACGGCGCTGATGATGAGGCCGTTGCCCAGGAGGGCAGCCAGGGAGATACCCAGCAAGAGGCAGAAGGGCAGGAGCTGCAGCTGCCGTGTGTCTGCCAATGCCAGCAGGAGGAAGTTGCTGATGGAGCTGCTGTTGGGCATTTCTTCACTCTCAGCATGGTAGACTCTTGAAAGAAGACATTGACAAGTTGGGGCCAACTTCTTTTAGTCAGTGATTTTCTATTTAATTGGAAATCCCTAGAAAATTACTTTTCTTCTTGTGAGGGAACTTTCCATAACTATTTTGAGTTTGGGTTTTTGCTGCTGATGAGTTACTGCCTCATCCTCAGCATTGCTGTCAGCTAGAACACTGGGGAGCCCAGAAGGAAAACAGGGCTCCCTGTGCCCCAGTGCAGTCAGACCTGCTGGTCCCACACAGGTGCCCTTTGCTCATTACATCGCCCTATATTTCAGAGTGATTGCACTTCAAATTCAAATCCTTGCAATTAAAATGGACATTTTGAAGTCTCTAGATTCAAAGTCATTTTCTCTATACTCTTCCCTCTTTCCCTGTGCACCTGAACAGGAAGGGAAACCAAGGGTTGGTCTGGCTCTCTGCTGCTGGAATTGTGCCTACTGGGAGCTGTTTCTCTCTACCCAAGTCTTGTCCCTGCCAGTGCTGCCAGAGCCCAGCCCAGCCCCAGGGACTCAGCTCTGCCCTGCAGACCCCTCCCAGCACAGGGCACTGCCCAGGGGCATCTCCGTGGCAGCAGGGCCTTAAGGGCAGGCCAGACAAACAGAGATGCTGCAAGCCAAGGTGCTGCTGCTGCTGCCTGCTGCCCTGCCCTGTCCCTCTGAGGGTGCCCAGGGCAGCCCCGTTCTGCAGCACATCCTCCCACAAAGCAGAAACAGTAGCAGAGCCATCCTTACAGTCACATCAGTCCTGTTCTGGGTCAGCTTTAGGAGATCCCTGCAGCCACAGACTGGCTGTGTCAGAAGTGGTGAAGATTTCTCCATGAACGAGCTCAGAATTGTCCTTGCAGCTGCTCTGAGCCTCTGTCTACTTCACTGCTCTCAGGTACTGTCCTTGCAGGCAGTGCCCTCAGCCCTGCTGGGCTGGGAGAGGAGCTGCTCATCAAGAGAAATGTTTTTTTGAAGCTTTTTTTGATTACGAGGAGCCCAGCCCAGCTCAGCAGCACAGACACAGCACAAGGACTTTAATGACCCTCTGGGGACTTGGGTGTTGTTTACATCAGACTCAGTCCCTGAGAGAGCATTCAAAAAACTTCTCAAGAACTGAAAGTCAAATTAAAACCCCAAAGTTTCTTGAAGTTTTAATAAGTCCCTCTGAGAAAGTGTCTCCAGTTAGAGCAGGTTCCGGTTAGAGCAGAACACTGGAGGCAGTGATGACAGCTGGGGACAAACAAGGCAAAGGTGTCTCTGGTGCTGAGTAAACCTGGATGTGTTTCGGGAATGCAAAGGGCCAAGGCCTGAGCCCCAGCCCCTGGCCAGGCACATCCTGTCCCTCCCTCCTTGCTCAGGGCTCTTCCCAGGATGGGCACTGGGATGTGGGGATGTGCAATGCCAAGGGCAGCACCATGGGGCAGCCCCTGCCAGGCTGCTG
Organism: Passer domesticus; assembly: GCF_036417665.1. NCBI lineage: Eukaryota > Metazoa > Chordata > Aves > Passeriformes > Passeridae > Passer > Passer domesticus. The sequence continues at coordinate 72,538,278 of NC_087479.1, read as the reverse complement.
AGCAGGGACAAGGAGGCAATGAGGCCCCAGGCCTGCAAGGGTCACTTGTCCCCTGCTCCTGGCTCAGGCCCAGGGCCAGCAGCCATGGCCAAAGTGCTGCCCAAGTTGGCTCTGTCAGGGCCTTGCAGCTGCTGCCCATCCCTGTGCCCTGTGCAGCCCAGGCTGTCCTACCGTGTCCCTGCCCTGTGCCTCTGTCCCTGCAGGCTGTCGTCATCCCCCAGCTGCCCCACCTGGCTGGCCCCTTCCTTTGCTGACAGCTCTGCCTCCTGCCCGCCTCTGCCTGTCCACACAAAGCCTTGGGCTGACCCAGACCCATTCTGGGGGACATGTTGCACCACAGCCCTGCCCTGGGAGAGAAATTCCTTTCTCCTTGCTTCCAGTCTGGACCTCTCCAGGTGATTCTCTGTGGCATGATTTTTTCTCAGGCTTTTTCATACAATGAAGAAGAGCTCTACCATTTCTGAAACCATCCTTCAAGCCCTCTCAGGCTACTCCTGTTCTGTCATTAGTCTTCACACCACTGAGCCCTGGGCCATCAGTCTCTCTGGGTCATGTGCTTGAGGCCTCCTAACCCCATCTTGGAAGATTTTTGTGTCCTTTCAAGGTCCTTTCAGATTAAAACATTGTGGTCATAATCCAAGAAAAATTGAAATATTTTTATAGTGGCAGAGAAAGGGACGTAGCCTTTAAAATGCTCAAGGATATGCTTAGATTTGAGATAAGAAATAAATATTTTGTGATAAGGTTAAGAATTTGTAAACAGGTCATCCGTAGACATGAATACCCCATTCCAAAATGTGTTCAAGGTCAGGATCTTTGACCATCTGTTCCAGTGGTAGTTGTGCCTTCCCACAGAAAGAGGGCTGCAGTAGATGATATTTTAGGGCCATTCCAATTTGAAAAACAGAAGATAAAAAACAAATTTATGAAAGTTCTGACACCTCCTCATGAAAGACTCACCAAGGGGGTCAATGGCAGAGCTTTCCAGCATGACCTTGCCAGTTGAGCATGGGGGGTTCTGCATTGGGTCTGAGATTCATGATGGAAATCCACAAAGGTCATCTGGGGAATGTGCAACATTTCCCATGTGATGCCTAAGAAAGGCCCACAGGAAGGGAAAGGGTGGCACTATGGTGCTTTGTGAAAGAACAAACATGAATCAGCAGGGAAAAGGGGATGAAAGAGCTGGTCATGAGCAAACATGCGTCCCTGGCTATGCCCTACAGCTGATCCCCACAGCCTGTGGCATTTTCCTAAACCCCCATTGCCAGGAACTGTCTGGAACAAGGGAGCTCTGGGTACCAAGGAATGTCCAAGTGCCAGATACTGGAGTGGGGACCACAAATCATCAGGTCCTGTGTCCTTTGGGGGCCCAGGCACTGGTGAAACTGGTGTGTGTGTGCACACAGCACTGGTGTGGGGGGCTGGTGTAACCACCAGGGAACATCAAACCAGAGCAACCAGTGAGCAGCAGAGGCCTGAGAGCTGCTGTGTGAGATCCACTCCTGCAGGGATCCACATGGTCTGGGTGTCTCTGCAGCTCTGCCTCTCCTCCTGCCATGGCAGAACACACAAACAGCCCATCCCTGTGTCTTTTCTCCACTGACTGTGCTTTGGCCTGGCCTGGAAACTACCCGAGGTCTCTCCCAGGAGGAGTCCCTGTGCATTTCCCTCCCCCATGCCTCTGCCCTTCCTGATCCAGCAGTGGTGGGGCAGGGAGAGGGCTGGCTCTGACAGGGCTGTTGTGGTTTAGGAATGGTGCTCTCCAATTTCCTACTCCCACTACAAAGACCAGGTGTCTCCCCAGATTGATATTCCCACCATTGTCCCCCACACCACAGGGGCTTTGCCTGCCTGGCCCTGCTTGATCTCAGACACGTTTCACAGTCAGGGATAACCTGGAGATGGTGTCCATGGTTAAATCTACCCCTTGCTCATGAGCCCATCTGGAGGTTGCATCTCTGCCCTGATGACTTGAGGTGTCCAGCAATAACTCACCTTTGTGTGGCCAGTCCAGACCCAGCTGAGACACTTTAATCCTAGCAGCCCCATCCTCCTGTCCATTGTTTCGATGCTCTTCAGTGCCTGACTCTTGGGCACGTGAGCATCCATAGGAGGGACTTTCACAGCCAACTTCTCCCCTGGGCAATGATGTCTTGCCCCGGTCCAGCAGCCCAGATGGGTTTCCCTCTGCACTGCCAATTGTCCCTTTTCCATCATTCCAGCCACCCCACAGAGCATTTCCCACCATCCCTGAGTCAGTGCAGAGGTGCAGCGCTGGCCATTTCTCTCCCTCAGAGCTCCGGGTATGGTCCCAGTGCTGCAGTGACTGTAGGAAAGGGGACCCACAATGGGACATTTCTTGGTCAAATACAGACAGAAAGAGTGAGAAACTGGCTGTGACTTGGGTTTTGGCCTCACAGCCCCTGCCGTGGTTTGCAGGGAGCTGCAGTGTGGCACAGCCCTGGCTGTGCCCTGCGGTGCTGGCCTGGGAGAAGGTGTAGGTGCCAGCTGGCCCAGGGAGCTGCAGCGTGTGGGGAATGAATCCTTCCTGGTCTCCTGCCCCAGGGTGACACTGCAGGGCCTCATGGAGCCAAGGGGCCATTGTAGCACTTCAGGGCCCCATGGAATTAAGGGAACTATTTGGACATTGCAGGGCCTTGTGGGACTGAGGCTATTGTGACACTTCAGAACCAAGGGGCCACTGTGAAACTACGGGGCCTTGTGGAACTGCTATTGAAATCGCCCAAATAGAAACTTTCTAACACAGTTTGAGTATTAGAAAGCAGCTATTCTTTACTGCAGTGCTGATCACTAGGAGGATCCTTCCTCCATTTGAGTGCCCCGAGCATCAGGTGAGCAGAGGTTTTATCACACACACTGATTACATATTCGTGAGCTGTTCCCTTGTGGTGGCCTACAGCTGGCCTGTAGGCCTCATAGAAAAAACAATTCCAACTTTATAACTGAAATAAGTGATTTATTATATAATTACCTAACTTATGTAATTTGACCAGTAAGAGCAGGCCCAGGCTGTTGGGGACTCAGGCTACGTTGGCTGGTTAGCCGAATAGTAACTGGCTCAGCCTATGAGGATTAACCTCATGGGCTTTCTTATCTATATAAGAAAGATCTCAATAAAGCTGGCTGTTGCTGCATGAACACAGAGTGTCGAGTCGTCTGTCTCCAAAACTGTGACCCCATTGGTGACCCCAATGTGATCATAATAGCTGCTGCCAAGAGAGCGGGGAACAGACGGGGTAGCCAAGAGTGTGGGAATCTATAAAATTTGGTTTTGGGAAAGCTGTGAAAGGTCGGCCTCAGAGACAGCAGAACTGTGATTAGAGCTAAGCAGTGGCCATAAAATAAGTTAGCAGAAAAATTATGTAAAAAGTTGAAAAATAAGGACAAATGGAACAATGGTCTGTGTATTAATGCTTGGCTAGAATAACTCCCTAAGTTGCAGAAAAGTATATCTAGCAAGATATTAGCAAGTTCTAAGCTTAATAATGGAGCTCTGTGCATTGTGTTTTAAGGTTTACAAACAGGTATTGTATTCAAAATAAGCAAGCATTGTTTTAACCAAAGGTACGTGTGCTTAGAGTGGTTGGATAGAACTACTGTCAATATGCTTTTGCTTTGTGTGATTGGTCAAAAAATTTCTAAAGTCAGTTGCAACATTAGGTTCTTGGTCTGCTGCCTGGGATGTGAGCTGCTGGCATCTTCCCATTGTCACAACCATGTAATGAGACCGATGCTGGAAAATAAAACAGCTCAAGACATGTTCCGAGCAGTCCCACCCATCCTGTTCGTGACTTTTACATAGCCCCGAGCCGGCGATACCCAGAGCTGCCCCTGGACACAGATGTCAGCGTGACCTGCCCTCTGTGATGTCCCAGACAGCAGAACCACGTCATCAGCTGCCAATCTGGCCGTGCCCCTGCTCACAGCTCCCACTGTGACCCAAGCCCTGGCATGTCCCAGCCCCCAGAGCCACACCTGCCAGGCCATGAGCCCCAGCCTTGGTCCCCACTGCCGGCCTCAGTGGCTCCTGGCCATCCTCACCCTGAGTGCAAAGCCAGCCCCAGGAGCCCCCCAGGGTGCTCTGGATCCAGGCTGAGACACCCTCAAGCCATCAGTGAAAGGGACATGGATGGGGACTGCAGCTGGATCTTCCAGTGCTCACCACCCCTGACTGTGCTCCAGGTGAACCCAAACCTGACCTGCAACTTCAGAAGTGAATAAGACTTTTTGTTCCATATGTGTAAATTTCATGCAAAGACATATACCAATATGCAATTACTCAAACACACGCAAGTCAACTGATAAAATAAAAATTAATAATTTTTTTAAAGAAGGCATAGATTCCTCTATATATATTTCTTGTGAGCTTTTAAGAATGCTTTCAGTTTTCAAAATTCTGTTGTATTCTAAAAGCACAACTGTGTCTCCTTTTTATAAGGGTAGTTGGAAGTTCCAATTAAATTTGTCTTAAGAATATCAAGTCTTTAAAACCATTGGAAAGCAGAGAGGTAAAACCTTCTAACAGCCTTACTAAAAGGATGTATAACTAAATACAATTTTGTCTCCCTATGTACTCTAGACATAACAAATCCCTGAACTGAAATTTGCCAATACTCAGTCTTTACTAAATCTTACAGCCTATCATAATATAATTTTTTCTTGCCAATGTATTCTATTTACAGGTTGTTCTCTGAGAAATTACCTCTGAGGGAGCCTGCTCACCCATGCAGCCTCTTGGGAACCTTACACCCCACCAGCAAATAAATGGTGCCACAGCCAAAACACCCTGTGGCTTGGGGAAGCCTGCTCTGCTAGCACCTAACATTACCACAATTCGTGACCAAAAAAATTAAGCACAACAGATTTTTCCATCAGTTTAAATCTGGCTGCAGAAACTACATTGATTTTTGAGGCAGAAAACACAAAATAGTAGCCTCAGTATTGGACCCTGGGGTTATTGCTGCAAAAACTTAAAAAAAAAAGCTAAGAGAATCTAAAGTGCTCGCTCAGTAAGCAAACCAGTGCTACCTCCTAAGCACCGAATGAGCTGCTACCAAATGCTAATAACACCAAGCATGTAACACTCTGAAACCAGCAGCAATACACTTTTCACTGCTCACCATGGACACAGCTGCCACAACTTTGAAAGGATGTACTGCTTCAAATTTCTTCACACCCCACATCCATCCATGTAAACATCCAGAGCTGAGGGAGCAAGTAAAGGACTTAAAAGTTGAGAAGAACCCAGATGGCATCAATGAACTTTTCGGACAGTGGGGATTGACAGGATAGGTTTCATCGTTTGTTAGAGGAATATTTTGGGTTGTAATCATTGTTTTTACTCATGTTTCCCTGTTTAGTTAAGTGGCTGCAGAGACCTACTGGGGAAGTCTTCATAGTAAGAAAAAACAGGGGAGTTGTGGAATCCTCTGACTCCTCCCCCTCAAGGAAGATTAGATCACAGAGTTTTCCCCACCTAGGCTGATAGAGAAGACTTAACCCCTGACGCTCTGCAGCACTTCTGCCAATCCACATCAGATTGCCTCCCCCACTGGCCAGCTGACACCGCCCACCCCAATTATTCATCCCTCATCCCCCCTACAGGTTGGTGCCCTTGGCCCTGCCCTGTGCCCGCCCCTGTGCCCTCAGGTCACCGGTCACTGGCCCCACACTGAAGTCCTGCAGAGCACATGGTTTGGTCTTTTGTCTCTGGTCCCTCTGGCGTGCTGGATGCAGTAAAACCCTTGCTGGAATATGCTATGCAAAGACCCTTCCTGCCTTCCTGTGCTGAGCTGTCTGTGGTGTGTGCGTGTACATGGACTGGAAATGGCTGTTCTTGTGGCCTTCCTCGGAGCGGCTTCTGAAGGAGACGCCTCCAAGAAGGCTGCAGCATTTGTACCACCCTGCAGGGCTGCAACACTAAACAATACATAAAAATCAACTTAAGTATAACAAATGAAATTTTTATAAATTGCTACACTGGCACTGGCACATACAAATATCAATTTAAGGTTAGAAAACAAATTTATTGTTACTGTCATGCAATGCAAATACTTACAAATACCAAATACAGTTAAAAAAACCTAATGTACTGAAATCCTCTACAAACTCACTATAAACAAATATGAAGTTTAACAATTAAGTTTTTTACTTATTACTACAACTGAACAGCCCATATACAAACACAGCAATATCAATATCCCTCTCTAAATAACCCTAGGCCTGGAATTAAATGAATACAATTTCAGAACTATACAAATCCATATGCATTTCAATATAAGTAAATACACCACCATAACAATGTGCAGTATAAATATATATTGTTACATATGACATATAATAAGACATATGTAAATATTTACATAATAATCCTATCTATAAATACAAATATCAATGTACCAATTTAAAAATCCATCTAACTTTAACAGTGGAACTATAGAGCTGCACAACCGTACATACATGTGAATATAACAAAGAAGGGATGTAAAGTGAACACAGGCATATAACTACATACATAGGTACACATACATATAACTACATACATATCTGTGTTTTTACATAAATTTACACACACACACACACACACACACACACACACACACACACACACACATATATATAACATGCATCTATAAATGCAACTAGATACACATTCATAGTATCCCCATACAAATATGAGTCAATGTATGTAAATATCCCTACACTTGTAACTATCCAAGTCTAACTCCACCCATCCATAAGCAGAACTAGATCAGGAGGGATTGCAGCTGCTGATGTTCCCAGGCTCTCCCTCGGTCTCCTCCTCCCGGGCAGAGCAGCTCTCCTGCACAGGGACAGCAGACGGGACATCTGGGAAGCCAAGGGAACACTGAGTCAGTGTGGGGACGTTTCCCTTGGCAGCAGCTGCACTTCCACCAGGGAAGAGGAAATGTCAGAGCCTCCCCAGGAGGGTCAGAAGGAAAGGCAGCCAAGCGGGCCAGGCTGTGGTGAGCTGTTCACTTCTTTCAGGCATCCCAGTTGCTCTGGGGGAACTCCCTGAACTCCCTCATGTCACGTTCTTGAACTAACCTCTGCACTTACCAAGACTGTGGCCCCCAGATCAAGCAGTATTTCTGTCTCCAGCTGCTTGCACCAATGACAGGGAATGTCCTCTGACAGCGCTGGGGCACAAAGTTACCTTCCACAGCTCATCTGACAGGGCCTTGTTCTTCCTCAGCTTCCTGTCTTTCTCCTTATCTTCCACCTGGAATTTTTGCAGCATTTCTTTTTCTTTCCCCTTGATCAGTGCTAAAATGAATGTTTCTCTTCCAAGCTTGAGTTTGCTCAGTAATCCTGTGGAACGTTTTCTCAGAAACTTTTCTCATGGAATTGAGAGTTAATTTCAGCAATTTCGGTGATTTTCTGTGTGATTTATGCAAATCTCCAGTTCATTAGGGCACCACTTAGGAAGGTGCAAAGAGAAGAAGATGTTTCTACATGTCAGTTCACCAGTGGAATATTCATGGATAGAGAGAGTGATTAGCTGCATTTTACATGTACTCCTAACCTGAAAGTGCAACAGGTAACTTGGGGAGAAATTAAAGCCAGATCTCTCCTTCCACCAGCCTGTATTCAAATGTAAAGTAAATAGAGCAGGGTGAGAATGTTAGTGTTTAGTTCCTCATGTGCCTTATTAAGGTGTTCTTAAAGTAAGGCAGATAAAATCTGGGTTGGCATTCCTAATTTCCAGACACTCCTTGTCAGTTTCATTGACTCTTAAAACAGCAGAGATGTGCCTATCATACCTTATCAATCCATTTGGGGGTGTTATAGGTTCAGATTCTCTGAGGCTTTAGCTTTTTAGATCTCTAGGCAATGCTTCCAGGAATCTAAATGGCTTTCAGAAATTAAACTTTGCTCCTTTTTTCCTGAGTCTGGTGCACTCATGACCAGAAACCTTCAGTGAATGCATTCCACTCTAATACAACTCCAAGCTGAATCTCTCAGCTGTGCTTACACTGGTGCTTTGTGTGTCTCTTCTGCACAGAGCAATTTCAAAACCTTCATTCCTTTTTATCTCTGCCCTTCTTTTTCTGTTTTAGCTTGTAAATGCATGCAGATGTATCAGAAATTATACATTTCATTTCTGATACATCACTTCCTGTCCAGTAATTTCATTTTATTCTGTTCTGTTGTTATGCTAGACTTGTATGTTTTATTCCAAGTACACTGCTGTTTTCTTGAATGTGGAAGTTTTATATTGCAATGCAATCATTCACCTCTTTCATGAAACCCTTCATTAACATTAGCAGAAGTAACTGTGTGGTTCCTTTCTGCTTTGTAGAAGATTTGGGAAAATCAAGTCCTGCTCAGCTACAAAAAATATTTATGGTGCTTGGTAATTCTCCTACAAGCTGAAGTTAATGGTAAAGCCACGGCAGCTGCTTGTCACTTGACAGAAATTGGGAGAAAGCACACTGCAGATACTGAGGAATGCAGTGCAAGGATGATGGGCATCCCTCAGTTATCCCGGCAGATTGATGTCACTGGCAAAATTCCCTCTTTTCCAAAGGGTTTTCATTTGCTTTGGCTGTACTTTGTATGGCTGCAGGTCACATTTCCGGTGATTTCATCAAGTATCTTGGCAGTTATTCTTGGTAATATATCTTTCTAATTCCCCCTTTGGAGGAATTACTCAGTTCTGCAGTCCTCATTATATGCCCTGTTCTAAAAGACTTTTATGCTATTTTCCCTCTCTTGGTGTTTTCACACTTGTTCAACAAGGTTTCCTTTCTTAGAAAGTGAATCACAGTATCCCAAAGGATTAAAAAATGCTTGGGTATTTGTTCCCTAAGTATTTGCAATAGAAGAATAAATTACAAAATCTGTATAAATCCTGGATATAAAATGCAAATAAAAATAAACTTGAGAGTTCTCCCAAAAACCTTGTTATATTTGTCCAATTATCCAATTTTTAAAAAAAGAAAAAAAAAGGCAAAATTAAATGTAACAGCAATTTTAATTAAGTAGCTTAATATATATAAAATTGAATACACTCAAAATATTGACAATACAATTTGGGTAAAATAAGGAATAATTTGGTTCTGGTAATACCATATAAGCAAAAATAACCACGTGGGGTAGCGCGGGGTACAGAGGGCAGGGCTTGACCCCTGTCACCTCACGTACAAGCTTGTCAAGCCAAAATTCCCTTTTTATGCTCTATGTCATCACCATCTCTTCCCATTTTCAATTTGTCACACTTGTATCACCACCCTCATCACCTTTACCACACATCCTCCACCATTCTTTTAGGGGGTTGCACCCCTCTTTGGGGTTCTTCTTAGAAGAAGGCCTCTCCTCTACCTTGGTGTCCTTTAGTTCACTTTTTGGATTACACATGTGCACCAAGCTGGTATAGTACAAGCCAATATTATATTCTAACATTAAAGCATCAAATCTCATATAATTAACATTTTCCTGGTGTCCAACCAAATTTTCCTCTCTTCCAACTAAATTTAGTAATAGTTATCTCTTGCTTCTTCCTGTTCTGAACATCTGCAGGTGAAGGGGGGCGGGGGGAAGCCCTCATCTCCCTTTCTTTCCTGGCATTACACCTTCAACTGTTTTATTATTTCCAAATATAAAATACTGTATCAATATTGATTACTGTTTGAATTTTATCAGCACAAATCATACCTATTTATTACATTTCCTTTCTAACAATATGAACCACAATATACCAAAAGATTAAGAAATGCTTGGGTATTTATTCCTTAAGTATTTACAAAAGAAGAATAAAAAAAATCTCTAAAAATAGTGGTTGTAATATGGAAATAAAAATAAACTTGAGAGTTCTCCCAAAAACCATAAGAAAAAAACCCCATGTATTCCATAAATCCATATAATTAATCTACAGAATACAAAAAGGGACATGTTCTAGAAGAGAAAATTTGTACCACAGTGCTGCACAGAATTCTATGCTTTCAAGCTTTTTGCACTTCAGGGGCAGTATCATTCTCTGGACTGCAATGCTCTGAGCATGTTCTGCTCACCGTGGCAGCTTTCTGCTCTCCCCTGGTACACATCATCCTCCCAGCCAAGGCTGAGTGCAGCCACCACAGCTCGCAGCACCTTCCCGCACAGCAAGAGCCGAGCAAGAGAGCGATGGCTTCCCCCAGCTGCTGCGTGCTCTAACACTGCCACCTCGCAGCTGCTGAAAGCCTCAATTCCTGGGTTGCGGCGTGTTAGTTTATTGAGTCGCATGCTCCGTTACCTTGTGGTACGTTCAGGTGTTCCCCGAGTTATTACAGTTAGTTTCTCCCCCGTGTTATGCTGTCCTACCCAACTGGCCCTCCAGGAATCCCCTGCTTCCTTCCCAGATTTTTCCCTGTCTGTTAAAACAACCTGGCCCCTTTGCCGTGTCCATCAGCCCAAACCCTACCCTTTGTTCCAGAAAGTTCCCTGTCCCTCATCCTAAGATCCAATCCCTATCCCAACCCTCTCTCCTCCCCTTGTTCTGATTTGTTGCAGCCCTCAAAACCACACCCCGAGACTCGTTCATTGGTTACTATATGATGCCTACCCCCTGTTTTGAAAGATTTTACAAAGCTGTACACAGGAGATGGTGACTCCACCAGCTGCCTGGAGGGGTCTGTCCCAGGAAGAACCAAGATAGCACTGGGGCCTTCTACTCCCCGGTGCTTGGAGCCCTGGAAATTTGTTTTTCTGCTTAGGGAAAGACAATGGAGAAGTACTGGGAAAACTAGTCACTAATAGAATAGGCTATAGAGCTACAAATATATGTGCAAAGAATACAGAAAACATAGAAAAGAAAAATTACAAAACCCAAACAGCATCAGCGAGGTCTTGGGCATGAACACATAGATCCAGATGGTCTTCTCAGCCCTATTTTGGTGTATTTCTGAGAACCAAAGGAATCCTGCTGGAGCCTGTGGGGAGATGGGTTTGGGAGGTACAAGTTCATTCATTTTTTTTTCTCCTTGGGGCAGCTCCTGTTGCTAACATCAGCCGAGCCTGTTTCCAGCCTGATGCCTCTGATGGTTGCAGGCAAACAATTCATGGCAGGCAGAAGACACTAACACTTCCAGGGACATGAGTTTCTCCAGTGCTATCTGTGAGTGGGAGTCAGAATAAAAACTCCAGAAACCACAACTCCATTGGAAAATTCCCTTATTTTTCATTCTGTAAATAAGCTCTGCATCCACTTCTGAATTGTCAGTTGTTTGTTAAGGATGGGAATTCCTCGTTTATGATTTTTTTAATGTGGTTTGGAATTGGATAAAGGTCTCCTTCGTTCACAAACTCCAGATCAAACTGCCTTTGGAATATGGCCCACTGGTGGTTCTTGCCATGGAACTTCTGGATAAGAAAGCAAGGAAAATGGTATTTGCAGCCAAAAGCCAACAGAGCCTGGGGCAGCCAAAAGCCAACAGAGCCTGGGACAGCCAAAGCATCCTGTGGAGATCCAGGCCTCCAGCTGTTACTAGAAATCAGCAGAATTCCAGCCAAATGGTTCTGTATCACTAAGTGCAATCTCTTTGCCTGGATCAGAGCCTTGCTCAACAGAAAAGGCAGAAAGATCAGCAAGGGTACTCCCAAAGGCCCATGACATGGTTTTTATTTTGCTCATCTTGTTTAAGTTTGCAGCTAAATGTTGAGCTGATGAGAGGGAAGAAAAAAAAAAAAAGAGGAATCACTGGTGTGCATTTCCTGAACCTGTCTCAATCGTATTAATGACTTGTAGGCCTGATTTAAAACAGACAGGTATGAAACAACCTTTGAGAGACAGAAGCTAAAATGGGTTGTGGGTTTTTTTTAAGAATGCGGAATATTACCCAAAGGGTGTTGTTTTGTGATATTTTAAAATACACTACATAAAAATTACCAACTGCAATAAATTAAGAGTTAAAAAATAATTATTTTGGTATATGAATAATTAGAAACACAAAAATATGGAGATGGGAATGCATGTTTTCATAAAAACAATGAAATTACAGACATAAAAACACAGGGCTGTTGACTTTTGCCTCTCCTCCTGTGGCATTGTTGAGTGTTCTAACCACATCTCCAAAAGACCTAGAAACAAAACAGAGGCAGAGAAAGGAGAAGCTGTTTAGCTCTTGGAGTGAAAGCCAGCCCACACAGGAGATGTCTCCTGTAAATGCCCAAAACCTGCAGGATGCAGGAGGGCTCTGCCAGAAGGCAGATGATGCATTTTCCTCTCAAGTGCATGGGCACTGGGCCTGTTCCTGAAGCATTGGGGTTTACTGCCTCAGATCTTAAAGGGAGTTTGTTCTTTCATCTTGGGTTTCAGTTTCTAAACTGTGTGGTTCCTCTCCTGACCACAGAGTATTTCCTTCCACAAACCACAGGAAAGAAATGTTCCTAAGAACTATTATCTGACAGCTTTGATAGGGGGTAGGTTGACCTTTCAGGCAAGCAATATTCTTCTTTCTGAATTAGTGTGTCGATATGATTTTCAGACATACAAAAAAGCTAAAGAAATTAACACAGTGCTGTCCTATACTTGAGAGAGAGGAGATATTCCAGGTTCTGTTCCTTCATGCAGGCAAGACCTCGACAGCATGGAGATGTCTCTGACAAAGCCTTCTGAGCACACTCACAAATTCTGAGCAGCACTGAGAGATGGGACAATCTATTCCCAGGGTGTGAACATATTTCCATCTGGCCTGACTTCATGCTGGATAGAAGTTCCACCAGAAAAACTCCTGGCCCATGGCTGTGCAGAAGTAACTGCAGTTGGACTCACCCGCTGCCAATGTGTTCCAGTTCCGTGTATTTCATTGCGGGATTTTCCATGGTCACCATTCTCCCTGAGGGAAATAAAATGCAAGATGCTCACTTTAAAGCAGAGATGCCAGCTTCCAGGAGATACAAAAGGCAGCCCCACTGCCTGGGGCTCTGAGCCCTTTGTGGTCAGCTGGGTAACAATAATAACAACCACAATAGCAAAAAAAAACCAAAAAAACCCCCAAAATAACCCACTAAAAATAAGCAAAACAAAACAACAACACACCTCCCCCCCCCCCAAAAAAAAAAAAAAATCCCCAACAAAAAAAAACAAAACTCCAAAACCAGTTAACTTCTGTGAGGTTTATTTGCTCTGATGACTAGCTGGAAGTCTGCAGTCTAAGGAGAATATAGGAAGCTAAAGATTCTGTTCAGTTTGGCCACTGGCACACAGGACTTGTCCAGATGATTTGCTAGTCCACAGCCTTCATCTGGTTCAAGAACAATTCCTGCGTCAGCCTTTAGCAGAGAGGGAAGCTCAGGCAAAGCCAAGCCAGTCCAAGCTGCCCTCAGAGGCAGCAGGAACACCCAGAGCGCTCTCTTAATGCCTTGGAGCAGAGCACTTCCTCTGGGGAGTCTTGAATGTCTCCAGTGGGACACCAAAGTCAGGAGGAGCATTTGGTACAGCTCTGCTGATACCTGCACAGAGTACACTGTCCCTCAGACAAGAAACACACCAGACATACCCAGAATCTCCAGGTACCCCTTGTCAATCTCCGGTTTTGGAGCAGCCATGCCGCTGTCAGAACTGGTGATGAACAAACAGCCCCAGCTTGAGTTCCCAGGTTTGACAGAATAGATTCCCCCAGATAATGCTGCTGCAGCAGCAGGTTTAACACCAGAGGCCATGGTGTGCTGAACCTGTCGCATTTCTGGTGGGGACAGTTCCTGTGCCTCACACCAACCTTGGGGCCCTTCATTGCCCGTTGTTTGCCGGAAGTCTTTGCAGGCTGCAAGGTGAGATGTCGACACTTGCACCTCAAGTCAAAGAGAACAAAGCAGTCAGAGACTACAGCTTGTCCCTGTCAGCCAGGAGTCATTGACTGTGAGGACAGGGAAAGAACCGATTTACAAGGGATACAGACAGGGATTCAGTCCTCCATCTGCGTCACCATGTTCCACTGTAAAGAAACAGGGAGAGCAGGAACAGGCCAGCAGGAATCAATTTGGATGACTGCTGGCCAAAAGGCCACAGGACAAGTCCCACTGTCCAGGGCAACAGCTGAGATTCAGCACAGCAGGAAATGTCCTTCAGAGAGACTGTGATCCACACTAGAGCAGGATGGCACTCAGAGGCACGGCCCCACTCCCTGCTGCTCTGCAGTGGAAAGGCAAGAAGGGCAGAAAGCACCAGTTTGGTGACTGCAGTGGCTGTCCCTCCCTCACTCACTTGATTTTGTAGAGCCTGAGGGAGGGGATTAACTTTCTCTCTGACAATTTTCATTTCTTCCTCCAGCCTCCTCACCCTTGCCTTGTTCCTATCCTCAGATTCCTGCAGCTCTGCCTGCACATCTTCCTTGATGGTCTGTAAACAACAATGCATGGGAAGTTTCATGAGTGGAGTGGCTGCCACTCTTCCACTTACCTGTTTTTGTTGATCGCCCCTGTGCTGATGGCGATTCATCTCCTCTTGAATTCTTCTCATGTCTTCCTTCTTCCTCCTCTTCACTGCCATGATGGCACTCTGAGCTTCGGGCAGCTCTGCCTGGGGCTCTGACTTGATGTTCTGTACACACAAATGCACAGCAAGTGACTGGCAGCTGCCATCAGGCTCAGCTTTTTCCTCTTGCAGCCTCAAAAGCACATTTATTCAGCCACTTCTTTCTGCTTCCCTACCCACCTCTGCTTCCACTGCAAACCTCCTGTCCCAGTGCGGATCTCTGCAGATTCCAAGGCTCTGTGCTTTCAGTGCCTGTGGGACTCCTGGCCTCCTCAGGCCCAAGAGCTCTGTTTTATGCCCCTCTTCCTGCCCTTCCCTCTGTCACCTGGCCAGTCAGGCTTACCTGGCCATTCTGCTCTGGCTCTTCCACCTGCTGCCTGAGCTGCTCTTCCTGCTCTCGGGCTGGGAACAGCTCTCCCTGAGCCTGGCATGGCATCTCTGATAAAGCCATCTGCTCCTGCTTTTTCTCTACAGGAACTTGCAGAGAAAGCAAGACAAGATGGTTTCGACTTGCCATACGATATTTGAGGGCCAAGACTCAAAGGCTGATGGGCTCACACATTCCCAAAGCTCTGTGCTTATCTCCTGGGTCATTCCCTGCCCGAGGGGAGGCACAGATTCCAAAGTGAGCCTGGCACTACAATCAGGGGCCATCTGGCACTGAAGCTCCAACAGCCTGTCAGGCAGCTGACAGGGAAGGTGTGGCATTCCTCAAGGCTCTGGTGAGGGCCTCCCTCTGCTCCTGCCATGTCCTCTTTGTCTTTCAGTAGTGACTGACACCCAGCCCTGTCCCACAGCTCCATCCTGGCTCTGCAGGTGGCTTCCTGGCTGAGCTCACCCTTTGGGAGAGACACTTCTGCAGTTCACGTTCTCCTCAGGCCTGCACCAGCATTCCTGCCTTTCTGACATCTACACTCTTGTTAGAAATCCTGGTCATTCGGGAGATAAGAATGCCTGCAAAGATCCTCTGATGGAGGTCACAGAGCCTCTATGGCCACCTCAGTTATATGGAAGAGGACCAAGGTGTTTCTTCTCCCTCTTTTGTCAGCTGAGAATTCTGACCAGCAGTAACAGAGACTCTCATAAGGCCCCATTAACAAATGCACTTAAACACCCGTGGGGATGCCAGTGAAGGAAACCATGTGTCATGTAATGCATGTATGAGCAGAGTCACCAAACACCACTGAACCATGGAATTGTTCCACCTCTCTAGGACAGGCAGAAATTTCAAGATTTAACTGGGGACTTCTGGGCCGAAGAGGCCGGAGGAGGTGAACAGCTCTGAGGGGAAAAAAATGCCACGTCTGGAGGGGGAAACATCTCTGCCTGCTCAGAATCAGTTGACAGAACATGTCACTAATCCTCTCCTGAAAGGGATGCTTTAGGTGAGCTTTGCACCTCCAACTCCTTTGTGCCAGAGCTGGGAAAATTCAGTTATGTAAATGTTACATAGATAGACAGATAGAAACACAGAAACATAGACATATCTCACTGATATAATCTCTCTTTACTGTCCTCTCTGCTGCTGCACACATCAACACTTGGTAGCCAGTGCCGTGCTCAGCAGCAATCCTGAGATTGCTGTCCTATTGCTCCAATAAACCACACTCTTGGGGAATATGGAGTGTGTAAGTCCTTATGGAAAGTGATCTGATCCAGAGCATTGTACTGGGAACTGCACTCTTTGTGCATCTGTGCTGGAGCAAGTTCTTCTCTTGGACTCGACCACACTGACAATTCTAAACTGGCTGTAATAAGACATAAAGCGCAGCCCCTCCCAGCTCCTCTGATCTCTCAGGACCAGCAAAATGCAAAGGTATTGATATCCTGCTAAATCCCAAACACAACACACACTGATTCACTGGGCTGCAAAAAGGCACAGGCACTGATAACCTCAAACTGGTCTGTAATGCCATACTGTCTACCCTGGAACCACAACAGCTTCTTCTGCACCAAGGTGCCTGCACCGAAGGATGAGTTCACAAGCAAAAACGTTCCATTGTCCAAAAGTGACACCTAGGGAATCAGAATTCTAGCAGATCCAGTCCAAGTACCATAAAAGGGCAAGAAATAATGAGGAAATGTGCCTCAGAAGGGAGGAAAAGAAAGTGTGGCAGGACTTGCACTCCAAGCAAAACAAAAATTAGAAATTAAAAAAAAAATAAAAAAGGCAAAAAGTCACACCTGAAGGTGACTAAAACATTTGGAAGCATTGAGGGAAAGTTGAAGGTCCCTCAAGAGTCTCCAGTTCTCCAGGCTAAAGCTCCCTCAGGACCTCCTCCCTGGCGTTATGCTCCACACCCTTGCCCACCTCCCGTCTCCTTTTGTGCACACGCTCCAGCCCCTCAAGGACTTGCTGCTTCACAGGGGCCCACAACTGCCCACAGCACTCACTGCAGCTGCGGCCGCAGCGCTGCCCAGCACAGGCCGACGCTCACTGCCCTGCTCCTGCTGCCCCTCTGCTGCTCACACAGCCCACCATGCCCTTGGCCTTCTTGCCTGCCTGCCCACACGCTGCCTCACGTGCAGCTGCTTTTCACCACCAGCAGCCCTGCCTCCTTTTGGCCCACGCAGCTCGCCCGACACACTCTTGCCCATCTGACTTCAAATACTGCATCCTCCATTTCAACATCTCCTTCCTCTTCTCTACAACGCAAGACAGCACTCAAGGACTTCCAGCTTCACCCCCACTCCAGGCTCCAGTGCACTTGCCAAAGCTGCAGACTTCACCGCAAAAGGGAGCCACAGAAACT
Organism: Passer domesticus; assembly: GCF_036417665.1. Taxonomy (NCBI): domain Eukaryota; kingdom Metazoa; phylum Chordata; class Aves; order Passeriformes; family Passeridae; genus Passer; species Passer domesticus. The sequence goes on along the minus strand of NC_087479.1, from coordinate 72,521,028 downwards.
CCCCGCTTCTGCCTTTTGCCTCACAAGAAGCCTTCGCAACTACGCGCTTCCTTTCCTTGGCCACACGGCACAAGAATGGCCCCTCACAGCTTCACGCACAGCACACTCACCTCCTTGCAGCTTATCAAAAGCCAACAGACAGCTAGGCCAAAAGAGGCTGTACAAATGAAGAACTGCTCAAGAAAGATGCAGAACACTTCCACAAGCCACTATGGAAAAACAAAGAAACAAAGCCCTGGGACCGACAGCACCACCACCTGTGCCCTTGGCCAATGCACTGCAGAAGCCCAGACATAGAGCTGCACTCAGCCAGGCAGCGAAAGTTCACCCAGAGCCCCCAGCTCTTCGGTGCCTCAACATGACATGCCAAAGGCCAATTGCCAGGTGGCACTGCCTGCAGGAATGGCTACGTCCTGCAGGACTCCAGCACTCCACCTCCTCGGCCAGCAACAGCAAGTGCTGGCTGCTCAGCAGCTTGCACCTCTGCCTTGCCCTAAAGACAGCGCCACCCACAACTGGCACTTACTCTCTTGCAAGGAGCACCCTGGGCTGTCACAACAGAGGGCTGCTTCTGCTTCTCTCGCTCCCTTTGCTCCTCTTTACCTTCTTCTCCGGGAGCAGAGGGAGCCACGGGAGAGACGGCTGTTCCTTTCGTCACCTGTGGCAAGAGAGAAGCATGAGGGACACGCCGTTACCTAGCATTTCTAAACTCATTTCTCCTGGCATCTACAACCACATCTTCGAAGGAGAACTCATCAGCTCTGTTAGCAATGGCATTCCAAGTCACTCCAACCAGATTAAAATGGGCCAATTCAACACAACACTATATGCCTAGGAATTTCACATTCCTCCTTGCCTGCTATCAGCAAGCAACCTTGTCTCTGCAAAACGCAGCTTTTATTTCTTGCAAGCTCTGAAATGCACAAGTAGCAAAGAGCCGGCAAGGCCTTAGCTCTTGCTGCAGACAGGGAAAACTACAACTGGATCACAATCCCATCCAGTGCTGGAAAAGGGCAGGAAATGTGCGGAAGCCCCCTTGCTGGCTGCAGAAAGACAAAACAAACAGGGCTTCTCCTCCTAGCATACCAAAAAACGCAGAAGCCACAGGGTGCAAGCGGCAGCTACTCCAGCCTCTGAAGCCCTGGCATGCACTGAGGCCATGTTTGAACGGGCAACAGCCCTTGTGCTGAGCGCTGTCACGTGGCCATCTATGGAAGTCTGCCTGAAGGTCCCTCAGCAGACTCCCCTTGTCCAGGCTAAAGCTCCCTCAGCACCTCCTCCCTGGCCTTATACTCCACACCCTTGCCCACCTCCCGTCTCCTTCTGTGCACACGCTCCAGCCCCTCAAGGACTTGCTGCTTCACAGGGGCCCACAACTGCCCACAGCACTCACTGCAGCTGCGGCCGCAGCGCTGCCCAGCACAGGCCGGCGCTCACTGCCCTGCTCCTGCTGCCCCTCTGCTGCTCACACAGCCCACCATGCCCTTGGCCTTCTTGCCTGCCTGCCCACACGCTGCCTCACGTTCAGCTGCTCTTCACCACCAGCAGCCCTGCCTCCTTTTGGCCCACGCAGCTCGCCCGACACACTCTTGCCCATCTGACTTCAAATACTGCATCCTCCATTTCAACATCTCCTTCCTCTTCTCTACAACGCAAGACAGCACTCAAGGACTTCCAGCTTCACCCCCACTCCAGGCTCCAGTGCACTTGCCAAAGCTGCAGACTTCACCGCAAAAGGGAGCCACAGAAACTCCCCGCTTCTGCCTTTTGCCTCACAAGAAGCCTTCTCAACTACGCGCTTCCTTTCCTTGGCCACACGGCACAAGAATGGCCCCTCACAGCTTCACGCATAGCACATTCATCTCCTTGCAGCTGATCAAAAGCCAACAGACAGCTGGGCCAAAAGAGGCTGTATAAGTGAAGAACTGCTCAAGAAAACTGCAGAACACTTCCACAAGCCAAACACATCTTTCCACTAGGGAAAATCAAAGAAACAAAGCCCTGGGACTGCCAGCACCACCAGCTGTACCCTTGGCCAATGCACTGCAGAAGCCCAGACATAGAGCTGCACTCAGCCAGGCAGCCAAAAGTTCACCCAGAGCCCCCAGCTCTTCGGTGCCTCAACATGACAGGCCAAAGGCCAATTGCCAGCTGGCACTGCCTGCACGAAATGACTACGTCCTGCAGGACTCCAGCACTCCGCCTCCTCGGCCAGCAACAGCAAGTGCTGGCTGCTCAGAAACTTGCACCTCTGTCATGCACTAAAGACAGCAGCACCTAAACTGGCATTTATTCTCTTGAAATTATCAGGCAAACCTGGCCCAGAATCCCACTCATCTGTTTATTGTGATGTCTTCATCTTGCTGGGATTTTTGCCCTGCCAGTGCTCTAGAAATGGTGTTTCTGCCCTGAGGTATCTTCCTTTCAGAAAACTCCAATGAATCACATAGGTCCCTCTCTTTAAAAGACAAGCACTGTGCTGATTCCCACAGGGAGACAGAGCAGTGTCTACCTTTCCATGCCCTGCCCCTCCTGTGCTGGATGGCACCTTCCTTCCCAGCAGGGACAGCCCAGTGGCACTGGCTGCTGCACTTCCCTCTCTGCCACACAACCTGGCAGTAACCCTGGGGCAGTTCCTGTCTGCTTGAGCGTGCCAGGCAGCAGATGGGGCTGGGACAAGTCCCTCTCAGCTCTCCCTGTTTGCGTGCCAGAAACCTCCAAGGGTGGGCTGGGGGCACAAACCAGGGCCCCTCAGAGGCTCACAGTGAGCCCCCCCACAGCCCCTCCTGCCCACAGCCAAATCTCTGACCACTTGGCCAGCCTGGCTTCCTTGGGTTCCTGCACCACCTTTTCATGTCTCTGTACCCTGCATTGCTCTACTTCAATTCTTTTGCCATTGGATAAAATGGAGCACACCACCAAATTACAAAACAGGGCAGCAGAAACAGTCAGAGGACAGAGTACCTGTCCTCTCAGGAAATGTGGAGAGAGGTGGAGTTATTCAGTTGTGTGAAAAACAGGCCCCAGAGAGCCACGTGTTGCCACTTTCCAAGACTTCAGATAGGCTTTGAAGAAAGTGGGGGACACCTTTTTGAACAGGACAAGTTACAATAGGATGTGGGCAAATAATTTTAAATACACAGGGGATCAAGTCAGAGTAGGTCGAAGGAAGAAATTGTTTCCTCATGGCATGGTGCCACCCTGGCACGGGTTGCCCCAAGAGCTTATAGTTGCCCCGTCCCTGGAAATATTCTAGGTCAGGTAGCAAAGGGCTGTGAGCAATCTGATCTCTTTAAAGATGTCCCTGCTCATGGCAGGACACTTGCACCTGATGACCTTTACAGGGCCCTGCCAGCCCAGCCCAGTCTAGGACTCCTCACCGTTTTCATTTGAAGAGCACCAAGAGTGGAGGTGAGGAGGAAGGGAGCTCATCTGATGCCTTGAACTTCCGTGGAGGAGGAGCCCATCCCTCGCACCCTGTTTCACCTGCAGCCCCTTTGGGGCCATCTACACAGACAAAAGAACTGGAACCACTTATAACCCAAAGGCAAGTGTTGCCTGAGAGTGGAATTTTTTTGCATGTGTTAAGGCTTGAGTTCCCCCACTGATGCAACCAAAGCTACAGCAGATGCTGATGTGTTGCAGGGACATTTTTAGGAGGGGACCTTGGTGCAAGTAGTCCTAGCAGATGGCAATGGGATTTTGTCCAATGGCACACAGAACATGGGACAGGTGAGAAAGACAGCGGGATCAGTAAGGATTTGCTCCTTACCGAGGCAGGACTTCAGTTCCAGTAAGGAGGTTCCTGTTCTACTATTTCAATTCCCACAATTCCAAAAGACCATATGTCCACTTTGGGGCCATATGGTTGACCTGTCACCCCTTCAGGCGCCGTCCACCAAGCAGTCCCTGCTAACACGCTCCGTGTATTCTTCTCAGGGATGAGTTGAGTAGAGAGGCCAAAATCGGCTGAGGAGAAAGCAAAATAACTGTTTTTATTTTAATTCTGTGCCATTAGGAAACCAAGCAAAAGAATTTCTCAGTAGGAGTTTGAGAATGTACTGTTGAATCTCTTGGACAACTGTCCCTGCTCTGTTTTCTCAGGACTTTAGCCAAGGAAATATGGCATTGTGACTTAAAAAATTCCCACAGTTTTTTACACTCCAGCAGTGGCTTTTGTTCTTTGGAAGCTTTAGACCTGTAGCTCACTCCCCCTGGAAGGGACACACAGAGAAACACCACTCTTGGCTGCTTGTTCCTTGTCATGCCTCTGTACACATTGCAGCCGTGTCACCAGCTCACAGCAGATATCCCTGCACTGTCACCAGCACCATTTCTGGGGAGCTGGCAGTCACTCCAAGCAGCCCCACACCTACATCCCTGGAATGTTGCACCTGACCAAGAATACACTGACCCAGCTTGACAGATCCGTCAGTTCTGAGAAGGATGTTGCTTCTCTTCACATCTCGGTGGATCACGTGGTTGGAGTGAAGAAAATCCAGTCCTTGCAGGCACTGAGAGAGGAAACAGAAACAGGAGGGCAAAACTAAGTGATGTGATTTCATCACATAAGAAAGGACACAAAGATTCAAAAAGATTCCCTCTCCAGGGGAATGGGGAATAATGGCAAAACACAGTGCCACTGAGAGGAAGAGCTTGTTTCTGCAACACTTGCAGAGCAGGACCTTTCTAAGGAAAGGCATGTCAGCTTTTGAAAGAGCAACAGCACCTGCTGTTGTAGACTGTTCCCTGCACACCAGCCAGGATGACTGCTGCTGCAGGGGATGTGCTCAGAAGCAAACAGTGCTTTGGCTGCACTCCTATCCTTTTTAGCTGAGGACTGAGAGAAACGAGTCTCTCTCTTTTCCTTTGCTGTTCCTTTCAAATCCTGCCACCAGCACTTTTGCTTTTACAGGCAAGGAATGCAGTGAAGACAGGCAAAAGTTTAGAAAGCAAGATGGAGAAGAGCAAATACAAGAGGCAGAGTGAGAACAAAACAGCAGGCGATAAAGAGTACAAGAACTGAGTTCAGTGAGTGCAGGGGCACTGGCAGCCATTTCACTTGAGATGCTTCTACTTGCCCACAGCATAGCAGCAACACACAAACAAAGCTTGGCACATGAAACCTCTCCTGTCCTGAGCCCCTGTTTCCCAGACAATCCTGCCCAAGCCCTCGGCAGCACAGATGGGATTGCTGACCTCCCGACTGATGGCTGCCATCTCCTCTTCAGACAGGTAGCTCTTGCTGATGACATCGCTCAGGGTGCCTCCATCCATGTGCTCCATAACCAGCCAGAGTTCCTCAAACAGAAGGTAGCTGAAAGATGGAAACAAGGGCGTGGAGATAAACATGCATGGCTACGTTGATATTTTCCTTCCGTGTTTCTTGTTTCCAAGTCCCTTTGTGACTAGGACAGAATCAAAGGAATAGACATTCCCTCTTGGCTGTGCATTGTTTGCAGTCTGTGCAGTCTCAAGGAGAAAGGTACAGCGGTGAAAAAGGAGATTGCTTAGATGGCCTGCAAGCGAAAAGTGCAGTTTAGTAACAGCCCAGGCAAAAACCTGTCAGGCATGGTGCTTCTGGAAATAAGCACCCAGTCTTCCTGGCATGCATAGCAATGGCAAAGAGGGGCAAGGATCTAAGGGAAATCCTCTTTAGGAAGGTTCATCAGCATTGAAGAAACTTTAAAAAATCAGTCCTGAAAAACTGTGGAGGCAGTGAACTTTGAGGGTATTGACTTAGTAAGATACAGCCGATCCAGCTGATCCAGGTTTTGAATAATTTTTGAATAATTTTTAAACTATGTGTGCCTGGGAAGACTCATGCAAACATGATGCCATCTCTTCTCATCCATTGGAGATGAGTAGAGAAATATTAATAAATAATAATTAACAGCTCTACTTTCTGACACTGACCAAAGTGAGTTTTTAACCTCTCATGTTTGTTGTGTGTAAATGCACATTCATGGAATAAGACCATGACCTCTCACGTGTCTAAATAATTTCCAACACCATCCTCACCCTTTCTATCATTTCATCATTTCAGGGTACATGGGATAGAAGAGGAAAAGAAATGAAATGTGACCATGGCAGTGAGTTAATGGGGGGAGTTCTGGGGCACTAATGTGCAAGGAACTCCAGATGAAATCAGCACCTTGGCCAAGAGTCCTCCTCAAGCATGAAATGCATCTCCTGGACTAACTGTGGCCTTAGTTTCCCCAGGAAAAGGAGAATATCTTGGTACTCTGAAATTCCAGCTGCTGCCTACATATTTAAACTGGTACAATTCCAATTCCAAATAAAATAGAATATAACTGTACACTTTAAGAGGCACTTTCTCAAGCAAGGAAAAACACCCCTCCCAATAAAAAGAAAAAGAATCCCTGATGAACAAACATCCATCTTTTTCCATGTGGACTGTAAAGCACCAAAGTATGTCAGTGGACATCCTCCATGTGCACAGGTTTGAAGAGAGAGCTCTGCCCCCTGAGGCAGAGACACGTGGTGGTTGCACGCAGCATCCTTGCTTCACACCAGCCAAGCCTCAAACCAGGAGAAATTAGTTCCCAGTGAAGAAAGAACTGCTTGGGCTGATGACTCTCAGGGATGACAACAGCCAGCGGCAAGAGGGGATGATGGCACAGCATGGCCCACGTGGTGATGGGTCCTGGGCTCTCCAGAGTCATGACAGGGTTCCTCTGGCCCTCGTACCCCACTCTGCAGGGACAGCAGCTCCAGCTCCTTCCTGAGATCACTCCCACCAGGGGCCAAAGCCACCCCCAGCTGTGCCGGTGTCCCCAGAGCAGGACCAGCCCCAGGAGGAGGCAGGTCCCTCTGTCCAGGGCACCAGCCCCAGACCCTCTGCTCCCACCCACGGCGGGCGCTGCTCACCTGGGCAGCCCCGGCGGTCCCTAAAGAGCAAGGTCCCAGACCCTGAGGAGTCTCCCCACCCCTTCCAGAGCCCCCCCTGGATCTCTCTGCATTGCATCTTGTTGTTGTGGTGTGTTTTCATTTTCTTTATTTGCTATATTTTATTGCTTGATTTGTGGTTTTTTAATCCGTGTTTTTCTCCCCGCCTTTGGAGTAGCACAGGTTCCCCATTTTGTATCTTATGTTGCTAAATTTAGACTCTCTCCCTCATTGTTATTCAGCTTGGTTAACTGTCTTCTTGTTTGTTGCCTGGCCACTCCCTGCCAAATCCTCAATCCCTCTTGTCCCTACTCTTTTTCCCCAACACCTTCCCTGCTCCTTCCCTCCTCAGATGTCAATCCTTCCCTAAGCCTGCCTTTTTCTCCAGAACCTTCCTTGTCAGTTCTCTATCCTTTGAAACCCCATTGGTTTACTTAAGCCTTTCCCCTCCCCTAAGATCCTCTATTGGTTTACAGATTGTATTTCCCCACCTTGTGTTCCACCGTCAGTCCTCTCCATTGGTTAACAATTGTATTCTCCCCCAAGACCGTCCCTGTTTATAAGTTATTGCCTGCCCTTGGGTCAGGGTCTTGGGACCTTGGACTTGGGGAGTTTACCATCAAATAAAGCTACCTCTATTCCGACTCCAAGACCCGTGCTGCTTTGTTCATCTGTGCCGAACCTCCGCTGGCAGCTAGAATTCTGCGGGGTCTGCCAGGGGGATCTGTTCTCTCTGTTGGTGGGCCGGGGACACATAGCCTCTACACCGCAACACTTGTCCCTCAAGAGAGTCAACAGCCCCTCCCAGTTTGAGATCAGCAGCAGCCTTGAATTGGGACATTTAACTGCAGCATCCCAATCTTTCAAAAATCCCAACCTTCTCCTCCAGCTGAGCTTCCAGCTGTCCCTCACTTGGTCAGTTCCCATGAGGTGTCCCACAACAACACAGGGAGGCCCACAAGACCCTGCTGGCAGCGTGGCTGCCCTGATTCAGACACATTTTCCTTTCTTCCCACGGTTCTGCAGCTTGAACAATGGGAAGGGGCCCTTGTTTGGTCAGCAGTGAAGTGTGCGACTGCACCTTGCTGGCACAGTGCCATTCCCAGGCTTCAGAATTCAGGTGGGGAGGACAACTCAGCACAGGCAGGAGGAGAAAAGTCGAGCTGCACCCCTGGGGCACCATTTGTGTATTTGCAGATTTCCTTTGTTCAGGGGCCTACATGCTGTCCTTTTCACCTCAGGGGTGCTGCCAGCATGGAGGCCTGGCCTTGTCATTGTGCAGATGAAAGAACTGCTGCCAAAACAAAAGGCAGAGAGAATTCCTTCCTGGGTTTGGAGCCCCCTTGACAGGATCCATTCTACTGAGCAAGCAAGGCTGAACAGCCCCACAGCCCTAAACACAGCTGCAAAGTGTCCTTGTGCCCATCACCCTCGATCCAGCAGGGCTGCAGAGAGGACAAACTCTGAGCTTTAAACCAAAAGGGACAAAACCTTGTACAGGACCCGGCCTGGAAGGCCTGGATGTGATGGCCTCTCCCAGGGAGAGAGACCAGAGGCCCTGTGAGTAGAGACCAGGACTGTTCCCAGGAAACCATGGCAAGGTGTCAGGAGCAGGCATTAGAGACAGGGCCAAGGAGATGTGATGCAGGTGGCTGAGGGAGAGCATCATGGAGATGTAGAAATTGAAACTAGGAAACAGGATTTCCTTTGTTCTCTGACAACATGGGCCTGCAGGGATGGAAGGCCTGCTGTGTCATCACAGTGTTAGAAATGAACTTTGAGATACACTTAAATGGACACACAAAGTAGTGGAGGCAAAAGAAATCTGTTTATTAGTAACAATTCACCTGAGCTGCCGGTATGCCCTCTTTCCCCCAAGAGCCAAACACACACACCCTCCAAAAAAGGACTACATTTTATCCCCTTTCCTGGCCAGGGGCAATCCCTGTCCCCTTTCCCATTGGCTGGGTACTTGAGAATTTCTATTCTCTCCTCACCACCTATTTTTCTGTCCCCACTCCTCTGATTCTACTTCCTTTTTGGTCAGGTCTTTAACCTGGCTGCTTTCCCAGCTCACAGCAACACCCAACAAATTAACTGAAGCAAATCCAAACCAGAAGTAACAACACACAGAACCAACAACTTCCATTTTTTTACCTAATAACCTTTTGGGTTCAGCAAAATATTACCTCATCTCTGACAACAGGGTAGAGGACTCTGATGTCAGCAATCTCTGGATGGTGACATGAGGCATTGCTGGATTGTGACCTCACCTTCTCTCCCTGCTTATCTTGGGGTTCCAAGGAGTTTCAATGCCTTTTGTGCTGTCACAGGGGTTGGAGGCTGGTGTCAGAGAGCAGTGGGCTGTGACATCACAGGGGGATGCATTGTGACATTGTGCCCCTCAATTCCAAGGAATACTTTTGAAAACTACCTCCCAAAGTGAATCTTTCTCCAAGCAGGTAGACTGGCAAAACCCATGTACGATCAAGTGATAAGACAGAGTTTGTACTCTCACAAATTTGTTTTTCCTCCTAACACCTCTGAAAACCTCTAATTTTTTTGGTTTTTCTTTCTTCTTTAGAATCTGTGAGCAGAAGACAGGAATACTTTTGCCTGTTGGAAAAACGCCATAGCAATGCACTGTTGATTAGGCATGCTCTTGTCCTTACCATAAAGAAAAGACACTGAACAAACTGAAATATCAGGGATTTTGTGGGAGCAGATAGGAGAGACAAAATGTGTTTCATTCTTTAAGTTGTCTGGAATAATTCTGCAAGTTTGCAAAGTGCACAGAAATGCAGTCACTAGAATGAGGCCATTACTCACATCTGGCATCCCTAAGCCTTTGCCTCAGTTTTCAGACAGTTTGTAAGTGAGGGATACATGCAAGATTTATCTAATTAGTAAAGGTAAAGTTTTACTGAAGGTTTGATGTGTGGGGATCTCTGCAGTCCCAGAAGACATGCTGAGACCAATTTCTTTCGTTTCATTCCCTCACACCAAAAAAAAAAAAGGAGAAAAAAAGATGAGGCTCTTTCTGTGCCACGCTGTGGCAGTTCTACCCTCTCAGCCTTTGCCTTGAGCCCTTTGGTTCTTTTCCCTGAGCCCTGATCCCCTTCCTCAGCCAAGGGCCCCTGGAGCCCTTTCCAGGGCTGCAGGAAAAGCTCCCTCAGCCATGACCACAGAAGAGCTTCTGGAAGTGTTTATCGTCTCTTGCTGTCTCTTAGTCAGAACCGGTATGGATCAACTTGGAGTTCTAGAGGAACAAATTTTCAGGGACTATTCCTCTTCAAATTTGTTTTGTTCTAACCCAGAAGGAAGACAAAGAGGAGGTTCTTCTGCTGGTGCTAAGTTATGCTTGCAATTAGTGTAATAGTAGTCATTAAGTTGGGGGAAGCAACAAGTGCAGTTCAGCGAGCATTTAACAAAATACAAGTTAGGACCCAGCCCAAAAGATCACGGAGTTGATGCAGTTTCACAGGTTGGTTTTTCCCAGGCAGTTGGTCTTGTTTTCTTTTTGTAGGAACGCTCCCACTCCCTGCTGAAGATCAGCAGAACCAGTCTGGAAGCAGGGCAGCTGCCAGTAGTTTTAAATTGAGATGTGATGATCGCTTTTCACTTAGGTTCTGTCACCTTTGGCTTAGATACAAGAGGCTTTCCTTCTTTTTCATAATGGGTATGTAGTGGGTCAAATTTCCTTCTTCCTTTTTATAGAAACCTTGCTAGAGTTGAGATGGAGCTGGGGGAGAACCAATGCAATTTTGAATTGCCACAGTTGCTTTTATTGACAATTTACTAATGGTGGTGACTTGTCTGCATTCTCCTCACAAGTGACATGTTGGGAGACCTAATACGAGTCAAAGAACTTCATTTTATTTTTTTAAATGAAAAACAAAAAAAGTGGTGTAGGAAAACTCTTATAGATGTCTAATTTTTCTCAACATAAATTTCTACATATTTGAAATCATGTTAACCTTCCCAGCTCTGCCTTGGGAGGTTTTAGAAGTATTATGATCTGGCTACATTTTTCAGATTTCATAATAAGAAACTAGAGAATCCTGAGAGAAAACAAAAAATGTCCCATGAGGAATGGTTCCCTTCACCTTCCCCAACTCCTTTTTGCCTGCAATGCTGTCACCCCAGCAGCAGTGCCATCGCGGCAGTGAGTCTGAGAGGTGGCAGCTCTCTGGCCCACACGGTGCTGCTGGCAGAGCCGGCTGCTGCCTACTCAAGGCTCAGGTGGGCCCCTGAGCTGCCGAGCTGCACGGCCAGAGCCATCTCGATGCTGCAGTGCAGGCCAGAGGCGCCGCTCAGCCGGAAGCTGCAGGACTTGCCGGAGGGCAGCGCCGTGAGCTGGCAGTGGCGCGACTGCGGCAGAAGCGGCCAGGCCGCCAGCACCAACATCTGCACCCAGCGGGTGACTTTCTGCAGGTCCAAATAGGAGCCCGTGCAGAGGGTGCCCAGCAGGTACCACTCCTGATCCGTGGGCAGCTGGCCACCAGCGGCGTGCAGGAAGCACGTGTGCCCCAGCAGCTGCTCCCCGGAGCACAGGCACTCCAGCGCCACACGGATGCGCCTGGCTGGCGGCCGCTTGGTGCTCTCCGGGCTGAAGGAGTGGCCAGGGGGTGGCCGCAGGATGACCAGCATGCGGTAGCTGCTGCTGCTCTCCTGGACGCTGCAGGCTGCAGGGCTGGTGTCCGTCCCGGCAGCTGGGTGCAGCTCCGGCATGAAGCTCCTCCGGGAGAGCACTCAGCACACACCTTCGTGCTGGGCAGGCCCTGCTGCAGAATCACAGAATCACAGAACAGCTGGGCTTGGCAGTGACCTTTAAGGACTGCCCAGTGTGATCCCACAGCAATGAGCAGGGACATTCCCAATGAGATCAGTTTGCTCACAGCCCCCTCCCACCTTATCCTGGATGTGCCCATTGGTGATGGGCTGGGCACAACCAAAATGCTGTCACCCCTGTCTGCACCCTTGTCCTTCTCATGCTCACTCACCTTCTCCTTGCTGCTGAACTTCACCCTCACAATATTCGTCTTGCTGCTGGATTCCTCCTGTGTGCTGTGTCTGGCAGAGCCACACTTCCATCTCGTGACCAGCCAAAAGGCAAGAGAGAGCAGAGGCAGCCACAGCAGCTGCCATAGACAAAGGAAAAAGCTTTCCATGATGGAATTGTTTCCATCAATCTCCTGCAGGAGCTGAGTCATTTCCTGCAGCAGATACTCCTCGCGCTCTTGCATCCTTTGAGCTTCATTCTTTTCAATTTCTGGATTCCCCTTATTCCCAGCTATGGTCAGTCAAGGCTGCTGTCGTACAGAAAGGAGCAGGCTTTCCATGATGGAATTGTTGTCTTCCACCTCCTGCAGGAGCCGAGTCATCTCCTGATGCAGAAATTCCTCGCGCTCCCGCATCCGCCTGACCGTGTCCTTTTCAATTTTCATCTCCGCTTTCAACCCACTGGGGGTGAGTAACAGGGCCAGGATGAAGGCCAGTGTTGGAGATATGGCCTGGTGGGAGAAAGGGGGCTCAGCATGTCTGGCTGGGAGGGACCAGGGGGCTGGTGACATCTGCAATGTCCCCAGAGCCTCTCTGGGCACCTGCCACATTGAGAGCCCCAAGCCCCACTTCCCTCAGCCCTGGGGACAGTGCCCTGCCCTGAGGGTCCCATCTCTCACTCTGGCTTTAAATCCCCAGGGCATCTTTCCCAGCCCAGCATTTTCCCTGCATGTGCACTCACTGGCTGCCAGAATCAAACTGCCCAGAGCTGCTCCTGACACAGATGCCAGCGTGACCTCTCCTCTCTGATGTCACAGCCAGCAGAACCATGTCACTCAGCTGCCAAGCTGGCCGTGCCCCTGCTCACAGCTCCCACTGTGACCCCTGCCCTGGCATGTCCCAGCCCCCAGAGCCACACCTGCCCGGCCATGAGCCCCAGCCTTGGTCCCCACTGCCGGCCTCAGTGGCTCCTGGCCATCCTCACCCTGAGTGCAAAGCCAGCCCCAGGAGCCCCCCAGGGCGCTCTGGATCCAGGCTGAGACACCCTCAAGCCATCACTGAAAGGGACATGGATGGGGACTGCAGCTGGATCTTCCAGTGCTCACCAGCCCTGACTGTGCTCCAGGTGAACCCAAACCTCACCTGCAGCATCTTCAGAAGTTTATAAGACTTTGTGTTCTACATGTGTGAATTTCATGCAAAGATATATACCAATTGCAATTGCTCAAACACACGCAAGTCATCTGATAAAATAAAAATAAATTTTTTTTAAGAAGGCATAGCTTCTTTTATAGCTATTTTTTGTGAGCTTTTAAGAATGCTTTCAGTTTTCAAAATTCTGTTATATTCCAACAGCACAACTGTGTCTCCTTTTTATAAGGGTAGTGGGAAGATCCCAGTAAATTTGTCTTAAGAATATCAAGTCTTTAAAACCATTGGAAAGCAGAGAGGTAAAACCCTCTAACAGCCTTACTAAAAGGATGCGTAACTAAATACAGTTTTGTCTCTCTGTGTACTCTGGACATAACAAATCTGTGAATTGAAAGTTTCAAATATCAATGTTTACTAAATCTTGGAGCCTATCGCAATTTATTTTTTTCTTGCCAATGTGTTCTATTTACAGGTTGTTCTCTTGACAAATTACCTCTGAGGGAGCCCTGCTCGCCCATGAAGCCTCTTGGAAACCTTACTCCCCACCAGCAAATAAATGGTGCCATGGCCAAAAGACACTGTGACTTGGGGAAGCCTGCTCTGCTAGCACCTAGCATTACCATAATTCGTGACCAAAAAAATTAAGCACAACAGATTTTTCCATCAGTTTAAATCTGGCTGCAGAAACAATATTGATTTTTGAGGCAGAAAAAAGAAAATAGAAGCCTCAATATTGGTCCCTGGGGTTAATGCTGCAAAAACTTAAAACAAATGCTAAGAGAATTGAAAGTGCTCACTCAGTAAGCAAACCAGTGCTCCCTCCTAAGCCCTGAGTGAGCTGCTACCAAATGCTAGTAACACCAAGCATGTAACACTCTAAAACCAGCAGCAACACACTTTTCACTGCTCGCTCATGGACACAGCTGCCACAACTTTGAAAGGATGTACTGCTTCAAATTTCTTCACACCCAACATCCATCCATGTAAACATCCAGAGCTGAGGGAGCAAGTAAAGGACTTAAAAGTTGAGAAGAACCCAGATGGCATCAATGAACTTTTCGGACAGTGGGGATTGACAGGATAGGTTTCATCGTTTGTTAGAGGAATATTTTGGGTTGTAATCATTGTTTTTACTCATGTTTCCCTGTTTAGTTAAGTGGCTGCAGAGACCTACTGGGGAAGTCTTCATAGTAAGAAAAAATAGGGGAGTTGTGGAATCCTCTGACTCCTCCCCCTCAAGGAAGATTAGATCACAGAGTTTTCCCCACCTAGGCTGATAGAGAAGACTTAACCCCTGACGCTCTGCAGCACTTCTGCCAATCCACATCAGATTGCCTCCCCCACTGGCCAGCTGACACCGCCCACCCCAATTATTCATCCCTCATCCCCCCTACAGGTTGGTGCCCTTGGCCCTGCCCTGTGCCCGCCCCTGTGCCCTCAGGTCACCGGTCACTGGCCCCACACTGAAGTCCTGCAGAGCACATGGTTTGGTCTTTTGTCTCTGGTCCCTCTGGCGTGCTGGATGCAGTAAAACCCTTGCTGGACTATGCCATGCAAAGACCCTTCCTGTCTTTCCTGCACTGAGCTGTCTGTGGCGTGTGCGTGTACATGGACTGGAAATGGCTGTTCTTGTGGCCTTCCTCGGAGCGGCTTCTGAAGGAGACACCTCCAAGAAGGTTGCAGCATTTCTACCACCCTGCAGCGCTGCAACACTAAATAAATACACAAAAATCAACTTAGGTTAAAAAAATGAATTTTTTAATAAATTGTTACACTGGCGATGTCAACATACAAATATCAATTTAAGGTTGCAACACAAATTTTTTCCTACTATCATGCAATGTAAATATATACAAATATCAAATACAGTTAAAAAAACCTAATGTACTGAAACCTCTACAAACACTAATTAGAAACAAATATCAATCAAAGCTTAACAATTAAATTTATTACAAATTACTACAACTGAACAGCCCATATACAAACACAGCAATATCAATATTCCTCTCTAAATAACCCTAGGCCTAGAACTAAATGAACACAATTTCAGAACTGTACAAATCCATACGCATTTCAATAGAAGTAAATACACCACAACAATGTGCAGTGTAAATATATATTAAGTGTTACATATGACATATAGTAAGATATATGTAAACATATTCTTAAGAATGCTATCTATAAATACAAATATCAGTGTACCAATAGAAAAATCCATCTAACTGTAACAGTGGAACTATACTGCAGCGGCAGCTGACCTCAAGCCAAATCCCGGCAGGCTGCGGCCAGCACTGCCTGCAGCACTGGAGCACTCTCCTGATCCCAAGTCGGGTTTAGAGAGCGCCTAAGGCTTTCAGCCTTGGGGCGACGAGGACCCGCAGTAGCAAAAAGGTGAGAGCTGCTGACCCACAGGAGATCCACAAGAGACGGACTTCAGAGGTAGTTCAGTCCAGTTTATTAGCACCAGGGGAATCCACCAGCTGAAGACAGGGCTAAGGGTCTGACAAGTGTTTTTTAAGGAGGAGTGGGTGCATACAAAGACAGTGGTCAACAACCAATAGAAATACAGGTAGGCATGAGGTGATGGTGAGTGACACAGTATGTAAACCAATAACAGAGGATCTGGGGAGGAGCCCTGGCCCCTGAACCAATCACTCGATGCCCTAGGTGGAAGATTCTAGATGGAAAGGTTGGGCCACCGAGTGACGGACAGGGCACCAGGGAGGGAACAAGGGAAGGATACATGGGTTGTTAGGGGAGACGGGGAGGAGAGATACTAGATAGATGGGGCGATCAAAGGGAGAGAGGGGATCAGGGCAGAACCATAATAACTGTAGGGGTATGTGGAACAAACCAAATATACAGCTCAATAAAACAATGCATGACAAACACAATACAACATCTCCCTCTTTTTTGTTTAAAAAGAAAAGAAAAGAAAAATATATGAGACTTAATAACTAAAGTTCAAATCAGAACTGTGATTTTCTGGGTCAAGATGACTGGGAGGAATGGACGCCCACTGTTCTTCTACTTCCAGATTTCCTCCTTCTAGTTGCTCTTCTAGTTCTTCTAGTTCACATCCTTCCTCCTCAGCCATCACCCGGTTAACTTGCAAGGGGAGATTAACTTATAAATTAATCTCTGTAATATTTTCCAAACTATAGAAGTGGCAACTAAAATTGCTAACAAAATGAAAAGAACTAAAAGTATAGTTTTTAAAACTGATCCAACCCATCCCGAGAGTCCCCATCCCGAGAAGATGTTCCCCAGCCAGTCCAATGTGTCCTGCTTGATCTCATGAAGCAAGTCTTTCATCTCGCCGATGGATTTTCTGGCGTCCTCAGCTTTAGATGACAAATTCAGGCAGCAGAGCTCCTCCTCACATCGGTGATCATGCAATAGGAGCAGGAAATCAATTGCTGCGCTATTCTGGAGTGTAGCCCGCCTTGTTATTTCCTCGTCTGAGAGGAGGTCACTGAGGATGGCTGACGTTAAATTGGCTTGTTTAGCCACCCAACACTCTAGGTGGGCCAATTCACCTAGAGACTTCGCGATGGACACCCACGGCAAAAAAACTGTCCATGCGACACCTTCTGGAATTGACCAATGAGTAATTTCAGGGTCACACTGTGAGTCTAAGTCTTTCAGGTCTCTCTTATAATGGGCCGAATTATGTGTGACAACTTTAGCTTTCCAATTGGTAATTTGGGTATCATTGGGGGTAAACAGCGACAGTCTCCCAAAGGAACATGGGCCTCCTGTCAGGCGAGAGGGGATGCCTGCCCACGCTCAGTATCCGCAAATAAAAAAGACTCCACGGGGGAGGGATCTAGGGTATTCATCAAAAGTTGGGGCAGTGGTAATATGGGCAACTGTGGTGCACCAATTTCCCACTGTGTACTCATGATTGGGTTGGATCACGCGGAAATAGGGTTTTCCGGTGGGGTCAAGGGAGGACATAAACTCAACACAAACGGAGGCAACAACGGAGCCGAGCAACTTAAATTCAATAGGTTCAGATTTTGAAATATTTAATTTAGAAACAAAACGTCGCCAGATGAGGTTGGGATTGGAGCCGGGGGAGCGCAGGACTTTATATTGGGCAAGGGGTTTTAGGGAGGAATCGAGGGGGGTAGGGAACTCATCTGGATTAAAAGGGATCCCCACAAGGCAGGTCGACAAGGGGTCTGCTGCTGAGGTGGACGTCAGACACAGCTGGTCTTGGCTGAGGGCCTTGGCGAGTAGCTTCCACACCTTCTGTTTTGGCTGGGGAATGATCCATAAGTTGGATGGTAGAAGTGTGGACCAGAAGATGACGAAGGTGACAGTGATGGAGACTGGGATGGGGTTCATCGGGCTCATGTTTCTATAAAAGGACAAAAAAAGGTGCGTTAGAGTAAATCAAAAAAGGTGGTTCTGCCCCGGAAGGATGTCTAAATCATCAGAGAAGGGTTTCCGTCTCCTCCTCCATCAAGCCTCTTCGACTTGCACCACAGCTTCTGACTGAATGAATTTTTTTGGCAAGAATGGTTTGACCCATTTGGAGGGAACCCACTTCAAACCTGAAGGAGTGGACACGCAAGCTTATCCCCTCCCCCAGGTAATCAAGTCGAAGGGTCCCTCCGTTTTCCAGGTCTCAGGGTCCTTTATGAGGACGGGTGGTTTGGCCCTAAGGTGCAGTTGCTCGTTCTGCCCGAAGTGTCTCACGATCGGAGGATTTAAATTATCATAAGAACAATTCAGGAAGTTGATAATATAAAGTGCCTTTGCGAGGCGGACCTGTGGGGACTCCATTTTCATCGTCGAACTTTGTTGATGTAATACTCTTTTCAGACTCTGATGGGTCCTTTCCACCACAGCTTGACCTGTCGGGGAATATGGGATGCCGGTCTTATGCTCTATTCCCCATTGCTGCAGGAAGTTCCGAAATTCCCTGGACTTATACGCAGGGCCGTTGTCGGTTTTGATAACTTTTGGGATGCCCAGCACGGAGAAAGCGAATATAAGGTGTTTCTTGACGTCAGATGCTTTCTCCCCTGTGTGGGCAGAGGCATAGACTGCACTAGAGAACGTGTCTACTGACACGTGGATGTAGGAAAGTCTGCCAAACTCTGCATGATGTGTTACATCCATCTGCCACACCTCGCAGCTGCTTAGACCTCAGGGATTAGTGCCCAAACTGAGTGATGGTAATTGATGTGATTGGCACTGGGGACATGTGGCCACAATCGCTTTGGTCTGTTCGCAGCTGAGTTTGAATTGGCGAACAAGGCCAGGTGCATTTTTCAGCTACCTTCTGGGTGAAGAACTCTGGCTGGTTATGGAGCACATGGATGGAGGCACCCTGAGCGATGTCATCAGCAAGAGCTACCTGTCTGAAGAGGAGATGGCAGCCATCAGTCGGGAGGTCAGCAATCCCATCTGTGCTGCCGAGGGCTTGGGCAGGATTGTCTGGGAAACAGGGGCTCAGGACAGGAGAGGTTTCATGTGCCAAGCTTTGTTTGTGTGTTGCTGCTATGCTGTGGGCAAGTAGAAGCATCTCAAGTGAAATGGCTGCCAGTGCCCCTGCACTCACTGAACTCAGTTCTTGTACTCTTTATCGCCTGCTGTTTTGTTCTCACTCT
Organism: Passer domesticus; assembly: GCF_036417665.1. Classification (NCBI taxonomy): domain Eukaryota; kingdom Metazoa; phylum Chordata; class Aves; order Passeriformes; family Passeridae; genus Passer; species Passer domesticus. The sequence continues at coordinate 72,502,342 of NC_087479.1, read as the reverse complement.
GCCTCATGTATTTGCTCTTCTCCATCTTGCTTTCTAAACTTTTGCCTGTCTTCACTGCATTCCTTGCCTGTAAAAGCAAAAGTGCTGGTGGCAGGATTTGAAAGGAACAGCAAAGGAAAAGAGAGAGACTCGTTTCTCTCAGTCCTCAGCTAAAAAGGATAGGAGTGCAGCCAAAGCACTGTTTGCTTCTGAGCACATCCCCTGCAGCAGCAGTCATCCTGGCTGGTGTGCAGGGAACAGTCTACAACAGCAGGTGCTGTTGCTCTTTCAAAAGCTGACATGCCTTTCCTTAGAAAGGTCCTGCTCTGCAAGTGTTGCAGAAACAAGCTCTTCCTCTCAGTGGCACTGTCTTCTGCCATTATTCCCCATTCCCCTGGAGAGGGAATCTTTTTGAATCTTTGTGCCCTTTATTTTGTGATGAAATCACATCACTTAGTTTTGCCCTCCTGTTTCTGTTTCCTCTCTCAGTGCCTGCAAGGACTGGATTTTCTTCACTCCAACCACGTGATCCACCGAGATGTGAAGAGAAGCAACATCCTTCTCAGAACCGACGGATCTGTCAAGCTGGGTCAGTGTATTCTTGGTCAGGTGCAACATTCCAGGGATGTGGGTGTGGGGCTGCTTGGAGTGACTGCCAGCTCCCCAGAAATGGTGCTGGTGACAGTGCAGGGATATCTGCTGTGAGCTGGTGACACGGCTGCAATGTGTACAGAGGCATGACAAGGAACAAGCAGCCAAGAATGGTGTTGCTCTGTGTGTGTCCCTTCCACAGGGAGGGAGCTACAGGTCTAAAGCTTCCAAAGAACAAAAGCCACTGCTGGAGGCAGTGTAAAAAAATGTGGGAATTTTTTAAGTCACAATGCCATATTTCCTTGGCTAAAGACCTGAGAAAACAGAGCAGGGACAGTTGTCCAAGAGATTCAACAGCACATTCTCAGACTTCTACTGGGGAATTCTTTTGCTTGGTTTCCTATTGCACAGAATTAAAATAGAAACAGTTATTTTGCTTTCTCCTCAGCCGATTTTGGCCTCTCTACTCAACTCACCCCTTAGAAGAATACATGGAGCTCGTTAGCAGGGACTGCTTGGTGGATGGCACCTGAAGTGGTGACAGGTCAACCATATGGCCCCAAAGTGGACATATGGTCTTTTGGAATTGTGGGAATTGAAATGGTGGAACAAGAACCTCCTTACTGGAACCAGAGTCCTGCCTCGGTAAGGAGCAAATCCTCACTGATCCCGCTGTCTTTCTCACCTGTCCCATATTCTGTGTGCCATTGGACAAAATCCAATTGCCATATGCTGGAAGTACTTCCAGCACAGTGCCGTCCTAAAAATGTCCCTGCAACACACCAGCATCTGCTGTAGTTTTGGTTGCATCAGTGGGGGAACTCAAGCCTTACCACATGCAAACAAACTCCATTCTCAGGCAGCACTTGCCTTTGGGTTATAAGTGGTTCCAGTTTTTTGTCTGTGTAGATGGCCCTAATAACAGGAAGCAAGCATCTTAGAACTACTCGTATCCTTCCAGAAATGAAGGAAGGAAACCCAAACCAAACAGAGTTTCTAAAACTGTGGTTTTCAGAGAGGGACTGCATCCCCTGTGCAGTTTCTTCTCGGTGGGAAGAAACCCTCTCTCAGGAAGCTTGCCTGAAATCTGGGCAGGAGGGTGTAGAGGCCACGGAGTCTCTTCTGTTTCTTGTGGAGTGCTGCTGAAACATTTAGTGACCATGTTTCTCTCATAGCGCAAGCCACGTTCTCTATGTCACCAAGCCAGAGCCTGCTGATGTGGAGAGCCTGCCAAAACCTCCTGTTTGTTTCCCGGCACTTTCTAGGATGGGCCTACCATTAATGCATTGACTTGAGTATCCAAATGAGCAGAGAGTGACCATAGGGATGGCACCTCCCCTTCTTCTGACCATGAAAAGTTTTTCTTTTCCACATAAGGGAAGCTGAAATTTTCAGACTGCTGAGAGACAGAGCTGCAGGTGGCTGCTGTTTGCCCAAGCAGGCATTTTCATCCCAGTACATTTCTGCAGGCATCTTAATGTGTCTGTGTGGAATGTGAGATTGTAGATGTTAGTTTTCTTCCCTGGGGATTAACTGATGGATTTCCTTTCTTTCCTTCCAATTACCATTGTTTTCAAGAACAGGAAGAAATGCTTGATGAGTTTTGTTCTATGGCAGCTGTGCTTAATGGATGAACAAGCACTGCAGAGATGCCTTTCATGTACTATTCCTTGGAATTAGTATAGAAAAGTCCCTCTTCCAAAAAGCCTGTCAAGCTGGTGTGAATCCTCAGAGAAGCAGATGTGCTTTTGTTGATGTCGTTCCCACTGAGTAGGTCAGTCAATGAAATCAGCTGCCACGGCAAGATCTGCAGGATGTTGGAAAAGCTGTGGCTGCTTCGGGGTTTGGGTTTTTTGTTGGTAAAGAAAAGCATCTCTGGGTCTCTGCCAGGGCAGTAACTGCCACTGAAGAACAGAGGTTAAACAGTGGGATGTGGGAGAGCAGTTACAGATGTGAAAGCAGCAGGTGGAGACTCGTGTTTCCTTTTTCTCCAGGCTAAATTCATGATAGCCTCAATAGGGACCCCACAGCTGCTGCATCCCAAGCTCCTCTCGGCTTGGCTGCGTGACTTCCTGAGCTGCTGCCTGCAGACAGACGAGGAGCGGCGCTGGTCTGCCAAGGAGCTCCTGCAGGTAAAATGCAAAGGGGCTGCAGGTGAAACAGGGTGCATGGGATGGGCTCCTCCTCCATGGAAGTCCAAGGGATCAGATGAGCCCCCTTCTTCCTCACCTCCACTCTTGGTGCTCTTCAAATGGAAACAGTGAGGAGTCCTAGACTGGGCTGGGCTGGCAGGGCCCTGTAAAGGTCATCAGGTGCAAGTGTCCTGCAATGAGCAGGGACATCTTTAAAGAGATCAGATTGCTCAGAGCCATTTTCCACCTGACCTGGAATGGTTCCAGGGACAGGGCAACTACAAGCTCTTGGGGCAACCTGTGCCAGGGTGGCACCATGCTGCAAAGAAACAATTTCTTCCTTCGACCTACTCTGACTTGATCCCCTATGTGTTTAAAATTTTTCACCCACATTCTATTGTAACTGGCCCTGTTCAAAAAGTTGTCCCCCACTTTCTTCAAAGCCACTGTGAAATCTTGGAAAATGGCAATAAGTGGCTCCCTGGTGCCTGTTCTTCACACAACTGAATAACTCCACCTCTCTCAGTTTTTCCTGAGAGGACAGGTACTCTGTCCTCTGACTGTTTCTGTTGCCCTGATTTGTAATTTGGTGGTGTGCTCCATTTTATCCAATGGCAAAAGAATTGAAGTAGAGCAATGCAGGGTACAGAGACATGAAAAGGTGGTGCAGGAACCCAAGGAAGCCAGGCTGGCCAAGTGGTCAGAGATTTGGCTGTGGGCAGGAGGGGCTGCGGGGGGCTCACTGTGAGCCTCTGAGGGGCCCTGGTTTGTGCCCCCAGCCCACCCTTGGAGGTTTCTGGCACGCAAACAGGGAGAGCTGAGAGGGACTTGTCCCAGCCCCATCTGCTGCCTGGCACGCTCAAGCAGACAGGAACTGCCCCAGGGTTACTGCCAGCTCGTGTGGCAGAGAGGGAAGTGCAGCAGCCAGTGCCACTGGGCTGTCCCTGCTGGGAAGGAAGGTGCCATCCAGCACAGGAGGGGCAGGGCATGGAAAGGTAGACACTGCTCTGTCTCCCTGTGGGAATCAGCACAGTGCTTGTCTTTCAAAGACAGGGACCTATGTGATTAGTTGAAGTTTCTTGAAAAGAAGAAACTCCAAGGACTGAAAGCAGCATTTCTAGAGCACTGGCAGGGCAAAAATCCCAGCAAGATGAAGACACCTGTTTAAATGGAAGAGTGGGATTCTGGGCCAGGTTTGCCTGTGATGGCAAGGTCGTGCACATGACAATTGAGGAGCAGATGGTCCCATTGTTCTACTTTGTGGGTCTTTGTAGGAACTAGAGGTATCCTCATGGAGCCAGTGAAGCACTGAGCTTGGAAAGTCATGGTTCACTGTTCTTTGTTGTTTTTTTTTTTCTTTTTCCTGTGGACAGCATCCATTTGTAATATCAGCCAAGCCAGCCTCCATCCTGGCACCACTCATCATTTCAGTGCAGAATAAGAAGAAGAAGTAGGAGACAAGAATTTTACAATCACGTCAAGATGTTATCTTCATAAGCAATTTAGAGTAGAACTGTAGAGTAGGATTGTAGAGTAGGATTGTTGAAGAGTTTTGTAGAGTTGAATTATAGATCAGGATTGGAATGAAATAAAATTTCCGAATCATCAACTCATTTGGAAGAATCCCCTCCTTCTGACCCTTCAGAAAACTCAACGTTTACTTCTTGTTTTTTATTGCTGCTAAATCACACTATGGCTTCTTTTGTATGGTTTATAAGTGGGGAAGGATCTTCTTCATCCATCCTCTCCAGACCACACTGTGTTTGGAATATGACCCACTGGCTTGTTTTTGCCCAGCTGTGGTATTTCTAGTGCAGGCAGAAAGGGAATCAACATTTTAAGGAAAGACCAAAGGAGTGGGGCAGCCAAGACTTCCTGTGCAGATTCAGGCCTGCAGCTGTGACTCGAGAACATTTGGTTCCTGCTATTTAGATTTGTATCCCCAAGTGCAATCTCTTTGGCAGAAGGAGAGCCTTGCTCAAGTGAGAAAGCAGAAGGATCAGAGAGGGGGCTCTGAAAGGTCTCCTCTGGTGCAGAGCTGGCAGCGCCTGTGAGGTGAGAGCGGGCCCGGCCTTGGCCGGGGTGCAGCCCCAGCAGAGGCCTGGCAGAGCCCGGAGCAGCCTGAGCCTGGGCAGAGGCAGGCTGGAAGGAGGCCCTTGGAGCTGCAGGAGGCAGCAGCCGGGCCCTGGGTGCCTCTTCCTGGCAGCGGGCGAATCCTCCGCTCTCAGAGCCCAGGTGGCAGCTGGCTGCTCCCGAGGGGAAGCGTAGCCGTTCTGGGCACAGCCCAGACTGGAGGCATTGGCCGTCTGGAGTCCGCCCAGGAGCAGAGAAAGGCCAGGGGCAGGCGAGGGCCGGTGGCCTGGCTGAGGATTCCTACTCTTCTGCCGGCTGCCCTGTGACTCCTGGCAAAGGGCAGCAGTGTGTGCAGCACTCTGGGCAGCGGCGCAGGGAGCCGGGCTGCTGGGCAGGCTGGAGCACAGGGCAGCGTCCTTCAGGCACGGCACTTCTGCCAGGGCAACCCAGGCCAGCCTGAGGCACTGACAGCTTGGCAGCTCACATCTGCAGGAGCCAGTGCCTCCCACAGCTCTGCCAGGAAGCGCCTGCAGGCCTGCAGTTCTGCCCTGAGCCACAGCAAAGGTGTGAAATGCAGAGTGTTTTGCAGAAATATTCAGGGCCACCAGGCCAGCCTGCTTTGTGCTCTCTGGAGCACAACAAGTGCTGTGCAATGCCCCTCTGAGCTGCTGGGAGAGAGGGAATCGGGGATGTGCCTGAGGTTGTACTTGAGTAGTGAACTGATTTGGAAAAGAGCAGAATAATTTCATCAGGCAATCTGTGTTTTCCTGGTTAATTTCTGAAAGAAAGTCACCATGTGTTGCACACAGATAGGGGTATTAGAAAAGAAAGGCCTTATAAAATCAGGCCTTGCTCTGCTCAATTACCAGGTGGCCTGTTATGTCTTCTATGTGCAGCTAGCTAACTTCCCATGTGAAAAATCATAAGAATGAGTGCAGTTAACACAGTAAGCTTTTGTGGTTAGAAAACAGTTTGCATCTGTAATAAATAAGAAATATGTCCCACGAGAGTCCACAGAGGAAAAATGTAAACACCTGAGTAACAGAGAAAGTCTTAGCACATACACACAAAAACACCTTCTAAGCAATGAATTGTGTGGCAAGGAAACTACCAGGCAGTTGGAATTGAACACGAGGGCTGTGAAAACCACATAAAAATGTGTTATATGAATAAAGAATTGGCTTTCCCTGCATGAAGAAATGGAGTCCCAGTTGCTTTATTGACACAGCAATGTGGTGTGACTCAGCAAGAGCGCTTGTATGGTGTATTGATGAAATGCTTGTGTTTGATTCCCAGAAAAGGAAGGAGAGGCATGAAGTGTAACAAATAGGGCTTAGTCTTGTGAATTCCTTTAGCTTTAACGGGCAGTGCTGAACCCTGTATTCCCCCATTGCAGTGATGAATGTGTGCAAGTGGCTATCTTAGCCTTGAGAATAAAGAGAGAGGTCCTGCTAAGAAGGTAGCTGGAATGCATTGGAAGGGAAGAATGTGTTCTTAGAAGGCTCTTTACCACCAAAGGAGAATTTGAGGAATCTGATATTTCCCAAACCACTGTGTCAGTAACCAGAGTTATGTCCGAGGTGCTGCCATATTTGATCCATGTTAGAGCAGGTTGATAAGACAATGAAGAAAAGTGTGTTGTTTAAAGGGGGGAACCTGACCCTTGAAAGAGAAAGAATGTATTGGTCAGTGGGTGGGCAGTTCGGCTTTGAAAGGGGAACAATGCATCATGGAGCCCTTGTTGGCAGGGAGTCATGGAGTATGGTGAGCCATGGTGGCCTCATCTCACACGCCGGCCGTGTGTGAGCTGATGCTGTAACTGGGAAAATCCCACTCCTGAGCAGGAGATAGAAGGCCTGGTTCTGGGGTGGAGGGGTGAGAATGATGAGATGCACACCGTTTTGATCCAGGGGATGTCCTGGAAGTGCACTGCCTACCTGTGCCTCCTACTGAGCACCACGCTCCAGCTCCTTCTCCTGCTCAGCGGATGTTTGGGAAACCAGGGGTTGGTATGTATTATTTGCTACTGCAACTAATGGAATAAGTTTGCTTTGCAAGCCCAGTTGTGTCTTAGGTGCTTTTCTGCATGGGTCTCCTCCTGAACCTGTGGCAACCACCATCAGGGACCCACAGGACACTCCTACTCTGATGGCAATAAATTCTGAGAAGAGGTTTAAATATGTCAAATAATTTGGAGTAATGTTTAGCCTGTGAGTTTCAGCAAAGTATTGACTATGTCTTAGTTCCATGGATACAAACTACTAAGTCAGATTGCTGGGTGTGCATGTGTTAGGGAAGTGAATCCCTACACACCCAGCACTGAAACAAAGTATTGCTTTCTTTCTAACCCTGAGCTGGCAGCAGGGATCAGGCCCTGCTTGGTGACTTTCATTTTGGCAACTTCTGTTAGCAGGTAAGAAAGGTCCCAATGAAACCTTTTCCAGCTCTTTCCCTCTGGTTTCTCTTTTTAGATACCAAAGCTCTGTGCCATGGGTGGTCTGGATGTGTGCGGGCAATGCAGCTCTGTTCTGGTTTGGAAGCAAAACTACTGAGAGACTCCAAGTCAGAAATACAATTTATTAGGAAAAGGGAAAAAAATCCCAAAATGCATGCAATAATACAAAAGAAAAACCATGGGCAGAATCAGAATACAACCTGACCCTCTGCTAGTTAGGGTGGTGGTAGCAGTCCAGATGAAATGGTCTTGTTGAAGTGCTGATCCCATAGAAAAGATCTGGTAGATCTTCTCTTCTGGAAACCACTTGGCTGGGGCCCCTTGTTCTGTCCCAAATCCCAAATGATATCCAGGTGGGGATGCTTAGCTCCTCCCCGCTGGGGGGAGCATCTCACAATGGGCTGATATCATTCTGAGTCATGCAGTGGGTCCTTGACTGCCCATTAAACAGAAATGGCTCCTGTAGGGAGTTATCTCTGAGTCATGGGGAAAGGCATTGATGGGCCCATTAACAGGAGATAAGGACAAAACAATGCCCCTCCTGTTTTCAACAGCTCTTGAGGATGGGAATAGAATATATCTTTATATTGTAACCTAGAAAACTCCAAATGAAATGGAATTTACTTGGCCCATGGAGGTCTTGCCCCAGCAGCAAGACTGTGAGAACAAATCAGAGTCTAAAAGAGAAATGAGTAAATTTTGTCAGGAAAACTCACTGAAATAGACAAAAACACTTCCCCTTGCACTACTAAGAGGAATTCCAGAATTCCAGTGGCTTCTAAAGAAAAAGTGAGCTCATAGAAAATGCTCTTCGGAATACAATACCAAATTACAATCCTTTCTAGAGAAGGTGTTATTATAGGAAATGGTAATTTAAATCCCTTTTTATCATCCTTGTGAAAAGTGCTCTCAATCTTTCCACAAATTTATGGTTTGACCATTCCTGATTGCTTTGGATACTCAGCCACAGCCTCATCAACCTGGGGACTGTGTCTTGTGTCAGAAAGCAGAACAACAAGCCACCTAAAGAAAAGTGGAAAGAACCATTTGAAGAGTTCCTAAGCACTCCTGCAGCAATAAAAGGGGATGGGATCAGTACATTGATACACCTGCCCCCAAGGGAACCAACCCCAACATATAAGGGACTTGGGGGAGGGAATATAGATGAGAATTTGAAGCCTCTATTTGTTAAAACATGGAAATAAAACTTTCTAATGCACTGTAGAGTGAGTTAGAAGAAATCCCATCAAGGGGAAGATATGTCATGAATGGGTAACCATGAAGTCCTCAGTCTCAGCCCAGCCTGGGCAGCAGCACTCTGGCACGCTCTGTCAAGCAGCAGCAGCCAGCAGGCCCAGGGGAGGCAGCCCAGCACAATTCACCCCATGCCCCCCACGGCAGCATCCCTGGGGCTGCTGCACTGCAGAGCTGGAGGAGCACCCCTGAGCCAGGCAAAAATGGACACAAGTCTCAGGGTTTAGGAGGTGACATTTTCTTGAACTTGGCTTGAAGGAGAGCAGAAGGGCAACAACGGCTCAGGTGTTCAATCATAAAACACCCCAAGGGCTCTCAGGTACAGGGACTCAACATCATTGGCTTGGAGACAATGGAGGAATTTGTAGAATGCTCTGCAAGGAAGAAAGGGGCATTCCCAGCCACCTTTGTGTGTTCCCAAATATTATCCTCCCTCAGACAATTTCATATCCTTTCCCAAGAGAAGATTATGGTCTTGTTGCTAACATGTCCTCTTTTTCAGCTGAATAAATAAATGGCAAGAAATTTAGGAAAAGAACTAGACATCAAAGTCCCCATAGGTCTGTGCAGGAATCAACATCTGTGTCTCTCTAGAAAGACTGGTTGTGACTGACTAGTTTGGAGAAATCTACGAAACTGATAGCGATCCTGAAGGGACACTGGAACGGAATTTCTCTTTTTAAACCTATTGATGTACCTTGCCTCCAACACTTCTCCATGTCTTTTACAAAACTCTTACAGAGATCTGGATCTTCCCTGGCTCATGACAAGGTGAGGCCATGATCTCCAAGCAGTCTTGAGAGCTGCTTCAGGTGACAGCTTAGAGCAGCCCATGGGCACTCCTCTGCAACCCTCCACAACAAGGTCATTTGGGGAGGAGGTTGTCCTCTATGCCTTCCACCCCTTAAGGCAAAGACCTTAAATTCACAAGAAAATCAGAAAACAGGCTTATTCTTATAATAAAGAATTTCCATTTGCTACAATATTTTCTTAATAGGTGCTCAATTTCATAATAGAGGTACTGGGCTTCCATTCTCTACTGATAAGTTTCATTCAGTGGACAGAGCTAAGTCTTGAAGAGAATATCTGACCAGAAGAAAGATTCTCCAAATATGATAAAACTGATGATAAGAGAAGGAGTTAACAGTAATGCAACTTCTTTATTGCTAAAGTTCAAGACTAAATTCTCTAATCTTAGACTAATTAATCCTACATTTTTAACAAATAATCATCTCCTTATTACTAACTTGAGGAAACCTAAAAACATAATTTTCTTTTAAAATTAAACAGCTGGAGCTCATAGATGTTCCTTTGCTGAAGCAGAAGACTGGTGCCAGGACTCCAGGACTTGCTGCTTGCCAAATTCAGATATTCATTGCTGAATGTGGGACAGCTTTTTGTGGAGCTGCTGGCACCTGCTCTTCATCTCGGAGTAGCTGGGGCTACCCTATGAAGGAGAAATCAAAAGAAAATTAGTGCGTGCCAACATTTCTGCAGAGTTTAGAATTTCATGACCTTTCCTACAAAATAGCCTTGAGGCACACTCAGCTGGTCCAGTCTGGCTTTATTCATGTAAAACAGTAAAAATACACTCAGTTTATCTTTTGAGCTACTTTTCTCTGTGAGCCACCACCCTTGAGGGAACTTTGCAAACTGAGGCTGTTATAATGCAGACTGAAAAACAAACTCTAGACAAGTCAGAAACTACAACAACAAAAACCCAAAGCATATCAGCTCCTCAGGAGGGAAAAACTCATTAATGCTCAAAGCCACCGATGGGAGTCAAACCTTCTTGATTCCCTTCTCCCTCAAATCGACAGGTGTGAGGTTTATCAAGCTCATGATCAAATCCAAGATGAAGTGGCAATGAGAATAATAGATGCCACTTCCCAGCACTCTCACACCAATGCTTCTGCTCCTATGGGCCTTAAGGTCTGGTTCTTATTGGATGACAAAGTCTCCCTCCACAGGAAATGAACATTTCCAAGCATCCTGAGATTAATATTTACAAGCCACACATCTTTAACAAGTTGAAATTCAGTACCAGGACAGACAACAACTTGTGCTAGAGATGCATCCCAGGCCAGCTACACCAGACTGGTGTGTTGGACAGGTTTGAAAAGAAAACTACAGATGCCTTTCAACATTTTGGGAGGCACCAGAGAAGCAGTAGCCTGCACTACTGGCTTCTGCCCAGTGACATTTGCTGGCAAGAGCCCTGGCACAGGCCTCACTGCACTGCTGCCCTGCAGGGCCAGACCTGCCCTCAGCCTGGCACGGAGCATCCCTGGCTGTATCCAGTGTGAGCCGGGGCCCTGCCGCGCCTGCTCCAAAGGCCGCAGCTGCCCCAGAGCCCCAGAGCTGCAGGAGGCCTGGCTGCCCCTGCCAACATCACTGCTCTGACACAAGCTGTGAGCAATTTCCAGGGCTTTATACCACACACACACTTCTCCCTCCTCTTCTGCAAATGCCATGAGGGGATGCAGCAGCACTGCTGCAGCTGAGCCTGTGCAGCTGCACTGCAGGAAGGGAGGGCCCGTCCGGGCCTAACCCACCTCGGTGTTCATCTCTGCACTTCCCCCCACCTGGCCCATCTTCTCCTTTACCTTTCTATCTCCCTAGTTCACAGTTACTTTTAAATAATATCTGTAGTATTAATTCTGAAATATGGTCTTCCTTGCACCAAAATTCGAACAGAGGCTTCTCTTAATAATCAAATTTTACTCCATCATTATCCACACTGAAGTTAGGAAAAGCAGCACATTAATACCTTAATTGAAATCCAAGGGACACTACTGCTTCAGCCTCCCCAGCTCTCTTCACATCTTTTTGGACATGGTAGTCCTCTACACATCCATGCTGGCATTCTAGAACTCCAACATTTGTCTTTTTTTTAACCTAAAGGGTGCAGGGGAATGGAGCCCAGACTTGGAGGCAGGGTGTTGGCTTTGACATCCCATTCCATGGGGATGGCTCTGACATTCCTGTAGAATAGGATGTTAAAGCCAGCACCCAGGAAGAAGAGCGGCCACCAGCTGCTGCCTGGATGTAACTGGGCTACTGCTCAGTTCTCTGCTTCTTGCTCCTGACAGGACTGATAAAGCCAGAAGCCCGAGGCCGTTTCTGCAACAAAAACAAAATAATTCATTCTTCTATGATCACAATCAGGTTTTGCTCTCCATTCTAAAAAGCAGCATCTGTGAATTGGCAAAGTTTTAAAATGCACCATTTGAAATTAAAAATAACTGTCAGACCTGGAAGACCTGCAGGTAAATATCTGCTCTGCTGCATTCCTACTTTCTCATCTTAGCACTTAGCAAGTCCTTCTCCAAGTCTACTGCTAAAAGGCTTTGGGAAGTAGAGGCTCCCTTCAGCAGCTCCAGCAAAGCCTCCCCAAAATGGGGATGCCAGGTAAGTCTTGACTAGGTCCCAATTACTGCTTGCACACACCAGGAAAAGACTCAGCTTTTGCTATCAAACACCCACATAATTTATTACAGAGGAACCTGGCTGTTTTAGACTTTTATGCATTAAAAACAAGATTAATGCTTCACTATTACAACCCATGAGTACAGGATGTTATGGTTGGTTGTGAATTCTCATCAGGATGAACACAGACACCAGTCACATGTCCAGAAACTCTTGTGCATTTAGGTACAGCTGTCTTAAATCCAGCAGGCTCACCCACTCCGCAGACTCAAAAGCTGTTGGCTAACAAGCCTTTAAACTTGTACAAGAGAGTTTCACAAGTGGTTACCAACGAGCCCTTGCTGTTGCTCAGGGCCCTTCAGTCATCTCTCAGCTCCTCCCAAGGAGCTTCTCCAAGGTGCTGCCTCACGAGCCACAACACATGGCCACAAGCTCCCCACAGGCACAGCAAACCTCAGGGCCAGGGATGGAGTAGAACAGGACAGCCGTGCTGTGCCCAGGCAGAGGGAGGGAGGAGAGAAATTAAGGCAGAGGAGGGAGTGAGGGAATAGCACCATTCTGTAGGTGCTGTGTTTTGTCCAGCCACGTGGATAGTGCAGAGCTGGGGTCAACAATGAGAGTGACAGAGAGACAGAGGGAGAAGAGAGCAAGAGGGCCCCATCTGCCCCACCTGGTGCAGCCTCTTATGCACAGGAGATTTTTCATGCAGTTCTGTCACACAGGCAGAGCCAGCCCTTTGAGCCCTTCTCCAGGGAATGAGTTGAGGGTGGGGACTGAGCTCAAGTCTCCAGGCAGAGCAGAAAGTTGGATCAGGACAATGCTGCTCCACCCCTGCTGGATCCTCTCTTCTTATCCCAAGCTTGAGGTCACAGCAGTGTGTGGCAAAACATGCCTAGGCCTGGTCCTGCACATTCCCATCACAGCTTCTACATCACCAGCAAGTCTGCTAAAATTTACTATACAATGCAGAATATTAAAAATGCACAAAATACCTGAGCAGGTCTTGCTGGAGCATCTGTCTCAGAAGGCCTTGGAGATGTTGCTTGGCTGCTGCTGGTGGGGTTCTGAGATGGAGCTGATTTTCTGTATGGATGGTCCAAGAGTTCATGTTACAAAGCCTAAATATCAACTGTCATAGTTCTTTCCTTGCAGGGAAAACAGCCCTTCAGTGTCAGGACTCAAGGGAAAAACATGAAGCAGAGTTGAGGGAGCTTTAGGCAGGACATCAGGAAAACATTCATGGCCCAGAGGGTGTTTGAGCACTGCACCAGGCTCCCCAGGCCAGTGGTCACTGCAGCGAGGGCTCAAGAACAGTTTGGACAACTCTCTTGGGCACAGGGTGTGATTCTCGTGGTGTCTGTGCAGGGCCAGGAGTTGGATTCCATGACCCTGGTGGGCCTCTGCTGGTGCAGCATATTGTAAGAATCTAGGCTTCATTTCTCAGGGCTTTTTTTCTGAAAAGGCTCTTTTCCTTCCCCAAGAGACTGAACTTACCTAGAAAGTATTAACTTCAAACTCTTTCTTTCGATTTTACTGTAGCCAGGCCAATCAGTCTGAAGGGTTTGAAATAGATCTTCCTTCAGACTGAAGGAATTCTCCTTTGCATTCAGGTTGGCTACCTACAGGCAAACGTTTAGGAAAACAAATCTTCATTACACCTATATGCAAACTACAGAAATCTAAAGGAGCTACTTCAGCTGGGAAGGCAGAACATGGCTCTCATTATGTTGTGAATGTCTGCAGGGTGAAAAAGCCCTGCCACTGCCTGGGCAAGCACAGCAACAAACTTTGCAGGTTCAGGGAATGAGTTCCTAAAAGTCACCCTGCGATCAACTAAAACTGTACACACGTTGAATTTGAGTCCTTTGCCTAGGCTCCAAAACTCTTTTTCTTAGCTAAAGAGGAAAATAATCCTATTTAATATAATAATGCTTGCATAATTCAGCAACAGCACCATTCAGGTGCATGGGGAATATTTTAAAAGGAAAGAAGGAGCTACTGCATCTTTCCATGGGTGTGCCTCTGATGAAAGCCTATCAGAAAGAAATACCAGTGGAACTTATCTTGAAGGAGTATTGGAAAAGTCTCTAATTTGAACAGGTGAGGAAGTAGTAAAATTATGAACAGCAGAACAGCATGATGGAAGAATTGCTGGCACAAGCTCCATGATCTCACCTGCTGAAGGATCTTTCCAAGGGAATCCTTGTCCTTTGGCCTGACTCCATCTCTCTGCAGCCGAGCAAGTAACTCTGGCTCTTTGTAATCCCTCAGAGCAAGCAGATGAATCACCCTGTCCCTGTAGGGTCGACCGTAAACAGCAGCGCAGCCGCTCCAGTCGATGTCTGCAAGTCTCACAGGCACCATCCTCTTCTTCTCAGGCACAGGACCTGGATTGTTCTGTTGGGATCCTCTGACCTCTGCTTCTTCTCCTGAAGTGAGGGAAAACCAGAAACAAAGAGTTCAAATTGCAGGTTTGCAGAAGGCAAGGAAGTTGATTCCAAAGGATGCACCAAGAATGTTGAACCTCTATTGGTTGGGCATTTACAAATCTAAAAGAATCCAAGCAGTAAAGCATTAGGAAGAAACAGTCCTTAAAAATACCTGGTAAAGGAATGCTATTGGGGGGTGGTATTTATGAAAAATTCTTTTTATGCATGGTGCTTTTATATGATTTCCCCAGTTTGTAAGCTCAAGCATTGGCTATATCAAGAATGGCATGGACAGTGGGAATATGTGCACTCTCAGCAAGTTTGCCAGCACCAGAGGCATGGGATGCCATCCAGAGGGACCAGGACAAGTTTGGGAACTGGGGCCCTGGGAACCTCATGGGATTCAACAAGGCCAAGTGCCAAGTGCTGCATCTTTGGGGTTGGGACATGCCCTGGCACTGAGGCACACTTGGGGATGAAGGTGGGGAGGACTTGGAGGTGCTGGTGGATGAGAGGCTGGATATGAGCAAAAAACCATATAGATATCCAGTAAGAAAATTAAATGGAAGCATATCTGAAAGGGGTCCATCACTTTAATACCCTTTGCACTTGGATTGTGTGACTCCTTTTCTGCCTGGGTCCTGAGCTCCCTGCTCTTCTCTTTGGCTTTGATCATGGCAAGCATTTCATAAAAATACGAAGGATGGGATTTTTTTACCCTGTCTCGTTCTGTTTACTCACCCTTGGACTTGGGAGTCTTCCCCTGCACCCTGGCAGACACTGGGAATCCAGAATGTATCTGAAACTTATTTTTCTCTTGTTCTTCCGGGGTGGAAGTGGAAATCAATCTGACAATTGGAGACGGGTTCAAAGTTGAACAGGATGTGGAAGGCAGGTCCAAGAAAGAAGGAGAGTGGCCACCAGCTGTTGGCTGGACATCACTGGGCTCTTTGTCAATCCTCTGCTTCTTGCCCATCACAGGACTGAGAAAGTCAGAAGCCAGAGGCCGTTTCTGCAAAGATGATCCCGATTAGTTTTGCTTCCATTCTGAACAAACAGCATTTCTGAACTGGCAATGGTTGAAAACACACCTTTCTTACCTAAAACAGCCTTTCAAACAAGGAGTGCTGCAGCTAAATATGTTCTCTATTTCATCCCTACTTTCTCACCCCAGTATTCAGCAAGTCTTTCTCCTAGTCTGTAGCTCAACGGCTTTGGGACAAAGACACTCCCTTCAGCACCTCTATCAAAGGCTTCCCCAAAATGGGGAGCTCAGGTTGGTTTTATCTTGCTCCCTGTTTCGCCTTAGACACACCAGGAAAACACTCAGCTCTTGCTGTCACACACCCACACGATTCCCTAAAGCAGCCCCAAGGAGCCGCCGGTGCAGTGCCGATCGCAGCGTGTCCAGAACAGAGATGATAACAACAGAGACCCAGTCTGGCTGCAGGTCTCATTCCTGCTGTTCTCCAGAGGAAACCCTGGATCACAGCCTCTTCCCTACCGAGCAAACACTGCTCCTGTCCGTGCACATCAGCAGCTCAGAGCAGGAGTGCCAGACACAGCTCCATGCCCGCCTGCTGACAGAAATCCTGTGGGCAAGGAGGCAGGACATAAGAGGATGCTGGGCCCTGCAACATTTCCTGCTCTGGCTGGGAAAAGAGTAGGGAAAAACAGAGCTGTGCCCTTCCTCTTCTATTTAAAGAGAATTCTTTAAGGTTTAGGAAATATACCTTTCATGCAGTGTTTTCCAAGATTCTTTCCAAAAGGTTTGCCTTGCCCTCTTGTGTTTGTAAGAAAACAGACCATGCTCCGATTTTAAGCCTGACAAGTCTGAGGTATTCCCTGATTATTGAGAGTCCTCTTCTCACACATGGGATAGTCTGAGTCAAAATGGGAGCCTAAATGCTGCTTAGGACAGAAAAACAAGTTTCCTACAAATGCCTCACTACGGGAATTTGTCCTTATTCTAGACTTCCCTAAGATTTCTCTTCAAACAGTAGCACTGGCATGTCTGTGCATGTTTTAAGTACTATAACTGCCATATCTTCAAGAACCCTGCACAGACACAGCCAGGTACCAAAAACATGTCCACATCTTGTCCTTAGCAGAGTTTCCTATGCACCATGAGAAATAAGTCATGTGTGCAAGCTTGTTGCAGGCTTTGACATTGTAACCATCTGGAAAAGTATACAGGAATCCCATTGGAAGTACACGCCTCAGGTTCATACAATATAAAGAGAGCACTACTGCTTCATATCACAGCTTGGACACCAAGAGCAAGTGGGATAAGACATCATTCATGGTAGAGAATGTTTAAAAAATTCACAAAATACCTGAGCAGTTCTGGGTAGAGTATCTCCTTCAGAAAGTCCCAGAGATGGTGACTGGCTGGTGCTGGTGGCATTCTGAGATGGAGTTGGTTTTCTGTAAGGATGGCCCAACATTTCAGGTTACAAAGCAAAACTATCAACAGTCATCGTTCTTTTCTCACAGGGAAAACAGACCTTCATTTCCCAGAGGGTTTTTTGAAGTGGTTGTTATCCTGACTGAACTTACTGAGAAAGGGTCACCTCCAATGTCTGTCTATCTCTTTCAGTGTAGCCAGGCCAATCTTCCTGGATGTCTTTAAAGAAATGTTCCTTCAAGCTGAAAGAATTCTCGTTTGCATCCAGGTTGGCTACCTAAGGATAGACATTTAAAACATAAATGTTCATTTCACCTAAAGGCAGACTACAAACGTAAAACTGGTACTGCAAAGCTAAAGCATGGCTGAAAAGAAATCATGCACCAGTTTTCCTGGACTTTTGTTCAATGTGAAGAACAAAGGAGCTGACATGTGAGAGGCAACAATATTAAAGAGGTGTGGTCCATTTGGGCTCTAGAAATTTGGAGGTAAGTAAATGTCAAAGTGCTGGAAGCATGGAGGAAATGGATGCTATGAAAACCTCTCCCAGCACCAGGGATCCAGGTTTTTTGGTCTTTAACACAGCTTTGAGAGTCAAAGTCCCCTATGCCACAGCTCTCAACCTTCACCATTTGAAATACAAGCAGAGGCCAGGCTTTTCTTTTCTGTTCCCTTTTCTTTTGAGTAAGACCTGAAGAACATCATCTCCATGGGCAAATCCATATTTTTCCACCCTCAGGAACACACTGGCTACCCTCTTGTTTCACCCAGCTGCATTGCCATGGCAGAGCACAGCCTGGGCCTCTAACGGGGCATGCTTTCACCATCCCGTGAAGCTCCACAGGATGCTGGCATTTGTCTCTGCAAACAGAACTGCTTTTCTTTCTCAAGCTTGCTCAGAGGAAGCTACAGATTCCTGTGGAACACTTGTAGGAGATAACTAACCTAGAGCTACACTTCAACAGCTAAAAAGTAACCAAGATACCCAGAATCAGGAATTTACTTCTTAAAAGCACAACTAAGGCTGAGTTGGAAGAGAAGGAAGGCTGTGAGTGTAAGAGCTCAGCAAGTTCACCCTACCGGTTTTTCCTCTATACCCAAAAACAATGCCACCTGCTGCGAAGTTAAGAAAAATGTGAATAATAGTTTTCAGGATGAAGTGCTGTTCACACAGCCCTTTCAGAATGTAAACCAGTACCTTGAGGCAGTTCACACTGCAAACATGAAACTACTCCTTCAAAATCTCCTTAAACATTGACAAGAAGAAAAGGGAAAGGAGAAGATTTTTCCACCTCTTACCTTCTAAGGAGCTGAGCTTTGAAATCCTATAATCCCTTCTTTCATAGCTAAAAAGGAAATATTGCTGCATGATATGCTATTTAATGATAGCATAATTCAGTAACAGCCTACATGGATGGGGAATATGGGAAAAGGAAGGAAACAGCCACTGAATCCTTCCATCAATGTGAATTGTAGGAATGATCAAGAAATACCAGTGGAACTAAACAAACACCTGGAAAAGTTACTGAATAATAATAGGTGCCAAGGAATTTGAAGACTTGATACACATGACAACAAAGAACCCCTGTGCTCAAAGTTGGGAACCATCTCTATCATGGAGTATTTGCCTGAAACACCCTCCCCTGGAAAGCAATCCCCACAGATCCCAGCAGCAGTCAAGTACCATCGAGTGGCCACCAACTCCCTTCAAGTGAAATACTGCCCTAGGCAGCTACCAAAATTCTCTCCTCTGAAACTTGTCCCAGGATTTTAAGGACCTCAACTAAGTGTTTCATCCAGTTGAGACTTTCACCCTCTGAAGTTCCTCCATGAAGCAGTTAAAGAGTCCAAGGAAAAGAGAGAGGATTACAAAAAGGCATGAGAAGCAAGCATGTTACAAAGAATTTATCATTGCCAGCCATTCTAGAAAAACAACAATGCCTCCCAAGTTTGGAAGGTTTCTTTCTTTCCTCACATGGGCTTGCCATTGGGGGGAACTGGGTAAAGCTGATGGAAAAATCTAAACCAGGAGTATTTCCTAAGCCTCTCATTAGTTTCTAATTGAAACCCTGAAGTAAGACAGCTGAGAGTTAGCATTGCTGGCAGCAACTCCAGGATCTCACCTCCTGAAGGATCTTTCCAAGAGATTCCTTGTCCTTTTCCACAACTCCCTCTCTTTCTAAGTGGGAAAGTAGCTCTGGCTTCTTGTAATTCTTGAGAGCCAGTAAATGAATCACCCTGTCTCTGATGGGTTGTTGGGAAACAGTCCTGAAATTTCTCCGGAAGAATTTGGCAGGGTTCATGGGCATCGTTCTCTTCCTCTCAGGCACAAGATCTGGAGAGCTGCATGGGGCTCTCCTGAGCTCTGGTATTTTCACTTCAGTAAAGGAAAAACAGAAAAAGAGTTGTCAAATGGGGGGTTGGGAGAAGGCAAGGAAGTTGATTCAAAAGGATGTACCGAGACTGCTGAAACTCTGTTTGTTCAGCATTGATAGATCAGTAAGAATCCAAACAGTAAAGCATTGGGAATAAACAATCCTTAAAAATACCTGGTAAACGAATGATATTGGAGGGATGGTATTAATGAAAAATTACTTTTATGCATGGTGCTTTTGTATGATTTTCCCAGTTTGTAAGCTCAAGCAGTGAGCTATGTCAAGAATGACATGGACAGTTGGATTAAATGCAAGCTTGGCAAGTTTGCCAGCACCAGAGGCATGGGATGCCATCCAGAGGGACAAGGAGAACCTTGGCAAGTAGGGCCCTGGGAACCTCATGGGATTCAACAAGGCCAAGTGCCAAGTGCTGCATCTTTGGGGTTGGGACATGCCCTGGCACTGAGACACGCTTGGGGATGAAGGTGGGGAGGACTTGGAGGTGCTGGTGGATGAGAGGCCAGGCATGAGCTGACACCGTGTGCCGGCAGCCCAGAAAGGCAACCGTGTGCTGGGCTGCACCAGGGGAAGCGTGGCCAGCAGGTCGAGGGAGGGGATATGACACACCAGGCACTGCTTTGAAACCAGGAACTCGTGCTTGGTGTCTGATGGAGACTCTCTGAGTCCTGGTGAGACATCCGGGAGCTTTGTGTCTTCCATCACACACACACAGACTGACCTTTCTTTACACGCTCCTTCAATCTTTCAATGTACGTCAAACTTTTAATGCCTTTCTCCACTTCCTGTTCCTTGGACCATGCCTCTCTGATATTTGCCTGCAAACCTAATGACACAAACATCACACATTTCAATTACTTAGAACAAGGTAAACATGCCAGTTATTGAGTGGGGACACTGCTAGTGTTTTGAGAAGTTCAATCCGATGTAGGTACAGAAACTTCCCACAGCATTCAAGCAAAACACCTCCCAAAATGATACCCCTGAATGACTTCTAATGAAAATTACCTGAAACCATAACCAAGCATCAAGATGAAAATTAGGTAAGAGTTCTTCACCACAGGGTGGTCATGCACTGGGACAGGCTCCCTTAGTGGGCTCATGGCACCAAGTCCAGCAGAGCTCATGAAGCATTTGGACAAGGTCCACAGGCACCTGGTGGGATTCTGGGGACAGAGCTGCACTTGCATGTCCTTGTGGATCCCTTCCAAGTCACATATTCTCTGATTCGGTGACACAGACCAGTCCCAAACTGATACTGCATGGAGCATGTTACAAAAGGCAACCTGTACCCTACCAGCAACCAGAGCTGTCTCACCTGAGATTCTCTGTGCCAGCCCAAAGCAGAAGTGGCCCCAAGTTCCACAATTGTCTCACTACTGCCAGTCCTCAGACCCCAGCTACTAAATGTTAAATATTCCCTTAGGATTTACGTAGACCACCACCAAGAATCACACAAATCTTCATTCACATGTGAAACAGAATGTCCCGAATGAGAAATTCAGAAGTTTAGTGTTGTCTCTCCAAAAAGCCACCATGGTGCTGCCTCAAAATGCTCTGCACTAGGCTAAGGCAGAGCAAGAGCTGCATGTGCAGGGGCAGAGATGTCCCTGCAGGCAGGTGACTGCAGCCACAGCCAGGTGAGAGCCTGTTTTTCTCAGGGCAGCTGGCTGAACCTGGCTCAGCTCACTGCTGCAGGCAGCACCACAGAGTGCCTGCAAGGGGAATGTGCACCTGGTGTCTGCCTGGAGCCAGGCTCCTTGGGAAACAGCACTCAGAACAGATTATCAACAAATGGCAGCCCCTAAGCACATTGTGCTTTGCGGGAAGTGATGGAATCCACTGGGAAGAGGACATCAATGCCTTCCTTCCAATTTCCTTGAAAAGAACCCAACACAGTATTGTGGCAACACTGACTTATTAATGACCAATACAAAAAACTAAATCAAGCAGAGTTTCCCATATTGACCTTATGAAATTCTCTGTGCGACTTCCTCAAGGTCATTTTCTTTCAATTTCCAATTAAATTTAATGGATAATGGCAGTGCCTAGGTACAATTTCTAATTAAATTTAATGGATAATGGCAGTGCCTAGGTACTGCAAAACCAACACATTTGCTACCAAGGCAGTGAAATTAGGTACACGGAGTGGGTCCAAACCATGACATCCATGCTCCAAATTCCAGCCCATCAAGCAGTATGGGAACAAGGAAGGACTGGCAGGTTTCTCAGGGGAAAACAAACCAGTGCCTGAATGCACTGACAAGACACTGCAAGGCTGACCTGAGGCCAAACCACCTCCAGCTGAGAGCTCTGAACACAAGAGATCCCCTGTCCCAAGAATATGCTGCAAAAATGAATTGCCAAGTTGAAAATCTTACAGACATTGAACAAAATATGAAAGGCAACCATACCTCCAAGTGGGTTATACAATCTGACATCCTGCACACTTCCATTGTGTGACACCTCGCTGGCTTTTGGCTAAAAGGAAGAAGAAATTTTCTGTAAAATCTTCAGCCTACTCTCCATTACTGCTGATTAACTAGGCCCTTCATTTTAAACAAGAGCTGCACTTGCAAAGGTTTGCTGTTCCATCACTCAAAAGGGCTGCTTTGACACAGTTCTCCCTCTGAAAGCAGCCGGCTACAAAAGTGCCCTGAGAGAGCGACCCTCACTTAGCCTCTAATGCAGCCAAGCCTTCAAGTAGCAAGTCATCCTTTCCCAATTGCTGGAATTTATAGGCACAGGCTTCCCTTGAAATCAAGTGCCTGAGTACAATTGAACTGGGCAGTGCTCAGCTAACAATCCAGGTGATAGTGGTTCACAAAAAGATTAAGAATTCAGGGCATGACCCAACACTGGAATTTATTTGGCACTATGGAAGTACATCCTGGAGTCAGCTCCAAGAAGAATTTCATCTGCGTAAGGTGAATTTCGACTCTCAAGAGGCATGAAAACCCTTTCTCTTTTCCTCAGCTCTAGATGCAATTTTGAATAGATGTGAAGTGGAAACAGTTTCTCCTTGGTAAGACAGATATACCAAAATTGGGGTTACTTGGCTGATCTAATAATTTAGCACAAATTGTGTCACATTCCAGTGGAGTTTAAAAATCTCTAAAATGTTTTTCAGCCTAAGTACATTTTTTAACAAAAACAACTGCTGCCATCCAACTGCTTCATTCTGAAGGCACAATTGGCTGAGATAAAATCTAAGAAGGTATGATAAATGGACTGGAAAATGTGGACTAATTAGCATGGGAAAGGAGACATCAAACCAAATAGAAGATAGAATATTATTTAGTGGAACTGAAATTAAGAGCCAATGAAAGTTAATTTCTATGTTTGCTAAAACTGTATCAATAAGTGGAAAAGCATTGAAAATGATGTGCATGTGGCTGGAGTTCTCCACTAGGCATCACAGCTGGGAATATACTAATACTTCCTCCTAATACTAGAAAATACTGTTAGAGAATTTCCTTTACCCTGACATGTTTGGTGAGTGCAGTACAACGTGGAACAATGAGAAATCCATGCATTGTGGTCAAGAGCCATGCCCAGGCATGAATTTCCCAAGTGTCCAGCATGGAGAACATGTGACTTTCACTGGCACCTCCTCAGTGTCATCCCTGAGTGCCACATCCACCAGAGAACCTCCCACTTCCACTGGCACCTCCTGTGTGTCATCCCTGTGAGTGGCTCCCACCTGGGCAGGTGCCTCCAAGGGGCCCTGGAGCAGCAGTGGGGCCCCAGCCCTGCCCAACAGGTCCCGCGGGCTCAGCAGCACCTGACACCAACACCATGGCCAAGCCCCCACCCCTGCCAGCCCGCAGAGCCCCACAGCTGCCCCTCACCTGTTGGTCCTGGGGCCTCTGGGTCACCCTGACGGGCACGGCAGTGCTGCTGGGGGCCCTGCGGGACGCAGCGCGCGCTGGGGCCCTGCGGAACACACTGGATCCTGCCCAGGCCCGCAGCTCCGCCATCCCGCTCTGCCTCGGCTGCTCCCGCTGCCACAGACACTGATCCTGCTGCAAAGGCTGCAAAATGCAAAATCCTTCTTAGCAAAATGTGTTCCTGGATGTTTGGCCTTGGTGGCTTTCAAGGCTCAACAAGAAGGGAGATCACTTCCATGAAACAAGAAGCAGCCACCAAGCTCAAAGGGATGGCCCGGCCTTTGAAAGGCAGGTTACTTGTTGGCTCAATTGCCTTGGTGAGGTGCAGGGCTTGACAGCCTTCAGTGACCTCAGACACAGGGGAGGTTAGCAAGGCTTGGGAGGAAGGATGCACCTCTGATGGTGGACACAAAGAATGCCGGATTTATGGACACAAGGACATTTGGCAGAACCCCCGAGAAAAGGAACAAACTGATGAAGCCAACACAGCAACTGTGCTGAATCAGCTGTGACAGGGTAAAAGGCCATTCCAGCAGGGGCAGACCATGGCCACCCACTCCAGAAACCTCTCACTATGAGTAAGGGAGACTGAGCATGCAGACTATTGGCCATGAGAAGTGAGAGGAAATTATCCAACAGCAGACACAATACTAATTATGAAGAGAACAAGGAGACTTTCAATCAATGAACACTAATTCCTTTCTTTGCTCAATTGAGAAGTGAAATTATCCAACAGCAGACACAATACTAATTATGAAGAGAACTAGGAGACTTTCAATCAATGAACACTAATTCCTTGCTTTGCTCAATTGTATAAATACTAAGACACTCTGGTTCTCGTGGTGCTGGCTTTGTGAATTTGTCCCTGAGCTCCCCCTTTCTGCCCAGAACTGTAAATAATTACCTCCACTCAGTGTGTGGATCGGCCTCTTGAACAACGAGTGCTGGAACCACCAAAGCTGGAACAACACTCGCTGTCGCTCTGACACCTCCGCTCTGGCTGCAGCCGCCGAAGGGTCTGAGCGGTCCTGCCGTGTGCCGGTGACAATGGCCACGTGTCCTTGGAAACGGGGAGTTCCATGTTCCAGGTTGGGCGGGATGTCACTGAGGAGCGGGACGCGTCACAGTCGGGGCAGAGGGAATTCACAATGGGCCCAGGTGGGGAATGCCCTGCCCTGGCCCATGACTGACTCAGCTCATTTCCAAGTGCAGAAAGGGGCACTCCACCAACCCCAGGTGCTGCAGCTGTGCAAACCAGGCCTAGTGAAGGGTTTCTGCTCTAAAGTGCTGCACTTGGCTCTCTCGGAGGCGAAGGAGCAGCTTAACACCTCTCACCAGGGCAGCAAGGTGCAGCCCTCCCAGCACTGGGCACTCCTGTCCTGGGCCTGTCAGTCTGTGAGGCTTCCAGCATGTACACGGTCACTCAAACATCATCTCTTTAACAAAACCCCCCGACCTTTCCTCATCCCAGTCTCCTAAAAGGAAACAAGCCAGCAGCATGCCCAGGCCCCCACAGCCTCTGCAGGAGGAGCTGACATGGAAGAGCTCTGACTCTGATCACAATTACAGGCTGACATTTGTGCTGACTGCAAGTGGCCATTGAAGTTATTGACACATGTAGAAAAACATTTTATATTTAATTTATGATGGTTTTGTTGTCATTTCCCCCACACCCAGGATTATTCCAGATTTCAGTCAGCTGGCACCAAAAATAAGTGCCACCCATAAGTTGTCCAGGCATTACAGGGAGAAGTAATAAAACATGTTGTTTAAAATGTGTTGAATATTACCATCCAAAGTTCATTTTCAATGATATCTTGTGTTAGTTTTGAAGTCCATGTCTATATCTACCCATGTCTGATCTCCTGGCTGCCACACTCACAAGGACAGTGTAGTCTGGGGACACAAAGGGAGGAAGCAATTTGTCCAACACCAGAGCCCAGATCTGTGAAAGAACTGCGTGCCTTTTTGGGAATGACTGGATTGTGTTGATTATGGAGCCCCAGTTAGAGACTGTTGGAAAAGCCTTTGTATGAACCATGAAAGGAATCCATGGAGGTTGTTACACTGGACTCTGGAATGTCCAACAGCCTTTCCATACCTTTTAAAGGTTATTGATGGCAACCCCTGTTCTGGAGTTACCAGATTTGATGGAACCCCTTGCACTGTTCATCCATGAGTGCCTTTGCCCTGCACAGTAGCCCCATGGAACCCTGTGGTAGTTTGGGCATATTTCTCAAAAAATAACTAAAAAATGTACTCAAGGCATGGTTAATGCACCTCAGAGCAGGAACCACCATGGTCCTGATTGATAGAATATACTTGAAAATAAATGGGAAAGAAAAGTGTCAGTTTATGTGCCCCACATGGTTATGTCTGGTTCAGCACATAAAGGAGGTCACTGGTTCTCCCTGAACAGAACCTGAAAGTAACAGGTGGTGCTCCTGGAACAAAAGACGTGGTGCTAAAGGCAGCTACTGCCTTGAGCCCTGAGTAAAGGTTACAAATTGCTGGATTTGTTACAAGAATGCTGGTTGATTTGGTATCCAGCAATCTGGAATATCATCAATCAGAAAAAGGAATGTAAGAATGGGAGAAGACTAGAAGTCCCCACTCTAGGTGGGACTGGCTTTCCTCATGGCTACCAGACCTTTAAAGGCTTACAGAACTATTTCTAACCCGTACTGGAATTGTGGCTGTTTGCATTTTTTTTTTTCTGTGTGATAATTAATTGTATTTCAGCTTTCATGAGATGTTTTGCAAATATTTATAATAACAAACATTATTGTCCTAGAAAAGAAAATTAGTTTTAGAAGTGAGACTTCCAAGACAAATCTTGAAAGGATCTGTGTGAGGGATTGTTGCAAATAGCTTAGGAGGAAGGAGAGGGTAGTGGAACTCTGAAAGCTCTGAAACCCTCTATGCCCCAAGCCAAGCCAGAACAACACAGTTTCTTCAAGAACACATTCTGCAGCTCAGATAACCAAGATGAAAATGACTACTATATGGAAGACCACAATGAAAGGTCAACAAAAGTCCAAAAGCTCAGTGAACACCCGGGGTCCCTAAAGATCCCCAGCTAGACCCTCAGAAACTAACTGTGCAGACTCCAGCAATTCATACATATTTAATGATTTCTGAGAAACAGAATGCCTGTGTACTGCATACTGCAGTAAAGCAAAGCAAGCTCACCCCAAAGTGTGCGTGTCCCCGCGGTGCCTGTGCGCCAGCAGCAGGTGTCACTTGGGGTCTGCCCGGTGTCTGCGTCTCTCTGCTCCCCCAGGGTTTCCCTGGCTCAGGAAATCCCCCGTTCTCCACGCTTGACTGCTCCACTCTTGGCTGTGCCTCTCAGAAACAGGGCTCCTATTGCATGAGTGAATGCCTTGAGAGCCAGCCCCTCCAACACTTTCTTTGTCCTTGCTGCACATGTGCCTAGAGCAACATGTGGGTCACCTTCCTGCCAGTTCAGCATGTGCAGAACTGTACCTAAGTGCTACTTCTGTTCAAAGTTTTCTGGAGGCAAAAAGGGAGCTGGGGCGGGGGCAGAGGGGCTGATGTCAGTAAGTGAGAGGTTGTCCTCAAGTCCCTTTTGCCGGGGCAGATGCCACGGGGGTCTGTCACCCAGAGCAAGAGCCAGGACCCGCAGGAAGGATCCTGTGTCCTGGATCCGGCCAGGAGGGTGATCTTTGCAGCAGCTCGGAGGAGCACGGCCAGGACCTTGGGGTAACTGGATACCACCTGCCACGTGGCAGGGGCAAATGGAAGGGTTTGTTCTTCCTCCACCTGTGTGCTGCAAGTCATGGGCTGTGCCAAGTTCTGTGTGGAGAACGATCACGTGTGACTCGTTCGCCTCTGGTACACTCTCCTTTTAGTGTTGTTATTACCGTTTGTGTTCTTTTTTCACTGCTGTTTCTAGTACATTGTTCTTATCTCAACCCGTGATCTTTACCTATTTGTGCTCTTCTCTCCATCCTGCCACAGGGAAAGTGGTGGGGAAGTCAGTGAGGGGCACGTGCTCTGAGGGGTATCAGTGTGAGCACTCAACTGGGGAATACCATTCCCACACTGCAACAATGTGGAAAACTCAGTTTCCTAAGGTACTTTCCTTGGCTAGTCCTACAGGAAAATCAGCCTGCTGAAAAGCAACTGCTGTCATTGAACTGAAAGCCTGCTAGGTAACACTTGTTTTAAACTACAGATTTAATAAAGTTACACAAGCAGCAAAAATTAAATATTGCCAAATAATCTTTATAATAACATTTTAAATTATTTTAAAATCTAAGATGGGGGAAATTCTTGTGAACTTTTTCCAATCCCACAATGACAAACAATTTTATAAAGCAAATTACAACTGAATATTTTCAGCCCCTAAAAAAAAGTTAAGCAAAATAGCAAAAGAGTTACATTTCAGCTGCATTTCCAAAGCAGATGGTTGACTTTAATGCTTAAGGCTACAGAAGGGGAAATGAGAGAATCTGTGTGTTGAAAAAAAAAAAAATAATGGAACTGTGCCAATGCATTCTGTTCCTTCCTGAAATGAAAATTCTCATATTTAAAATATCATTGAAAGTTGAGGCCAAAATTTCAAGCGACTTGATGTCAATCAGCTGTGTTAAATCTTTGAAGAGAGCATTGCTGGTCTGGCTTCACAGGCGCCTGAATGAATGATGAACAGAAAATCTGTACATTCCAAATGATACTGTCTTCGATAAGTCAGATTTTCCAAATATTCAGAAAATAGGTTTGGGTTTGGTTTATTTTCTCCCTCTAAAAAGAGCTAAAAGAGTTCATGCACTCGCTTAGTCAGGTCGAGGTCCTGAAGGGTCACTCGTGAGTATTGAGGTCACAGACAGCAGATTCCAGAAAGATGTCCTTGATTTTCAGATTTTCACAGACAAAATACTATGAAAGAAAAAATTGAAATCAATTGAATTCAGACACTGCTTTGCTCTCCATGAAATCACAAACCCACACTCTACCCTTCTCATCAATACAAACACAGAAACACTGGCAGCCTTGGTTGGCAGAGGATGGAAAACTGTCATTTCCAGACACTCACTGAGAGCAGGCAATGTGAAAGCCCCGCCCTGGGTTTCACAGCCACTCCCCTCATGTGCCCATCCCTGCAGGGCAGGCCCAGCATCAGGACGAGCTGTGGAAAGAGCTGGTGACAGTGGCAGGTCCCTGTGCCCAGGGGAGAAGGCACAGCACCTCTGCTCCTGGCTGGAACAGGGGCCACTTGCCCAGCTAGACCTGGTGTCCCAAAAAGAGGAGGGGCCCTGGCCCCAGGGCTCTCCCCAGCCCTGCAAGAGGCCAAGCCACCAGCAGCTCTAGCAGGGCTCTTGCAACTCTTTACTCAAGGAAAAGGAAATCAATTGGTATTTCCCTCACACACTCCCTAGACACTGGTTTCTCTCCCTCCTAATGCCCTTCCCCTTCCCCTTGTGCCCCCCGTGGGTGACACTCCTGTGCTGGGGGCACAGCCAAGGGCCCCTGCAGTCTGAGGGCCATGGCAGCAGTGCTGCCTCTTCCCACAGGAAATCCTGCTGCAGCTGCCACACCTGCAGCATATCAGATGCCAAAGGCAGAGCGGGCAGCAGGAGCAGCTGCTCTCTCACAGGACCATGCCCTCAATATTCCTATCCAAACATCTGGATACACAGTGACTCCACAGCCCGAGGTAATCCAATCGGGAGCACTCCCCTCTGATGTTCCAGCCCAGAAGGTAGAACTAATTTCAGTCACCCGAGCTTTGGAATTGAGTAGAGCAAAATGAGTTAACATTTGAACTGATTCATAATATACCTTTGGAGTGCTACGGGCACATGGGATTTCTGGAAAGAAAGGGACCTTTTGACCTCTCAAGGCACATCAATCAAAAATGGAAAACGAAACTCGGGCACACTTGAAAGTGTCCAGAAACCAGAGGAAGTTGCCATCAGGCATTGCAGAGCACACCAAGTGGATAAGACCAAACTGGAATTGGGGAAACAGCCAACGAGGCTGCAGAAAAAGACATGTTAGAAAACAAAGCTTTAGCTTTAATACCCTTGCCAGAGATACCTCTCCAACTACAAGAACCAGAGTATAATGCTAGGGACTGTCAATTAATTGAAACTGTAGAAGCGTGATTTGATCCACAAGGCTAGGCACTTATCCCAGCTGGGCAAAGAGTAGTCCCAGAAACACTCCTGTGTGAAAAAATGGATTGCAAACACAAAGCCACTCATTGGAGTACTGAAAAACTTCTGAAACATTTGCAAAAATCTATAATTGGGTCTGAAATGGCTGAGATTGTACAATCAAGATTCCAAAAGTGTATAGTTTGTAAAAGAGACAACTGTACCACAGCTCACAATGTAGTGCTAAGAGCCATAAAATCTGGAAGTGTTCCAAGGGAATAGTGCCTGATGGATTTCACTGAATTTCCCAGAAAATGGGGGTAAAAATCCCTCCTAGTTCTGGTGGATACCTTTTCCGGGTGGCCAGAAGACTTCCCTTGTCTTACCAACCAGTCTAGGGAAGTGGCTAAAATACTGTTCAATTACTGATTATTATATCAAATAATTATAAATATCAAATAATAATAATATTATTATATATTATTATATCAAATAATACCTAGATTTGGGGTACCTTTGGGAATGTCATCAGACAGAGGTTCCCACTTTCTTGCAGAAGGGGTACAAGAGGTTAGGAAAGCCTTGGGAATAGCTTGGGATCTTCATGCTCCTTACAGGCCCCAAGCTAGCGGCAAAGGAGAGAGAATGAATTACACAATCCAATTGAACTTGGGTAAAATATGTCAGGAAACCTCCTTGACATGGTTCCAAGCCTTACCCGTGGCTCTGATTTGAATTAGGATTCAGACATGGGGCACCAGCAAAATCTGGCCCTGTAAGCTGCTGTATGGTTGACCCTATCAAGTACCACACATTTCAGGAAACACACACATATAAGGAGAGGTTGATTTGAATAATTACCTCATTTCTCTCAGCAAAACTTTACAGGACTTGCAGTGAGCAGTGGTGATCTCCAGAGCAACAGGACGGGACATAGCAGTGCACAAGTTCCACCCAAGAGCTTGGGTGTACTTGAAAGGCTGGGGGAACTGCTCTGCTGCAGCCAAAGCAGGACCTTCCCAAGTTCTGCAGACACTATTGCTGCATTGAAACAGACAGGGTAAATTCCTGGATACACTATTCTGGAATAAGAAGAGCCAAAGCCTCTTAGCTCAAGAAAACAGCTCTTTGGGATTTGAAGAAATCCTTGTAAAAGTCTTTGCACTTTGTAACATCAGCTGAGCCTGCCCCCAGCCTGGCTGATGGGACCCTGTCAGCAAAGGAAGTGCAGGAAGCCTGGAGAGGAGGCAGCGGTGCTTGAGAAGGCTCTGTGCCCTGCCAGCTCAGCACAGGACTGGGAATCCAATCACCTGACTCCTGCACTCCGTGGGAGCATTCCCTTCCTGGCCAGGCTGCGCTGAAGCCGTGCTGTGCCTGGCGCTGTCCCTGTCCCTGGCGCTGTGCGTGCCGCACGGACATTCCCGTTTGTGGCTCCGCACTGCCCGAGGCTCTCCCCCCTCACACAGGGCCCCGCCCCGCCCCGGGCGCCCCCTGGCGGCTGCCCGGCCCCGCCCGCCCCGCGCATGCGCACTCCCTGCCCATGGCGCCGCCCAGCGGCAGCCGCCCCTCCCTGCAGGCCCGGGCCGGGCTCGGGCCCTGCTGCTCGTCCTGGCCCTCGGCTCCCTTCTTTCCAGAGAGAGGAAGGCTCCAAAGGAAGCGTTTGCCAGCTGTGGCCCTCTGCTTTACTCTGTGGGGCCGAACCTCTCCCCTGAAGGTGGCCCTGGTGCGTCCATGAGCGCTGGTGCAGGAAAAGGCCCCTTCCTTCTGCCGCCAGCTGTCATCAGTGGCTCAAAAGCAGCGCCCAGCTCTGGAAGGAGAAACAGCCCGTGGCACAGTGGTGCCATCCCTGCCCAGACGGGGCTTTCTGCCACAGCAGCAGCTGCAGCAGGGCTTGCCTTGGCTTCACCTGGAAAGCCAGAAGCCTCTGTAAGTCAGCAGGTTGCCAGGCTGCATCAGCTCCTGGTGGGGGTGAATCCTGCTAGCTCTGACCATTTCCAAAAGGTTATAAAGGCAGCAGTACAGACATACATGCAGAGCAACCAGCATCCCATAAATGTGTAAAACTATGGGGGTTTTGTGGCATTCTTAGGGCTGCCATGCTGACAGTGCCTCCTGCACAGCTTGTGTGCCATGCCATTGCTGGGCCAGCCTTGTCCCCAAGCTGTCACCCCCAGCCTCGTTCTCTGGCTGCTGTTGCATCTCAAAGCACAGTTGCCCAATTGCTGAGTTCCAGCTCTCAGGCTGGAGCACCAACCCGTGCTGTTGCATGTGAACAAATGGTCTGTGTCCACTTCATTGTGCTGGCAGAAGCCACTTTTGCTGAGACACAGGACATAGAAAGTAGAGGAAAAAATCAGTTGGAAACTCTTGTATGGAAAATCAAGGCAACTCTGACATTGTGGAGAGAGAGAGAGAATGATGCATGTGACTCCACCTTATCAGAAAGCTAAATAATTACTTTGTTATACCATACGATATACATTGCATCTAAACTGAATCTGCCACACACTCACCCTTGCTCACAGCTGCACAGAACTGCATCCACTCTGATTCTCTCGTGACTGTCTCGTGGCAGTCCCGACACACACATTTTCCTGGCCCTGATAGGCCAAGGGAACAAAACATCCTCACTTTGGGGAAACAATCTCCATATTACATTCTACTTTGGCACAACACAGTCATAAGAATTGTGTTTTCTCTTTCTCTGATGTTCAGAAAATGTGAAACCCAGAAATATTCCTGGGAAGATTTGTGCTTTGCTTTTCTCTATGAAGAGAATGTGGCAACACTCTTGGGCTGGGGGCAGGCTGCTGGAGCTTTCTGTTGCTTTCCTTTGAGGAAACAGCAGTGTTTTGTGAATGGTGGGCAGAAAACGGTATGCCTGGCTCTGGGGACTGTTTTGTAAGCAGTGCATGTTTGAAACTATTCCCTGATCTCTAGCCTGGAGGAAATTAGGGTCACCCAGCAACACCTTAAAGCTTCAGGATTATGACACCAGTAAGGCACAAATGTGGGGTCTGTAGATCCACAGGCATTCCTCATCTAATCAGACATTTCTTGAAAATTGTCCTGACTTTCGTGTGACACACAGAGGGAATTTGCATCAGGACAATATGCAGCCTCCCAGCTGTCACATGTGGTGTCTGACCAGCTGCTCTCTCCACTCCACTTGCTGGGCTCATGCCAGAGGTGGTCCTGGGGCTGGGAAACACCTGGACTTGTGTAGAGCCCTTCCAAAATGCTGCCATGGCTGCAAGAGCAGGCAAACAGCAAAAGCCCAGATCTTTCTCCATTCTTTTTAGTTTTTAACTCAGACCTGGTGGTTTTTCCAGGCACTTTCTGCTTGTGCTCAGGAAGGTATTTTTAGGAGGGAGAAAAAACCTGTTTTCAAGGGTGGAGGAGAGGAGGGGGAAGGAAGCTTCTGAACTTTGGAAAGCCTGTGGTTGCTCTGTTTTCCTGAGCCTGCCTTGCTAAGGTGTGCCCACCAGCTGAGCTATTTGGTCTCTGTCTTATAACTCCCTTTTAGGTGGGACTTGCCCATTTTGGTGGTTTTACTCCCCCCACCAGCTTCTACATTGTGACACATTGGGATTTAAGGTTCTTTTCCTTCTTTCTGTGTGTCCATTGGAGTCAGATCCCTGTGACTGCCAGATGCATACTGCAGGGAAGCTGCCAGAAGTGAGGCACAGGCCCCAAAGGCTACTTTGAGGTGCTGTAATTGTGCAGCAGCAGTGTGCTGTGTGTGCAGCAGGTTGGTTACTTGGCTTTTTCTCCCCACTTAGGTGTCACTGTTCCTTCAGCAAGCCCTACAGTTTGCTGGTTGATGTTAGCCATGCAGCAAGTGGGTGGGAATGACAGGCATTCAAGTTGAGGGAACTCTCCAGGATATTAGCAAAGCACAATTTCATCCACAGCATTTAAACAAATGTTCTTGGTTTTAGTCAGAAGCACTGCTGGGCAAAAGGGCACATTGCCTTTGGTTTCCTCACATGCTGGCTCTTTCTGAGTGTTCAGCTTGGCATACAGGGTGAATGGGCTTGGTGCCTGTTGTGTGTTACTCTGGGATCCTTTGAGCTGTGGGTTATGCACTGCAAGGGGGTTTTGTGCTGCTTTGGGGCAGAGGAGAACTTTCTGGGCTTTTCTGTTGTGTTAGCTGAAGGGAAGGTTTGGTTGCCATGCATGAACTCACAGAGCAAGCCAGAGCAGCTGCTATTGTGATGTCAGCAGAGGGCTGCCACGTCACAGCGTTGTCACCAGGAGGTTTTCCTGGTGCCCACAAGGCCTCAGCGTCCAGAGCAGCTCTTGGCGTGCTCCTTGCAGGAGGATCACCTCGTCTGAGCTGTTCTCAGATTACGGCCGGTGTTCCTTTTGTCTCTGTATTTTCTTGCACAGTCCGTGGACTGGTGCAAGTGTCCTGTTTTTCACCTTTTTACTTGCACAGTCTCAGGACTCGTGCAAGTGTCCTGTTTTCCCCCTTTTTACTTGCACAGTCCCGAGACTTGTGCAAGTGGGATTTTTTTCCATTTTTGTTTCCTGGCCTACGGACTCGAGCAGCCCTGCTCAAAGGATGGAGCGAGTCCGTAGAGCAGTCAGCAGCGCCTTTTCATTGGCGGCTTCTCGGAAAGCTTTTCTGTGTTTGGCTGGTAAATAGAAGTTGTTTTTTCCTTTGGGGCAGCACGTTGGAGCAAAAATGGCATAAAGATGCCATATGTTTGGTAAAGCTCCTGTCAAGAGCTTCAGCTGGAGAAGGGGGTGTCTCTTGCCCAGCAGGGTGTAGGAACCTCCAAAATGCAGACTGGGAGAGCTTTGCAGGCATCCTCCCAAAAACTGTGCAGGTCTCTCCAGAACTGAGGAAAAGCATCTTTTGATTGCATTCCATCCTTAAAGGATGTGCCTGTCTAACTGGACCCCCTCTGCGTGCTCCAAGAGCCATTGGCTCTGCGCTGCAGGGCAAACTGCTGAGCACTTTGTGTGTGCTCCTGAAGCCCAGAGCTGGGCCTGTGCTGTGTCCCAACACAACTGCAAGTGCTGAGAGGGGTTTGGTGGAAGCTTTTGTGGGGAATTGTTTACAGCAACCACATGGCACATGCTGCATGCAATTTACAAAAAGAAAAAGCAAGTCCAGGAAAGAGAGGAGAAAAAAGCTGCTTTAGCTGTAGGCTGGACAGTGAGCTCCAATGTAGGCACTGCCTGCTAAGGAACAATTTGAGTCTTCATGGCCAAGTTTCTAGTTCCTTAGTGGCATAGCTGAACAAAAGGTAGACACAGCCTAGGGTATTGGCCTGCAGTCTTGCTTGCTGTGTTAAAGAAGTGTTGCTCCTGGAGGGATGTTGTGGAAGGAGAATGCTCTCTGCTGGGGTGGACTTGTTCTGTGGGATTCCTCAGCACAAAGAGTTTTCTAACAGCACCTGGTTCATTTTCCCTTGCCCCCGGCAGCTCGCCTCAGAGGTGGAAGGAGTCAAGCGCGCACTTCGGTGAGTGGGACGGGCACCCTTGACATTCCTGGTGTCTGAGGAGTGTGGAAAAAGCTGTGGGCTTGGCCTGTTGCAGTAGGGTGCCAGCCTGGCAAGCTGAAAGAAAGTCCACATCAGCATCTGCATGAACACTACCAGAAGGATTCCATCCCTTTCCTCCTTTTCGACGGAAGAGGTTTTAACTAATGGAAGTCAAGCTTTGCAGACAGGAGGCTGCATGCTGATTGTAGCCAGCCTGAAATATCTCCTGCAGAAGCATGCACAATCCTGTTTAAACAGTAGACTTATCAGCCCTTTTTAATTGAGTTTTAATGCCTGAGCATCTCACTTTTACCCAAATTCATGACTTCTGCTTAGGACAGCTGGGAATAGAGCTCAGGAGAAATCAGGCTCTAAATGACAGGTGTCATTTAGAGCCCTGTCCCTCACACTGCTGCCTGTCTGCAGAGCACCACAGCAGCAGCAGAACCTCCTCTGGCTCGCTCTCTTCCTCCAGAGGCTAAAGGGGACACAAAGGACAACAAACCTCCAGGCGTTGTCAGTCCAGGGCCTGAGCATCCTGCAGCAATCAGTGGCAGCTTTGGTTGGTTGAGCTTTCCAAAGCTTTGGGGCAGTGCAGAGCTGCAAGTTTCTGAGCAGGCAGCCCTTGCCCTTTGTGGCTGAGGATGCTGTGGGCTGGAGTCCTGCCATGACCTCGCTCCTCAGCCCAGCCACTGACCCATGAGAAATGGCATCTGAAAATTGACATGCAGGCATCATTTTCCTGGCATTCTCACAGGGACTGTGAACTTCCCTTAGTGTCAGGGAAGCGGTAGCATGATGTCCTTTAGTGCTACTGGTGTGGAAGTCAGCCCCTTTGTGCACAGAGTCTGTGCAGGCTCCCTGCTGTCAGCAGAGAGAGGTCCCCAGGTGCAGTTCACAGCCTTGTGGGGTGCCGAGGAGCCGCTGTTGCCTGCAGGGACCCACCCCTCTCCACGCCCTATCTAGGTAGCTACAGGCACTGCTTCCACTGCCTCCTTAACTTTGACATGACCCAAGTGTGTTGAGGAGACTCCTGAGCAGCTCTGCATGGCAGAGACAAAATCTGTCTGTGAAGGGCTGCAATGCAGTTCCTGTTGGCTGCTCTTGGAGGCCTGAAATCCTGAGGGGAAGGCAGTTGAGCAGAGCTGGGCAGGGAAGTGTTGCCTGCTTCTATTCAGACACTTCCAGAGCAACTCCAGGGTTAGTTGGGACATAAACACCACATCAACACCACATAAACAGCCCCACACAACAGCTTTTGTCTTCAGGCAGAATGCTGCTTGCTGCTTCTGCCAGCTCTCAGGAGCCAACTTCCCTGCTCCTGATTGCTTGTTTGTGCTTTTTCCCTGCCTATTCCTTGCAGGTCCCGCTAGGAGAGGATCTTGCCAGTCAGGACTCCTGGGCCCAGGCAGGAAAGGCAGAGTGGCAGGAGAGCACGGACGGAGTGCACGGCACCCAGGAGTTCAGGTGTGTGTTGAGCTTTCTCGCTTTCTCTGAGCAGGGGTGGGCATTGCTGGGCTTTAGGAGGCCCAGTGTCAAAGAACAAATTTGGCTTTCTCATTGTTGACTTGCTCAGCACAGATGAGGGAAGGCAGCCCAGGGCAGGTCTGGCTGCTGAGCAACCTAGAGCACAGCTGCCTCCTGGGACTCACTCCTTAAACCTTGACAAAAAGCATTCCTAACTAGACCAGAGTAAAAGCAAGGGAGGGTCAGGCTGGGCTTAAGGAGAGCAAAGCATTGACCTGCAAAGGCAGTCATGCAGCAGAACAAGTGTCTCAGAGAGCTTGGGCAGATTCCAGCCCTAGACATTCCAAAGCCCCAGCTGGATGGGGCCTTGAGCAGCCTGTCCAGATGCTGACCCCAAGTGCTTGGAACTGA
This sequence comes from Passer domesticus, assembly GCF_036417665.1. Lineage (NCBI taxonomy): Eukaryota > Metazoa > Chordata > Aves > Passeriformes > Passeridae > Passer > Passer domesticus. The sequence continues at coordinate 72,465,815 of NC_087479.1, read as the reverse complement.
AGACTGGGCTAGAGGCTTCCTGGGATCTCTGCCAGCCTAACCCATCCTTTGATAACTGGATTGGAGAATCGTCCCCACCTCCTCCCCAAACTATGGCTTGCAGGCTCTTTCCTTGTTTCACTAGTGAAAGCAAGAGTAATTGTGGCAGTACTCATCTAGACTTAGCAAGCATGTCTTAGCCAAAGAAGAACTTTTGCAAGTCCAGTATCCACTGTAATCAGAAAGGAGTGTAAGAGCTAGCAGGCAGGAAGCTGTTACGCTGAGAGTACCTGAGCTTTCTGGAAGTGTTCTGTGGCTTCTGGAAGCTTGTTTGACTTCCTCAGCGGTGACTCCTTCACCTGCAGGAACAACAAAGAGAGATGCTGGTCTAGGGAGGGAATTGCAGCATTCTCTTGAGGTGGAAGTAGAGGGCTGTTGGAAGCCCCTGAGACTGCCTTGTGTGGGACATGGTATGCAGTCCTGGTCTTGCAAGGAGACTGTGTTGCAATTAAAGGCTTGTTTGTCTGTCTGCTTGCCGTAGGTGGAAGGAGTTGGCTGCATTTGAGAGAAAGCGCCACTCCTCACTGGAGAGGGCGTCTGAGGTGGCGGCACCGACAGCGGAGGAATGGCAGCCTCAGAGGGATCTGCTGAAGGAAGCGGTTCCTCTGGCAGTGCCAAAGGTACGCTCACCTTGTTCCTAGGCAGCACTTGTGGGAGAGGGATTTGTCCTAGCAAGACCCCCCCGAATGCTGCTTCTGGCAGCAAGCTGAGACCGAGCCTGTGTTGTTGTTGTTGTTGTTCCTCTTGAAAAATGGTGCCCCCCCACTGCCAGGTTTTCCGCCGGCAGCGGCCAGCCCACAGGGGCCTGGAGAAGCTGCTGCAGGAGTTCTCCCGCCAAGGGCACACCCTGTCCCAGGTGTGCAGAGAGAAGGCAGTGCTGGCACAGGAGAACGCTGCCCTGGAAGCCCGACTGGCAGCCACGGAGCGGGACCTGCGAGGCCTTTCAGAGCAGCTGGCAGAGGCCAGGTAAAGGCAGGGAGGAGACCCTGGGTGGGACATTACTGAAGGTCTGTAGTTACAAAGGTGGTGAGCATTATGCCAGGATTTACTGCCTGCTGTGTGCTCTCCAGATGTTTCTCTGGCAGAGAAGCAAAGAGACACGAGCAAAAAGGGAAGGATACTGTGATGTGAATATTACTTTTCTGCCAGCTCAAGCTCTCAAAGCTTTTTATGTGTGCCTGCTTGGGACCCCTTGCACATTCCTGTGACAAGTGCAAAGCAAGCCAACTTGGCACTCAGTTGAGGACCAGGAACACTGTGCAGATGTTTGCTGAATCCAGAAGTTTCCCTCTGGTTTTGTTTTCTCCTTCAGTGCATCTGACCATCAATCTTTGCTTGCCAAGTTGTTTGACATGGGGTTTTTGGAATTCAAGGCTCTTAGATGTGAATGTTGTGAGTAGGGCGCTGATGCTTCAGGTGAAGCTGGAGGGTCATGCTGAAAATCTTGAGAGCCTGCAGAGCTCACTCCTGTGAAGGATGGTGCAGAACCTAGAGCTACTTACAAACAGCAGCAGCAGCAGAAGGGAAAGGTCTTGTGACTTCTTGACAGTTTCTGGGGATTCTTGCTGAGCACTGATTCTTGCCCACTTGTTCAGCCACCTCTGTAACCTGTCAAGGATCTTTTTGGCTGGTCCTTCTTCCTTTTTAAAGAGTGCCCAGATATTTGGGCACTGCTGGCTTAGTTAATCAAACATAAAGGTAGCAAATGGTCTTGTTAATCCAATTCCAGTAATTTAATTGGCCGGATATCTGTCCCTCCTCCTAGAGAGTTCTTGTGCAGATAGAAACCTACTTCTGGTTTCCTACTCATGCTGCTAGAAGCCAGAGGTTTTGCTATATGGTTTGGTGAATTCCTTTAGTCCCTTTTACTTAGAGAGTGCCTGGCCAACAAAGTACCTATACGTCCACTATGAACGGCATGAGCATTGAGGAGTCAGCCAGGACAGCCCTGTTCTGTCCTGCACCTGCAGAGTGACTTGGAAGTGCTGATGAGCTCAGGGCTGTGAGCAGAGGCTGGGCTTTTGTCCCTTTGCAGATATTTGGTGGGCACACCCGTGTGTGATAGGTCAGGCAACAGCTATTTCAGCTTTGGCTGATGAGACCAAACTGAGGTGGGCTAGGTCATGAGGAAAGGCTGCCCAGTCACCTGGAGGGGCCTGCTTTGCTATGTAAAGTGGCAAGATAGTCCTGCTGTATCTGAGTTTCCATGCAAGCCATTTCCCATACTAAGGTGTAGGGATCTTAAGCACATCTTACTGGAGAAGCTGCCCCTGTGTGCCAGGAACAATTGCTCTTCATCTTCACGCCTTGTAGGTCAGAGAAGGAGAGCCTGCAAAGCAGCCTGCTGGAGGCTGAGCAGCACATATGGGAGCTGGAGATAGCCAGGAGCCGTGTGGAAGCCCAAGTGTGCAGGGCCAGGCAGGCCAAGGAGGCGATACTGGGTGAGAGCCTGGTGCGCTTTGTTTCTGCTGGTGGCCCTGCCCCGTGCAGTGGCTGCGAAGGCAGCTCTGTGCCCAGGGCTTCTGAGCAGTGAAGCATCTGAGGGCAGGTCCCTCCTTGCCTGAAACTGGAAGGGCTTAAGGCCAGCAGATTGCTCTGCTTGTGGAGTGTCTGACTGCTGCCGTGTGTCATGTTTGCAGAGGATGTGAGGGGCCTTCGTCATGAGCTGCTGGCTGTAAGAGCTCTCAGCCAGCAGCAATGTGAAGACATGGCTGAACAGCTCCACTGGGCACAAGAGCAGTGCTGCAAGGCTCTGAGACTCTGGCAATCTGCCCAGGAAGAGGAAAAAAGGAACCTCATGCAAGAACTGGTAAGAAACAAGAGGCACCTGAAGATTTCAGGCAGGTTTGGTGGGCTGTCTCAGCAGAAGAGCAGCCTGAGTAGGTGACATGGCCACAAGCATCTGCTGTAGGCCAGACGTTGCTGGGCCAGGCAGCAGGGGCCTTCAAGGGCTCATACTTGAAGGCCTGTGAAGAGCCAGAGGACAATGCTGGGACAGTATATGCAGCCACAGGTTGAGGATGGGCATCAGCCAAGTTCCCCAGGAGGCTGGGTGGTCGCCACCCAAAGCATGGCAGAGAAGGGACAGGATCTTCCCCACAGCCTTGTGCCATGCAGCAGGCGGCTGCTGACCTTGCTGCCAACTGCAGTCCAGCAACTGGGTTCCTTGCTTTCTGTCCTCCCATGGTGGACAGATGTCTTTGGGCCTGAATCATATGCAAGAGGCCCCGTGCTGCTGGTATTTCAGCTGGTGGCCTGCCTTGTGACTGGATCATTGAGGCGCTGGCCTCATCCTCATCCTGCAGTCCATGTGCAGCTCTTCCTTGATCAAAGGGCAGGGGGAATGTGAGCACAGAGCCTCTGAGAACAGGCAGAAATGCTGAGGAGAGAGGGGCCATAAAACAGGCAGCCATGAGAGCAGGGAAGGAAGGTGGCATCTCCTTCCTTCCACCTGCTGACACTCCCTCTACATTTTGGGTTAGAACAGCATTGCTGGAGGGCACAAAGTCATGACTCATGTGCACTTTCCAGGTGGGGGGATTGTTGGAGGGATGAAGCTTCCATCTCTTTCTATGGAGAGCATTGCTTGGACTTCATCAGGAATTGTCTGTTCCCCTGATCAGGAGAGACGACTGGAAGAGCAGCATGTGGAGGCACGGAAGCAGCTGGAGGAACCGGCAAACTTCCTGGCAGAGGTACAGAGGGAGCAGGAGAAAAGGCTGCTTGAGATGAAGGGGGAAATTGCCGTCATGCAAGCTGAAGAAGAAAAGCTACTAAGCAGAGGCAGTCAAGAGGCACAGAGTGTGGAAAGAGAGTTTGTGTGCTGTTTTGGACTCCTCTGGGCTCCTTATGGGCACTGCTTCCCTGGGCACTGTCGGTCTGGGTGGCATTGTCTCTTAGCTGGCCCCATAGAAATACGAGCATGAGAACAAAATGCTTTTGGAAAGCGAGAGCACATCAGTCTTGGTTGCCACACAAGTGGAGTGTGGGAAATTTAAAGCCATCTTCTCTTCCTTTGTGTGCAGATGCTGCAGGAAGAGCAGCGTCAGAAGGCTGCTGTCATCCACAAGGTGTACCAGCTGCAGAGAGAGCTGAAGCAAAGTGAGCAGCTGAGGCAGAGGCTGAATGAGCAGTGGCAGAATGAGCAGGTGAGCCTGAGTAGGCAGGCAGCAGAGGGAAGGGCAGTGATGGGGGCAGGAACTGGAGATCTGAGGAAAGGTTAGGCAAGGACTACTGCAGGCACTGGAAGCACAGAGCCCGGCAGGCTCCAGTGCTGGGCAGCAGGAAGAAGAGCTGGGATGGAAGGGTTAGAGCTGGGTAAAGAAGCAGAAAGAAGTGGCTGAATAGAAGTGCTTTAGAGACTGGAAAAGAGGAAACGTGAGTGTGATGGCAGGTGCCAGTAAGATTTCTCTTGATGGAATATCAAGGTCATGCTGCAGGCTGAGCTGCAGGAAGCTGAGAGGAAGATGAGGGCAATGGAGAAGAGGCACCAAGAGGAAATGGAAAGGATGCACAAGGTCCTGCTGCAGTACAGGCTGGCTGAAGAAAAGCAGGTGAGTGAAAGAGCAGGAGGCACTGCAGTCATGCAACAAGTGGTCTCTGCCCTTGTTGCCTTTCCCCTGCAGAGCAGCAGTGGATGGGGGCAATGTCTCTGACCGCCGTGCTCTGTGGGCTCCATGGCAGCTGGAGAGAAGGACACTTCCTGGGCTGCTGAATCTCAGCTGCTGCCCTGGGCAGCAGGGCTAGTGCTTTGGCCAGTGGGCCAGCAATCCTGTGAATGTATTTCTGCTGGCCTCTTAGTGCTCCCTTTGTGTTTTGAGGGGCTTGTTCAGGTGAGCATGGTGACCCACACAGATTCTGAACAAGTTCTCCCTGTCCATGGTGACTGCAGTCCTCAGAACAGGGTGAAGTGTAAAGTTGCTCTTTCCCTTTCACACTCTCCTCTATGGCTGGCTGTGACAAGCTGTAGTCTCTGACTGCTTGTGTGGGTTTGACTTGAGGAGGAAGAGTTGACAGCTCAGCCTGCAGCCTAGCACCAGTGCTGTTCCTAAGGGCTTGCCTTTGAAATGCTCTGTCTGGGGCATCTCTGCCAAGCACCTTTCTAACACAAACAAATTTCTTCTCCCAGGTGGACGCAGGATCTGCCATCGAAGCTGCTGGTGCAGCAGCATCCTGCCAAGAAGCCTCCTCTCCACAGCCTGAAAACCAGAGCATAAGCAGCTCGGCCCCCTCAAGCCAGGAGAGAGAGAAGCAGTTCCTGAAGCTGCTGAGTACGTGCTGGGGATTTCTTGTGTGACTGAGCAGTGTTTTATAGTGTGTGAGCCTCAGCATGGGCTGGAGCACATGTTCCTCCTGCCTTTGGTGTCAGACAGACATTGTGGATCCCTACAGATACCAGTGTTGTGCTTGGGGGCAGTCAGGCAGCACTTTGAGGCGTTCCTTTTGCCTTTGAGGGCAGCTGGGAGTGGGTGGGCTTTGCCTGAGCTTCCCTGTGCAGTGAAGACAAGAGCAGGGATTGTTTTGCAAGCAGCAGAAGGCTGCAACCCAGCCAATGACTCCGTGAAGGTGTGTGTGCTAGTCTGGCCAAACTGATGAGAACACTTGGCTTCCTGGATTCCCTTTAGACTCCTGACCTGTCACCAGTCATTGGAGACAAAATACTTCCCAGAACTTGATTGTCTGTGGGGCCGGTTTAATGCTGGTGTTGTTTTTATGACTGTTAGTACTTCTACTGTTCCTTCTTCAGTTTGGGTTTGATAAGAATTCTACATTTTGGTTAGCCTGACCTTCTGGATAAGAACATCAGTTGATAGCACAAATAAGAGAGGAAGAGGTCTTTTCAATGTGCCCTAAAAGCTAAAATGTTACATTCTTAGAACAATCCTGAGGTATCAGAGAGGAAGAGTTGTTTTCAAAGTGTCCCAAAAGACGAAAACCACCACACTTTTTTTGACAGTCCCTGTTTGATATTTTAGTTGTATGCCTAGGAAGATGCATCAAAGAGACACATCCATGTGGCATTTCCAGATAGAACTGCCCTGCAGGCAATTCTCAGGAGGAAGCCTGCAGCCCCTCTGCTGCATGTTCCTGCAGTACCAGGCACTTTGTCACTGCTAATGCCCAGCTGGTAAACACTCTTGGAATACTAAGCGTTGGCCTCAATCCCTGCACAGATTCCTGCACTCGAGGAAAGCACACCAAGCCCTTGGTGACTCTGCAGTAGAGCTGAGTTGCTTCTTACAACTAGTAATAGCTGCCAGTGCAGTGCTGTCAGGGACTGACGGGTCAGGCACAGAGCAGAGCCCAGTTTACTCAGTGTCTGCCATCAGCTGTTGGGACAAAAGGTGGATTGATTGACTCCTCCGTGGGTCTGAACAGAAAGACAACCATGTTCTGCCTTGAATGGGGTCAACAGCGTGTAACAGAGCTGGGTGTGCCTCTGGCTTCTTGACAGTGGCTGTCAGTGGCCGTTTGTGGGCTTTGCCAAGCTTTTTGTCATACCTGCCCTGCCACTGACAGCTGCTGTGCCTGCAGGGGCTGGAGCCTTCCTCAGCTGTGGGGTTGCAGCTGCCGCCCTGTTGCTGCAGCTTTGCCTGGGCTGGTGAGACGATCAGCATCTCCTTTGTGCAGGTGTCTGTGTCACGGCAGCGCCTGAGGAGCGGCGCTGTCCTTGTGACCCATCTGAGCTGTGCCCTTTGGGAAGATGGGGCACATGGGTGCTGTTCAAGGGGCCAAGTCCAGTGCCCGTGGCTGCTGCAGCCCGGGCTGAAGACCAGCACTTGTAGTTCTTCACTGAATGAGGAACAGGCAAAGTGGTCTTCAGAACTTAGCCTGCTCCTAAATGAAAAGGGTTCTAATTCTTAGAGCCATTGTTCTTGGATGTAGCATGAGCTGCTGTTCTCTGAAAATGTCAAGGCATTCTTTAGGCAAACTGCTGAGAGGAAGGGAACATCCCCTCCTCTCCTGGAATTCACTTTGCAATATTCTTTCTGGTCTGCAAAAAGCAGATGTTGATAAAAATTCATCCCAGATCCCAGGGTGCATTGAATCTTTGGAAGTATGTAATCTTGTGCTGAATCTCCCAAGAGAGTGTTTCTTCCCAAGAAAATGAAGGCTCCTGATTTTTCAGCCCTCCTTCCCATTTGTAGATGACAGCCGCTTGCCTTGGTGCCAGTTTGTCTTCTGATTTCTGTCTGCTCTGATGGTTTTTCCATGGGCTTAGTTTCCCCTCAAGGCAACCCTGGAAAGGAGTGTGGGAGAATCAGACTCTGTGCAGAGCTGCCTGTCTTGCTGGGGCTGCTGTTGTTGTTGTTGTTGTTGATGTTATCGTTAGCCAAAAGACCAGAAATTGCTCAGAGCCCCAGAGAGTGGAGCTGGGTTTCAGATCTCCTGCAAGCTCAATCTCTCTGTTTTGAACTTTGCTTCTTGCATTTTGTTTCTTTCAGGGTGTGTGGTGAGTGTGGAAGATCCAGAAAAAAAGTACACTGGATGGGAACATCTTGGCAGTGGGTGAGTGCAGTCACACTTATTTCTACAGAACCACAGGCCAGGAATTTTGGTGGTGCAATGGCACGTGGGAAGTCAGGCAAGCTGCAAGCATCTTCAGAGCCTGGCTCCAGATTGTCCCTGTCTCACTACTGAGGCAGTACAAGGCATCATCAAAGATGACTGGATGCTGACAATGTCTTGGCTGCCTCAAGGAGCAGGACCTGGAAGCCCTCCTGTCCCTCCAAGATGGGGCACCAGTTTGCCTATTTTCCCAGGAGACATGGTTTTGTATGATTCAAAGTAATATGGCCACACTCATGAAGGAAGGAAAACCTGAGAGAGCAGGTTTTGTGTGTTGTTTCCCACCAGACAGCTGTCAGATAACAGCTCTCAGTAGCATTCCTTAGTAGTATTTTTCTGGAAACAATATTCAGTGGTCAGGAAAATAAGAAAGGCTGTGTGGCATTGCCTGAGTTTGGCAGGTAGGATGAAAAGAGAGCAGTGAGAAGGCCCAGCAACACTGTGTGTTTCATTGCCTGGAAAGGCACGTCACAGGCACAGACACAAGAAGAAAAAGGCAAAGAAAACCCCCCCACATGCATAACCTACTGTGTACACTGGAGATTTCTAGCAGCCCTTTTTCTTCCTGTGGGAGCCAGCTTTTCTCTTGGACACTCTGCATGGCAGAGGGCTGCTGGGCTGCTGTGCCCTTAGCTGAAGAATAGATAAAGCCCAGTGTTTTAGAGCCACTGCAGGCAGCACAGAGCTCCTGCCTGGGCTGCCTTTTGCTCCTCAGCACTGAACAACTTCTCTGTTCTTGCCACTGTTCTGATTCTAGGGGCTTTGGAGCTGTTTATAAGGCCTTTGACACTGCCACAGGACAAGCGGTGAGTGCCCGTGCAGATCTTGCAGCTCTTGAGTGCTTTCCCTGTGATGTGATCTGTGGCCAGAGCTTTGGGCCGCCTGTCTTTGCTGCAGAGGCTGTTCTGCAGAAGCAGTCTGTCTAGAGGCAGGCTGCAAAATGCATTTTGGACAGACTATGTCCTTCCTTCCTACTTGAATGAATGCAAGGATGGCCGTGGTGTCTTTCAGAGGACACGCTAGCTTGGACTTACTGGATAAATATGCATAGATTAGCTGATGGCAAGAGCCATCATTCCAGCCCAATTCCTCTTAAGCCCAGGATCAGACACAGATATTTTGTTTTCTATCACGTGATTCAGTTGGAAAATACAATGCAAGCCCTTCAGAAAGAGACATCTTGTCTGGAGCACAGTTTTGCCTTTCAGTCCTAGGGAACCTAGTTCACATACACACACACCTACACACACAGACACACAGAGAGACACGTGCACGGATGAATGAGAAGAAGTTGATGAAGAGCCTTAAATAATACAACCTTGTGTTGATCCTGTGTTCCACTGGAGAGATGCTCTCTGTTCTGAACAGGCATGGTGGTGTCTTGGAGAGTCTTGCTGCTCTTTGGGGCTAGAAGTTCCAAGTCCTGAATTATCCTTTTTGACTCTCAGGAAATACATTCCATCTTCCTTAATAGTAAGGAATTAGAGAAGGTACTTCCTTATCCACCTGCAGAGCTGTGCTCAGGAACTGCACTTGGAGGGAGGTTTCGGAGGCGTCCAAAAGCCCTGAGCCCTGTACTTAGAACCTGGGGCACATCCATAGTGCACCACAGAAAGGGTTATTCATTTTTAAACCCATTCAATAATTTCAAGTCTAAAGATTGTTCTTCAAAGTTGTAAAAGCCAAACTGAAGAAGTGAGGATGTGCTGGGATTGTGACTTTACCTTGAGTCGCTTTGCAGTTCTTTTTTGACAGCATTTTCCCCATCATGTTTTTATGTGTTTACTCTGGCACACAATTGAATTGGCAGCCGTCTCTTCACAGGAGCAAAATTACTTTTGGCTTCCAAAGCGTGTGTAAATGATAATAGTAGTGCTAAACAAAGTCTGTTTGAGAAGCCTGCGGGTGCAGAGGGTGGTGTTAGCGCTTTGTGGTTGATGGTTTAGAGTCCCTTTTTTCCAAGGTGACAAGGCATCCAGGCCCATGAGTGCTGGAGAAAGAGGCTCTAGTCATGTCTGTCCCTAAGAGCTTTTGATGTCATTGTAGGTGGCTGTAAAGGAACTTTATCTCCAGCACCAGGGCTGTGAGGGAATATTAAAAGAAATCCTGCTCATGAGAGAAAATAAGAACGCCAATATTGTCAGCTACTTAGAAAGGTAAGTAGTTCTGGTGATTTTCTGGGAATGTTCATTTCCATACTTGCAAGGCAAAGATTTAAAAGCTCTTTAGCCACTGGCAGAAAATGGATCTTTCAATGAACATCAATCCACTCCTGCACCAGGCATGGGAGGAGTTTGCATTCTGTCCCCATGAATGCTTCCTGACATAAACAGCTTGAAGATTGATCTCAGAAACCTGGCTCTCTTACTAAGCCAGCAGCCTGTATGTTCACTTGCTGCATGTGGTTTTGCTGGTTTGGGGCGTGATTTTTTCCAAGTGTTGGAGGAGAAAGCATGCCAGAGATTATTTCCCTTGTGCTGTTCCCACTATTTTCCATAGCCTTGCATGCCAAAAGACTAGGCTAGGAGACACATAATTTGCCAGGTCTGAAATTGTTTTCCTGTTTGGGACTGTCCTTTCTGCAAGGTTTTCCAAAGGGTGTTGGCAGTGCTGCACACCCACTTGCCTTTAGTAAAAGCTGTGAAAACTGTGTCTCCTTGCTGCTGGAGGGAATGGTGCAATTTGTGTCTGAAGATGATGAAGCAGCTGCTGGGATGTGTCCACTTCCAGATTTATCTTTTTCCTCACTAAACCTCCTTTTTCCCCTGCTTGCCACCTAAGCCGTCTCCTTTTCCATGGATGTGCCTTCCTCCTTTAGGTGGCACAGATGGCAGGCACTGGCTAGCCTAGGTGGAGTGTGTCTTCATTTGATTCCATCTTCATTTACCAGTGACCTGGAAACAAAACTCAGCTGTAGTCTTTTCTTCCCCACAGCAATTTAGCTGTGCACGTTCAGCTCCACGCTGTTGCTTTCCTCTTGCAGCTACCTTGTGGATGAGGCTGTCCTGCTGGTGTTGGAATATATGGATGGAGGCTCCTTAGCTGATGTGGTCACCGTGAGAAGGATGGCTGTAGGACACATAGCAACAGTGTGTCGGGAGGTAAGGGGTCCTGCTTGTGCTTGGCATGGCTTGGACAAGGCTCGTTCTTTGAAAGCACTGCAAAGTGAGTGATTCCATGTTCAGAGCTTTCTTTCTGTGTTGCTCTTCTGCTTCAGAGAAGAAAGAGCATCTGGACTGAACTGCCTGCCAGTGTCCCTGCCCTTCCTGTACTCTGTTCTTCACTCTTATCCACCATCATTGAACTCTCTGTCTCTTTTTCCTTTCTATTTTCTGTTCTGCACTTTGCCTCCCCAAGCCTTTGCCCAGAGCCTTTCTGCACTGCCTTCTTTGCCTGTAAGTGCAAAGGTGCTGCTGTGAGAGCTTTAAACCAGAGGCCAAGCCAAAGAGAGACTCATCTGTCACAGGTCTCCACTCCAAAGGATGGCATGGCACCCAGCATGGTGCTTGCTGCTGAAAACTGACAAAAGAGCTACTTCCAAGTCTGCTGTCGAGGCAGCCGTAGAATCTTGTCCTCCAGTCTCCCACCCTACAGTGATCCCCTTGGTATCCAAGGCAGGGACGTTTTCCTCTTTTGGCAAACCATTGTTTGTCGTCCGGACGGGGAGAGCGCATCCGCTGCAGCAGCGCTCATTCTGACTGGCTTTGCAGGGGACAGTCTGGAGCAACGACTGACTGATGCTTCCCCCTCCAAAGCTAATATGCCTTCCCTTGGAAAGATCCTGCTCTCCTAGTGCTGCAGCAGCAAGCTCTTCCTCCTGCCAGCACTCACTGCTCCTTGGAGATCTGTGAATCTTCAGGAGCAGCCTCCTTTTGCATGTGATGAAATCAGATCAGGCTAACTTTTGGCCTCCTGTTTCTTTTTCCCCTGGCAGTGCCTGCAAGGCCTGGCTTTCCTTCATGCCAAGCAGCTGATCCACAGAGACATCAAAAGCGACAACATCCTTCTGGGCCGGGATGGCTCCGTCAAGCTGGGTGGGTATTCCTGCTCAGGCGCAGCGCTGCGGGAGGCGGTGTGGGGCTGCTTTGGAGAGGTGCCGGGTGCCAGCAGTGGCTGCTGAGAGTGCAGGGAGCGCTGTGCAAGCCCAGGCCGCAGCTGGAAGGTGCTGAGTGGTCTAGAGAGCAACCAGGTATCCAGAGTAACTTTGGTTTGTGGGTGTTCCTTCCAAAGGGAGAGAGTTACAGTGTAAACGTTCAGGGCAATGAGGAAAAGCCAAGGTTTTGTAGGAGTCATGGGCAGGTTGTTACCTGCACAATTGCCCATGTCCTTGGCTGCAGCCCTGAGGAAGGAGAGCCCAGCTGCTTTTCCAGATTGATTCAGCACTGCATTCTCGGACTGAGAGTGAGAAGCCCTTTTCCTTGGTTTCCTACTTGAAGCAGTGTTTGTTTTCCTCCTCAGCTGATTTTGGCCTCTGTGCTGTGCTCAGCCCTGAGCACAGGAAACGGAGGTCGATGGTCGGGACCACTTACTGGATGGCACCCGAGGTGGTGAGAAGAGAGCCTTACGGCCCCAAAGTGGACACCTGGTCCCTTGGCATTGTGGGAATAGAAATGGCCACAGGAGAGGCTCCTTATATGCAGGAGACCAGTGTCAAGGTAAGGTGCAAATGTGCTCAGATAGCCATGTCCTTCTGCTCCGAGTCCATTAGAGAAAATCCCATTCCCACAGCTTGAAGTGCTTCCACCAAGGGCCACTTCAAAAAAGGTCTCTGGGGCTCACATCAGCTGTCAAGGCAAGACCTGGTGCAGCTTGGAATAGCTGGGGCTGCACTGGAACCTTTTTTCCTTTGGGAGAGAAGGCTCATCTCTAAGCATCTGCTAGGCAAGAAATTGCCACTGCAGAGTGGAGTTTTAAAGATGGGGTCTAGGTGAGCCCTGAAGGATATGGAAGAATCACGTAGAGTCTCATGTTTCCTTTTGCTTCAGGCCAGCTACCTGATAGGCAAGCAAGGGGTTCCAAATCTGCACCAGCTCAGGCTACCCCCTGGCTTGTGTGAATTTCTGGGCTGCTGCCTGCAGATGGATGTGGACAGGCGAGGCTCTGCCAAGGAACTTCTGCAGGTACAAGGCAAAGCGGCTGCAAGCCAAACAGCTGTTCCCTGTCAGGGTTTGCTCCTTGGCCAAACTCCAGGGAATCAGATGGGCCCCCCATGGAGTAATCTCTGCTTTGGGTGCTTTTCAAATGAAAACTAAGTAGGATCTTGACTGCTTGAGGTTAGAAGTGACCAGTGAAGGTCATCTAGTCCAAAACCCCAGCCACTGGCAAGGACATCTTCAAGTAGATCAGGTTGTTCAGAGGGCCATCCAAGCGGAGCTTGAATGTTGCTGGGTTGGGGCTCCTCCCAGCTCTCTGGGCAGCCTGTGCCAGTGTTCCAGCACTCTCCTCACAAACAGTTTCTTCCTCAGAGTCAATCTGAATTGAGTGTCTTTTAGCTTAAAGCTGTTCCTCCTTGTCCTCTTGCAATTGGCCCTGCTAAAAGATATGTTCCCAACTTTCCTAGAAGCCCCTGAAACTATTGAAAAGTCTCCTTGGGGCTTGCTCTTCTCCAGGCTAAACAAGCACAAGTCTCCCAGCCCTTCCTCAGAGGAGAGCTCCCCCCTTCTGGTCATTTCTGTGTCCCTCTTTTGCTCTCAGGTGCTGTATTCAGGTTTGCCTGGTAGCAAAGGATCTGAAGTATTGCAATGCTGGGGACGGGGGCTTGAGGAACACAATGAAAGCAGTCCCTGCCAAGCGGTTTTAGATTGGTCTGTCGGAAGGTGGGGGCTGGGGTGGAGCTCACTGTGAGCATCCGAGGGCACCCAGCTTGTCCCTCCTGGCCCACCCTTGGAGGTTTCTGCCAGCCAAACAGGCACAGCTGTGCAGGATTTGTGCCAGCCCCATGTGCTGCCTGGCCCCATCAAGTAGATGAGAATGGCTGTGGCTTTGCTGCCAGGTTTGGTGGCAGACAAGGAGCTGGTGACCGGGCCACTTCCTTGGCTGTGCCTGCTGTGAAGGAAGATGCCAGCCAGCACAGGAGGGAGTGGGGTGTGCTGAGGCAGACACTGCTCTTCCTGCAAGTCAGAGCTGAGCACATCTGCACCCTGCTGCTTGTGTCCTTGCTCCTGGCTTGCTGCTGAAAACCTGCATGTCCAGAGCTCCTGAGAACAACACGTGGGATCAACATTTTTCAGAGCTCTTGGGAGTCTCTTGAGGGATGCTTTATGCCCCACATCTCTCTTGGACACTCAAAGAGCCCATGTCTGTAGAAAAGAGGAGCTTGAATAAGTCTGTTGACTTTCCTGAAAGGAACAAATCCTTAGGACAGCAAGCAGCAATCCCACAGTGATAGCAAGACAAAAATCCCAGCAAGTGACGACACCATGAGGAATGGACTAGTGCAGTTCTGGGCTGTGTTTGCCTGTGACAGCAGCATGCTGGACATGAAGGCAGACGTGCTGATGGTGCCCTCAGTCCCATGTCTGTGTATTTCTGGGTGCTGGAGGAATCCAGCTCAACCCTGTTAGAAACTCAGTTTGGAAAAGAATGGTTCCTTTTTCCTTTGTCTCTTTTAATTTGGTTTGTTTTGTTTCTTTTTCCCTTTGGGCAGCATCCATTTCTGCAATCAGCAGAGCCTCTCTTAAGCCTCTTCTGACAGCCTGATTGCTGCCATCCCTGCAGCAAGGGAATGCAGGGAGCAAAGGAGATAACAAGGACCACTTCAGCACTGGAGAACAGAGCCTCTGAGAGCAGGTAGAAATCCAGAGGAGAGAGGGGCTAGGAAAGAGGCAGCCATCAGAGCAGGAATAGAAGGTGCCATCTCCTTTTCTCCTATCTGCTGCATTTCTGCTTAGGACAGCATTTCTGGAGGGCACAGAGTCACTACTGATGTGCACTTTTCTGGTGGGGGGGGTGGTGTGAGGCATGAAGCTTCCACTGATTATTTGGTGAACTTGTCTGGAACTTCATTGGAAGTGTCTTCCTCCCCTCGAGCTGGAAGGGCAACGTTCGGAGGCACAGTAGCTGCTGGCAGCATGGGCAAACTTCCTGGCAGAGGTAGAGAAGGAGCAGGAGAAAAGGCTGCTTGAGATGAAGCAGGAAGTTGCCACCATGCAAGCTGACCAAGAAGAGGTACGAAGCTGAGGCAGTCAAAAGGCAAAGGGTGTGAAAAGAGAGCTTGTGTGTTGTTTTGGACTGCTCTGCACTCCTTATGGGCACTGTTTCTCTGGACACTGTCTGGGTGGCTTTGTCTCCCTGCTGGCCCTTGGTAAACAGTGCTGGAGAGACCTTTGTGCCATGAGGGAAAGGACTGGCCAGGTGAGAGGCTACCAGAGAGCAGGTTTGAGGAAGGCAGGAATGGCACTGCAGGCCCAAAGAGAATGGGAAAGGCAGAGCTGTGTCTCAGAAGGAGGGAGGTCCCCCAGGAAGCTCCCTGCAGAGCCAGGCTGGAGCTGTGGGAGCAGGCTGGCTGTCAGGCTGCTGAGGAGGTGCCTGAAGCTGCTGAGTGTGTCCTGTGTGTTCTTTGTCTGGTGGAGCAGTGCATGGTGTGTGTGCCTCAGCATGGGCTGGAGCACGTGTTCCTCCTGCCTTTGGTGTCAGACAGACATTGTGGATCCCTATAGAAGCCAGTGTTGTGCTCGAGGGCAGCCAGGCAGCACTTTGGGGCATTCCTTTTGCCTTTGAGGGCAGCTGGGAGTGGATGGGCTTTGCCTGAGCTTCCCTGTGCAGTCAAGACAAAAGCAGGGATTGTTTTGCAAGCAGCAGAAGGCTGCAACCCAGCCAATGCCTCTGTGAAGGTGTGTGTGCTAGTCTGGCCAAACTGATGAGAACACTTGGCTTCCTAGATTCCCTTTAGACCTCTGACTTGTCACCAGCCATTGGAGACAAAATACTTCCAAGAAATTGGTTGGCTGTGTGGCTGGTTTAATGCTGGTGTTGTTTTTATGACTGTTAGTACTTCTACTGTTCCTTCTTCAGTTTGGGTTTGATAAGAATTCTACATTTTGGTTAGCCTGACATCCTTGAGGAGAACATCAGCTGACAGCACAAATGAGAGAGGAAGAGGTCTTTTCAGTACGCCCTAAAAGTTAAAACATTACATTCTTAGAACAATCCCGAGCTATGAGAAAGGCATCTGTGGTTTTCTTTTCAAAATTAATCAGGTGTATCAGGCCTGGCAAGCATCCTTGGAACAAGTTGTTGTCTGTCCTACTACTGAATTTCAACTTGTAAGCAATTTACTGCTTGTAAATATTAATCTCAGGGTGGTATGAAGGATTCATTCCAACGCCGAAGGAGTTTTTGTCATCCAATAAGAACCAGACCTTCAGGCCCAGAGGAGCAGAAGCATTGGTGTGAGAGTGTTGGCAAGTGGCATCTATTATTCTCATTGCCACTTCATCTTGGATTTTTATCATGAGCTTGATAAACCTCACACCTGCTGATTTGAGGGAGAAGGGAATGAAGAAGGCTTGACTCCCATCAGTGGCTTTAAGCATTTTAATGAGTTTTGGCCTCCTGAGGAGCTGATGTGCTTTGGGTATTTCTGTTTGTAAATTCTGACTTGTCTAGAGTTTGCTTTTGTGGCTTTGTTTCCTTTTGTGTGTTAGAAATGCCTCAGTTCCCAGCTCAGTGATGTAACTGCTGTCCACTAGAAGAATCAAATAGTATCATTGACTCTGCTTTGCCCTTAGACAGACAAGAATGTAGCTCAAAAGTTCATTCATCTCCATAAATACATTCCTTTACAAAAATATTTTGCAGATGAATTTTTGCAGTCATATGTAACTCAATTAAGTTTTTCCTACAAAGGAAGAGATTATAATTTAGTTATGTGTCTTCTCTTCCTGAAGCTGCTGTGTTTGTTTTTACTTTGACATTTGAAATGAGGATACATAATTTCTAGGTGTTTTCCACCTGCTCATGAAGGAAACCTCTACAATGTAAGCTATTAGTAACTAGAAATGGGCCACATAGAAATGTGGCAGATTCCCAGAGTTACCTGACTACATTCTCTTGATGCACATGAGCTTGAAAGCAGAAACTGTCAGTCCCAGAGCCACTGACTCAAAGCTTGTGTGTCTGTGTTTGACATTACCCTGTGCTTGGTGTCAAATTATATGTGTGTTTTATGGAATAGAAACATACTCAAATGTTCTCTTAGAGTTCACTCAGAGAAAAATGGTCTCATTTTTTCCTTTAGAAAATACGGAGCCATTGTCTCCTTGGAGCAACGCCAGCGCTACAAGGACGACTTCAATGCAGAGTATGAGGAATATCGGAATTTATATTTAAAGATTGACAAGACCATCAAGAAGTTCAGACAATTTCAGGAACAATGGAAGTCTCTGACTCCAGGCTCCAAAGCCTATCAGGTAAAGAAGGATAAAACCATGAAGACTGTGCTTCATCACAGCAGTGTTTTGGATTCCCTGGAACTGCTCAGTGAGACAGAGGGAAACTGTGGAATTGGCAAATATGCTCAGACACTTCTTGGGCTGGGTCTGATTTTGGCAAGACCCTGCCCAAAAGCCCCTGTTTGAGCTGTCTATGAAGAAACAGCTGTCTATGAGAGGTGTCCCAAGCAGAGTCTTAGAGCATGGGCTGCTTCTGTTGCCTATTGAGAGGCTTAATTACAGATCTTGGGTGATGCTGGGAGATGGATATTTGTATTTGTTTGGTAAACTTCCCAGAAGAGTGGTGGCTCACAGGGAAGAAAATCTCTATAGAGTCAGACTGAGTGTACTTTTAGTGTTTTACCAAAGTGTGCATTTTATGGTGCCAGTGAAACATTCTTCATGGTTTGTATTTGTTGTTTTTTTTTTTTTTTTTTTTTTTTTTGAAGATGCCGCATCATTGAGTCCCAGCAGATTATCAGCAGTTACAACAGGTACGTGTGACACCAGACCTGCAGGGCCATGGCAACTGCTGAGTCTGCCTCAAGGCTTTTTTAAAGCAAAGGATATCAGATTCTAAACTCTGCAGAAGTGTTTGCATGCCCTGATTTTCTTTTGCCTTCTCCTTCACAGGGTAGCCCCAGCTACTCTGAAATGAGGAGCAGGTGCCAGTACCTCCACAAGAAGCTGGCCCATATTCAGATCTGCATTTCGGAATTTGAGCAGCAGTGAGTGGAGTACTGGCACCAGACATCTGCTTCAACAGAGGAACATCTTTGAACTCAGGATTTTTCACTTCAACGGAGGATTAGGATGTTTTGGATTATTTAAGTTAGTACAGAACCTTAGGCTATGTTAGCACTTTGGAGTAGATGATTTTTTAAAAATGTAGGATTAGTTCAAAGAAGTTTAGTAATTTTAAGAAGTTGAAAGATGATAGTATTGAATATTAACAATAAAGAAATGTCACTATTGGTAATTCCATCTCTCAATGTTGATTGTATCATGTTTGGAGTGGCTTTTTGCTGGCTTCAAGACTTACGTTTGTCCATTGAAATAAATTGATCAGTAGAGGGTGGAAGCCCACTACCTCTACTATGAAGTGCTCATTTTAAGAAAATATTGCAGTTGGTGGAAATTCTTTATGATAAGTGTAGGGGTGGTTTTTGACCTTTCTTATTAATTCAAACTCTTTGCCAAAGTTGTCAAAGGCTTAGAAGTTTGGACAACCCTGTCCCCAAATGACCTTGTTTTGGAGGGTTGCAGAGGAGTGCACATGGGCTGCTCTAAGCTGTCAGCTGAAGCAGCTCTCAGGACTGCTTGGAGATCATGGCCTCGCCTTCTCAGTGAGCCAGGGAAGATCCAGATCTCTGTAAGAGTTTTGTAAAACACTTGGAGAAATGTTGGAGGCAAGGTACTTCAATGGATTTTAAAAGGAAATTCAGTTCAAGTTTCCCTATGGAAATGCTGTCCATTTCTTATCATTTTTAAGACTAGTCTGTCTCAAGCAGCCTTTCTAGAGAGACACAGATGGTGATTCCTGCACAGACCTATGGGGGCATTGAAGACTAGTCCTTTTCCTAAGTTTCCTCCATGTATTCATTCAGCTGACATGGCAGAGGTGTTGCCAGCAAGGCCGTAACCTTCTTTAGGGAAAGGAGATGGAATTGTCTGAGGGAGGATAATATTTGGGAACACTCAAAGGTGGCTGGGAATGCCCCTTTCTTCCTTGCAGAGCATTCTACAAATTCCTCCATTGTCTCCAAGCCAATGATGTTGAGTCCCTGTACCTGAGAGCCCTTGGGGTGTTTTGTGATTGAACACCTGAGCCGTTGTTGCCCTTCTGTTCTCCTTCAAGCCAAGTTGAAGAAAATGTCACCTCCTAAACCCTGAGACTTGGGTCCATTTTTGCCTGGCTCAGGGGGTGCTCCTCCAGCTCTGCAGTGCAGCAGCCCCAGGGACGCTGCCGTGGGGGGCATGGGGTGAATTGTGCTGGGCTGCCTCCCCTGGGCCTGTTGCCTGCTGCTGCTTGACAGAGCGTGCCAGAGTGCTGCTGCCCAGGCTGGGCTGAGACTGAGGACTTTTCATGGTTACCCATTCATGACATATCTTTCCCTTGATGGGATTTCTTCTAACTCACTCTACAGTGCATTAGAAAGTTTTATTTCCATGTTTTAACAAATAGAGGCTTCAAATTCTCATCTACATTTTCCCCCTCAAGTCCCTTATGTGTTGGGGCTGTCTTCCCTTGGGGGCAGGTGTATCAATGTACTGATCCCATCCCCTTTTATTGCTGCAGGAGTGCTTAGGAACACTTCAAATGGTCCTTTCCACTTTTCTTTAGGTGGCTTGTTGCTCTGTTTTGTGACATAAGACACAGTCCCCAGGTTGATGAGGATGTACCTGAGTATCCAAAGTCACCAGGGATGGCCAGAGCAGAAACTTGTGGAAAGATGAGAGCACTTTCCACAAAGATGATAAGAAGGGACTGAAATTATAATTTCCTATCATGGGCTCACTTTTTTCTTTAGAACCACTGGAATACTGGACCTCAAGAGAGCAAGGGGAAGCACTGGTGGCCACTTCAGTGCGTTTTCCTGGTCACTTTTATTCATTTCCGCTTTTAGACTCTGATTTGTTCTGTCAGCCTTGCTGCTGGGAATGACCTCCATGGGCTGAGTAGGTCCCATTTAACAGGGAGTGTTTTACATAACTTTTGTACTGTTTCAGCTCTGAAATGAGAATCTCTATGGACGACATTCCAAAAGGAATCAAGGAATCCCTAATCTTAGTAGTTTTTCTTTTATTATTACTTGAGGTAATTGGTAATTCTTTGGGGTTTTTTTTTTTTTTGGTCGGGGTTTTTTTTTGTTTGTTTCTTTGGTTTTTTTTTTTTTTGTTTCTGTTGTTGTTGTTGTTGGTTTTGGGTGGGGTTTCTTGGATTTTTTCTTTGGTTGTTTTTTTTTTTTTGTTTGGTTTGGTTTGGTTTGGGGTTTGTTTTGTTTTGTTTTGGTTTTGTTTTTGAAGATTTTTTTTTTTGTGCGTGACAAGGAAAAGCCATTGGCCATACAAAAAGTGGGTCCACTAAACTGTAGAAGAATTCTTGGCTGAACAAGGCCATGACATTCTCCTGTGGGAATTGGACAACCCTGGCCTGCAGTTACTCTGAAGACCATGTACTGCCCCCAGAACAAGACAGACCATGTGCTGTCCTCCAACAGATACATCAAGGAAGAAGGAGCATTGTGCCAAGATGAAACCAAATGCCAAGCACATCATAGGAGCTGCTAATTTGGCACACCTTAGCTAAAGATGCTTATGGTGTGACAGCCAATCAGTAATTAACATGCATGTGTGAATGCAGCTACTGAACCAAGGAGCATTAAGCATTAGTGGCGTGAGACAGTGTCTAGAGAAGGATAAATGTGCCAAAGTTGCTTAACAAAGGGGAGCAGCATGTAGCCACATGGGCTGTGAGTGTCGTTCCTCGGCCGACTCTCCGTGGGACCCTCTTCCCTTTGGCGCCTGTGCACAGGGACTCTCTTTGCTGAAATGCAGTTCGCTGAAATGCAGTTCCCCTAAACGCGGAAGACTCCGAGCATCAGGTTCCCAGGCATAGCAGGAATCTATGGATGCACTAATGAAGCACAAACATTCTCACCCTGCTCTATTTACTTCACATTTGAATACAGGCTGGTAAAAGGAGAGATCTGGCTTTAATTTCTCCCCAAGTTACCTGTTGCACTTTCAGCTTAGGAGTACATGTAAAATGCAGCTAATCACTCTCTCTATCCACTGGTGAACTGACATGTAGAAACATCCCTCTTCTCTTTGTACCTTCCTAAGCGGTGACCTAATGAACAGGAGACTTGCAGAAATCACCCAGAAAATCACCAAAATTGCTGAAATTAACACTCAATTCCATGATGAAAGATTCTGAGAAAACACTTGACAGGATCACTGAACAAACTCAAGTTTGGAAGAGAAACATTCATTTTAGCACTGATCAAGGGGAAAGAAAAAGAAATGCTGCAAAAATTCCAAGTGGAAGATAAGGAGAAAGACAGGAAGCTGAGGAAGAACAAGGCCCTGTCAGATGAGCTGTGGAAGGTAACTTTGTGCCCCAGCGCTGTTAGAGGACATCCCCTGTCATTGGTGCAAGCAGCTGGAGACAGAAATACTGCTTGATCTGGGGGCCACAGTCTTGGTAAGTGCAGAGGTAGTTCAATAACGTGACATGAGGGAGTTCCCCCAGAGCAACAGGGATGCCTGAAAGAAGTGAACAGCTCACCACAGCCTGGCCCGCTCGGCTGCTTTTCCTTCTGACCCTCCTGGGGAGGCTCTGACATTTCCTCTTCCTTGGTGGAAGTGCAGCTGCTGCCAAGGGAAACGTCCCCATACTGACTCAGTGTTCCCTTGGCTTCCCAGATGTCCCATCTGCTGTCCCTGTGCAGGAGAGCTGCTCTGCCCGGGAGGAGGAGACCGAGGGAGAGCCTGGGAACATGGGAGGCTGCAATCCCTGCTGATCTGGTTCTGTTTATGGATGGGCAGAGTTAGACTTGGATAGTTACAAGTGTAGGGATATTTACATACATTGACTGATATTTGTGTAGGTATCTGTGTATGTATATTGTTATATTGATGCATGTATACTGATCTGTTTACATCTGGAGTTATATTTACATATTTGTACATTTGTGTAGCTACTTTTATTGCTGGAGTTGTATGGATTTTTTTAATGGTCCATTGAAATTTGTACATTTATGTTTGTTATGTGTGTATTATATGTCACATATGGAATGAAATATGTATTTACATCTATATATTCTTATGGATATATATGTATTTACTTCTACTTAAATATATATGGAGTTGCATAGTTCTACAATTGTATTTATTTAGTTCTGGATCTGAGATTCTTTAGAGAGGGATATTGATATTCCTGTATTTGTATATGGACTGTAAAGTGGTAGTAATGTGCAAAAAATTTAATTGTTAAACTTCAATTCATATTTGTAGAGTTGTTGTAGAAAGTTCCAAGAAACTAATTTTTTGTAACTGAAGTTGATATTTGTACATATTTATAAAGAACGATTCTCACAATAAATTCGATTTTAAACTTAAATTGATATTTGCATGTTCATACATTGGCAGCACAAGTGTAACAAATTAAACCAAATTTCATTTTTAAACTTAAGGGTTTTTTGCATATTTGTACATTACTAGTGCAGGTGTAACTATCTGCAATAAATGCAATGATTCAATTAAAGCAAGTGTAGATTTGTGCTCCCCAAAGCCAGGAGCAGTTGGAAATGCTGCAGGATCTGGGCCATGGAAATCTCCGGCCATGCCCAGCAGAGGCCCCACCTGCACTCAGGCTGGGCAAGGGCAGCGCAGATTTGGGATGGCAGCAGAGCCACACGTTGGCTCAGAACTCGCTGCCAAGGCCTGCTGAGAAACCTCCGGGGCTCCACTGAGAGCAGAACTCCAAGCAGGAGCCACCTGGGGAGGACAAATCCACCCCCCATCCCACGGGCAGCTCTTCAGGAAGAGCTCCAAGTGTCCCCCTGAAGCTCATCCCAGAGCCCTGAAGCCAACAGGGATCCTGAGCCAGCTCCGCTGCCTTTGGCAGCACTTGGGCAAATGAGCTGCAGCAAGGGGGAGGCAGCAGTGACTGTGACTGCTGCAGGCTGGGGATGAAGGAAGGGCCGTGGACACAAGTGCTGAGATGCTCCAAAATCCAGAAGGAGTCTGGAGAACTGGGAAGGAACAAGTTCTGAAGGCACTGAAATGATGGAAGCCCTTTGTGTGAAGTTCCTTTAAGGAACTGCCAGGGACATGGATGCTCTAATAAGTAGTACCAGAATACACAAATGCAGTAACACCAGGAGATGGTCTGTATGACCCACAGGCAATGGCTGAGAAAATGATCAAGTCTATATTTTATATCTTCTATTTATTATAGTATCTATATAAAAATACATAGTATCTAGTCTACAGATGACAAATTACATATATCATCAATTCATATGTGTTGTGTGATACACTTTGATATATTTTGATAAATATTTTTATTTCGTATACATTTGATATATTCCTCCAGCCTGGGAGAGTGAAGATGTACAGCAGTCCAAAACCTTCTGCCCACACAGCAGTCAGCCCCGGGTGTGTGCATGCACACCCACCCACTATCCTTGCTCTCCTCAGCACCTCGGGGCTGCTGTTTGCACAGAACTGGGATGAATTTAACTCAACAGAGCCACGAGTGGGGTGTCCAGCTTGTCATGAACACTCGTGTGGCAAGGAACAACACAGAGCTCTCAAATCACATCATCACAGGTCCTTTCATATCGAGATCAGTGGAAGAAATGCAGCACTCAATATGAGTGATCAGCAAATCGCAAAAGTTTATTCAATAGGCACACATACTTATATTAGTGTTAATAAGGCAAATGTATATTGCAATCGGCGAGCTCATTATTGGTTAGTTACTTATCAGCTAACTACGCCTACCTTAGCATTCTTATGGCTACTATGTTGCAGCCGTTCTCATCTTTTCTTCGTATTTCTAACTAACGATCCTCTCCCCCATCCTGATGTTGCACCAAGGGCACAGTGCCCTTGCCCGATGCAGACACTGACTGCTGGCTCCTATACCTGTCTCCTTCTTCCTTAATTAACGGTATTATGTCAATGTGACCTTTATCAGCTAGCTAACTGTCCACAAAATCCTCCACACTTTCATTCCTGCTGGGCACTGAGGAACTCTCAAAAACACCAAAGACACAGAGAAGAGGTGGAAAAAACTGGCATCATGCTACTGCTGGTATCCTCATGGAGGAAAATCTGTTTGGTTTCTTAACGTTGTAGCTTTCCAAAACTAAGAAAACTGCTCAGCACCATGAGCCCAATTGCGAGAGGTTTCCTTGACATGGCAGAGCCGGGATGGTAACAGCGGACTCTGTCCTTGGCTCAACTCACTTGCCTTCACTTACAGACAAAAGCACCACCACCAGCAGAAGCTACATCAGTCCATTTTCTCAAAAAGCTGGGTTAAATTTGGGAGACAAAAGGAAAACATATCGGACTCTGTGGATTAATGACAGGACTCTGCAAAACAGTTTCAAAGCAAAGGGCAGCAGCTTCTCTCTGGGACACTCCTGGTGCTCCAGGGCAGCCGGGCTGTCCCAGCTGCCCAGGACCCGGCGCTGCGCGGGCTCTGCAGAGCTGCACAGCGGGGAGGCAGCTTCGGGCACCTCAGCCCCTGGCCAGGAGTGGCTTCTTGCTCTGGAGGGCTCCCTGTGGGCAAGTGCAGGGTGCTGGCTTCTGCTCTGGGCCCTAGCCTGGCCTTGCAGGGCTAATCCTCTTCCCTGTCTCAAATGTGCTAAAGACAGACTTGTTTGTTTCCGGCTCTGCACAGCATTGATTTGCACCACAAAATACTGAAGGACTGAAGCCTGAACTTCAGACCCTGCCTGAAGCCTCAACAACAGGACCTGAGCCAAAGCTGCCCTCTAGGTGACCCTTCCAACCAAATGTGCTGTGTATCTGCTCCTTAACCAAGTATTGCTATCAAAAGGAACAATGCATCCATTCACTGGGGAAACACGTCTGCACCTTTCTGCTTTAGGAAAATGGATAAGGCCACACCTGGCCCTGGCTCCTCCTTGAGCCCTGGGCAGGCTCGGGGAGAAAACCAAGAGGAGAATGAAATCAGCTGTCTCCCAGCAGAAGCTCTGTCACGTTGCCTGTCCAGCACCGTCAGAGCCGGGCTGCTCTCACAGCGCACTCGGAAGCCTCGTGGCCAGCAAAGGCGGAGGCTCCGCAGGATTTCCCAGTTCCCGGCCATGGCTCTCCAGGGCTTGGCTGGGACAGCTTCCCCCAGCTGATGTGCTGCTCTGGATGAAGGGGAAAGCATTGGGGTATCTGCTGATGTATCTTTCTTAATCACTAGAGGCAACCTTTTGTAATAATGCTGGGGTGCATTGCTGGGCTTCTCCTTTTCTGACTCTTTCTTGCACTTTTGCATTGCAGTAAATGACACTATTCCTCCAGCTGGTGTCTGTGTCTGCACCTCTGACCCTCCCCACCATCAAAACAAACACACAGCCACTTTAGCACCAGACCTGCCTCTCTGCCAGCCAATCTCTTGGAAAACACCCCTGATGGCCATCTCTGCAAATGAAATTCCCACTTGGCAACTTCCTTTTCTGCAGGCAGCTGAGAAAAGGAGCCACTCCCAGCTCTGGACACCTCTGGAAACCAGCTGCTTTCAGCAGTCACAGCCCTGAAATGTCAACCTCCTTCCTTAACCTGCCACTGGGAGCTCCCACCAAGAGGCCTTTTGTCCAAGGATGCCCACAGAAGGGCTCCAGGAGGGAGCAGTTTGGAACACAACTCCTTCAGAGTTTAAACCTGCCTTTATCTAATGAGCACACACCGACCTGTCCCAAATGGAAAGCTGGCAGGAAAGAGAAGCTGCTCTCCCACAACAGCAAACTCTCTGCTTTCTTCTGTTCCAGCTGGAGAGTGGAAAACATGGGCTACACCTCAGTGTGGGAAGGAACCTGGGAATTGGCCTGATCTGGGAGCCTAGCAGAGAGAAGTTTCCTAAAGACATGGAAAAGATTCTCTGGAAGCAAAAGATTATGGCAATAATTCTGCAAGGAAAAAAACCCAAAAAACCAAACCAAAACAAAACAAAAAAAAAAAAACACCAAACAAACAACAACAACAACAACAAAAAACCCCTAAAAAAAAAAACACCAAACAAAACCAGAGTACTTGAAGCATTTCAAGAAGTTCCCAGACTGAAATTTGTGCCCCAACATGACAGCCTCCAAGTCTCTGTGGCGAGTCAGGAAGCTCAGGAATGAATCTGCAGGGCTTGGATAAACATCATTGGTGTGCGTCCCCCAGAGCACAAGCAGCTCCTCAACAAGACTTCAAGGCTGAGGGACAAAGCTTCCCCCTTCAGCTCTCCACTCTGCAGGATTTTGTGAACAGCTGGCTAGCTGACAAAGGTCACACTGATATAATACCGTTAGTTAAGCAAGAAGGAGATGAGGATAGGAGTCAGCAGTCAGTGTCCAAACCTGGCAAGGGCACTGTGCCCTTGGTGCAACATCAGGATGGGGGAGAGGATCGTTAGTTAGAAATACGAAGAAAAGATGAGAACGGCTGCAACATAGTAGCCATAAGAATGCTAAGGTAGGCGTAGTTAGCTGATAAGTAACTAACCAATAATGAGCTCGCCTTTTGCAATATGTATTGGCCTCATTAGCACCAATATAAATGTATGTGCCTATCAATAAAGTTTTGAGATTTGCTGAAAACTCATATTGAGTGCCGCATTTATTCCGCCGATTACCACAAACTTTGATGTGATCTTTTGCTTGAGCGAGTGTGGCAGTTGCAGGCTCCTTTATTCCTGTGTTTGGACTTGACTTAACTTTTAGTTCAGGGAGATTAAGACTCAGGCAATATAGATGGGGGTATTTCCTGCTCGAATTCTCAAGTGATGGAATGTAGGAAGGCCTTCCAGGTGGAAAGAAGTGACGGAGTGCCTGTCTCAGATGAAGAAAGCGAGGCACTGCAAGAAACCAGCATGCCAGGGAACTGCTGTCCTGGGCTCACGAGTCCGACTGACGGTGGTCCTGCAGGCCTTTGCCCATGCCTGCTCCAGCTGGGCCATCTGCAGCCAAAGCTGGAGGTGTGAGTGCAGCAAAGCTGCTGTCCAAGGAACGCAGCACAGCTGCTGTTGAGGCTGACTGTTGCCTGCAGTGTGTGGGGAGGATATTGCCGGCAGCAATTGCCGGAGAGATGCTTGAAGGCATCTCTGGACAGTGGGCTTTTGGGGGGGTCCTGCTACTTCTTGCTCGGGCGGTAAAGACTGTCCCAAGACAATGCTCTTCCCTTTGAAGTGATGAAGAGGAACCACTGAGCTCCTCAGCCTTGTTCCTCTCCTCTGCTCTCCACAGCAGCTCCAGCTGCGCCTCTGCGCTGTCTCTCATGGGCCTCTCTGAGATAGCAGCAGCTCTGAGATAGCCACCTCCTGAGAGGGCAGCCCAAGGCTCTGTTCAGAAGAGAGCTGTGCCTCAACCCTTGAAGCAAGCCTCACAAACTCTTCTCATATAGACACCCAAACTTGCAGCCTTCCAGATGCACAACTGAGAGCTGTGGGACATATGCATGCTCATGCCCTGCAGTGCCCTTTCTGAAATGCCTCGGCTGCTTCTGAGGGAGCTGACATGCCACTGCAGCAGCAAAAGAGCTCTGGATTCAATGGGGTCCGGCAAAAAGCGTGCCTGGCATTTGCCTTGTGTGTTGCTCTGTCCAGTGGCCAGTGCCTTGGTTTGCCACCTCATCCCTGCTCTCTGCCACTGGGGCCGGGAGGGGCGGGCCCGGGGCTGTGGGGCTGTGCCGGCCCCGCTTCCCAGGCCTCAGCTCCAGCTGCCGCCGCTGCCTCGGAGCGGCCCCGCTCCGGCGCGAGGGCCGAGGCGCTGGTGCCGGGCCCCATTGGCCGCTGTCGTGCCGCCGCAGGAGAGCTCCCCGCCGTGTCCCGGCTGCAGAGAGCGGCTGCCGGGGCGGTTCGCCTGGGAGTCTGAAGCGAGCATGGCCCAGGGAGCGGAGCCGAGAAATAGAGACCTAAGAGACAGGGGCAGGAAGCAGAACGGAGAGACAAGGGGAGCAAAAGAGGACCAGGGAACGGGGCCGGAGCTGCGGGAAGGGGCAGCAGGGACAGAGGAAGAGACGCAGAATGAGCAGGAGGGAGCAGGAGAGAGCGAACGCTGGGCTGGGGCGGGGTGGAGACTGTTGAAGAAGCTTTGGAGGGACAACAAAATAGAGAGCGAGTGGCAAAGAACAGGGCTATAGCGGGCAAGGAAGGGACGGGCAAGTGGCTAGAGCAACACACAAGGAGAAGCCCAGGGGCAGTTTTTGTATGCACTCCAGTAAAGCCCGAGGTGTTTTCCTTCTGCAGTGGTCGCTGCGAGCCAGCGGCAGCAGCTGGGGCTGAGGCCCGGCAAGCTGGGCCGGCACAGCCCCGCAGCCCCGTGCCCGCCCCTCAGGGCCCCGTGCGCAATGGCGGCAGCAGGGGACGAGGAGGCCGCGGGCTGCGGGCAGCGCTGCCGCCCCGCCGGGCCACACGCCGCGGGCGGCTTCAGCAGCAGCACAGGAGCTCTGGGGACACTGGTTCCGCAGCTGGTGACGGGCCGCCGAGCAGCACAGTGGCGCGGAGCGCGGTAAGGGAGAGCCTGGGCGTGTGGCCCCTTAAGGAACAAAGGAGGGCCGTGTTCATTGGTGCCTCCCCTCGGGCCGGAATGGAGGGCCCGAGATGGCGCTCAGAGCCAAGGCCGAGGCAGCTGGGCAGCCTGCCTGGGTCCTACGTAGGAAGGAGATGTCACCAAGACACCCTCCAGCCTGCTCTGGCCCTCTGCTCATTATGGGCTGTGGCCTTCACGGTGGGCAGTGATGTGTGCTTGATTCCAGAGGATGCCATGGGCCGAGTTTCTGCAGCTTGGCAGCTGCATAGGACTCTTACGAGCCTTGGAGAGAGACCCGAGGGGTGGAAATCTGTCAGTGCCTCTTTGCTTGCAGCTGGAAACACCTGGGGCTTAAGTGGTGCTTCAGGGACAACTGTACCAAAGGTGCTCTAGAAGGCTGTCCAAGAGCTTCTGAGCGTAGGTTGCCTGGCACACATAAGTCATGCATATTTATTTGCCAGAAGAGCTGCTCGGCTAAAAGGCCAGCAGTGTTACCAGATATCTGCAGCAACCAAGACATTTGTGTGTGTCCCGTGGCGGTGCCTGATGGTGTCGGAGGACAAGGCAGAGGGAGCTCAGGGGCTCTGGATGACTGCTTGAGGGATCTGGGGCGCATGTGGTATTTTCTTCCGCCACGTGCAGTGAGCCAGACCCAGGAAGGCTCTAGAGCTGAATAGGCGGCAGCCTGGTGTTCCCAGCAACAGTGTGGGAGTTTGAGCGTGGGTTACTCTATGTTGGGGTGCATTAGTTTTAAGTTGGTTTATTCCTGTACCCCCCATTCCTGTTTATGGTTCTGCCCGGGCTCTCTCTCTCTCCCTCTTCTTGATCGCCCCATCAGTTGCACTTTTCCCCTCCCTTTCCCTACGATTTATCTCTCCTAATCCCTCCCTGGCTGCCTGTCTGTTACTCGGTGCCCACACCCTTCCATCCAGAACCTTCTGCCTTGGACTGTGAATGATTGGATCAGGGGTCAGGGTTCAACCCTCAGTTTATTCCCACTGGAGATCCGAGATGTTTGTTACGTGTTATTCCCTCCTCTCAAAAATTTAGATTGGTCATTGTGTTCTGGTTATAAGGCCCTGCCGGGCATGCCTTTTTGTCCGCACTCGACGCACTTTCAATAAAACCCTATCGTTTTCCCTGTCGACGCGGTCCTGCCTTTTTCTCCTGTGGGTCGCAGCCCGGCTCCTCTTTAAACAGCTCCGTGCATTCTCGCTCTTCTGAAGGCATTCCGCCTTAAGCACTCTCCCCAGGAAGTCTCCCAGCGGGAGGGTGCCCTTCCCCCCCCTCAGTGCTGCCGGCGGTGCTGGCCGCAGCTTGCCGGGAGAGTCAGAGACTCAGAGGCCAGCCGCCGCCGCTGCAACTCTACAGGACAGCAGGCCTGATGGTGGCACATGGGCTACATCTGCCTCAAAGGGAAAAAGGCTCTTGGCTCCAGAGTTAGCAGGGCTCCTTGAGAGAGCTTTAAGTAGCATTGGAAGTGGAAAAGGGAGTAAACCAGGCTGACGGGGGAGATGCGTGAGCACTGCACAGCCATGTTTGCGTGACAGTGGAGGATGGAAGCAGTGCTGCCATCAAAGGTCATGAAACTGTAGCAGAAGTCATAGGAAAAGCAGGTTTTTGCCACAATTCTTTCAGACCAAAATACTAGCAAAGAAACACTCTTGAATTTGGGCTTTTTACAGCAGCCTTCATCCAGGTCTTCTTCTAGGGAATTTCTGAGGAATAAGACATGAGTGCCTCTGCATTCCCATGCACAATGCTGCCTCCAAAATACTCCAGCCCTTCTCCATTTGGCTCCTTCCATTCCTGTGCAGAATAAGGAAATTCAGTAGAGGGGAGGTGCAGGAATTCACAGGCAACGTGGGCGTACATTGGGGCCTTCACAGCCATCACTTTGTTATGAGGTCACAGAGCTCTGTTTGATGTCACGTTCCAGAGCCCCACTGTGCTCTTCAGTGCTCGCTCTGGGCAACACTGCAGCAGCAGCAGCAGCAGCAGCAGCAGCAGCAGAGTGTTGCTAGCAGGGGGGATCATGGTCCTGAGCCG
The DNA here is from genome assembly GCF_036417665.1 of Passer domesticus. Lineage (NCBI taxonomy): Eukaryota > Metazoa > Chordata > Aves > Passeriformes > Passeridae > Passer > Passer domesticus. The sequence goes on along the minus strand of NC_087479.1, from coordinate 72,435,463 downwards.
CTACCTCCTGCTGCTCTTTCTCGTGGCCCTGCCAGCCCAGAATGCCCAGAGTGCTCCAGCAGCTGGGCAGGGAGCAGGTAGGCAGGCAGGGGCCAGCACACAGTCCTGGCTGGCAGCAGCGGGGCCGGGAGCAGGGATGGCTGAGCCAGGAAGGCAGCACGGGGCAGGCAGAGGGGCAGAGGCTCCAGGGGAGGTGTGAGGGGCTGCAGCTGCTTTAGGGTGCAGCATGGAGGGAGCTTCCTAAGGAGCAAGGATGTGGGGAGGGTCGGGTCAGGCCCGGAAGCTCAGCACCAGTTCTCCATCACTCAGCAGTGGCTGTCCGTCCCTCCGCTCTGGTTGTCCAGCCTTCTGGCCCGGCTCCAGGGCTGACCCGCACACAGATCGTGTGGGCACGCCACGGCTTTTCCCTTCATGTGGGAGCTGCCAGCTCAGTGTCCCAAGGGCAGCCAGACCCCCCTGCAGCTGTGAGGATGCAGACCTGCCTGAGCGTGCCCTATCAGTGCCTCCCACATCCAGGCCTTGAGGTGTGCCCATGAGGGCAGTGCACGTGATGGTAACTTCTTGTGGGTGTTTGGTTGTAGTTGTGGACACAGAGAGTGCTCTTTCAGCCCCTGAGCGAGGGGCAGATACCGTGCTGACTCCAAGCTCGTACCTCAAGCGTGAGTAGTCAGTCTGTCCTGCCTTCACAAAAAGGAGCGCCCCTTTTCCCTGTTTTATTCACGAGAAAAATACCGTCATAGGTTAACGTGCTTTTGTAAATCTAACAATAGGGATGAACGATGACAAGGTTCCTGAAGAGTTCCCTGAAGGATTGCCGGATGTTCCAGAGGAGCTCCTGGCAGCCTTGCATGAAGCCCCATCTGGTTAGTATATCCCACTCTGTTAACCCTGGCAGCCGGCAAGCTGAGCTTTTGGTTCCTGTAGGCATGTGCTGTATCCTGGACAGGCAGAAGCACTCAGTCAGAGTCTTGCTGCAGGCCCACTCCATTTCACAGCTCCTGCAGGGAGCCCTAGAGATGGTCCAGCACAGCCTCTGCTCGCAGCTGTGCTTCCAGATGACTGCCAGGGGCTTCTCCAGCTGCTGCTGCAGTTGTAGCATTCCTGGCCAGGGCTGCTCTGTGCAGACATTGGCATCCAGATGTTGTGCAAAGGCCAGTGCTGAATTTGGGTTCGCCACACGCTCAGCACAGCATGGAGGCAGCAATGACATCAGAGCAAGCCTTGGCTGCCCCTTGCAAAGCTCAGGCTCAGGGACGGGTTGAAGCTGGAGTCCAAGGGTGAGGGGGAACCTGAAGGTACTCCTTCTGTGGGTCATTTGGTTGATTAAGTCTTGGCTGGTTTGGGTCTGCACTTCTTGTTGCACTGCAGAAAATCCAGCTGTCGATTCCTCCTGTCTTGGGGGGGACAGCGGCCTCGTCAGCGCCGCTTGCCGGAATGCCCAGGCCATGGTACTGTGCTTGTGCTGAGGGGCAGTGGCTTCTGCTTAATGTGTGCAATGTTTTGTTTTTCTGAAGAGACAGATTCTGAGACTGTGCCGGAGACCTTAGCTGTGGAAGAAAGTGACATTGTGCCAGGCTCACATGAAAAAAGAGAACCAATAGAGGACACCAGGACACTTGCTGAGCCTGAGGAATATTCAGGTGAGTGCTTGCTAGATGCTGTCTTGGGCAAAGAGCAGCATTTCTGCTGTATCCCTGCAGTGCTCTCCATGGGTGAATTGCAGGTGCCCAGCACGCAGCCCGGGCCTGCAGCCCGGAGGAGTAGATGGGGCAGTGCTGCTCCCTGGCACACACTGGGCTCTTGTGCATGAGAGCTTGATGGGATCCCTCTTGGTCCCTGATGCTAAGACACCAGAGCCAGAGGAAGCCATCTCTGAAGACAACATCAGATGTCAGTTCTGATCCACTAGCAGTGCCAGTCCTTGGGCATCTGAAGCACACTGTGGGGTTATGCCTAGTGCAGAGCACAAACGCTGACTCTTGCATTGTCTCTTCTCCTGCCAGGGTCATCCGGTGGGCAAAAAGCCGAGGCTGCTGGACACTGTGACCCGAGCAAGTACTACATCCTAGTAGGGACAGTAGCAGCCTCAGCTTTGCTTCTGCTTGGGGCAGTGTCTGGGTATGTAGTCATGCATCAGCTGCTGAAGAGAGACAGGTGAGTTATTAATTGCTGCCATTGGCAAGGAAGTCTTTGCAGCATGCAGGAGCGCCCAGGCGGCTCCTAGCAGGGCTCTGAGGAAACTGTGCTCCAAATTCCTATCTGTGAGGAGTCTTCTTGGAAATCTGTTTCTACAGGAGGAGCCAGGAGGACAAAGAGGCAACAGGACAGGACTGGGACTCTCCCTGGGAAAGCTGTGGTCAGCCTAGAGGTGAAGCAGAGTCAGGAGAAGGAGCGGGAAGCGGCGAGAGAGCCCAAGGCAACGGGTTCAGGGACAGCTGCCGCCTGTTTCCTGAGCTCTTTGCAGCAGAGCTCGCCCAGTTGTACAAGAACATGGGTGCAGACCCGTCACCTCTGCCCACCTGCTCCTTCTGTGCTCTGGCTGACAATGCCTCTTCACAGGACCACTGGATTTCCCTGGAGTCACCTCAGCCCACAGCATCCTCTTGGCCCTCCTACCAATACCTGCAAGACTACTATCTGTTAGAGGATGATGATTAGTGATAGCGATAGATGATTAGTGATAGTGATAGCCATAAATAGTGATAGTGGTAGTGATTCTTTTAGTGGTAGTGATAGGGACACTTGATATGAGAGGGTGGTGGTTGTTTTAATGATAGTGATAGTTAATATTAGAGGATAGTGATTGTTTTAATGATAGCGTTAGTCAATATTAGGGGATAGTGATTGTTTCAATGATAGCGTTACTTGATATTAGAGGACAGTGATTGTATTAGCGATAGTGATAGTTAATATTGGAGGATGGTGATTGTTTTTGTGATAGTGGTACATTTAGTGATAGTGATACTTGGTATTAGCAGACAATGATTGTTTTCTTGATCTTGATAAATAAATATTTTTCCAAAAGCAGTAAGTTCTTGCCTGGTGCGGCTGTTTCTGTTGGGGCAGAATGCACAGAACTGGGAGCAGGGCTGGGGCTGTGACAGGAGCTCTGAGAAACTTGCACTGCAGTGCAGGAGCTGCTTGTGCCACCTCAGCCTGCTTTCCCAGCAGTGGCCATTCACAAAGCTTTCCTGCACCAGCACGGGGACACGCTGGCTAGCAGTGACATGCAGAAACTTCTCTGGGAGCTCATTTGGGATGCTGCCCTGAATCAGGAAGGTCTGGGCAGAGAGGGAAAGATGTTCTGGGAGGGATGGCTGTCCAGCAGTGAGCACATCAAGGAGAGCCGAGGTGGTGACTTAGGTCGTGGCAGTCCCTCCCCGAAGAGCTTCAAGAGAGGAGCATCAAGGAGCAGAAAGCTGGAGCCGGGCTGTGTGAGAGGGGAAGGAATGTCCTATCAATCACAGGAGCCTTCTTAAAAATTAGATGGATAACAGCGACTATAATTATAATAAAAATTACAGTCTTGTCGCACGCAGTATGGGAAAAAAGCCCAGAGCTGGAATACAACAGAGAACTTTTGTGGAGGATTTTGTGAACAGCTAGCTAGCTGACAAAGGTCACACTGATATAATACCGTTAGTTAAGCAAGAAGGAGATGAGGATAGGAGTCAGCAGTCAGTGTCCAAACCTGGCAAGGGCACTGTGCCCTTGGTGCAACATCAGGATGGGGGAGAGGATCGTTAGTTAGAAATATGAAGAAAAGATGTGGACAGCTGCAACATAGTAGCCACAAGAATGCTAAGGTAGTTGTAGTTACCTGATAAGTAACTAACCAATAATGAGCTCGCCTTTTGCAATATGTATTGGCCTCATTAGCACCAATATAAATGTATGTGCCTATCAATAAAGTTTTGAGATTTGCTGATAACTCATATTGAGTGCCGCATTTCTTCCGCTGATTACCACAGGCCTCAACCCACTACTTTTATCCCAGCAAGTACAGTGAGACAAGAGCACTCCTTTAGATCCAATGCACTGAATTCAGCAAAGCCTCCCCAGCCACTCCCAGCTGAGATGTTCAGGAATCAAAGGAGGAAGCTCCACCATGATTTCATTGGCAGTAATGGGGACACGCCTCTGCAAGTGCTGCCAGCTGAGCCAGGGGCTGGGCCTGGGGGGGACTCATGTGCCCCCATTGCTCTCTCAGGGCAAATGCCGTGTGTGCAACACCAAGGAAATGTAACGAACACTGCCTCAGGGATTTCATACAGACAAAAAGGCAAAATGGAAGAAACTTTGGTTTAATGATACAGACAGATCATGTCTCAACAAAGACAAAATGTGAAAAGTTGAAGCATAGATACACCAAACCTCTTACATTTATTTTTAAATCTAACACTACTAATACATCTTTAATAATACTAATATATGTTAACTAATAAAGAGGGAGATTCCTATCACGTAAACTAATAGAAGAATAAAGAATCCTAAAAACTTGAAAAACAATCTTATTTCTGTCTAGTCCTCTTGACGCCTAACTCTTGCTAGCCTGGGGCAAATGCAGGGCTAATTTGGCCTTTTCTTCTTGGGGAGAGGCTGTGCATCCTTGCGTGGGCGATGTCTTCTTCTGTGCTTGTTCCTCTCCTTGATGGTTTCAAACTCCCTGGAAGACAGGAAACAAACCATCCATTGTTAACTTGATACACACCATGAAGCCAAGCGCCGAGATCTCCCTTTTTGGATGAATTTCCGTCTTTTCAGGCTGTGACACCTTTGTAAAATGATCAGCACTGTGAGTCTGATCTTTCTGGTTTCAATTCCTTGAAATGTCTTCCTCCTTTTCGCTTCATCCTAGGTTTAATTGGATCAGCAGCATCAAAGCAAGCTTTGATGCATGTGTTCCTGCTTGTATGAACTGTGTCTTGTTGGGGCATGGCAAGGTTTCACTGGGAATGCTGGGTTTGAACGAAGCTGTTTGGGTTCCAAGTGGGCTGTAAGCTTGAGCAGGGCTGCCAGGGGCGATCCTGCAAGTGGCCTCAGCTTGCCCTGTGGTGCATTTGGAAAGGGTCAGCGTGCTTTAGGCCAAAGGGGCAGCTGGGAGCAGAAGGAGGAGGAGCTTGCGCACCGTTGGCACTGCCCGCACGGAAAGGGGCCTCCCGCCGCCTGGGGCGGCTGGCGCGGTTGGCAGCAGGGACACTCCGCGCTGCCAGCCCGCTTGCGGCTTCTCTTCCCTGTCTCCCCAGTCTCCTTCCTGGGAGGGCTTTTCCTCCTCTTCCATTTGCCCGCAGTCTGGAAATCAAAGAATCCTTATCGGTGCTTCCTTCCTCTCAGAAAGCTGGAATTCGCAGCATCCACCCCAAAAATCTATTGGCCTAAGCAAATTCTTCCAAAACCTAAAGAGCTGAGAAAAGGGCTGGATATGGCAGGGGGCTGCGGCAGGCTGCCAACCCAGCACTTGCAGGAAAATACTCCCCTTTACCACAGCTCTAAGAGGGTGGGATAAACACGTGGCTATCTCTAGTTGTACATGTCTTATTTCTACCTCTCTGCCTAACATCTATTTATCTCTGGTTTTCCTCCCCACATGTCTAGGGCATGGCTTTTACATTCAGTCACACTAGTCAAGACACATGATTACCCATTTTCTCCTACCCAAAATAATCTCTCTCTCTCCCTCTCTCTGTCTCTCTCTGTGAAGCAAATTGCTCTCTGCCGGTAAGGAAAGTATAAAAGGTGCCATAGTACCAGCAGCTCCTTCTTGGGGATATGTTGGGGTGCTACAAAAGATCCCTGAAAATCTGCAGCATCTCTATGAAGGCAGCCCGGATGGCTGATGTTGGCAAGCAGTGGGGAATGAAGGGTCTGATTCGAACCTGAGGGTGCCAGCCCTTGAGAAACTGTTTTGTAGAGAGTCAAAGCCCATTTTGGTGGTGGTGCTGCTTTGTTGGGTCAAGGTTATGCTCCAGAATTCCGTATTTCAGGGCAGCAGTGCAACAAAGCCCTCGGCAGCATCTGCTGCGCCTTTCTCAGTGCATGGGGCTATGATTGGTGTTACCAGTCACAGCTAGAAGATCTGCCTTCCAATTCCCCTCTACAATGGGACCAGGAAAGTCCGCATATGACCTGACGTGCATTATATGAAATGGTTCCTCTTGGTGGGAAATAAGGCATACTAACTTGCAGAGCAAGTGAAATAATTGTTGATTAGACACTTCTTTTAGCATGGAGTGTTCTGGCCTTTTATCTATCCTGGCAACGTAGGCCAAATCAGTGACTAGATTAAAATGTTGTTGGAATTTTTTTAATGCTCTGACATCTGCAGCCATCTCAGGAATTTGGGGGGTTCCTTCAATGACTTGAACATCTGACTCCCACTTCTGAGTGTTCGGATCCTTCCAAGTGATAACCAATTTGTGTGATTCACCGGAGCCATCTGTAAAAACTGTGAGGGCTTTAAGAGGAACCTTACTTTTTAGAGAATTTGGGACTAGATGGAATGTTTCTTTTAGTAGCTTGTGATTTGGATAATGAATAGAGACTTGTCTGGGATAGCTGTCTAAATCAAACTGAAGGTGTTCATTTGTCTGTAATAGGGATTCTAATTTGTGTAGTTGAAATTCTAAATAAATGTATGTTGGATCACATGCTGAGGGTTCGGAGGTGGTTCCTGCCTTTAATGATTAATTGAGCTAAAAGCTCTTGAGGGATTGCAATAGTTTTTTTGGTTTGGCAAAAATACCCATTCTATAATTAACAATTCATCTGTAGAAGATGGGTCCCATTGAAAAAGTAGTGCCTGGAAATGTGGGGATTTACCAAGAATAGCAAACTGGGAGGTTAGAGAGCGGTCAACGCGGTGTGCTTTTCGAGATGAGATAGCAGGTGCTACCTTTCGCAGCGCGTCGTGGGCATCGGGAGTTAAGATGCGCTGGGAAGTCAGGTCATGGCTCCCCTTCAGTAGGTTGAACAAAGGGGACAGCTCTTCTCTCGTGAGTCCAAGCAGTGGTCGGATCCAGGTGATGGAGCCACACAACTGTTGTATGTCCCTTAGCGTTTGAGCCTTATCTTTGATGGAGACCCTTTGGGGAATAATGGCTGGCTCACTGATTAGGAATCCGAGGTATTTCCACAGGGAGGTGTACTGGGTTTTTCAGGAGCAATATCAAAACCTGCATCTTCAACTGCTCTCATAGTCTTTCTGATCACTGTGTTAAGGTAAGTCTTGTCTTGGGAGCAAATTAAAATGTCGTCCGTGTAATGTAGAATTATAGCTTCAGGGAAGGCTTTCCTGATTGGAGATAGAATCCCAGACACAATCATTTGACATAAAACAGGGGAAGTTTTCATTCCCTGTGGCAATGTGACCTAATGATATCTTTTAAAGGGTTCTTGACAGTTGATGATTAGTATCGAAAATGCGAATTTGGGAGTGCAGGACGGAGAGGGATGTTGAATAAAGTCTTTGGTATCAAGGATTGTGAGCTGCCAGTCCCTGGGAAGTACAGAAGGTGAGGGGAGGCCTGGTTGCAAGGGGCCCATGTCTTCTAAAACATCATTTACTTTCCAAAAGTCTTGTAATAACCTCCATCTGTCTTTGCCAGGTTTTTTATAAAAAGACAGGGGTCAGGGGCTAGTTGATGGTACAATGTGTCCTTTTAATAATTGTTCTTGCACTAGGGCGTGGAGTGCTTCTAATTTGTCTTTTGGAAAGGCCCAATGATCCACCCACACAGGATCATACCCACAGGGAGGGATCATACCTTTCCCCACAGATGGACAACAGCCATATTGAGTGGTTTAGTTTTCATTTCTTTTTAATTCCCAAGGTTTCATTTTTTTCAACATTGCAATACAGCACCTCTATTCAAATCATTATACCCACCTTGGTTAATTAAATATTTATTAATTTTTTTTCCCCCATAATATCAGAATGGGACAAAAGCATAGGAAGAACAACAAGCAATTACAGAAATACGGAATCTTCCCTGAGAATCCCTTGGGAACCATGTTAAAACAATGGGAAGGACATCAACTTAATAAAGACCCACAGCTCAAGATTGTGCATTGCATGTTTGAATGGCCAAAGAAGAAATTAAAACAAGGTCTTCGCTGGCTGATGCATGGGTCTACCGGGATGTGGATTTGCAAAGTACTTTACAATTACGTCCAAAATAAATTAAATGCAGACTTAGATTTCAGTATGTGGAGGTCTGGTTTAAATATTGGAACATCAAAAAGGAAGTAGAAACAGATAAAACAAACCAAATTCTCTCTGTAACAATCAATGATAAAGACACAACAAGGAAAACCAATCAACCAAAGTGGGACTCATTAAATTTCCTCCCCGCTACTGCACCTCCTAACAAACCAGCTGCAACTGCAGCTGAGTCATTGGAGGCTTCAAACCAGTCATGTAACTGAGAGGGCTGAAGAAGTTGAAAGGAGCAGTGGGACATCAGATGAAACGTGTAATCTACCACCTTCCTCCAGGCAAATTACAAATTCAGCCATGCAGGAAGTTCCATCCAATCAAGAAGGTCCAGCCTTCTTCACTTGAAGGAGAACCCTGGTGGTAAAAAAATGTTCCTCCTGCTCCAGCAGTAAAGATAAAACAAAGGTGCCACCCCTCAGAGAGGTCCCAGTGGGGGGGGGGGGGGTGCACAAGGTGGAATAGGACATGGAAATGCACCCCTCACCTCTTCAGAAGTGAGGCATTTTAAAAAGGAAATGGAGATATCATTCAGTGACCCAGTAGGTTTGTCAGAACAATTTGACCAGTTCTTAGGCCCTAGGATTTACCCTTGGGGAGAATTAAATTCAATTATGCAAACCCTTTTCTCTCCAGAGAAGACAAAAGTTTTTTAGACTGCAGGGATCAATATATTGTACAGAGAACATAATTTAGGACCAACTGGAGAGAAGAAATTACCATTAACAGATCCAGAATGGAGCCCTAACTCAGATGAGGGAAGAAAAAGTTTAGCAGAATACAGAACCCGAATTGTAAGGGGAATAAAAGAGGCAGTCCCCAGAGTTAATAACATGAAGAAAGCCTTTGGTGATGAACAAGAAAAAGATGAGACCCCAAGTGACTGTATAATTCACTTAAAGAATAACATCCAATTATATTCAGAAATAGATTTAGATAGTGAAGGAGGGAAGACAATGTTCGAGGTCCACTTTGTGTTACATTCTTCACCTGACATAAAATGGAAATTAGAGAAATTGGATGGATGGCCAGAAAGAAGTTTAGATGAGTTATTAGCTGAAGCACAGTAAGTTTATGCCAGGTGAAATGAAGAGAAAATGAAGACTAAAGCTAAGATGATGGCTGCTGTCCAAATTCCTAAACCAATTAGGCAGGATGGGGAGAATATTCAATTGAAGAAACCTATTTGCTTTTATTGTAAGAAAGAAGACCATATGCAATCCTGCTGTTTTAAGACATTGAGGGACTTAAGAGATTCTCCAAGTGGAGAATCAACCCCCAGAGAATTGAAGGGGTCAGGGGCTCTTCTTCTTGGGGCACAAAATCCATCTTCAAGAGCCCTTGATAAATTCAAGAACAATTAATGGAATTTTTAGTAGACACAGGAACAGAGAGAACTTGTGTAACTGAAAAACCAAATGGATGTGCCATAAGCAAAGACACTTTCAATATTTGTGCTGTTAAAGGGGAATCCATCCCCATCATTAAGAATGTCACTATAAAGGGTAATGGACTAACCAGAAAGGGAGATTTGTTTTTCTACCTCCAGCAGGTAACAACTTACTTGGCCGTGATCTCCAGATACCTTTGAAAGTTGGAGTAGTTCCACAAGAAGGAAGGATGAAGGTCAAATTGGTTACTTTATCCACACCAGATGAACAACTGATTAATCCTACAGTGTAGGCCCGATCAAATAACTGGGATAAAATGAACTTTACACCCATTGTAATGAGTCTCCTTCCAGATATTAAACCAGCAAAAGTACCCCAGCACCCCCTTACAAAGACCAAAAGGTATGGGCTAAAACCCATAATAACTGAACTGTGACATGATAATATACTAGAGCCATGTACTTCCCCATACAACACCCCATTCTTGCTATTAAAAAGCCTGACAATAGCTACAGGCTAGTTCAAGACCTACGTGAAGTAAATAAAAGAGTGCAAGCTGTGTGCCCGTTAGTACAAAACCCTTACACCTTGTTAAGTAAGTTATCACTTACACACTCTTGGTTCTCAGTGGTCATGCCCTGTAGATTCTCCTTCTAGACACCTGTTTGCCTTCACCTGGGAAGATCCAGACACTGGAAGGAAACAGCAGCTCACCTGGACCTGGCGGCTGCAAGGGTACATGGAGTCTCCCACACTCTTCGGTCAAGCCTTGGAGACCCTGTTCATTTCCTTTTCTCCACCCTCAGGAATACAAGTAACACAGTATGTAGATGAGAGAATGTATGTATAACGAGAAACCTCCATGAACTACTCTCTACAACAGTCCTCCCCAGTGTTATTCCTGAAATTATTATATCAACTGTTATTCTCTCACTGTTTTACAGAAGAGAATCTAATGGTTATTGTACTTACTATTTAACAAGTTATTACGAATTTTCAATTCCATTTCTCCACCAGTGAAGAGTATCATTTCCCTGAGAAATGACTTTCTTCTCCAATAACTATGTCTTTTTTTTTTTTTTTTTTTTTTTTTTTTTTTTTTTTTTTTTAAATTTCCTTGGGAGAAACAACATGAACAGAACCAAGGCCAGTTCCAGGTAGGACCTTCCTGCATTTAGGTCCCTTCTTGCATCCAGGTACACTCCCATGAAAACCAAGGGGTTCGAACCCAGGAGAAAAAACAGAGAGCTTGAAAGGTCTGCACCACCTATCAGAGAGTACCACGGCACTTCAATCTTCCCATTGACCCCTAGGGAAGGGAAGGTGCGCCCTACTCCTCATACTCTCCCTCTGGATCCTGTAGATCCCCCTTGTCAGAGCCTGCGTCTGCTGCCACCAATGCTAACATACAGTGTACCTGACCAAAGGGAACTCCCACCTCATAAAACACTAATTCCAGGCACATTCTTATGTAAATCCCTTTTGTTATAATATGATGACACTGAGTAGATACTGACAATCAGGCAAAAAACAGTGGATTGGTAGAAATATTGGAAATGCAAACCAGAAAAGGAATGGAGAGTGTCCTGATGAAGAGATTTGGCTATATGTCAAATTTAATTATATAACGAAAAAGAAGGATTTGTTAAAAAGGAAAACTTATGATGTTGATTTGATTCGAGAAATTGTAATAACTGAAAGGGGGAAACAAAAGGGGGACAATCCATTAGCTACCGATAAAAACTTATTTATTGTTTTAGCAGAACAAATTAGTAAAAATCAAAATATAACCAATTGTTGGGTTTGTGGAGGCACCTTCAAATCAGAAGCCTGGCCTCAGCAAGGAGTCAGTATTGGACCCCTCAAATTACTTAAACTAAATTATTTCCCCTCCCAAGCTCCAAGAGATCAAGACAATTGGCTATTGAGGGACACAGTTCTTGGAGAAGAATGTATCTGGAGAAAAGGAAAAAGATACACTGAGGAAGTTGTAGAAACTACCTGTAAAAGATATTTACTAACTGAGGATCACAAGACGTGGTGGATACTGAACGAACCAGATACCTTTTGGTCAAAGAAGAAAATCAGAAACAAGAACTGCATATTACATCCCAATGAACAACTTTATCAGTGCTGGGACCCTAAAAGTCAGCCTTTATTCAGTATTACCCCAAGTTTCTAAGTATTGGACCTCCACTTTTATCACGCTTTCACATTTTTGGGAGGCCCCCCAAGGTTTATACTGGAATTGTGGGCAAAGAGCATATTCTAAACTCCCTTCTCACTGGTGTGGCAATTGTACCTTAGGAGCAATACGACCTAGCCCCTTTCTACTATCAGAAGCAGCTGGAAACCAGCTCGGAGTTCCCCTAGATGATAAATTAAAGAGACAAAAAAGATGTGAAATAGGGGGAATGTAACAATGGGGTGAGGAAGAGTGGCCACCAGAGAGAATTTTAGAAACTTACGGACCTGCCACTTGGGCTCAGGATGGGAGCTGGGGCTATCAAACTCCCATTTACATGCTAAATCACATTACTGGACTACAAGCCCTGATTCACGTCATATCTAATCAGGCCAAGAGTGCAATTGATTTTTTCAACGCCCAACAGAAGCAAATGAAAACAGCTGTATATCAAAACTCTTTAGCCCTAGATTATTTATTAGCCAAAGAGGGTGGAATATGCGGCAATTTCAACACATCAGACTATTGTCTGCATATTGATGACCATGGTGAAACTATTACTAAAATTACCCAAAACATCAGAAAGCTTACACATGTTCCAGTCCAGTTTTCACCTGATTAGTGGAAAAATATGTTCTCTGGGGAGTGGTAGAAGAAAGCCTTAATTATTTTTCGAGTTTCCTTAGTTAGCCTTCTCTTTCTCCCGTGCTTAATCCCATGTTTCATTCATCTAATTACCTCAGTAGTACAAAGCATGTTCGCTAGTCAAAATCTTCAAACGAGCCAACATTCTATGCCTACTGTCAAGAAAATCATAAATCTCAATCCAATCAAAAGAGATAGGAAAACGGGTAAAAAGGCCCAGCAAGTTTAGATTAATTTTAAACAATTAAACACTATCAACAAAGAACTTTTACATTTATGTAAATGCAAAAGCCAATGACTAACATAAGAGAAAGAGGGAGGAATTGTCGTTTATAAAATCCCTTACATGGCTTTTGCATTTGTGACTGGTTTATATTTGTAACTGTTAATTAGCTTTTGCATTTATAACTGTTTAAAGTTACTAGTTTGATCAAATAAAAGTGTTCAAATTAATGAAGTAAATAATATAAAATCATTATCAAGTTATACTAGCTATTCAGTAGATCCCAACTGAATGTTTAACAGTCCTGTTAAAATAGGTAGCAAAATAAGAACTATATTATTTTTATAATCCTTTGTTCTTAACCTAATTACATTATTTGTAAATTTAATTATCTCTTTTTAGTAGCCTTATACTTTCAAAGGTCCCAGTGCAGTTTCCTCTCACCAACAGCATGCAGCTTTTTACAGACAATTCCTAACCCACTCCAGGTTGAACTGGTAACTTGATGCCACAGCAATGGTGCATACTAATGAGAGAGCTTCCCATCAAAAACCTCAGAGATATCATCCCACCCCAGTGACAGCACACTCTGGGAAAGAAGATCTTACCCCATCATCTACTAGCACCAATCACCTGAGACTATGGGGGCAGGACTGCAAGTACAGACTGAGGGGACCGAGAACATCAAAGGGGCAGCCTGGCCTGAAGAGCTGTCTTTGCTGTCTTTTACTGTTCCTGGGACTGTGACTTAGCTACAGCAGGGGACCCCACACTGCAGATTTCAGTCAATATCTCTTTTTAGAGACCTTATTCCAGATTTGAGGGCAGACTAAGTGCATTCACTGCAATGCCCTCGGGTTCTTGCCTTGGGGCCAGATGCCAGTTCAGCTAGAGGTTTCCTCAATCCTTGGGCCTGGGACTTTATCCTTTTTTCTTTCTTTCCTTTCTTCTTTTTCCTTACCTCCCTTTTTGTTTTTCCCCTTTAAATAAACACCCTATTTTTGTTCAAATCGCCAAAGCTGTATCTTTTTACCACATTCAGTAAATTTTCAGACTTCATGCCAGCTCCTCGGAGCAAAGCATGAAGATTACTCCACCAAGGCAAGTATGTGTAGTACTCCCTTGTGTTGGCATCAGTTCCCGTGGCAGAACATGCCTTCCCACTGGACACTCACCTGCACCTGAGCCTGTGGAGAAGCCCGGCTCCCTCCCCCTCTGCCCACAGCAACACAGACACTCCCAACCTTTCCCAAGAGCTGCAACACAACCACAGGCACAGCAGCATCCCCAGCAGTGACACCACTGCTCTGCTCCATTCTGCCCTGCTCTGCTCCTCTAGTCACAGCTGCAAGCCTGTATCTCCACAAGAGGCTGTGGCCTGGAGGCGAGGAAGGAAAAAGATCTTTGCTCACAAACAAACCGTGCCACAAACCCCATCCATGGGTCTTCCCACATAGCAGAAACACCTGACCATTCAGAAGCAAATTTAGAGCTTATTCACAGGGTGAGAACAAAAGGAAGCTTCCAACACAAAGGGTTTATTTATTTATTATAGTATTTATTCTGACTATCACTCATAACAAACTACAAACTACGAGCTATAAACTACAAACTTCAAACAACAAACAACAACAAAGGCCTCCTCCAGGGCTAGTATCTCCTGTCGGCCATGAACTCCTGCGTGGCCATGATCAGAGGCGTCAGGGAGGAGGCTGGCTTGGCTGATGTTACAAATGGATGCTGCCCAAAGAGAAAAAGAAGCAATGAGCTTCTACTTTCCCCACAGCCTGAAGCAGGCTTTCTCTGGCTAGCAGAAAGATACAGAAAGGAGGGCATTCTGTGCACCTCTCTCTCCACATCCAGGACCTGCAGCCGCTTTGCCTGTTACCTGCAGAAGTTCCTGGGCAGACCAGCGCCTGTCCTCGTCCCTCTCCAGGCAGCAGTGCAGAAAGTCTCGCAGCCACGCCGACTGCTGCCTGGGCTTCTGCAGCTTCGGGGGGGCCCCAGTGCTTATCAGCTGTTGAACCTAGAGAAGAAGGAAATGCCACACTCTACCAGTCTCCTTCGCACCCCAAACTGCTCACACAGAGCCCATTGGACAAGCTCCACTCTGCAGTGGCACTTTACTCCCTGCCACAGGGTGGCAGATACCTTTCCTAGCCCTACTAAAACAACCCAAAGCCAGAGGCAGCCATAGCCAGTCCAGTAGGCAAAGGCTCTTGCCTTGACCACTCATTTCACTGGATGATGGAATCAGCAGCAGCTCCATCAGCTAAAGCACACTTTGCTTCTCTGAGCACTGACACAGCCTCTACAAGTGACATGGAAGACTGACTTTCATCTAACTCTTCTATTTCCAAGGATTATTCCATAAAATGCAGCTCAGCACTGCTCACTGCTCCCTTAGGCAAAGCTTCTGCCAAGCAAAAGGCATCCTGATTTTTAGGTCCTGTTCATGCACAAAAATGGCAAGGGGATGATCTGGCCAAGAAGCACGAGAGACTGTGCAGCCTGGAACCTATCATTTTCAGGTGTTGGCAAGCTTCCCAGGCAGAAGAATGGAAGCAGATTTTGTTGGGGTGACAGCAGTGTCTGAGAGCAGCTGCAGCGTACCGTGCGGGAGGTTTTCATCAGGTACGGAGGCGCTCCGTCCACCATCTCGATCCCCACAATGCCAAAGGACCAGATGTCCACTTTGGGGCCGTAGGGCTTCCTGGTGAAAATTTCTGGCGCCATCCAGTAAGTTGTTCCAACAGCTGATCTCCGTTTGTTCTGCTCGGTGGTGAGCTGAGCAGCAAGGCCAAAATCAGCTGAGGAGGAAAAACCACTCTGATCAAGCCAGCATGAATTAGGAAAGCAAACAAAAGAAATCCCCGCTGTACCAATGTCCAAGAAGGCAGTGTGGAACCCAGCTGTAAAGGGGCCATTCCTCGGGACTGCAACCGAGGAAATACGGAATTGGCCACTTAGCAAAACCCCCCAGTTTCAGGCAGTGGATTTTAGTCCCCTGAAGCTATTAGACTGTAACTGCCTTGCTTGGGAAGGGACACACACAACCCAAAGCCACCCCTGAGCCCTTCTTCCCAGCAACACTTCCCTGCACCTTGTGGCTGTGCTCTGTGCTTGCAGCAGGGCAGCCTGCACTGCCACAGGCACCACTGCAGGGAACTGGAGCCACCCAAAGGCAACCCCACACCGCAGCCCGC
Source organism: Passer domesticus (assembly GCF_036417665.1). Lineage (NCBI taxonomy): Eukaryota > Metazoa > Chordata > Aves > Passeriformes > Passeridae > Passer > Passer domesticus. The sequence goes on along the minus strand of NC_087479.1, from coordinate 72,419,601 downwards.
CACGGGTGAGCCTGGCCACAGGCACCACTGCAGGGAACTGGCAGCCACCCAAAGGCAGCCCCACACCGCAGCCTGCCACGGCTGAGCCTGGCCAGCAACACCCACCCAACTTGACTGATCCATCCAAGCCCAGGAGAATGTTGTGGCTTTTGATATCTCAGTGGATCACTTGCTTGGAGTGCAGGAAATCCAGGCCTTGCAGGCACTGAGAGAGGAAAAAGAAACACGAGCCTAAGTGGACTTCATCCCACAGGCAGAAAAGTGGCACATCTGCAACACTGACTTCCTGGGGGATGGTGAGCCATGGCAGGACAGGCTGCTGGCAAGGGCAGGAGCCTGCTGCTCCACCACGAGAACAGCAGTGCCTTTCTAAGTGAGGGTATGTTTGCTTCTGAAAGAGAAAGGGCAATTGTTCCTCTGGCCAGTGCCCTGCAAACACAGGCTGAAGGAGCCCTGCTGCAGTGGCTGTGCTCTCTGCAGCCAGACAGCAGTGGATGCTTTTGCAAACACCACTTTGGGTGCAAGGCTCTCCTTTGAGGCTGAGCTCTGGGAAAGTCCTGTGAGTATCTCTTCGTCTTTGCCCCTTGCTTCACTTTGCACCACCAGCGCCTTTGCCCTTACAGGGAAGGAATGCAGCACACACAGGCTCCAGGCAAGTGTTTAGAGAGGCAAAGACAAACACACCAGAAGAAGGGCAGGGACACTGGCAGGCACTTCAGATGCTCTTGCTACTGCCAAGGACATAAGAGAAAGGCTTGGAAGATGAAATCTCTCCTCTCCTTATCACCCATTTGGAAGGACCATCCCAACCAAGCCATGGGAAGCACAAGTGCCATCCCTTACCTCCCGAGAGACAGCTGCTATCTCTCCTTCTGCCATGCGAGTCTCCCTGATGACATCATGTAAAGAACCTCCGTCCATATATTCCATCACCAGCCAGAGTTCCTCATCCACCAGGTAGCTGAAAGGAGCAAACAGCCTGGAGATGAACGCACGCACTTACACAACCTGATGGATTCTTGTTTCTGTGTCTCTCTCAGAGGAACACAGGAGGAAGTGAGTAGTCATTCCCGACGCTCTGCAGGGCTTGAACTCTGAGCAGTCTAAAAGACAGCTCGGTATCCACACCAATGCAACAGGCCAAGGGAAATACAATAGACAGTGCTTTGTCAGCACTTCAGACACAGGGAAAAAATCAAATCCCAAACCCAACAAAAAAAATGTGGAGAGAGGACAGGAACTTGGAGGCTGTTGGCTCAGTAAGACAGGGCCCAGTCCTGTCTTTGAAAGTGCCCTTCACACTAGGTATGCCAGGAAAGATGAATGCAGGCCCAATGCAATCTCCTCCCAAGACGCTGTAGATCAGCCCAAGAACAGGAATTAACAGCTCCATCCTCTTTTGCCAGCGACCAAAGGAGTGGTTGCACCTCTGGCTTGCAGGATGAGAATGACCTTTCATGGCAGGACAGCAGAACCACTCACCTGTCTACATAGTTCACAAGGTTGGCATTCTTACTGCCACGCATGACCTGGATTTCATTCAGGCACAGCTCGCTGCTGCTCTCTTGCAGGAGACTAATTTTCTTGATGGCCACCTAAAACAACATGGAAAGCCATGAACCAAAGAAGTCTGTGGCACAGGAGCACAAAGGGAACATGAAGACAGTGATTATGGGATGACAGTAGCCCCAGCTGGGCTGGGCCAAACTGCCTTGTGACTGGACATCAGACCCCATGCTTGGGCACCTCCCAGGACAGAGAGACAGATATCCCTTGCCTTGTAAACCTGGGAGAAACATGGTCTAAGCTCTCCACCTCAAAGCTCTAACAACACTCACTGTGCCCACTGTCTTCCCCAGGACCTTCCTTTATCATCCCCATTGTCATTGACACATCTCTTGCAAGCAGGAATCGATTCTGTGCCAGTAGAAATGGAACAAAACTGCTGGGAAACCTTGGGCACTTCTAGGGGGCTTGATCATTACTCCAGCAACCACTAGCATTCTCCATTGCACAACTACAAAGCAAACTCTTACAGACATGACTGATAAAATGCTGTTTGTCCTAAAATCATCCTCAGGGTTATTCCCCATAAGAAACACAACCCTACATATTTCACGGAAAAAATGCTGTGATGATGAAAACATCATTAAGGACACCTCCAAAAAAGACAATCCAAGCACTTCCTCACTTCAGGAATTTGCATTTCGTTCCACTAAAATACTTTAATTCACACCACTGATATTTGCAATTACTGCCTGACTGTAAAAAGAAATAACCCATGCCTTGATCCTCTAGGGATGCACACCAGGCTCTGAGCAGGACTCAGGCCCTTGAGACACTCCTTGCAGACCTTGCTCTCTCTAAGCACAGATCCCAAGGGTAGCACTGCAGGTGGCTGCAGAACTGCCAGCATGATTTCCATGTATTGGCTAACAGCCAGAAATGAGAATTCAGGAACGCTGCAGCCCCAAAGAGCAGTGCCATGCTCTGAGACACCACCTGGGCATGTAGACCCAGCCCTGTGTCCTCCTCTGAACGACGCCGCTTGGCCTCCTTGCATCCCCTGGGGCAGCTGAGAAGGACAAAATCTGTCCCCACTGTATTTGGCAGGCAGACACTGCTCTGCACTCCATTTGCCTTTGCAGCAAAGCTCCACTGGCGAGCCAAAGCTCAGCCACAGCTCACAGCAGAGGGGAGGGCACTCGAGAGCTGCAGAAGCTGCGGCGCTGCTTGAGGCTTACCTCTTCTCCTGTGGCAGTCTCCACTGCCATGCACACAGTGCCGAAACCCCTAAAACAAAACAGCAGCAGAGAAAGAACAAGTCCTTTAGTCCCTGCTAGTGCAAAACACTGCAGTCCAACAGGAACAAAGTCCTGGAGCAAAGAGTAAATGGAACATGACAGATTCTTCTCTGGGTCTTTTCTCCCTTTTCTCTTTCTCTAGCTGTGCATGTGTCGGATTTTTCCAGGAATATGCCCGTTGGGTCTTCTTACACCTCTCCTTGGAGTCTGTCTGCCAAACTCAAGCACTACCACTCAGGCTTTTCTGAGAAGCCTGAAGCCATGTAACAGCCATTGGAGGAAAGCCTCTAGACACAGATCCCTTCTCCAGCTTGCAAGGAAAGTAGTGTCCAGCCACAGCCATAGCAAGCAAAGGCTTCCATTGCTGCACACAAATGGAGAAATCCTCAAAACACAGGGTCCTTAGGCAGCTGTGTTCTGGGTCCAGAGCCATTGGCAGCTGCTTCTCTTCGATGCAACAGACACTGGAAGGACTCCACTTTTCTGGCGACTTCTTGTACATTTGGCTTCTGTTCTGGGGTGACGTTATGATGCTTGTTTCCCCAGTCACTTGTTCTGTTTATGCTGGATGTTATATTCTGTGCCTCCAAGACGGGATCAGACAGTAGGGGCCGGGAGAAGAGGGAGCACAGAGTTTTGTTATCAGCTGCACTCTCCCCCGCAGTCTGCTGGAACACAGAACTCCAGTGTTGTGGTCTGGGCACAGATGGGGCCACACACCACACTCCTTTTGCTTTTTAGTTAGTTTAGCTAGCTAAGGTAGTCTGAGTTTCGCCTTTAGTGTTTTTCTTTCCCTTTTCTTGGAGCCATTCGAACCTGCTCCAGACTGGGACCCAGCAAAACACCGAGAGCTCACACTTTGTAGCCCACCAGGGCCTACTCTGCAGCCTTTCCCAGCACTGGAGAATGACAACCCCCAGGAGAGACTTTCTGAACTTGCCATCTCTTCAGAGCAGCAAATGAGTTTTGTCATCCGGTATTGTTCATTTTGTGTGCTGGGGAGTGATTTCCCTGTTAAATAAACAATTTCTTTCCACTTCTGTCCGAGGAAATTATTCCCAAACTGGCTGGGGGCAGTGGCCATGTGGGTTTGCTTTTAGGAGGGGCCCTTTCTGGAGGTTTCCTCCAAAATTCGCCCTAAACCAGAACACCTGGTACAGAGAAAATGTTGCAAATCAATCCCATCTACAGTCAGCAGAGCTGGCTTTCAAAGGGAATAGCTTGGTGGATTCTTTGCAGCAAATGCCTAAACCCCACAGGATCCACGAGGAGTCTGCCATCAGGCAGATGATGCCTTTTCCTCTAGAGTGCATTGCCACTGGGCAGTCCCCTGAAACTTTGTCTTTTGCCACCGCAGCCACAAAAGAGAGCTGCTTCTTTCATTGCTGCTTTTGGCTTCCAGACTAGGTGGTGGTCATCCTGACTACTGAATTTTATTTGCAGCAAAATATTGGAAAGAAATGTTACTGAGAGCTGTTCCCTGACAGCTGTCAGCTGCTAGCTTGACCTTTGAGACAATGAAGTTTCTCCTCCTTTCATTCCCACGTATTCTGTATTCTTTTGAGACACTCAAAAATTATTTCTCCTATGAAAAGCGGCAAACAGGTGCAAACACACTTGAGGGACAGGAGAGCTGCCAGGTGCCGCTCTTTGCCGCAGACAAGACATTGCCAGCATCCAGGTGTCTTGGCTGTGCCTTCACAACACAGCTATAAATGCTGGCCAGCATTGAGAGATCACCTGGCATCATCTTAACGCAGTGTCTGAACAGCTTTGGAACTTGCCTGATGTCACTCTGGGGAGATGGGACACGAGCAAAACACACTGCCCCTCTCTTTGAAGAAGGAACTGTGGCTGCACTCACCCTTTGCCAAGAGTTTCCAGTTCTGTGTATTTAGCCTCAGGATCTCCCTCGCTCACCAGCATCTCTGTAAAAATCCCAAGGACAGATGCTCACTTCAAAAGAGATCCCACCCTTCATCAGATCACAAAGGCAGCCCCACTCTTCGGGACACTGGGCCCTCTCAACTCAGTCAGTCGGGAAACAACAACACCACTGCACCAGCACCACCTCAAAAACAGCAACAGCAAGACAAGCAGCCCTGCAGCACAGATGGCCAGCACTAAACTAAAAGCCTAAAGTAAAATCTAAGCACACAGAGAAACAGTCAGAGGAGACAGGGATCAGAAAACTCTAACCAAGAGAAGTGATTGTTGTCTATAAACATTAAGGGCAGCAGGAAAAACAAAACCTTCCTGTTCTTGGCAATGAACACTCTGCGACATTCAACACAAGCTTTCATCCTTGCAAACATCAAAGGCATCTTGGGTTCTGGAATCAATTTTTGTCATCAGCTGCCCTCTCCAGAACAGGAAGAATATTGCAAAGTGCTTCCAGCAGAGCCCAGATCTCCAGCTTTAAGCAGGACTTTGCCTAAACAATGCCCTTCAGCCTTTCAGGAGCAGCAGCTCATGTTATAAGCTACTGTGATGGCCTTAGGAATGAGGTCCCTCAGCCTTTAGGACAGGCTGAGTGCTGAAGATGACCTTGGCCGTGCCCACAGCAGCTGGGCCCCTCAGGAGCTCCTTGAGGCCTACTCATTCGCGAGGTCACGGCCTCCTGCTCAGCCAGAAACAATCTCTGCTTGGCCTTTTGCCTACAGGGAAGCTCAGGCAAAGCCAAACCAGGCCGAGCTGCTCTCAGAGGCAGGAGCAACACCCCGCTGATCCCTCACCACCTCAGAGCACAACAACAGATCCTGTGTGGAGGAGGCCTCAGGACCTGGCACTCAGCTGAGCAGGAGGTGGGACAGCTCATGCCGGCACACGCGCACACAAGGCACTGCTCCGGCACACAAGGATCACAAAGGACCTACTCAGCATGGCCAGGCACTTGTCCTCTGTCCTCTCTCGCTGCTGCTCTCTGCTGCCAGACGAGCTGGTCATGCTCCAGGTGCACGAGCTGCTCGTGCTTGAGCTTCCAGCCTGGGCACTGGAGCCTTCTCCCGAGCCTTCAGCTGCAGCTCGTGCAGGTGCCAGGACAGAGGAGATGGAGCTCTGGGACAAGAAATGAATTTGGGTCACAAATGAGCCTGGCAGAGATGCCCCCATTCCATTTCAAATGCAAGCCCCTAGGAAGATGCTGCTGGCCACACCCAGGGCTCTTCACTTCTCAGCTTGTGCAGCCCGCTTCAACAGCTCAAGGCACAAAATCCAAAGGTTGCTTTTACATGACGGACAAAATGACACCAAAGACGCTGCTACCCAAAGCGGGCACTTACTGGTGTTGTTTGCTCCGGCCGTGGGCTGACCGCAGGGCCAGGTTCATCGGCACCTTCATCCTCTTCAGCCTCTTCCTCAGGTACAGAGGCAGCTAGAGCAGGTGCTGACGCTGCCCTTGTGCTCTGTGGACAGACGGCAGCATGAGGGATAGGAAAGAACCTGTCATTCACCACCTTACCTATATTCAGCTACAGGCCCTGCTGCAGCTCAGCTCTTCCTTTAGCTACTGACTTTAGCTGCTCTGTGGGGAGGGCCAGGTCCCTGCTGGGGACAGTGCCTCCTCGTATCCCGCAAGCTTGTGAACTGCATCTTTGCACTGCTCTCCTCACAGGGGACAGGGAGCCTGCACAGCCACTGGCCACCAAGGACCTCACTTGTACCCCAGGAGCATCCAAAGACATCCTAATGCTACCTCTTGTCTCTTACTAAGACAAATTCACAGCCCCTTTCAGAACAGTAGGAAGCTGCTGCATAAACAATCCAAGTTCCACTCTGCTTTTCCAAGCTCCACTGACTGGGGGAAGGGCCGGAAAGATTCCGGCCTCCAGCATCTTCAGCCAGGCACAGGAGGTGCTGTCTGATCAGAAACTTGCAGCTATGCTTTGCTCCAGCCACAGCACGACCCAGAGCTGCTACTTACTGATGCTGGATGCTCAGGCCCTGCAGTGGCAGCAGGCGCAGTTTGGGGAGCATCTTCCTCCCCTCTGGCCTCTTCTGCAGGAAGACACGCAGCCAGAGGATCCTCCGAGGTTGGTGTTGGGCTCTGCAGACAGACAGCAGCGTGAGGGACAAGTGACCTTTTCTATGTTCAGCTCTAGACCCAGATGCACTAAGGAGAAATCATCTGCAGAGAAAGGGGATTCTAAGTTGTTCCCACTGAAGTAAAATGGGACAATTAGAGGGGACTGCACTCTCTTGTGCAGGGGAAATTCCGTCATGGCTTAAAGCACCAAGCAACCCCACTTCCAGCTGCTTAAAAGCTCTGAAAAGGAATTGGAGAAAACAGCCTGGGCTCCTGCTGCTGCTGCTGCTCTTGCTGCAAAGGGTCTGCACTGTAGTTTCATTCATCCAACCAGGCTGGCACTGGACTGCAACAGGCCCAGCTCACAGCTTGCTCCACAATTGTCAAATGCTACCAAGGCCAGAGACTTCTTTCCCACTCACCCAAAGACCGGATTCTCTCCAGGCACGGGTGATGTGACCTGCAACACACAAGGGAAAAACAACCAGATGCTGTAAGAAAACTGCCTGTGCTGGGCAAGCCCACAAAAAGTCAACCCAAAGACAGAGCATTCTGCTTTCACTACATCACTCCAGCTGCAACCCCTGTATCACACAGCAAGCAAGTCAACAGCACAAAATATTGCCTGGTGTCTACCTTCTGTCCTCTGTGGCCACTCAACCCACAGAAACTTGAGACTCAGAAAGGCCCAGTGGTTCTGTAACAATGACTGCTTCTGCCCCACCCCACCCAGCAGGAGCTACAGCGCCTCCCTTTCCTGTGCTTCAGTTTTCTCAAGAGATTGCATGCAGCAATTGCCATGAGCTCACTGAAAACCTTTCCCCAGAAAAGCTTCACCCAAGTGCCCCTTTAGCCAGGGTGGCAATTCTATCGTGACACAGCACGGGAACAGCTCCAGGGTTCGGGAGCATACAAGAACTCCTCTGAAATGTCTATCTCAGAGGCCTTTTCCAAGCTGATTCTGTGACTTCATCACAGAACAAATGGCTCTTTTAGTGTGCAGGAAGTGTCAAGGTCCACAGGCACATGCTGGGATGAGGGAATGCAGACAAGAAGACTTGAACTGAGGGACATTCCCTCAGTCCTGGAGAGCAGTGCACAGCTTTTACAAGGACTCCTGACAAGCTCTCCCACTCTTCCTATCTTGGAAGTTGTCTTCCTTGAGCCAGTAAACTGAGGAGACTAAACTCCATAGCCACAGGCTGTGCCACAGGAGGAGTGAAGCCCCTGCAGGCCACATTACAAATGCTGCCCACTCCCCACTGGCTAGAGACACCCCCTTCTTGGCTGGAGCTGTTGACAGCGGCTTTACCCAACCAAAGGCCTCTTTGTGGCATTTTGGTTTCCATATGCTGCAACATCTACTTACGTGCCAGGTGGGTGAGAAAGTACCCAGAATAAGCCACGGAAAAAGCCGCGCAAACTGCAGCACACACTCCCTCCATGGCTTGAGCAGCGCTGCTCAAGTCTGTACCAGACAACGCCTGTGGGAAAAACCAAAAATATTCCGAGTCCTGCTGGCAGAGACCTCGTCGATCAGCAGGTTCCGCCTGCAGTGAGCGTGCCACAGAGCTGCTCTGCACACTGAGCCCTTCCGGGCCTCAGCACAGCAACTTTGCCTTGACAACGCCGGGATGCGGCCGCTGACATCACAATAGCAGCCGCCCTAGGCTGGATTGTGAATTCATGCATAGAACCAGACCTGCTCTACACCTAATGCCAAAAAAATCCTGCAAAGTTTTCCTCTGCTACAAAGCAACACAAAAAGCCCTCCTAGTCCATCACCTGTTGCTCAAGGCATGTAAGAGTAGAAACACACTTAGCCCCTAGAGCCCACACTGAGAAGCTGAGCACTGAGAAGGGACCAGGATGTGAGGAGCCGCAGTAGTGGTCTTTGGCCACAATTTCTGCTGAGCAAAAACCAGAAAGCTTATTCCTTTGTTCTAGAAATCAGAAAACAAGGAGAAGCACTGCTTTAATTACATTTAGAGGTTTTTCCTAGGTACGGAGACATGGTCATGGATCTTTCTGTATATATATATTTTATTTATATATACACATATATATATATATATATATATATATATATATGTATGTGTATTATATTATTGAATACTATATATTCAAAACATTTTACATCATAGCCATGGGAAATGGCATTCCCACAGCAGGGAAATGCCATGACAGAAAATGCAAGGAGGATCGTTCTGTATGACTCACTCTAGCAGGGAGGCCTTGGGACCAAAGCACCACCACCATTTTTTCCCCCATTTTTCTCCTTCCACAGTATTAGTCAGGAGGCGGGGCTGAGATGGGGGGCACGGAAGTGACAGCTTTGACACACAGCTGAAACCATCAGGGCCAGTGTGGCATGTGGGACTGTTTTTCCACTGCAGCAGAACCAGGCAAGCCAGAGTGGTGACACTGATCCCAAGTGAGTCCAGCCAAGCCAAGTGGAGCCCAGCAGGGTGGTAGGAAGAGGCAGCGAAGCGGCAGATCCCATTCCCACACACATGCCCAGCGTGGCAGACTGATGGCAGCGGCAGTGCCAAACAGAGCTCTGCAGGGACAGAGAGACACCCATCACCATCGCCACTGCCACCATCCCTGCTGCAGAGAGGGAGCAGAAAACTGCCACTGCAGGTGCACAGCTCCTCCAGGCAGCACCAGCAGCCCCCATCTACCATCAGAACCATTCTGTAAGCCCTCGCCATCCTGTCTTTGTTCCAGGGGCCCCATGTGACACTTCACCTTTGTTGCTTAAGCCATTACTCCTTTTGCACAAGTTTCTTCTTATTGTTGTGCACTGCTTTTTATTTCCTCGCTACATTGTAACTCTAATAGTTTTAACCTCTCATTTATTGTTTTCTCCATTGACCCTTTCCATTGTCATGGAGAAGGAGAGAGAGGAGAGGCTTTACAAGGACTACCTCAAGAAGAGGACATAGAATGGAGGGAAGGCCTTAGAAAGAATAAACAACCCTCATGCTGCTGCTTTTGCAAGGAATAAATATCCAAGTTTCTTAATATCCAGCCACAAATCTGTGGAGTCTTGACAGCCAAGAAGCACAGGAACCTGGACACCTTCTTGTGAGAGACTAGAGGAGATTGCTGGCTCAACACTTTTCAGGGGCTTGTATGTGGGGAAGGGGCAGATCAAGCCTTGCTCTGGTGAGGCCATGCCCCACTCAGCACGCCCCACACCCCCAGGCCTGTATCCCAGCCCAGCAGTGGCCACTGATCCCTGGCACACCAGAGGCAATGCTCCACACCTGTGTCTGGGGCCCCTAACCCAGCTCCTAAATGGCCAGGTGAGTGGGAGCCCCATGTGGGGGAAGGCCCCAGGAGAGCCAAAGGCTATTTACCTTGGGATATGTGGCCACCACATGTCTTGACCCTACCTCTTCTTGGAATTTCTATCAGCTGAACACCACTGGAACCTGGAGTGATAGCTGTGTTGGTTCTTTTCTGTCATTCTCTTTTTCTCTTTCTTCTCCCTTTTCCCTCCTCTCAGATTTTTGAAAATAACTTAAAATGTAACAGGTTTAGTAATCTGAATGTAAATTAACTTACTAAGATTATAAGTTGAATGGGCTAAATTAATGCTTCATAGAATGTTTTATGTTGATTGAATCCTGCTCTAAATTATTTTTGGCTTTAAAGTTCTCTTATTTTCAAATGTTGCCAGTGAAGGGTTTTGATGTTGTTCCGAACTCTTGAGAACATCTCGTCAGTATTTCTCCTGCTTTTCTAACTTAGAGTACATGAACAAATTTAAATCCTTTTAAAGTATCTCATAGAGCAATGTTTTTGGAGGCTTGCATTTTAATTGGCACAGCAAGCAGGGTACTCTTGAGGTGAGATGGGCCTTTTATACAGCATTAACTGTTCATGACATAATAAAGGAGAAATAAATTGTCAGTCAAAGCTGCTCTTTTCTGGCAGAAAAGTAATAGAATCCCACGCAGAAACTGATCTGAACTGCTCTCCACTGACACACTTGCTAAAAGCTTATATAGAAAGCTTGTCCAGCCCTAAAGAGAGATGGGGATGGAGAGAAACTAGCACCATCCACAGTTACTTGTGGAGAAACATGAAATTTGGTAGAAGAAAATTAAAAATTCCCAGTAAAGGACCATGCCTGGTATGCATATGCATGGAGGTTTGACTCAGAGCTGTATGGTGCCCATCAGCTGGAAAAGGAGCTGCATCAGCTGCAAATTGCTTCAGAGCCTGAAAAAATAGCCAGCCTCAGGCCAGAGCAGGAATTGAATGCCAGGATGAAGCCAGCCCCCAAACCATGAGAAACCAGTGAAACACGCTCTTCCAAAGCCAAAGAGCTTTAGAGTTGCAATTCAACACTGCTGGGGAAGGCATGGAAGCAGTGTTTTCCGTAGTCCAGGAACAGCCAGGCCTTCCTGACTGCAAGGTCAGCCCCACAGCCCTTGGGAGGCCTTTAGTGCCTCAAAGTCCAACCCCGCCCCTCACCCTAAACTCTCCCCACCCCTATAAAATACAGAGGCAGGATGCCCCGAAAATGATGTCACCTTCCTCTGCTCCCTGGAGGAGAGGTTCGGCTCTGCAAAGCCAATCTTCTTCCCTCCTCATCCCAAGCCCTGCTCACTGATAAAGAAGGAATTCATTTACCAGGATGCAGTGTCTGCAGTGATACCTCATTCTGCAACAGAAGTGGTTGAACTACACGGGAAAATAAGCAATGATCGCAAAGAAAGGGAAATGGAGAATGTTTTGCGAATTTGGATTTGGGGGAATGAAATAGAACTTTTGGAGAAGGAAGCACATGGTGAAAAGCGCTGGTCTTTTGCTCAGGGAACAACTTGTGGTATGAAAAGTTTGGACCCCTTGCAGAGGGGGGAACCCCATACAATGCATGAGAAACAGCTAATGCCTGTTGACCTTCTTCTGTGTTATTGTAAGTTATTTCAACATTCAAGGATCAAAACTGAGAAAACAAAATCTTGGCACCACCTCCAAAAAGTTATGGTTGTTGATAGAAGGTGGTGGATTGAAATATCCCTAGAGGCTCTCTGGAAAGAAAATGGGGATTAAATGGGGACTCAGTTTCCCCAGATTCTTAATGAAGCTTTGCAAACTGCTCCTGCCCTGCCTCCTTCTGGCAGCCCTGGCTATTGAGCCTTGTCTGCCACCAAAGGCTGGAAGCCGAAATGCTGCTGCTAGAGCATAACCCTTAGGAGAAAATGCTTTTATCATCGTGCAAGTTTGTTGTTTTGGTCTCACTAATAAGCCTGAATGTTCAAGAATGTCCTCACTAGTCAGGAGACTGGGTGTACATCCAGACCCGGAAAGGAGAGCCACTTAACCAGAAGTGGAAAGGACTTTTGATCCCATGGCTGTGAGATTTACAGCTGGACACTCCTAAATTATGTGATTAAAGTTAGCTCTGGACACATGGAATTGTATTGGACAGTCCAGTAAATGCAACTCTGCTGCAAATAAAGCTGCAGTGGACATTTCTAAAGTGAAAAAAACATTAAATGTTTTCTCTTTTTGCCCATTTCCAGAGCAGTGTCCCTGGTATGGCAGCAAGGCTGTTTGTTCCTGAATTAGTCAACCATCCTAGCAGGACCATGTACCTAATGACTACAATAGCAAGTATGGCTTTGAGTGCCAGAGGGGTAAGAGACCAAGAAAGAAAAAAGAGCCATGTCTGTAGGAGTGTGCACCCTAATGGCAGAATGGCAAAACTAGCCTTTGTCCCCCAGAAAAGAAAAGAAGGCCAGAAGTTTCTCTCAAGGATTAGGTGAAAAGCCACCTCATGGGACCTCAGGGACTTCACCAAATACTTGAGGACATCTAATTGGATAGAAGCCAAAAAGTCCCGCTTGATCCATCAGGGAGAAAAAGAAGAGAAGAAAAGAGCTAAGTGCTTTTGTGAAGTGTTTTTACCAGGAGCAGACCTCTGCACCTGGCTCGAGTTTTTCTCTTTGTTATTATACCTTTTAATAAACCTTTTTGTTTCTAACACTGCAGCAGAAGTCATCCTGCTAATTTTATGCCCCCAGAGTAATAGATAAGCTGTCCTTGGGTGTATTATATTTCTTTTGAGGGCTTATGAGACCTGGCTAAGAAAAAGAAACATAATAGAGCAGAACTGGGCAGCAGCAGGGGGTACTACAGTGCACTCACAGCCACCTGCCAACGCAGCTGGCCAAAACTAAAACAAGCACAACCAAAAACCCAAACACTACAGGTGCTTGACCTAATAGCCTGGTTACTAATAACATAAGAAAACAACTATTAAAGATGACACCTGGGACACCAGCTGGCCAGAGCCATTTCCCAGCTACCCCAAAACTTGCCTTTCTCTGCAAACACAGAGGTTTCAGTTGCCCACCTTTCAGAGAGAGGAGCCTGCCAGACCAGGTTGAACATTCAGCAATGTCTACTTGAATGATCTCAAGCTTTCAATCCAAGCCCAAGCTTATGAAGTGTGATTCTTCCTTTAATTTCCTAGATTCAAAACTGATTCTTCAGATCTACGCATGAGACAGTTCTCCAGATCTACTGAGGACATGGAATGGTTTGGAAAGCAAACTAAGGAACAAGGCAAAAAACCAAATTTTATAGGGCCAGGGAGAAAATGCTAAGAGGAAAAAGAGCAATTGTGTTTCTATTCCATCCTTATTGGCTATAACTTGCAATTGCTGTGGGGTAGTTAAGAGTTTATTCAGGTTGACAACTTGAGTCAAAAGTTTATTTCATTCCTGAAGCTGCAGACTTGAAATGCTTCAAGTTCTTACATCCCAGGGGAATCCTGTATGCAAAATACTTGAAAACACATTTTTTATCAGAAAGAAAAAGAGATTTAAGCATTGTTGCAAGTGTTTTATATATTCATAGAAATATCAAACTACTAGGTTAATTCCTGAGACTATTTTTATCTTTTGCTCTTGTGCTTATTGTTCTCTTATTCCATATTCTCTTACTACTTGTAACCCACACTAATCCTATCTCACTGCATGCAATGATAAAGCAAAGAATTACCTAAGGGATGAAAAGAAGGCATTCCTCACTATCTTGCATAAGGATGAAAATGGAACATTTCAAAGACTTCAACAACTCATTTCTCTGAATAGGAGCAAAGAAATAAAAGGCAGCAAGCTTTAAACACTCCACAAATTCTAGCAGAAGTAAGCAGCTCACAAAGGGCACTAAGGCAGGGAGACATGTGGACACGTGCACACCATCACCTCATCTGACAAAAATGAACCTGTTTCACAGCACCAGGCAGTTCATAGAGCCAAACTCCTTCCCCAGCCCCATGGGAAAGCAGTGTCAAGGCACAGGAACCGGGAAGTGTCCCAGGGTGCAGAGATAATGCTGGCAGCATTTGAGCCTGCAGCACTGGCTCAGACACACTGAAGTTCAGCTGTTGCTGTGCAGCAGTTTCTTCACACTGGTAAGTTTCATGGGGCTGGCTGTATTTTTCACAACAGCCACTTCAGTACAGGACGGGTGTAGTGAAAAGCACCGCAAGCTCCTTTGCCCTCGGTGGATGTTTGCCATGGAAGAGCATACTCAAGCTGGCTCTTCTAAAACCCAGGGTCCTTGCTCCCTTCAGTGTGCTCAGCACGACCTTTAACTCCATGGTGCTGTGCAACTGGAGCAGCAGGACAGGGACCTCTGCAGCTTGAGCTGCCCTTGTTCCTCTCTGCCCGTGCACAGACGACGGCGTGGAAGAGAACAGCAACAGGGCCCTGCATCAGGATCAGCCAGCTGCTCCAGCAGGTGTTGATACAGGCCACGTATTCCTCCACTCTGTGTGCAAGACGAGGCTGTGCTGTGAAGCTGAGGACAGCTGCAGCAGCAGCAGCTGCTTGGGGCACTCGGGCAGCTGAAGCGGGAGGCAGGAGAGCTGGGAGCAGCTGCCTCTGGTGCCAAAGGCCAGCTGAGCCCAAAGGTCTGTGTTCCCCAGCCCCACGCTGCCAGTGTGGCTTCAGCCACTGCCCCCTTCTCACCAGCGAGGGCTCCTTGCTGAGCACCACGAGGCCTCTGAGCTCCAGGCGCAGCCTGTCCCTGCACTCGCTGGGCAGGTGCCTGGATACGACCGACAGGGCACTGTGACCGTGTTTGCTCAAGTCCAGACACTCCAGGAGCTGAAATGCACAGGGCAGTGTTGGGGACCTGGCCAGCAGGAGCCCGGAGCCGCACAGGGCCGGGCCCAGGCAGCAGCAGCGGGCACGGGCAGTGTCCCAGGGGCTGCAGCTACCAGAGGCCAGAGAGCTGGGAGGCAGCTCAGCCAGGCAGTGCTGGCCATTAGGCTCACCTCCACCAAGAACGCCAGGGCAGGCAGATGCCAGCGTGGCTGCTTCCTGATGAGCAGGCTGAGCAGGTGCAAGGCGATGCGGGAACACAAGGGGGCCAAGCCACAGCGCATCTCCCTGGCAGGGGGAAAAAGGCACCAAAGCCCTAAGCCAGGCAGGAAAACCTCTCCCAGGACTGACTCACAGAGGTCTGATCTGTCCCTAGCACTGCCAGGGGACGTGGGTGCTTTGGGAGGCAGCTGCTCCCGGGCACCCTCCTCTGCCAGCCTTTTCCAGTCTGCTTGGGTGCCCCTATGTGGCAAGGCACTCTGGCCCAAAACCACAGGGACTGTGTGGGGCACTCCGGGCACAGGGCACAAATGCTGGTGGTGGTGGCGGGGAGAAGGGGCTCTCACCTGGCCAGCAGACCTACTGCATAATGCTGGGTGTCGGCACAGAGCAGGGTGTCCCAGACCTGCTTGCACTCCAGAGCCACCAGCTTGTTCTCAAAGCCCAGTTGGCAGAGCAGAGCCTTCACGGCCTGCACTGCAAACCTGTGTGCCGAGCAAAGGCCAGGTCACACTGGGAGCACTGGCCCTGGCCACAGGGCCATGGGAAGGACAGGGCAACTGGCACCTGTTAGGCTTGGTGGGAAGGCGGTGTTCCTCCTGGCACGCTCTCCAGAAGTCCTCAACCTCTTCTGGTATCTGCTCTGTGGTGGAGAAAACTTGGAAGAGCAGAGCCACAAACAGCTGGGCCGAATGAAGGACTACTGCGTCGTGCCACTCGGGCATGTGGGCAATCTTCCACAGCACCACAGTTGCCTGCAAAGGAGAGAGCAGCCCGAAGCAGCGCTCAGTGCCCAGCTGTGCATGTGGCAGGACCCAAGGGGAAACGCAGGGCGAGCACCCAGCCTGCTGGCCCTGAGCCTGCCCCTAGCCCAGCTTTCAGCCCAGCAGCTGAGGCAGGGAGCTGCAGGGCAGGGAGAGCATGGAGAGGCAACCCGGAGGGTGAGCAAAGGCCAGTTGCAGAAACTCACAGCCAGGGCAAAGACGGCCTCGTTATCCCCACTGTAGAAAAACATGCTGTACAGTGGCCTGTCCTCTATCACAGAGAACAGTGCTGGAAGCACCTTCTGCACTGCGGGTCTTGACATGCCGATGCTTCTCCACATCAGTACAGCAGCTCTGTGGGAGCAGAGCTGCACGTGAGTACCGTGCCCTGTGCAGCCGCGTGGGGCCGGGTGACAGAGCCCCGGTGCCCTGAGGGGCAGGGGGGGAGCATGGCAGCAGCTCAGGAAACAGAGGGGCCCGAGGGTCCTGGAGCTCTCTGCCTGTCTCTCTGGCAGACCCCTCTGGACAGGCTGTGCAGGGTGAGGGGTCCTATGGGCCGGTGAGCACCGAGCTCTTGAGGCCCTTGTGCCCCGTACCTGTCACAGGATGGGGCACAGCGCAGGAGGCTCATCACCACATTAGCAGGGTGTTCTTCAGCCAGGCTCAGAAAGTCTGTTTCCAGCCCCATGTCCGCAGTGACACGGGACACGAGTCTCTGGTGAATGTCCCCCACCCTGGCTGCCACCTGGAGGAGGCATGGGGATAGCTTGGAGTGCTGTCTAAGGGAGCAACTTGCCCACCTTCCCCCAGGAAGTGCTTGCCTTCCCACCCCACTGTGCTGGCCTCAATGGCTAAGGGGACCCAGGGGACATGGCCTAAGGGGCCACACGATCCTGGGAGGCCTGCAGCCCTGGCCCCAGGCTGCTTACCTGCTGCTGAGATGAAAAAATATCCGGAATGGGAGCAGGAATCCCAGTCCAAGTGGCCGTGCTGTTCATCTTTGAGATGGCCCAAGTCCTTGGTGTCCTTCGCTTCCAGCTGTTTGTGCTGGCCGTGCCCTCAGTCGGAGCCATGACAGCCTTCGCCCGGCCCGCAGCTGTTGCCCTGTCCGAGGTTGCTGCATGCTCAGAGGACGCCGAGCTGGCACCAGGCCGTGCCCGCAGCTCGCTGGGCCTGGAGCCACGCTCGGCCATGCCCTCGGTGGCGGTGGCACTGGTCTTTCTGCGCCGAACACGTAGGAACCTCCGCAGTGCCTGCAGCAGAAGGAAGGGCGGGAAGAGAGGGACGTTCCAGGGTCTGCTCCAAGCGCGGGGCTGTGCCGAGCAGTGCCAGCAGGCCCAGCCCAGGCCGGGATGGCCGCAGGTACCTGTGCTGCTCTGTGGAAGCGTCCGCTGGTGGGATCCTGTTCTCGTGTCCCATCCTTTCCTGCATCTGGCAAAGAGCAAGTGCAGCCAGAGCTGAGGGGCTGCAGGAAAGGCTGGAGAACACAGCCCAGCCCTGTGATCCCCAGGCAAGGACAGCCCTGGGATGCCCAAGAGACAGAGCACGGCCACCGAGAGGGCAGCCCTGGCCCCTCTTCCATCCTGTCCATGGGCATGTCCAGAGGGGCAGGGATGGGATGGGGCCAGGTTGGCTGCAGGCACCAGCCCTGCGGCCCAGCCCTGCCACTCACCGTCCTGCAGTGGTTGCAACTGCTCTGGCTCTGCAGGCTGCTGCGCTGGGGCAGCTGCAGCGCCATTCTTTTTCTTCCCCCGAAGCATCCTGAACAGGCTGAGCACTCTGCCTGCCATCCCGCTGTCTGACCTCGAGGGCACGTTGGAGACAGATGCGTCGGCAAAGGTCCAAGTCAGCGGGTGCAGCAGTCGCGCCTTCCAGGTGCCTGCGACAGAGAAGTCTCAGGAAGGCCACAGGACAGCAAGTCCTGCACTCTGGTCTCAAGGGCTCCTGTCGCAATGACAGGAGACTCCTTGTGAGGGATGGAGGTCACCAAGTCCCACGGCCAGGCCACGAGGGCACCGGCCGCAGGGATGGGAGATGCCTCAGGAAAGCGCTGAGTCACCAAGTCCTGCAGTCTGGCCGCAGGGCCAGCCACAGGAGTAACGTCTCAGAAAAGCTCCGGGTCAGCAAGGGGTGAGCCAGCTGTGCGGGGTCTCCTCACAGCACCACTCTCTCCTGTCCTGTCCCGTCCCGTGCACCGAGCACTGGGGCCTGCCCGCGTCGCCACCAGCACCTATGTCAGCGTGTGTCACAAAGGGCTGCTGGCACACCCTGTCCAACTCCGTTCCACAGTGACCGTGCTGCAGCGTGTCACAAAGGGCCCTCGGACGCGCTGCCATGTGCCCTGGGGCCTCCCCCACCCCACCCAAAGTGCCTCCAATTGGAAGGAATGTGTTGCCCCAAGTGTCTAAGGCAGCCCGGGACACACCAAAATCAACCAAGTGCTCAGGGAAGGACTCTCCACAGTGCCTGGCTCGCACAGCCCAGCTCAGTGCTGGCCCTGGAGCAGAGCAGCTTCCAGCAAGCAAGATGCGAATGCATCTTGCCAAGAGTTAAAACACAGCAGACAGGGACGTGGCATTAGTGTGTGCATAAAGGCCTTTGAATTCACAGCTCTCCATGAAAGCTTTGGGGCTCTCACGTGGACAGAGACGATCCGTCTCAGACCTGTGCTCAAAGCGGGGGAACACACCCTACCACAGGTGCTTGGCTTGGTCTCCACAAGCCTGGCAGATGTCAAAGCTGCTCTTCACATCCTTCCCCCTTCCCTGCTCCTCTGCCAAGTGCAAGGGGCCTCAAGGACTGAAAGGAGCGCAGGGAGCCAAAGGGAGACAGCTGCACCTACCTCACTGGGGGCTCCTGGGCATGGGCATTGGGGGTGAGAAAGCCAGATTTTCAGGAATAACATGGGAAAGCACCATTGTCTACATTAGGGAAAATTCATTCCTTTCCCATGATTCAAATGCTGATTCAAATGCTGTACTCCCTTTCACACCTGTACCCTTTGTATCTTTCATTAGTTATTCCTGTAAAAACTTTTCCCCTCCCCATCCCCCTCAACATGTATCACGCCACCTTTTGCCCTCCCCACGAACTTTCCAATGACCCACGAGTTGGGTCATTTTGTACCTAACCCCTCTTACTTGCTGCTGTGCTTAAAAACAGTAACTTTCCCCAAGGACATTGCACTCCCCTGGTGTCCTTCTAACTGGTTGTTACCCGATCCTGCTGTCCCTCTGACTCACTGTCCGTTCCTCAGTTTATCCTCCATCTTTTCCTATCACTTTTGCACCTTGCAATAACTCAGTTGAAATTATCCAGGACTCGAGCTTCCCTCTTTCCATCTGGTGAAAAGAAACATCTAGCCAGGGTAGAGCAGGTGGGATTCTGACCCTGGGACCTGGGGAAGCAGTTTCCTTGAGAATCAAGCTCCTCTCCTCCAAAGACACTTCCCCAAATGTCTGCATTTCCCAGAGAACACCAACACACACATCAGAAACCCTGGCAAGGCTGAATTCCTTCTGCTCCTTGCAGCACAGGCACTCCAGCTCGAGCTCATCTTCCTTCCCCCAGCTCTGTGTCACTTCCTTCCCCACGCCCACGTGTCGCTTTGGGCGTGCAGCCCCGGGTCCCTACAAACACGAGCTGCCGCTGCCTCTGCACATGCCTGAACTCCTGCCTGCGCTCACGGCAGCAAAACCAGGCTGTTCCCAGCCAGGGAGCAGAGCCCTGTTCCCGCAGGAGGCTCTGGTCAGCCCCTTGCAGGATGCTCCGCTGTGCACGCAGCACTTCTCCTGCCCGCCCAGAGCACTCCTGGCACAGCAGAGCACAAGCTGGCCGGCTCTGGGCTCAGCACACCCCAAACACAGGCACAGGAAGACTCAGCCGCTGTTTTACAGCCATGCCCAAGACAGCTGGGAAGGGTCCCCTGCCTCTGGTCTCACTTGGTTGTCTTTCTGACTGGGCCTGAGGCAGAGGCTGTGATTCCTCACTTGTGGGGAGAGCAGAGCTGCCAGAAGCTCACCCAGCCTGCAGGCACTGCCTGACAGCGCTGCGGCCACTGGGACACTCGCGCCTCTGAGTCACAGCCACTGCACTGCTGCTGCTGCTTCATTTGCTTTGAGGCACACCCAGAGCTCACTGTTAGGCCATCATGGTGTCTGGTTCTGCCCTCTTCCTCTCCCTGTGTATGCATGGAGCATTCCTGTGCTTTCAGCAAGCTCTCGGGGAGAACTTCCAGCATGGCAAGCTCCTCTGCCCTTGGTGGATGTTTGCCATAGAAGAGCATACTCAAACTGGCTCTTCTAAAACCCAGGGTCCTTGTTCCCTTCAGTGTGCTCAGCACAACCTTTAACTCCATGGTGCTGTGCAACTGGAGCAGCAGGACAGGGACCTTTGCAGCCTGAGCTGCCCTTGTTCCTCTCTGCCCATGCACAGACGACGGCGTGGAAGAGAACGGCAGCAGGGCCCTGCGTGTCCCCGGGCTCAGGATTTGTGCTGCTTCAGCTCCACAGAGGGAGCCACGGGTCAAGTGAAAAAGCCAAAGTGTTTATTAAGGGAAGGCCAAGCAAAGGGGTGAACTGGGAGGGAAAAACGTGGATGGGCAGGGCTTGGGGGCTGGAGGGAGGGAGCTGCAAACAGGGAGCAAGAAGGCTGGAGCTCCTGGAGCTTGCCACAGGCTCAGCTGTGACCAGCAAGAGCTGGGCTTGGAGCTGCAGCTGGTCCCCTCTGCTCTGCAGGTGGTCCCATCTTCAGTGGGAAGTGGGAGTGGCCAAAGGACACTGGATCTTCTGAGCCTGCAGATGAAGTTCGGCAGATCTTGTGTCGAAGGTCAGCTTGACAAACTGGTTTATGAAGGAGGGGCACTCGTATTCGCTCAGGGCTTGAAGGGCTCGAAAAGGGAGGAGCAGAGAATAAAAAAGTCTTGACTAGCATTGATTTGTTTGTTGTTTGCTTTTTAAAATTTTCTGGTCTCTTGATAGCTTAAGAGTTTCAGTCTATCTATTTTTTACATTTCTTTGTTTCGGTTATTTGTTTTCTGGTCTATGGAAATCTATAATATTATCTCAGCTTTTTTTTTTTCTTTTTTTTTTTTTTGTTTTGTTTTGTTTGTTTGTTTGTAATCTACATCATGACTGCCATGGTAAGTTACTTACCAGACAACAAAAACTTTATGCACTTTGTGTTTGCACTGCTGGAAGCTGTGTCAGCTGTGTCATGCTCTTTGTGTGCCCATAAGATATGACAAGGAGCAGCTGTAGTGGATGTCAAAGGAGTGCAAGGAGGGGTGGAGGAATCAATTTGCATTCCTTAGAAAGAAGGGAAACAGAAGTACTGAGATGCTTTACACTACTTCTGTGATGGGTTTCTGGCATATTGTAATACAATTATCTACAAGCAGGAAATCAGCAGGCTGCTAAAAAATGACAGCAGTGGGCTGAATACCCCTAGTGCTGAAGGGCAAGGGATTTAATTTGTTCCTATGTTGGTAGGGATCTCATTCTGTGATAAGGTAAAGAAACAAATTGCAAGTAAAATAAATCTGTGCACATCTGTGTTGAGACACTCTGACTGGCGAGGTGTCTGGATGTTGTGTGCATAAGAATCTCTAACCAAATACCAAATTCTAATTGACTTTCACAAGTGAATTCATACTGGATTTCACAAAGGCAGTTGTCAATGCTCTGCAGTTGAGCAGCTTCTTGAATTAGGAGAAACTTGCTCACTATTCTGAGCAGACTGCATTCTGAAAGTGCAGGTGAAAGAGTTAAAAAATCCCATCAAATATGAATTAGCAGAGAAAGGATTTCTGAAAATTGCATTGTAAATAGAAATATATTTTTCTGATTTTACTTTCATTGTTCTGTAAAATTAGGATGACTTTTATGAATAAAAGAATTTCTGTTTATTGAACATAAGAAATTCTTTTCTTCTTTACAAATAGCTGCATAAATTAAATACTATTTCTATATTTCAGAAAGCTGTGGGAGAGCTGTGGAGAGTTCTGTTTAAATCACCCCAAGTGATTTCTAAATCACTTCTAAATTGTTTAAATCATCTCCAGCCTATAAGATAGGAAACTCTTTTTGTTAGAGAAGAAGCTAACCCATGTCTCTTCATACTTGAAATATCTGATGCTTTGAATAATACATGACATTTGAATGCTGATTTTGCACTTGGGACCAATATCATCTACTAATCTTTAGGGATATTGGGACCTGACATCCATCTCAGCAGCTTGCTTTATGCAGTAACCAGCTGCAAGCAACTTAAAGAACATCAGCTGTGAGAGTCACTTCTAAAACTTCCTGTCTCCAAAGTTAAATTATTTAAACAAATACTATAGGTTTTTAATAAGATGTAAAATGTATAAGGAAGCTTTCAGAATGGCTTAGTGAGATATAAATGGACTGTGATTGACTGGAAATACACCTAGGTGCTGTGATGGTACCTTTTTGCTATGGAAGTGTGAGCCTGCTGTTACTCAGGAATGACAGACTTCATTGTCAGGAAAACAAGAGGTTCCATAGAGCAAGGAGTTTCCAACAGTGCAAACCAGCACCAATCATTTTGCAAGTCAGGACAGCCTTCAATCACATTTCTTTCCAAGTTTCATATTGGATGCTCTCATGACTGTTTTCTGTTCACAGACTCATCTGGAAAATGTGGAGATCTTGAGCTGTTTACACCGACTAATCCCTCAGGCTAGGAAATAGAGCAGAAAACAATGCATGTGACAGACTCCTTAATCCTTTTATGATATCCATCTTTAATAGGCATCCTGATGGCACACAAGAAACCTGACTGCAGAGTGGTGATGCATACAGAGCACATGTCACTAGTTGCTCAAAAGTGGGCCTGTGGGTATTTCAGGCTGAGTGGGTGGGTGTTTTCTATATCACATGCATGTGACAGCTCTCTTCGTGTAGTAGGTGAATGCAGTAACTGATGTTCCACCACTAACATTTGTTTAATGCAATCAAAGAAAAGGGTTTTTTCTTTACATTATTTGTTTCTATATATCCAACTCTGTATCTTAATGGATTCTGAAAGCCATAGTGACTTTTTCATCTGCTGGGTTTTTGTTGTTGTTGTTTTTTTTTTTTTTTGTTTTGTTTTGTTTTTTTTTTTTTTTTGTTTGTTTGTTGTTTTTTTTTAAGAGGTCTAATAGCACAGTTAACACAGTTGAATTATTTCTCCATGTAAGAAATTTCACTCCATTTTCTGCTTTCCACATTTATTCAATTTATTTTCATCAGGTGCCAGCTTGCTGTCTGGCAAACCAATCTCATTCTATATTGGTTTGTGATGAGGCCACAGCACAAAACAAAGCAAAAAGAATAGGAAAAAAGTATCCAAGAAAAGAGAAGCCCTTGACCTCCTTCCTTTATGTGGCAGCCTCATTTGGCTGAAAGATAAGTGTTGTAGTATAGATGAAAGTAATTCCTCTAGTACAAGAAGTATAAATTTATTTCTAGCTCCTCTCAGTGTGGAATTTGTGTGCTAGATTTGGATAGTTAACATTTTGTGACAGGAGTCATGATTCAGCAGAAAATATTTTCTAGTTGAAAAACTCGCGTGACCGATAGCTGGTGAAAACCCAACACAAGCAGAAAGTTTGTTTGGCCACCCTGTCTTAAGAGCCTCACTGCTGAGTGAAATTGGCAAAATGAAGCCAAGATCTTTCCAAAGGCTCGGGCCTGTTTATTGAAAGTCAAGACAAGCGCATAGGAGAGCCCAGGGTGAGCCTGGGACCTGGGCGGCAAGTCCGAGTTCCAAGCTAACAATGCTGCGTGCTGCACAGGGTGTTTCCTTGGGCACGGGCTGGGCAGAAGGACCCAGGTGCTCAGCACCCGCGGCTTTTAAAGTCTCTTAAAGCCACAGGAGTGGTGCACTCTCAATCCACCTGTTGCTTGCTCCTTTTCTTGGTTGTTGGTTGCTCCATAAAATGGTGCATCTCTGGCCAATCATTCCAGAGTTCTGAGGCTTCATTGGCTGCCTGCTCTTGCAATCATGTTTCATATTAATGTCATCATCTCCTGAGGCAGTTTTCTAGCAAATTCCCTCACCCAGATCTCACCACCCTCCCTCTACTGGGCATGCATTCCTATTTCAGCACATTTAATTCCGTAACTTATTACTCTATAACTTATTACCTAAATTAAGTATAACAATTGATTGCATTAAGTAACAATTCATGTCCCCGCCTACAAAAGCTAACTTATTTATAACCCTACTGCCAAGAACTTGGAGCTCTGCTCCTGCGCCTTTCTTGGCAGGGCTCCTGGGGCAGCTGGTTACTGTGCCAACACTACCTGTTCTTCTGTATCAGATACAGGAGTGATGAGAGAAAAAAAGAAAACACAGTGTAAAGCAGAGCTCCTGAAGAAGGGACAGCCACGGTGTGTCCTTTTGTTGTTCAGAAGCTTCTCACCGTCAGGGAAGGGAGCAAACCACATCAAAACCTACCACTTTAAACCTGAACTGGAAATCCGATCATCCTCTTGTGGTATTCACATATTCTGTGGACAGAAAGAGACTTCATTCTCTGCCAGGATTTTCCTGAGAAGCTGTGAGAAAGCTCAGAGAAAACTAATTCTTCTCTTAATCTCTGCACCTGTTGTTGTGCACATGTGGAATGTGTTCTGGAGGTTGTTTACCAAAAGGTAGTTTCCTAATTGGACTCTAGTGCTGGTGTTGGATTCCTTGACCAATTGGATCCAGTGTGTTGGACTGGCTGGGAATGGAGATGGGTTTTTCCTAGTAGTATAGTGTAGTAGTGTAATATAATATAGCATAGCTTAATAAAGCAATTCTTCAGCCTATACTATACTATACTATAATATAGTATAGCTCGATAAAGCAATTGCTCAGCCTTCTGCAATCATGGAGTCAATGCACATTATTCCCCCCATTCGAGGGCCCCCTGCCACACAATAATCCTATAAGGATTGATCAATGGCCTTTAACAGAGAAAAAATTAAATATCCTTAAGAGATTGGTAAAGGAGCAATTAGAGGTCCAAGATCACATCACACCCATGAATAGTCCCGGGAATTCACCAATATTCCTCATCCACAAGAAGACATCGGGTTCCTGGAGGTTGCTTCATGACCTGAGGAAGATGAATGGAATGACTGAAGACATGGGACCTTTTCAGCCTGGACTTCTTTCTTTAAAAATGTCACATTAAAAATGTGACTTTATGGTCTCATTTTTCAATGGGACCTTTCTGAGAGATATCCTTTGTTGAGAATAGAATAGGTTTGTCTTCCCTACAGGTTTCCAAAGACTAGTTTTACAGTGTTAGGGATGATAGCACAAATTGTCATTAAGGCCAGAACAAGATTGTTCAGTTTAGCAAGTCAAGAATTTGCAGTTATCTATTTACCACTGAAAAAAAGATTCTCTTGATTGGGCAATGCAAAATTCTGATGATTTACAATATGCATTATTAAATTTTACAGGTATTTGTTCTGTTCCTTACGTGGCTCACAAATTATTGCAAGCAAAATTGAGTTTTAGAGAGGAACCTGTGTTAAGTGAGGAACCTTTAAATGCAATAACTCTCTTCCCTGAGGGATCTGGGAAAAGTCATAAATCAGTTGTAATTTGGTTGAACCAAACATCTAAAACCTGGGAATCAGATTTTCTAATAATAGAAGGATCTCCTCAGATTGTTGAGCTTGCTGCTGTGGTTCAGGCTTTTCAGCTCTTCCCACAACCTTTTAATTTAATCAGAGATTCTGTTGCTAATGTGGTTAAAAGATTAGAAGGATCAGTTCTAAAGGATGTTAGTAATGACACTTTATATTGTTGGCTTCCCTGTCTTTATACATCATTGCAATATAGAACTAATCCATATTTTGTTTCTCACATCAGGGCTCATTCTTCACTTCCTGGATTTCTAGTGGAAGAAAATGCGAGAGCAGACAAACTGGGAATGGTTATTTCAAACACTTTGCAAAACATTTTTGAACAAGCAAAACTGAGTAATGTCCTTTTTCACTGAAATGTGCAAGCACTTGTGCGAATGTTTCAAATTTCTAAAAGTCAGGCTAAAGCTGTCATCAGTACTCGCCCTGACTGCCAGCTTGTGCAGCCTCCTGTTTCTACAGGAGAGGTCAACCCGCGGTGTTTGCAGAGCCTGCAGTTGTGGCAAATGGATATCACTAAATACCTTTCCTTTGGTAAATTTAAAAATACTCATTTTTCAGTAGACACATTCTCTGGTGCAGTTTTTGCTTCTCTTCACACAGGTGAAACAGGTAACCATGCTTGTCAACATTTTTTGCAAGCTTTTGCTTCATTGGGTGTGCCCCAAAAAGTAAAAGTCTGCAATGGTCCCACATATATATCTCAAAAATTGGCCACATTTTTAAAGGATTAGATTGCTCATCACCATTCTCCCACAAGTCAAGCAATTGTTGAGAGGACACATCAGACATTAGAACACATTCTTGATCAAGAATGAGGGGGGGAGTAGAGATCACACCACAAATGAGATTGAACAAAGCTTTATATATTTTTCATTTCTTGAACTGCTCTGTTGCAGAACCTGATCCACCAATTTTTAGGCATTTTTCAAATAACACACACGCAAAATGAAAAGAAAATCCCCCTGTTTTAATTAGAAACCCTGGGACAGGACAAATTGAAGGTCCTTTCTGATTAACCACTTGGGGCAAAGGGTATGCTTCTGTCTCTACAGGTGCAGGAATTAAGTGGGTCCCAGTGAAAAACATCAAACCATATCACACCCCAGAAGGTGTTGATGAGTCCAAGACTGTAGAAGCAAGTACACAGATGTCAGCTGAACAGAGGGATCACGGGTCACACCTGACGTTCCTTGTTCATTGCTGGGACCTGCAAACTCTGATTTTATGCTGTTTATAAATGTGTCAATTGTTGGTTTTGTAGAGCTTTTTTGGCAAAAGTGTGGTTTTTGTTTTGTGACATTATAGATCCCCTCTATTGGGTTTTCAAAAGTGAAGTTTTTATTAAAGGTCAAAAGCAAAGTTTTTAAATTGAGGAAGATATGGGAGGTTCTTTTGCCAAAAATTAGCTCACGAAAAGAATGGAGCAAAATTGAATGATACACTGATGTTGGTTGTTTTTAATTGTTTAACAATTTAACAAACTAATGCCAATATCCCTGCAATAACACAGTGATATTAAACAGATGTTAACATCTGTTTAATATCACTGTTAAACAGATGTTAAGATTGTTGGGCATGCTACCCTTTGAAATAGAACAGCTGTTGATTTTTTCTTTTTCCTGGCACATGGACATGGTTGTGAGGAATTTGTGGATTGTGTTGCATGAACCTGTCTGATCATTCTGAATCCATCCACAAAAGTATACAAAAGCTGAAAGATTTGACAGCTCCAATTAAAGAAGATGGTGGTTCCTGGTTAGATGATTTGTTCCTAGGATGGAGCTTTGCACCTTGACAAAGGGAACTTTGTAAAATAGGTCTATATGTGTTGGGTGTTTTGGCAGTGATACTGTAGTAATACCTTGCATACCTCAGTGTGTGCCACAAATGATGGACAAAACTATCAAAGAAGTATTTAGCATATAAGAGACATAGGTAGGAAATGGATTCACAGAGAGTTCTCAAAATCTCACAGAGATGGTGGATGAAGGTATTGACATAGAAGAAGGTTTTGAATTAAGACCTTGGAACAGGTGAGACTTCTTCTGACAATGACTTGTAATTGCTATCAGACATGACTTATGCCCTTTGAACTGACTGGACTTTCACAACATTAAAATTGCTGTGTTGTAAAATAGCAAGGCTTAATGTGAGCAAAAAGGATGCTTTAAGCAAGTAAAAAGCCGATATCCTATAGTAAAGCTATGAAACGCAAGGCAGTTAATAAATGACACGGTTATGAAGGGTTTTTTTAGTCAAACCGAGAGGGAGAATTGTGGGAGTCCTTAAAATCAGAAGGTTTTGGGAAAGCTGCAAAAGGCAGGGCTCAAAGACATAAGAACTGCAATTAGAGCTAATCAGCAGCCATAAGTCTGCAGCAAAATTACATAAGACGTAAAAAAGTAAGGACAAATGGAACAATGGTCTTTGTAGTAACGCTTGGCTAGAATAACTCCCTAAGCTACAGAAAAGTATATCTAGTGAGATATTAGGAACTTCTGAGCTTAATAATGGAGCTCTGTGCATTGTACTTTAAGGCTTACAATGGGTATTTCATTCCAAATAAGCAAGCATTGTTTGAACAAAAGGTACCTGTGCTTCTAGGGGTTGGATAGAACTATTGTCAATATGCTTTTGCTTTGTGGGATTGGTCAAAAAAGTTTACTTTTTTAAGGTAAGGTAACATTAAGTTCTTTGTGTGCTGCCGGGGACGTGAGCTGTTGGCATCTTCCCATTGTCATAACCATGTAATGAGAGTGGAAACCAAACAGCTCGAGGCGCGTTCCTCAGCATTCCCGTCCCGTTCATGGATTGACACAGACCCCTGGCCAGCAATGCTCTCCTCTCAGGAAATGTGGAGGGACATGGAGTTATTCAGCTTTGTGAAGAACAGGCCCCAGGAAGACTTTAGCTCCACTTCCCAAAACTTCAGGGTGGCTTTGAAGAAAGTGGGAGACAGCTTTTTTAACAGGACCAGTTACAATAGGATGTGGTCTAATATTTTAAGGAATAGATTGTAAACAAATCAAGTTCTTATATGAACTGTCCATGAGGTAGGTAGACTTCAGGATGCTTGTCTGTGGTTTCCACTGAAGTGTATTTTAGGCAGCTGAATATCATAGGGTTATTATACTATTATATTATTTACTTAAGAGTCAAAGATGCACCTTCACAACAACCCCTTTTTCCCCTTTTTTCTTTGTATAATAAATAAAAATAAGGACAAAACATGGGTTTTGAGCTCTGCCTGAGTCTCTTTTTCACTATGAGAACCTGAGAAAAACCTCTTCTGGATGAGGCTTTTTTCATTTCTCTCAAAGGAAAAAGAGAATCTAGGTTTAATAATATATTTTTCTTTACCAGCCAAGTTCATGGCTTGATCAGGATCATGAGCTTGGTTGGGGGAGGTTTTTTGTATTTATACTTTAAAAACAAACTTTTACTAATATCTAGTGCACGAAAACTTTAGACATGAATAACAGTGCAAGTAATCCACCCTTCTCCCCTTGTTAAAAGTTATAAATTTTGTTAGTGATTTAATAGATGACTTTTAACTTTTAAAATGTGTCTTGGTTTGAAATGACAGATGTCTGCTGAGGAAGGCAGAAACCTCCACTGAAATGGAAAATGTGAAACCCCTCCTTACAAATTGTTGTAGTTTTGAAATTAAGGGGGCCTCTCAGGCAAAGATGCAGGAGCAGGAATAACAGTTCTTTATTAGGGAAGAAAATAAAAGTCAAATAAACAATGCAGTAATACAAAACAACACTGCCAGAGTCAGAATACAACCTGACACCTGTCAGCGATGGAGAGAGATGGAAGACTGACTCAGTGATAGAATCCAATTTTATTGTGGGATACAAACACTTTTATATTATATACTACTTCAGGGAGACTAGTAATGTGTACTACAATGATTAGGTTAAAATCACATACACAAACTTATGCATATAACAACATCTCCTGCTTGCAGAGTTTAATGGGATTTTCTTTTTCTGGTAAACCTCTTTGATTTAATCTTCTTGCAATCTAAGTCTAACTTTCAAAGTTCCATTTGCTTTTGCCAAGGCATCCTGTTATCAAATCTCTTATGTTAACCAGGTCCAAAGTCCATCATCTGCCTTGTGTCCTCCAACACTCCAAGAGACACCTGTTGGTCAGGGGGTTGGTAGCAGTCCAATTGGAATGATGGCTGCCGTCCTCCTGGAGTGTCAGGTGTGGTTCTGTTGAAGCAGTGATCCTGTAGAAAGGTGTAGTCATTCTCTCAAGATCCAGTGGTGGTGTAGATGGGCCTGGTCTTCCTCTGGGAATCCAGTGGAAAAGGCAGCTGCTCTTCTGGGAATCCAGTGGAAAAGGCTGTCCTGGTGTCCAAAATCTCAGATGATATCCAGTTAGGAATGCTTGGCTCCTCCCTCTGGGCAGAGCTTCTCACAATGTGGGATGATGTAGTTTTATCAGTCATGCTGTGGCACTCAATGGCCCATTAACAGCAGATGTGTCCCCAGAGGGAGGATTGGTCATGGAAGAGATAAAGAAAACTGCCCAATTAAGAGAAGATAACAGAGCCACACCTCTAACAGATGGCAAATAGAATACACACATTACCTTGCAATCTAGGACAAAATGATGACAAGTGGTAGAACTTCAGTGAAAGAACTTTGCAGCAGTAATTTGGTTATGACAAATTGATATTTTTTTTTAAAATTAGTATCTTAGTGGATATCCCTTGGATCTTAACCATCCTTCTTGAAACAAGGCAATAATAATTAGTAGGAGTACTAGGAAAACACATACTAATAGACACACTAAGGCTTCCTTGATGCACAGCAGTTATTGCCTGAAGAAGAAATAGCACATTTTCCCAATTATAGGCCTATTGATTTTGGTCCTAACAATTGCAAACAGTCATAATGAGTATTGTTCTATGAACTCTAAGGCATATTTTACAAACAGTTGTACATTTTTCTAACTTTTGTGTGATAACCCTTCAGTGTGTTTGTTAGAGTTTTTGGAACATGATAGCCTTGATTTGAAAAGCTTTGTAGGGCAATGTTGGCTTTCTCTTGGACTTGGTGAGAAAGTGGCCCTCTCTCAGCTGCTGTGAAATGGCCGTGGCATGTGGCCAGCAGCATCTTTTCAGGACGGCTTGCTTGCTATTGCTGACACGGTCCCACACCCTCGCACGCTTCTTTCCACTGAATTTTGTTGGTTGGGCCCTTGCAGGGGCTTTTCCTACACTCTGCTTCTGGCTTTGGTGTCTGCAGCTCTTCTCAGATCCGACCTTGGAGGCAGGCTCGGGGCTCGGGGGCAGGGCCACTCCCGATGCAGACACGCTGGGCTCCAGGGAGGGGTGACTTTGGAGCCAGTCCACTCGGTTTCCGTGGTGATGGGAATTGCGGCGGCCCCGGTGCGAATGGTAGGGGGCGATCTCAGTGGCCGCGTGGCACGGTGTAATGGCTGCGGAATTCCCCTGTAACCCGGGAGGGCTTGGAGCGGCTGCATGGCATGGTGTCCCCGGTGGGGAGCAGAAGCGTTCCCCACATGGTCTGCTCCCCCAGGGCAGGGCAGCGTGGTGTGCCCGCCCGGGTCAGCTGCCGGGACTGTGGCGGCCGCCGTCTCTCCACGTGTCTGGATTGTGCAATCGGCGCCACTGGCCCTCTGGACGACACCGGCGTCCTTGGCTCCGGCAGCCCCCGAATGGTCTCTGTTTTCCGGGATTCCCCCACTCCCTGGGGCTGTGCTGGTTCCCACAGCCGCTCCACATTGGTCAGCCACAGTCCCAGTAGCAGAGCACGTTTTCACAGCGGCCGGGGCCTGCCGGCTCCCGCGGCAATGCCAGCTCACACACAGGGTGGAACGAAGGGGCGGCTGCGCTGCTGCCCTTCCCCCTTTGCCTTTCATAATCCAGTTCTTTAATAAGTCCAGAACAAGTGTCCATGGTTTTATAATACCAATGGCTGCATCATCGCCAAATGAGACTGCCTCAAATATATTTTGTCCAGCCCTCTCCCAAAAGGGCAAATCTAAAGCATCCCCTTTTGATACGTGCAGCTCATGGTTTTCGCACCATGTGAATAAAGCTTGTAGAGCTCACTCATCATGGTTTATTTCTCTTCTTTGGAGGACGAAAATCAGTACCTTCGTTACAGAGTTTTCTGGTCCTGACATCCAAGCTCCCATGGTCTCCTAAGTGATTCCAGTCCACAAATACAGGGCTAGAAACCTCGCAGCACTTTATGCTACTTAGCAAAGTCCCAGGTTTTCACCATATCAGCTCTGTCACCATTCCCAGCTCCCAGGCTGTATTTCTCCAGTTCCAAACACCAATTTGGGCCTGTTGCTCTTGTAATCTGGTTCCCACACCGTTTCCCAGCTCTTACGCTGCTTGTAATCCGGTTGTACACCGATTTCCAGCTCTAACGCCATGTGTCTCCTTTGCTCTGTGCTTCTGAGTTCTTATCACTTCAGGGTTCACCACGTGTTAGGTCATGTCTGGGGATTGTGGGTGCAGGAGACAGAGATCACTCAGCCCCAAGGTTTGTGTGGCACAGAGAGGGTTTATTTCCCAGCCTACCCCTCACACAGAGCATTTGAAAGACCCGGTCTGCATATTCTCATTGGTCTGAACTCCACACCCCCTCGGCATCTGGCCAGTGAAATGCTTGCAGCTTCCTAAGAGATCTGACTGGGGGAAGCCCCTGGCAGTCAATCCCGGGGCTTGGCAGCAAGCTCATCTCTGACATTTGGGAGCACCAGCCAATGGGTGCCTTCTTTCTCTTCAGTTCTGTTAGGTCTCGGTTTGGTTTCAGTTATGTCAGGTTGGGACTAAAGGCACAAAAAGGGTGCCATGTTTACAATAAAGGGATCTCCTTTAGATGCATGAGGGGATCTGTGTCACTTTGTTCCCCACTGCTGCATTCAAATCTGCCTTTTGGGAGTGCTAATTCACTAAACAGTCACTATACACAAACAAGGCATGGGCTATAATTCTCAAAAAACTTCAAATTGTCTCAAGCCGTTTTGTTTTGTTTTGTTTGTTTGACAGAACACCTACTTTATGTGTGAGGTAGAGAGTTATATCTTACAGACTGCCTTAAAATAAGAGATACTGGAACCCCACCAAATCAGATCAACCAAAGCACTCCTAATCTATTACTAAGTATTAACAAGGTCTGAACTTATATTTTCTGTCTCAAGACTTTGTATGTACATCCATCCACACAATACCACTGTGATTAACTACACTGACACACAGGTTTGCATAAAGATTATTTTCCCAAATACGCTGGAGTATGGTAGAGCAAAAGAAAACCTTGATTGCAGTGTCTAAAGACATTGCACGTGGTTAAATATTCCCTTTCTGTTCACAACTTTAAATTAAAATTTACACCTTTATAACTAAAGGTACTATAAATAAAGGCACTAGAGGTTCCCATGAACTCCACAGATCTTTGAGAGGTGTTTGAAGGCTAGGTCTGTATACACAGAAGTGCTTCATCAGCAGGTTTTAAGTTGCAGAGTTTTCTGACTATTTGCCACCTGTCACTTCTGTTTACAGTGGATATAAAATAATTTTCATGCTGAAAATCATTAACAACTACCTTCCATATTTATTCATGGTTAAGCACTCATGCCAGCTCCTGTTGAAGTCAAGAGCAGGTTTCTGAAAATAGCAGGAATAGGATTAAACCTAAAAGGTCTGCCACTGCTATCACTGAAATATTAATTGGCATGTTTTCTTAATTTTCAACCAAAATATGACCATGGCTTTTAATGTTGGGTTTTTGCAGCCAGTATGCAGATATAATAATCACAGAACTGAGGTCATTTGATATTACAGAAAGGTTAAAAACTAGGCATGGGATGGTCATAATGAAAATTTCTAACTAACAAAAACTGGTTTGTCCTGCAGCCTTGAACTCATGTCCTTATACCCTTCCCAAAAGAAAACCTAATCACTGAAGATGCATCATCATCCCAAAAATATGTTGAAATTAGGCTCATGATTCCCTCAGAGAGCTAGGAGGTAATATTTTGCTGCAGCCAAAAGGTTATTAGAAAAAAGAATGAAAGCTGTTGGTGCTAGGTGGTGTTAGTTCTGGTTTGCATTTGTTCCAGTTGATTTCTTGGGTGTTGCTGTGAGCTGGAAAAGGGGCAGGCTTGAACACCAGAGTAAAAGAGAGGTAGGAGAAGAGGAGAGGGGACAGAAAAGTAGGCTGTCAGGAGAGAATAGAAGTTGCCTAGCACCCAGCCAAAGGGGAAGGGGACAGGGATCACCCAAGGCTGTGAAAAGCAATCAAAAGCAGCATTGTGTTGGTGTGTGTGCATGTTCAGCTCTTAGGAGACAGAGATACACAGCCGGCTCAGTTGAATCCTTACTAAGAAGAAGGTTCTCTTTTGCTTTAATGACTTTGTCTCCACATAATGGTAATTAAGAATTTGTTTATTTCTAACACCTCTCTCCCAGCAGCTCAGAGGGGCATTGCACAGCACTTGTTGTGCTCCAGAGAGCACAAAGCAGGCTGGCCTGGTGGCCCTGAATATTTCTGCAAAACACTCTGCATTTCACACCTTTGCTGTGGCTCAGGGCAGAACTGCAGGCCTGCAGGCGCTTCCTGGCAGAGCTGTGGGAGGCACTGGCTCCTGCAGATGTGAGCTGCCAAGCTGTCAGTGCCTCAGGCTGGCCTGGGTTGCCCTGGCAGAAGTGCCGTGCCTGAAGGACGCTGCCCTGTGCTCCAGCCTGCCCAGCAGCCCGGCTCCCTGCGCCGCTGCCCAGAGTGCTGCACACACTGCTGCCCTTTGCCAGGAGTCACAGGGCAGCCGGCAGAAGAGTAGGAATCCTCAGCGAGGCCAGCGGCCCTGGGCTGCCCCTGGCCTTTCTCTGCTCCTGGGCAGACTCCAGACGGCCAATTCCTCCAGTCTGGGCTGTGCCCAGCACGGCTACGCTTCCCCTCGGGAGCAGCCAGCTGCCACCTGGGCTCTGAGAGCGGAGGATTCGCCCGCTGCCAGGAAGAGGCACCCAGGGCCCGGCTGCTGCCTCCTGCAGCTCCAAGGGCCTCCTTCCAGCCTGCCTCTGCCCAGGCTCAGGCTGCTCCGGGCTCTGCCAGGCCTCTGCTGGGGCTGCACCCCGGCCAAGGCCGGGCCTGCTCTCACCTCACAGGCGCTGCCAGCTCTGCACCAGAGGAGACCTTTCAGAGCCCCCTCTCTGATCCTTCTGCTTTCTCACTTGAGCAAGGCTCTCCTTCTGCCAAAGAGATTGCACTTGGGGATACAAATCCAAGTGGCAGGAACTCGAATGCTCCTGAGTCACAGCAGAGAGCCTGCATCCGCATAGAGTATTTGGGCTGTCCCATTTCTCCTTTGTTTTTTCATGCAAACGCCATTGCCCTTTCTACCTCAAATAGAGGTACCACAGCAGACCAAAACCAGACACATGGGTCATATTCCAAAAGCAGCATGGTCTGGAGGGGATAAATGAAGATGAGCATTCCCCAATTTGACACCATGCTAAAGACACTGTAGGTGTGACTTCCTCCTTTAACAAACAACAGACATTTTACAAGGAAATCATGAGCTTATTCACAGAAGAAGAAGAAGAAGGAAGGAAATTACAAGGAGAGTTTTGGTTTGAAATATTTTATTAACTTCAAATCCTACTCCGCACACCTATTACAAAATCATACCCTAACCCTAACCCCTTAAGACTAGTTGTAACCCTAACACTAAACCTAAACCTAAGCCTAGTCATAACAGTAACTCTAACCGTAACCGCAGGACTAAACCTAGTCCTAAGCCTAACCCTAAGCCTAAGCCTAACCCTAAGCCTAAGCCTAAACCTAAACCTAAGCCTAAACTTACACCTAAATCTAAGCCTAAATCTAAGCCTAAACCTAAGCCTAAGCCTAAACCTAAGCCTAAATCTAAGCCTAAACCTAAGTCTAAGCCTAAGCCTAAGCCTAAGCCTAAACTTTACCTTTATCCTAACCTACAATCCTGCTCTAAGGTGGTTGATAACTAAGTGGTGCTGTCTTGTCTCCTTCCTCTTCCTCACTGCAACAAGCAGTGGCACCAGGCTGGATGCAGGCTCAGCAGATGTTATAAATGGATGCTGCACAAAGGAAAAAAGAAAATCAAGAGAAGTCAATGAACCATGACTTTCCAAACTCAGTGCTTCACAGGATTCACAGGGCTCCTAGAAAGATCCAGAAAGATGGACCATCTGCACCTCAATCATCATGTGCAAGACCTTGCCATCACAGGCAAACCTGGCCCAGAATCCCACTCATCCATTTATCCAGATGTCTTCATCTTGCTGGGATCTTTGCCCTGCCAGTGCTCTAGAAATGGTGCTTTCTGTCCTTGGAGTTTCTTCCTTTCAGGAAACTCCAAAGCCTCACATGGGTTCCTCACTTTGAACAACAGGCACTGTGTTGATTTCCACAGGGAGACAGAGCAGTGTCTACCTTTCCATGCCCTGCCCCTCCTGTGCTGGATGGCACCTTCCTTCCCAGCAGGGACAGCCCAGTGGCACTGGCTGCTGCACTTCCCTCTCTGCCACACGAGCTGGCAGTAACCCTGGGGCAGTTCCTGTCTGCTTGAGCGTGCCAGGCAGCAGATGGGGCTGGGACAAGTCCCTCTCAGCTCTCCCTGTTTGCGTGCCAGAAACCTCGAAGGGTGGGCTGGGGGCACAAACCAGGGCCCCTCAGAGGCTCACAGTGAGCCCCCCACAGCCCCTCCTGCCCACAGCCAAATCTCTGACCACTCAGCCAGCCTGGCTTCCTTGGGTTCCTGCACCACCTTTGCATGTCTCTGTACCCTGCATTGCTCTACTTCAATTCTTTTGCCATTGGATAAAATGGAGCACACCATCAAATTACGAAACAGGGCAGCAGAAACAGTCAGAGGACAGAGTACCTGTCCTCTCAGGAAATGCGGAGAGAGGTGGAGTTATTCAGTTGTGTGAAAAACAGGCCCCAGAGAGGCACTTATTGCCACTTTCCAAAACTTCAGATTGGCTTTGAAGAAAGTGGGGGACACCTTTTTGAACGGGACAAGTTACAACAGGATGTGGGTGAAAAATTTTAAACACACAGGGGATCAAGTCAGAGTAGGTCGAAGGAAGAAATTGTTTCCTCATGGCATGGTGCCACCCTGGCATGGGTTGCCCCAAGAGCTTGTAGTTGCCCTGTCCCTGGAACCATTCCAGGTCAGGTGGAAAATGGCTCTGAGCAATCTGATCTCTTTAAAGATGTCCCTGCTCATTGCAGGACACTTGCACCAGATGACCTTTACAGGGCCCTGCCAGCCCAGCCCAGTCTAGGACTCCTCACCATTTTCATTTGAAGAGCACCAAGAGTGGAGGTGAGGAGGAAGGGGTGATCTGATGCCTTGGACTTCAGTAGAGGAGGAGCCCATCCCTCACACCCTGTTTCACCTGCAGCCCCTTTGCATTTTACCTGCAGGAGCTCCTTGGCAGACCAGCGCCGCTCCTCGTCTGTCTGCAGGCAGCAGCTCAGGAAGTCACGCAGCCAAGCTGAGAGGAGCTTGGGATGCAGCAGCTGTGGGGTCCCTATTGAGGCTATCATGAATTTAGCCTGGAGAAAAAGGAAACACCTGCTGCTTTCCCCATCTGTAACTGCTCTCCCACATCCCACTGTTTAAATCCTGTTCTTCAGTGGCAGTTTCTGCCCTGGCAGAGACCCAGAGATGACTTTCCTTCACCTACAAAAAACCCAAACCCCGATGCAGCCACAGCTTTTCCAACATCCCTCAGATCTTGCCATGGCTGCTGATTTAATTGACCTACTCAGTGGGAACTACATCAACAAAAACACGTTTGCTTCTCTGAGGATTCACACCAGCTTGACAGGCTTTTAGGAAGAGGGACTTTACTATACTAATTCCAAGGATTAGTACATGAACGGCATCACTGCAGTGCTTGTTGGTCCCTTAAGCACAACTGCCATAGAACAAAACTCATCAAGCTTTTTCTCCTGTTCTTGAAAACAATGGTAATTGGAAGGAAAGAAAGGAAATCCATCAGTTATTCCCCAGGTAAGGCAACTAACACCTACAAT
Source organism: Passer domesticus (assembly GCF_036417665.1). NCBI lineage: Eukaryota > Metazoa > Chordata > Aves > Passeriformes > Passeridae > Passer > Passer domesticus. The sequence goes on along the minus strand of NC_087479.1, from coordinate 72,381,922 downwards.
CTCATATTCCACACAGACACATTAAGATGCCTGCAGAAATGTGTTGGGATGAAAATGCCTGCTTGGGCACACAGGAAACACCTGCAGCTCTGTCTCTCAACTGTCTGAAAATTTCAGCTTCTCTTATGTGGAAAAGAAAAGCTTTTCATGGTCAGAAGAAGGAGAGGTGCCATCACTATGGTCACTCTCTGCTCTTTTGGATACTCAAGTCAATGCATTAATGGTAGGCCCATCCCAGAAAGTGCCAGGATACACTGGGAGGTTTTGTCAGGCTCACCACATCACCAGGTGCTGGCTTGGTGACGTGGAGAACATGGCTTCAACTGTGAGAGAAACATGGTCACTGAGTGTTTCACAAGAAGCAGAAGAGACTCTGTGGTCTCTACACCCTCCTGCCCAGATTTCAGGCAAGCTTCCCAGAAAGAAGAAACTGCACAGGGGATGCAGTCCCCCTCTGAAAACCACAGTTTTAGAAACTCTGTTTGGTTTGGGTTTCCTTCCTTCATTTCTGGAAGCATAAGAGTAGTTCTAAGATTCTTGTTTCATATTATTGGAGCCATCTACGCAGACAAATAACTGGAACCACTTATAACCCAAAGGCAAGTGTTGCCTGAGAATGGAGTTTTTTTGCATGTGGTAAGGCTTGAGTTCCCCCACTGATGCAACCAAAACTACAGCAGACACTGATGTGTTGCAGGGACATTTTTAGGAGGGCACTGTGCTGGAAGTACTTCCAGCAGATGGCAATGGGATTTTGTCCAATGGCACACAGAACATGGGACAGGTGAGAAAGACAGCGGGATCAGTGAGGATTTGCTCCTTACCGAGGCAGGACTCTGGTTCCAGTAAGGAGGTTCTTGTTCCACCATTTCAATTCCCACAATTCCAAAAGACCATATGTCCACTTTGGGGCCATATGGTTGACACGTCACCACTTCAGGTGCCATCCACCAAGCAGTCCCTGCTAACGAGCTCCGTATATTCTTCTCAGGAGTGAGTTGAGTAGAGAGGCCAAAATCGGCTGAGGAGAAAGCAAAACAACTGTTGTTATTTTATTCTGTGCAATTAGGAAACCAAGCAAAATAATTTCTCTGTAGAAGTTTGAGAATGTGCTGTTCAATGTCCTGGACAACTGTCCCTGCTCTGTTTTCTCAGGTCTTTAGCCAAGGAAATATGGCATTGGCGACTTAAAAAATCCTCACATTTTTTTACACTACCTCCAGCAGTGGCTTTTGTTCTTTGGAAGCTTTAGACCTGTAGCTCCCTCCCTGTGGAAGGGACACACAGAGCAACACCACTCTTGGCTGCTTGTTCCTTGTCATGCCTCTGAGCACATTGCAGCCGTGTCACCAGCTCACAGCAGATGTCCCTGCACTGTCACCAGCACCATTTCTGGGGAGCTGGCAGTCACTCCAAGCAGCCCCACACCCACATCCCTGGAATGTTGCACCTGACCAAGAATACACTGACCCAGCTTGACAGATCCGTCGGTTCTGAGGAGGATGTTGCTGCTCTTCACATCTCGGTGGATCACGTGGTTGGAGTGAAGAAAATCCAGTCCTTGCAGGCACTGAGAGAGGAAACAGAAACAAGAAGGCAAAACTAAGTGATGTGATTTCATCACATAAGAAAGGACACAAAGAATCAAAAAGATTCCCTCTCCAGAGGAATGGGAAAAAATGGCAGAAGACAGTGCCACTGAGAGGAAGAGCTTGCTGCTGCAACACTTGCAGAGCAGAACCTTTCTAAGAAAAGGCATGTCAGCTTTTGAAAGAGCAACAGCTCCTGCTGTTGTAGACTGTCCCCTGCACACCAGCCAGGATGACTGCTGCTGCAGGGGATGTGCTCAGAAGCAAACAGTGCTTTGGCTGCACTCCTATCCTTTTTAGCTGAGGACTGAGAGAAACGAGTCTCTCTCTTTTCCTTTGCTGTTCCTTTCAAATCCTGCCACCAGCACCTTTGCTTTTACAGGCAAGGAATGCAGTGAAGACAGGCAAAAGTTTAGAGAGGCAAGATGGAGAAGAGCAAATACAAGAGGCAGAGCGAGAACACAACAGCAGGAGATAAGAGTACAAGAACTGAGTTCAGTGAGTGCAGGGGCACTGGCAGCCATTTCACTTGAGATTCTTCTACTTGCCCACAGCGTAGCAACAACACAGAAACAAAGCTTGGCACATGAAACCTCTCCTGTCCTGAGCCCCTGTTTCCCAGACAATCCCGCCCAAGCCCTCAGCAGCACAGATGGGATTGCTGACCTCCCGACTGATGGCTGCCATCTCCTCTTCAGACAGGTAGCTCTTGCTGATGACATCGCTCAGGGTGCCTCCGTCCATGTACTCCATAACCAGCCAGAGTTCCTCACCCAGAAGGTAGCTGAAAGAAGGAAACAAGGACATGGGGATAAACATGCATGGCTACGTTGATATTTTCCTTCCAGGTTTCTTGTTTCCAAGTGCCTTTGTGACGAGGACAGAATCAAAGGAATAGACATTCCCTCTAGGCTGGGCATTGTTTGCAGTCTGTGCAGTCTCAAGGAGAAAGGCACAGCTGTGAAAAAGGAGATGGCTTAGATGGCCAGCAAGCAAAAAGTGCAGTTTAGTAACAGCCCAGACAAAAAACCTGTCAGGCATGGTGCTTCTGGAAATAAGCACCCAGTTTTTCTGGCATGCATAGCAATGGCAAAGAGAGGCAAGGATCTAAGGGAAATCCACAAATCCACTTTAGGAAGGTTCATCAGCATTGAAGAAACTTTAAAAAATCAATCCTGTAAAACTGTGGAGACAGTGATCTTTGAGGGTATTGACTTAGAAAGATACAGCTGATCCAGGTTTTGAATATTTTTGAATAATTTTTAAACTATGTGTGCCAGGGAGGACTCATGCAGACAAGATGCACTCTCTTCTCATCTATTGGAGATGAGAAGAGAAATATTAAGAAATAATTAACAGCTCCACTTTCTGCCCCTGACCAAAGTGAGTTTTTAACCTCTCATGTTTCCTGTATGTAAATGCACATTCACGGGATAAGACCATGACCTCTCACCTGTCTAAATAATTCACAACACTGGGACTCCTATGCCTCTTCATGATCATGATTTCATTAAGGGTTAGCTGCTTCCTTTTCCGTCCTCGAAGCTTTATTTTCTTTATAGCCACCTAAAGAGACATTGAAAACCAATAACTTGAGAAGTTGGTGGCAAGAGACCACAACAGACATGGAGTGAGGGATTTTGCAATGACACAGCTGAGCTGTGCCAAACTGCCTTGTGATTAGTACTGCAGTAATTAGGAACTGACATTCCAACAGCCCATTTCTCTGCTCCCTTGGGGGGCAGTTACAGGACATGTGGGGCCACTGATGTTGCCTTGACAACTTGGTATCCGTGGTGTGTCAACTATCAGCCACAAACCTCTGACCACACTCTCTGCTGCTTTGGATGGGATTCAGAAGTAATCCAGGCCTTGATACTCTGTGGATACATCTTGGGGTATGGGCAGGGCTTAGGGCTTTTAGGGACGCCTTGCAGATCTCTCCCTATGTGCAGCTCCCAAGTGCAGCACTGCAGGTGGCTAAGGAACTGCCAGGAACTTTCAGATGTATTTGCTGGCAGCCAGAAATGAGAATTCAGGACTCTGAAGCTGTAGCCCCAAAGGGCAGTGAGGTGCTCTAAGGCACCACCTTTGTTTTAGCCTTGGAGAGCGAGTGAGCGCGTCCTTCTCTGAAAGGAACCGCTGCCCTCCGTGCCTTCCTTCTGGCAGCTGAGAAGGACAAAGCCCCAAATGTATTTTGCAGGCTGGCACCAGTCTGTGCTTCTTGTGCCTTTTCAGCACAGCTCTACCCAAAGCTCCAGTCCCAGCTCACAGCAAAGGGGAAAGGCCTCGAATGCAGCAGAGTCTGCAGGGGCTGTTGACATTTACCTCACCGCATGTGGCATTGTCGAGTGCTCTAACCACATTTCCAAAAGACCTAGAAACAAAACAGAAGCAGAGAAAGGAGAAGCTGTTTAGCTCTTGGAGTGAAAGCCAGCCCACACAGGAGACGTCTCCTGTAAATGCCCAAAACCTGCAGGATGCAGGAGGGCTCTGCCAGAAGGCAGATGATGCATTTTCCTCTCAAGTTCATGGGCACTGGACCTGTTCCTGAAGCATTGGGGTTCACTGCCTCAGCTCCTAAAGAGAGTTTGTTCTTTCATCTTGGGTTTCAGTTTCTAAACTGTGTGGTTCCTATCCTAACGACAGAGTATTTCCTTCAGCAAACCATAGGAAAGAAATGTTCCTGAGAACTGTAACCTGACAGCTTTGATAGGGGGTAGGTTGCTCTTTCATGCAAGCAAGATTCTTCTTTGTTCATTAGTGTGGCACTATGATTTTGAGACATACAAAAACGCTAAAGAAATTAACACAATGCTGTCCTATACTTGAGAGAGAAGATATTCCAGGTTCTGTCCCTTGATGCAGGCAAGACCTCGGCAGCACGGAGATGTCTCTGACAAAGCCTTCTGAGCACACTCACAAATTCTGAGCAGCGCTAAGAGATGGGACAATCTATCCAAAGGGTGTGAACATGTTTGCAGCTGGCCTGACTTCATGCTGGATAGACATTCCACCAGAAAAACTCCTGGCCCATGGCTGTGCAGAAGTAACTGCAGTTGGACTCACCCGCTGCCAATGTGTTCCAGTTCCGTGTATTTCATTGTGGGATTTTCCATGGTCACCATTCTCCCTGAGGGAAACAAAGTGCAAGATGCTCACTTTAAAGCAGAGATGCCAGCTTCCAGGAGATACAAAAGGCAGCCCCACTGTCTGGGGCTCTGAGTCCTTTGTGGTCAGCTGGGTAACAAAAACCACAACAACCACAACAGCAACAGGACATGCAGCCCTGCAGTGCAGATGGCTGGCACAGAGACTGACTTTGTCCAGTCCTTTAAAGAGTTCTCTTGACAGGAAACAAAGCACAGGGAGATGCATTCCCAGGAGAGGAGGACATCTTTTCCATCTTTCAGCAGTTTGCCAAAATAATGCCTTTCTGTTTGTAAACCACAGCAGCTCAAGCTATAACCAATCCTGACGGGGCTTTCAGCATCAGGACCCTCACCCTTCATGAGCAGGCTGAGCTCAAAGATGCCCCTCTCCCAGCTAAGGAAGGCTCCAGGCTCTGCAGTCCCACCAGCCCTCAGGGACAGGGCAGCTACCACAACAAGGCTAGCAAAGCCCAAGCAGGAGCACTGACAAGCAGTGGGAAGAAGCCACAAGCAGCCTGAGCCCCGTACAAGCTGTTGCCCCCATTCAGGACACAAAGGATGGGCTTTGAGATCAGACACAGCGAGGTGCAGATCAATGCCCTTCTTGTCCCAACAGGTGATGGCAGACCCAGAATCCACTGGGCTCTGCTCTCAGCCCCACCAGGTCTTATCTGAGAGCACAGCACTGGCAGCTGTTGTGGGCAAGAAGCAGATTGATGGGGTTGTGCTGCAGAATCACAAAGGACTTGATGTGTTTTCCTAGAGAGTGATCTGAGCAGGGCTTGGGCCAATGAGTAGGATTCTAAGAGTCATGGGAAAGATTGGGAATCAGGTATGAAAAAGTGCACAGAGTACACTGTCCCTTAGATAAGAAATATATCGGACATACCCAGTATCTGCAGATATTTCTCCTCAATCTCCCATTTTGGAGCAGCCAGGCTACTGTCAGAACTGGTGATGAACGAACTGTCCGAGCTTGACTTCCAAGATTCAACAGTATATCTTCCTCCAGGTAATGCTGCTGCAGCAGCAGGTTTAATGCCAGAGCCCATGATGTGCTGAACCTGTCGCACTTCTGGTGGGGACAGTTCCTGTGCCTCACGCCAACCTTGGGGCCCTTCATTGCCCGTTGTTTGCTGGAAGTCTTTGCAGGCTGCCAGGTGAGATGTCGACACTTGCACCTCAAGTCAAAGAGAACAAAGCAGTCAGAGACTACAGCTTGTCCCTGTCAGCCAAGAGTCATTGACTGTGAGGAAAGGGAAGGAACCCATTTACAAGGGATACAGACAGGGATTCAGTCCTCCATCTGGGTCACCATGTTCCACTGCAAAGAAACAGGGAGAGCAGCAACAGGCCATCAGGAATCAATTTGGATGACTGCTGGCCAAAAGGCCAAAGGACAAGTCCCACTGTCCAGGGCAGCAGCTGAGATTCAGCACAGCAGGAAATGTCCTTCAGAGAGACTGTGATCCACACTAGACCAGGATGGCACTCAGAGGCACGGCCCCACTCCCGGCTGCTCTGCAGTGGAAAGGCAAGAAGGGCAGAAAGCACCAGTTTGGTGACTGCAGTGGCTGTCCCTCCCTCACTCACTTCATTTTGTAGAGCCTTAGGGAGGCGGTTAAGTTTCCCTCTGATGATTTTCATTTCTTCCTCCAGCCTCTTCTCCCTTGCCTTGTTCCTGTCCTCAGATTCCTGCAGCTCTGCCTCCACATCTTCCTTGATGGTCTGTAAACAACAATGCATGGGAAGTTTCATGAGTGGAGTGGCTGCCACTCTTCCACTTACCTGGTTTTGTTGATCGCTCCTGTGCTGATGGCGATTCATCTCCTCTTGAATTCCTCTCATCTCATCTTTGTTCCTCCTCTTCACTGCCATGATGGCACTCTGAGCTTCGGGCAGCTCTGCCTGGGGCTCTGACTTGATGTTCTGTACACACAAATGCACAGCAAGTGACTGGAACAATGACACTGCTAAATTTGCTGTAATCAGAAATAAAGCACAGCCCCTCCCTGCTCCTCTGATCTCTGAGGACCAGTTGGAATGAAAGGCCATTGATATCCTGCTCAATTCCCAAACAAAACACACTCTGATTCCCTGGGCTGCAAAAAGGAACAGACATTGATAACCTGAACGTGATCTCTAATGCCATACTGGCCAGCCTTGAACCACAACAGATCCATCGGCACCAAGCTCATGAAAAACGACTTAATTTTCCAGAAGTGACACATTGGAAAATAAAATTCTAGCTGACCCACTACAAGTACTGTAAAAAGGCTGAAAATAATGAGGAAAAGTAGCATGGTAGGGAAAAAAAAGAAAATGAACAAGCCTCATCCTCCAAGAAAAGAAAAATTAACAATTTAATTAAAGGAAAAAAAAGTAAATTCCAAAAGTGGCTAAAATATTTTGATTGAGTGAGCAAAATCTGAATGTCCCTCACCAGACTCCCCATGTCCAGGCTAAAGCTCTCTCAGCACCTCGTCTCTGGGCTGCTGCTCCACACCCTTGCCCAGCTCCCATCTCCTTCTGTGCACACGCTCCAGCCCGTCAAGGACTTGCTGCTTCACAGGGCCCACAACTGCACACAGCACTCACTGCAGCTGCGGCCGCAGCGCTGCCCAGCACAGGCCGACACTCACTGCCCTGCTCCTGCTGCCCCTCTGCTGCTGACACAGCCCACCCTGCCCTTGGCCTTCTTGGCCACCTGCCCACAGGCTGGCTCTTGCTCAGCTGCTCTGGACCGGCAGCAGCCCTGCCCCCTTTTGGCCCACGCAGCTCGCCAGACACACTCTTGCCCATCTGACTGCAAATACTGCATCCAACATTTCAACATGTCCTTCCTGCTCTGAGCAACACAAGACAGCACTCAAGGACTTGCAGCTTCACCCCCACTCCAGGCTCCAAGGCACTTTCCAAAGCTGCAGACTTCACCGCTAAAAGGAGCCACAGAAACTCACCCCTTCTGCCTTTTGCCTCACCAGAAGGCTTCGCAACTACGCGCCTCCTTTCCTTGGCCACAGGGGACAAGAATGGCTCCCCACAGCTTCACGGGCAGCACAATCATCTCCTTGCAGCTTATCAGAAGGCAAAAGGCAGCTGGGCCAAAATAATCTGTACGAGTGAAGAACTCCTCAAGAAAACTGCAAAACTCTTCCACAAGCCAAATACACCTTTCCACTCAGGAAAAACAAAAAAAGCAAGCTCTGGGACCTCCAGCACTACCACCTGTGCCCTTGGCCAATGCACTGCAGAAGCCCAGACATAGAGCTTCACTGAGCCAGGCAGCCAAAAGCCCACCCAGAGCCCCCAGCTCTTCGGTGCCTCGACATGACAGGGCAAAGGCCAATTTCCAGCTGGCACTGCCTGCAGGAATTGGCTACGTCCTGCAGGACTCCAGCACTCTGCCTCCTCGGCCAGCAACAGCAAGTGCTGGCTGCTCAGAAACTTGCACCTCTGCCTTGCACTAAAGACAGCAGCACCCACAACTGGCACTTACTCTCTTGGGATGATCAGGCTGGGCTGTGACCACGGCTGGAGTCTCGTGGTCATCTTGCTCCCTTTGCTCCTCTTTGGCTTCTTCTCCAGGAGCAGAGGGAGCCAGGGGAGAGATGGCTGTTGCATTTGTCTCCTGTGGCAAGAGAGAAGCATGAGGGACAGCCAGTTACCTACCATTTCTAACCTCATTTCTCCTGGCATTTACAACCACATCTTGTAAGGAGAACTCATCAACTGTGTTAGCAATGGCATTCTCAGTGTCTCCAACCCCATTAAAATGGGCCAATTCAACACTATATGGCTATGAATTTGATATTCCTTCCTGGCTGCTATCAGCAAGCAACGTTGTCTCTGCAAAACAGAGCTTATACTTCTTGCAAGCTCAGAAATGGACAAGTAGCAAAGAGCCAGCAACGCCGTTGCTATTGCTGCTGCAGACAGGGAAAACTACAACTGGATCAGAATCCCATCTAGTGCTGGAAAAGGGCAGGAGATGTTGTGCAGAAACCCCCTTGCTGGCTGGAGAAAGAGAAAAAGAACAGGGCTTCTCATCCTGGCATACCAAAAACACCTACAAGCCACAGGATGCAAGTGAGCCATTCCAGTGTCTAAAGCACTTGGATGCACTGAGGGCAGGTTTGGCAGGGCAACAGCCCTTGTGCTGAGCACTGTCATATGGGCATCTATGGAAATTCTTCAGTTCTCCTTCTTCAGATTTCTGAGATTGAAATTAGGAAGTATCCACTTCTGTTGTTGTTGTTGTTGTTGAAGTCATGGGAATTATTTTCTTTGGGCTTTTCTCTCTGGATTTTCTTTTGGCCGTCCTTGCTGGCCCTCTATACTCTTCTGTGTCTAGTCAAGGTGACAGCTCGCTCCCGAATTTTTAAATAGGAGGAACATGAAATCTTCCTTTCTCACTCACCTCAGGATCAGGTCCGCTGAATACATGTTTTATGTGACCTGTAGTGGGCAGGGAAAATGAATCAGATGCTGTGAGAAAAGTTCCTGGCCTGGTGAATCCCACACAAGAGTTCATCTCAAACAGAGATTATTTTCCCTTTCACAACATCCCTCCAGGAGACACATTTCATTCACACAGCCACCAAGAGATCAGGACAATGTTCTTGCTTGTTCCTACACTTCAACCTCTTTAGCCAGCAAAATAATACAAACATGATCAAGAAAATACAAATACTTCATTAACACTCAATACTCCTGTTCTAGTAAACACTTAAAATAGCTTCTAAAATCCTCTCCTTCAGGTGGTTTAAAAAAAAAAAAAATCAGTTGCATGCACTAATTCTCATTAACTTGCTGTAAACAGTTGCCCAGAAAAGCTTCCCCAAAATTCCTCTGAGCTTTGGCAGTTCTATTGTGAAACAGCACAGCAGCAGCTGCAGGGTTCAGGAGGAGACACTCACTGGTTTGGAGTTTGCACTTCTTTGCAAAGGAAATTACTCTTTTAGCACTAGGTAAAGGGTCAAGTTGGACAATCAAATTCTTTCATGACCAAATTTAGAAAGAAAGAAGCTTTCCCTGAATTCTGGGAACAGCTGCAACTGGGAACAACAGAGTTTTTAGAAGGCCTTCCGAGAAGTTCTCCCAGTCTACAGTTTCAAAGCTGTCTTGCTTGTCCCAGCAGACTGAGGAAATGACAGACCCTGTTGCCACAGACTCTCCCAGGGAGGGAAGGGAATCCCTGCAGGTTCCCTGGCAATGCTGCCCCTGTGGCTACAGACACCCCCTTTTTAGCTGAACCTCTTGACAGGAGCTTTATTAAACCAGTGGCATCCTAATGCTCTTTCTGTTTCTCAATCAGCTCAGTCACTACGAAGGAGCAGGAAGACATACAAAAGCCGGTTATGTTACACCCTAACCTAAGTAGAGGGAAAATCTCTACTTACGTGCCAGGTGAGTCAGAAAATAGCCGGAATAAGTAACACCACAAACAGTAACCACTGCAGCAGCAAGCTGCTGAATCATTGTAGCACTGCTGTGCAAGTTTGCACGCTGTGCTCCAACACTAGAACAAACAAGGCTCCTGTCAGTGTGCAGCTGCCCACTGACAAATGCCTCAAGGCGCAGGGTGCTCCTGCTCTGAGCAAGCCCTAGGACTGCTCTGACACTGAGGCCTTCCGTGCACCAAGGCAACCTTCTCATGTCACCACTGTGACGTGGCAACCATGCCCTGACATCACAAAGCAAACGCTCCATGCTGGTCTGTGACTTTATACAAAGCAATAACCAACCTTCCCCACAGCAAACACAAAATAGCCTGGGAAGTTCTCCTCTGTCACACAGCAGCACAAATTGCCCTCCTGGGCCAAACCCTGTTGTTCAAGGGATCCAAGAGCAACTCCAAGAGTGCCCCAAGCACCTACAGCCTGTAGCCCAAGTGAGCACTCAGATGGGACCTAAGCAAAGGAAGCCAGATCAAGAAAATGGCCCACAGCATTGCACATGTGAGAAACGACTCTCACTTTGAAAACTTTAAGGGTTTATTAAACCTTAACAAAGGACTGAACAAGGAAAAATGTTCAGCACTGGCAGTCTCTGTGACTTGCAGCCACATCCTCATCTACAAAAGAGGTACTCTGCCTTTGATAGCCTTAGCCCCTCCAAGAGTTTGGTCAGTCAACTCTTTCTCTGCTGACCATTACTAGTTTCTTACATCTTGATTGGACGTCAGGTGTTTCACACCCCACCTCCTGGTCACAAGCCAGCCCTCCCCAAATGCCCTGACTACCAAGGTTATTACAAGGCGGAGGGGAAAGAGGACAATGGGAGGATATATTACAATAACATCACTTTACATTTATACATCCATATAATATTTACCTCTTAATTTTGAGAGCCAACCATTACATTACTCATCTGTAACACACAGAGCCAGGAGAGAAGACACTGTTGTTGGCAGAACAGCTGAAATAATTGCTAAAAATCTCCCCATATATTTCCACATTTTCGGACATGCGCAGGGCTCCTGTGCATGTACATCTCTGCCTTTAGTCCCCTTTGGAAGCAGTCACGCTGGCAGCATCTGCCCAGCAGCAGCAGCTGCTCCATGCTGGGAACGTGACTGGAGGTGCTGATTTCCAGAGGCTTCTGTGTGCCAGGGGAAGGCAAGGCAGGAGCGGGTTGAACGGCGCTGGCGCTGCTGCTGCTCTGTGCCAGGGAGCCCCAGCTGGGCAGGGCACGGTGCCCTCTGTGCTGCGGGCTCTTTCTCCTGCCAGAGCTGGGCACACCTGGGAACAAGGCAGGAAAACTTGTGGGAAACCAAGGGCTCTGTGGGGCTCCTCTGCTCGGCACACACCCAGGACACCTGTAGCAAAGAGCTCTGGAGCCTAAAAAGAGAAACCAGAGGGAAAGAGCTGGAAAAGGTTTCATTGGGACCTTTCTTACCTGCTAACAGAAGTTGCCAAAATGAAAGGTTACCAAGCAGGGCCTGATCCCTGCTGCCAGCTCAGGGTTAGAAAGAAAGTAATACTTTGTTTCAGCGCTGGGTGTGTAGGGATTCACTTCCATAACACCTGCACACCCAGCAATCTGACGTAGTAGTTTGTATCCATGGAACTAAGACATAGTCAATACTTTGCTGAAATTCACAGGCTAAACATTACTCCAAATTATTTGACATATTTAAACCTCTTCTCAGAATTTATTGACATCAGAGTAGGAGTGTCTTGTAGGTCCCTGGTGGTGGTTGCCACAGGTTCAGGAGGAGACCCATGCACAAAAGGACCTAAGACACAACTGAGCTTGCAAAGCAAATTTATTCCATTAGTTGCAGTAGCAAATAACACATACCAACCCCTGGATTCCCAAACATCCACTGAGCAGGAGAAGGAGCTGGAGCGTGGTGCTCAGTAGGAGGCACAGGTAGGCAGTGCACTTCCAGGACATCCCCTGGATCAAAACGGTGTGCATCTCATCCTTCTCACCCCTCCACCCCAGAACCAGGCCTTCTATCTCCTGCTCAGGACTGGGATTTTCCCAGTTACAGCATCAGCTCACACACGGCCGGCGTGTGAGATGAGGCCACCATGGCTCACCATAGTCCATGACTCCCTGCCAACAAGGGCTCCATGATGCATTATTGCCCTTTCAAAGCTGAACTGCCCACCCACTGACCAATACATTCTTTCTCTTTCAAGGGTCAAGTTCCCCCCTTTAAACAATACACTTTTCTTCATTGTCTTGTCAACCTGCTCAAACATGGATCAAATATGGCAGGGCCTTGGATCTTGGGTTTCCTGCTGTCAGGATGACCCGAGTGTCCCTTTTTCCCAGCCCGATGGTCAAAGGAAGAGTCGGAATTCTTTGGCTCTGATTCACAAGATTGTTCATTATCTAGTATCTAAAATATTTTCTCTCAGACTCGCAGAGGTCTGATCTGCAGGTCTGTCAAGGGCACACTGCCCTGCCCTGAGGCAGTGCTATCTCTTGATACTAAAATCTACATGCCCTTTATTTACAGTTATTTTCCAATACCTATCACCTATGTTAGACTGTCTACTTCTACTCTAAACCAATCCAAAAGTGCCAGCATCACCCAGAACATGGATGTTAGGAAGGAGAAAGAAGAAGGACAGGGAACACCCAAATTCCTCCATCTTGGGACTCCAAACCCCTCTTCTAAAAATCCCAAAATTCTACTTTTCACCCTGTAACAACTACTATTATGCTACTTCAACTTCTGTGACTTGTGATTCTTCATACAAGGTTGTTAATTTGCTCCATGGCTTAAGATCAAAATCCCAAGTGTCTTTGGCTTCCTGACAGGATCTTCAAGCCCCCTGCCAAGGCTCGAGCCATCCAGGGCACCCAGAGGGATGTCCTGGGTTCTGACACTCCAACACGACTCCTGTTCCTCACACAGTCATTTAGGAAATATCTCAATTTTCAAATTCCCCTCTGCTAGTCAAGAGCCTCCTAAAAACACTTTCTTCCCTTTCAATGCATTCCAGCTGCCTTCTTAGCAAGACCTCTCTCTTTATTCTCAAGGCTAAGATAGCCACTTGCACACATTGATCACTGCAATGGGGGAATACAGGGTTCAGCACTGCCTCTTAAAGCTGAAGGAATTCACAAGACTAAGCCCCGTTTGTTACACTTCATGCCTCTCCTTCCTTTTCTGGGAATCAAACACAAGCATTTCATCAATACACCCTGCAAGTGCTCTTGCTGAGTGACACCACATTGCTGTGTCAATAAAGCAGCTGGGACTCCATTTCTTCATGCAGGGAAAGCCAATTCTTTATTCATATAATACATTTTTATACGGTTTTCACAGCCCTCATGTTCAACTCCAACTGCCTGGTAGTTTCCTTGCCACACCATTCATTGCTTAGAAGGTGTTTTTGTGTGTACATGCTAAGAGCTTCTCTTTTACTCAGGTGTTTACATTTTTCCTTTGTGGACTCTCATGGGTCAGATTTCCTGTTTATTACAGATGCAAACTGTTTTCTAACTGCAACAGCTTGCTGTGCTAACTGCACTCACAATTTTTCACATGGGAAGTTAGCTAGCTGCACATAGAAGACATAACAGGCCAGCTGGTAATTGAGCAGAGCAAGGCCTGATTTTATAAGGCCTTTCTTTTCTAATACCCCTACCTGTGTGCAACACATGGTGACTTTCTTTCAGAAATTAATCAGGAAAGCACAGATTGCCTACTGAAATTATTCTGCTCTTTTCCAAATCAGTTCACTACTCAAGTACAACCTCAGGCACATCCCTGATTCCCTCTCTCCCAGCAGCTCAGAGCGGCACTGCACAGTGCTTGCTGTGCTCCAGAGAGCACAAAGCAGGCTGGCCTGGTGGCCCTGGATATTTCTGCAAAACACTCTGCATTTCACACCTTTGCTGTGGCTCAGGGCAGAACTGCAGGCCTGCAGGCGCTTCCTGGCAGAGCTGTGGGAGGCACTGGCTCCTGCAGATGTGAGCTGCCATGCTGTCAGTGCCTCAGGCTGGCCTGGGTTGCCCTGGCAGAAGTGCCGTGCCTGAAGGACGCTGCCCTGTGCTCCAGCCTGCCCAGCAGCCCGGCTCCCTGCGCCGCTGCCCAGAGTGCTGCACACACTGCTGCCCTTTGCCAGGAGTCACAGGGCAGCCGGCAGAAGAGTAGGAATCCTCAGCCAGGCCACCGGCCCTCGGCTGCCCCTGGCCTTCCTCTGCTCCTGGGCAGACTCCAGACGGCCAATGCCTCCAGTCTGGGCTGTGCCCAGCACGGCTACGCTTCCCCTCGGGAGCAGCCAGCTGCCACCTGGGCTCTGAGAGCGGAGGATTTGCCCGCTGCCAGGAAGAGGCACCCAGGGCCCGGCTGCTGCCTCCTGCAGCTCCAAGGGCCTCCTTCCAGCCTGCCTCTGCCCAGGCTCAGGCTGCTCCGGGCTCTGCCAGGCCTCTGCTGGGGCTGCACCCCGGCCAAGGCCGGGCCCGCTCTCACCTCACAGGCGCTGCCAGCTCTGCACCAGAGGAGACCTTTCAGAGCCCCCTCTCTGATCCTTCTGCTTTCTCACTTGAGCAAGGCTCTCCTTCTGCCAAAGAGATTGCACTTGGGGATACAAATCTAAGTGGCAGGAACTCGAATGCTCCTGAGTCACAGCAGAGAGCCTGCATCCGCATAGAGTATTTGGGCTGCCCCATTCCTCCATTGTATTTCCCTGCAAACGCCATTGCCCTTTCTACCTCAAATAGAGGTACCACAGCAGACCAAAACTAGACAAGTGGGTCATATTCCAAAAGCAGCATGGTCTGGAGAAGATAAATGAAGATGAGCATTCCCCAATTTGACACCATGCCAAAGACACTGTGGGGGTGACTTCCTCCTTTAACAAACAACAGACAATTTACAAGGAATTCTTGAGCTTATTCACAGAGTAAGAAGGAAGGAAATTACAAGGAGAGTTTTGGTTTTAAAAATTTTATTAATTTCAAATCCTACTCAGCAGACCTATTAGACAATCATACCCTAACCCTAACCCCCTAAGATTAGTTGTAACCCTAATGCTAACGCTAACCCTAACACTAACCCTAAACCTAAAGCTAGTCATAACACTAACTCTAACTGTAACCCTAGTCCTAAACCTACTCCTAAACCTAGTCCTAAGCCTAAGCCTAAGCCTAAACCTAAGCCTAAGCCTAAGCCTAAATCTAAGCCTAAGCCTAAGGCTAAACCTAAGCCTAAGCCTAAACCTAAGCCTAAACCAAGCCTAAATCTAACCAAGCCCTAACCCTTAACCTTGTCCTAACCTACAATCCTGCTCTAAGCTGGTTGAGAAACAAGTGGTGCTGATGTGATTTTCACTTTCTTGTCTCCTTCCTCTTCTTCAAGGAAACAATCAGTGGCACCAGGCTGGATGCAGGCTCAGCAGATGTTATAAATGGATGCTGCACAAAGGAAAAAAGAAAATCAAGAGAAGTCAATGAACCATGACTTTCCAAACTCAGTGCTTCACAGGATTCACAGGGCTCCTAGAAAGATCCAGAAAGATGGACCATCTGCACCTCAATCATCATGTGCAAGACCTTGCCATCACAGACAAACCTGGCCCAGAATCCCACTCATCCTTTTATGAAGGTGTTTTCATCTTGCTGGGATTTTTGCACTGACAGTGCTCTAGAAATGGTGCTTTCAGTCCTTGGAGTTTCTTCTTTTCAGGAAACTCCAAAGCCTCACATTGGTCCTTGTCTTTGAACAATAGGCACTGGGCTGATTCCCACAGGGAGACAGAGCAGTGTCTACCTTTCCATGCCCTGCCCCTCCTGTGCTGGATGGCACCTTCCTTCCCAGCAGGGACAGCCCAGTGGCACTGGTTGCTGCACTTCCCTCTCTGCCACACGAGCTGGCAGTAACCCTGGGGCAGTTCCTGTCTGCTTGAGCGTGCCAGGCAGCAGATGGGGCTGGGACAAGTCCCTCTCAGCTCTCCCTGTTTGCGTGCCAGAAACCTCGAAGGGTGGGCTGGGGGCACAAACCAGGGCCCCTCAGAGGCTCACAGTGAGCCCTCCACAGCCCCTCCTGCCCACAGCCAAATCTCTGACCACTCAGCCAGCCTGGCTTCCTTGGGTTCCTGCACCACCTTTTCATGTCTCTGTACCCTGCATTGCTCTACTTCAATTCTTTTGCCATTGGATAAAATGGGGCACCCCACCAAATTGCAGAACAGGGCAACAGAAAACAGTCAGAGGACAGAGCACCTCTCCTTTCAGGAAAAACAGAGAGAGGTGGAGTTATTCAGTTGTGTGAAGAACAGGCCCAAGGAGATTTTATAGCCATTTTCCAAAATTCAGGGTGGCTTTGAAGAAAGTGGGGGACACCTTTTTTGAACAGGGCCAGTTACAACAGAATGTGGGGAAATATTTCTAAACACAAAGGGGATGCAATCTTAGGTAGAACTTGTTTACTTAGAACATTCTGCCACACTGGCACAGGGGTCCCCAAGAGCTTGTAGGTGCCTCATCCCTGGAACCATTCCAGGTCAGGTGGAAAATGGCTCTGAGCAATCTGATCTCTTTAAAGATGTCCCTGCTCATTGCAGGACACTTGCACCAGATGACCTTTACAGGGCCCTGCCAGCCCAACCCACTCTAGGATTTCTCACTGTTTCCATTTGAAGAGCACCATGAGTGGAGGTGAGGAGGAAGGGGGCTCATCTGATGCCTTGGACTTCCATGGAGGAGGAGCCCATCCTTCACACCTTGTTTCACCTGCAGCCCCTTTTCATTTTACCTGCAGGAGCTCCTTGGCAGACCAGCGCCGCGCCTCGTCTGCCTGCAGGCAGCAGCTCAGGAAGTCACACAGGCAAGGTGAAAACATCTTGGGCTCCTGCAGCTTTAGTTTCCCTCCTGTGCCTATCAGGATTTGAGGCTGGGGAAAAAGGAAACAGGGAGGTTCCACCTGCTGCTTTGCCCATCTGTAACTGCTCTCCCTGAGCCCATTGTTTAAGCTCCACTCTGCAGTGGCAGTTTCTGCCCTGGCAGAGACACAGAGATGACTTTCCTTCACCAACAAAAAACCCAAACCACACAGCTTTTCCAACATCCTGCAGATCTTGCCTTGGCAGCTGATTTCAATGACAGACCTAACAAGTGGGAACTACATCAGCAAAGCACGTTTGATTCTCTGGGAATTCACACCAGCTTGATAGGCTTTTTGGAAGAGGGACTTTGCTATACTAACTCTGCTATTTCCAAGGATTAGTACAAGAAAGGCATCTCTGCAGTGCTTGTTGGTCCCTTAAGCACAGCTGCCATAAAACAAAACTCATCAAGTTCTCTCCTTTGTTCTTGAAAACAATGGTAATTGGAAGGAAAGAAAGGAAATCCACCAGGTATTCCTCAGGTAAGGAAACAAACATTTAAATCTCAAATTCCACACAGACACATTAAGATGCCTGCAGAAATGTATTGGGATGAAAATGCCTGCTTGGGCACACAGGAAACACCTGCAGCTCGTCTCTCAGCAGTCGGAAAATTTCAGCTTCCCTTATGCAGCAAAAGAAAACTTTCCATGGTCAGAAGAAGGAGAGGTGCCATCCCTATGGTCGCTCTCTGCTCATTTGGCTACTCAAGTCAATGCATTAATGGTAGGCCCATCCCAAAAAGTGCCAGGATACACTGGGAGGTTTTGGCAGGCTCTCCACATCACCAGGCTCTGGCTTGGTGATGTGGAGAACGTGGCTTGGGCTATGAGAAAAAACTCGGTCACTAGGTGTTTCAGCAGCACTGGAAAAGAAGCAGAAGAGACTGAGCCATTTACACCCTCATGTCCAGCCTTCCAGCACAGGGAATTAAGTTCCTCTCTAAAAATCATTGTTTTAGAAACTTTGTTGGCTTTGGGTTTCTTTTCTTCATTGCTGGAAATGTAACACCAGTTCTGAGAGGCTTGCGTTGTGGTTTTAGGGGCATCTTCACAGACAGACAAATGGGAACAATTTGAAACCCGAAGAAAAGTGTTGCCTGAGAAGAGTTGGGGAGTGTTTGCCTGTGTTAAGGCTTCAGCTGCCTGGCAGTCCCCTTACATCCATGTGCAGAAACACCCAGCTGCTCCCCAGATCTCAGTCCCTCTGGGCACACAGGCCTCAGGAAAACGATTCCAGCCTTTCTCCTGCTCAAGAGTATCTAACCTAAGCTGAGCTCCAGTTTCTTCAGTAAAGCCAAGGATGTTCTCTTCCATGCAGCTGACAGTGTTCATGGAGCTCAGCAGGTCTTCCTGATATTCCTCAGGCCAAGGAATTACAGTGGAATTTGGCCAGGCATCAGATGAACATTATCCAATGTGGTTCATGCAGAACCAAGCTCTAACGCTGACAAGCCAGAATGAGAGAGCTCATTCTGCTTTTGAAAGATGTCAGTTAGAAACATAAGACACAGACTTGGAACTACTCAAACCTCAGCTTGCAGAATCCATCAAAAATAGACCAAAATCATAATGGCAAGGGGCCTTGGGGTCTTGATAAATACACCCACCACGATAATAATAACTCTGTGCTAGTGGCAGTGAAATCAATGGTGGCCAAAGAGACTTTATTACTTTCCTCTTCAAACCAAAGGAAAATTTCCAAGCCTAAAATAGCCAATGTACTCTCCTTGATTAAAAGCAATTATGACAATTCATTCAAGTATGCAGACGTGAGCCAAACAGAAGGATCACAGGTCACGCCTGACGTTCCTTGTTCATCAGTGGAACCTGCAAACTCTGATTTTATGCTATTTATAAATGTGTCAGTTGTTGGTTTCATAGAGCTTTTTTGGCAAAGGCATGAGTTTTATTTTCTTATGTTACAGATCCCCTCTATTGGATTTTCAAAGGCAAAATTTTAATGAAAAGTCAAAACCAAAGTTTTTAAATTGATATATATGGGAAGATCTTTTGCCGAAAATTAGCTCATGAAAAGGATGGAGTGAAATCAAATTATACACTGGTGTTGCTTAGTTTTAATTGGTTCTTGTAGTGCAGATTTGCCAGCGGAACAACCAAAAACAAATGTTTGGGTGACTTTAGCCACCAAGCAGCAGGCTCAAACACCATAAGTTTGTCTAATTTGGAACCAGAAAAGCTTTTCTCTACATGTCTAGTCGGTGTGCCAGTAAAAGATTTGCCCTTGGTCAAAAAGCAATTCAGTAGTAAGCCTGGTGATATTGACAATTGGAGCAATCTTGTAGTGGATTGGAACGTTTGGACCAAAGAACTTCCCAAAGCAGGACCTGAACCCAAAGAATTTGAAATCCTTGGTCTTTTAACAATGGATTTCTGCCTTACGTTTGAAGCTAATGATTGGCAAGAAGGTGATCCTCCAAAGTGCAATGTTACTCCCCATTATTTTGCATATAGAAATTCTAGGTTTTGGTGTAATTATTCAAACAGTTGGGATGTGCTTTCCGAGGCTGACCAATATCCACGACAATTGCCAAAAGGATGTTGGTTCATTGGTGGAGATAGGGCTTGGCAGGGCATCCCATCACACCCTGAAGGTGCCCCATGTAGCCTTGGAATGCTCACTGTGATAGCACCTACTGCTAAAGCAGTCATTAAGAAGAAACACAGGGGAACAAGATCTGCTCATCACTACCATGAAAACTGTAAGAGTGATTTCATGCCTTGGAATGTTGCCAAAAGGGTTTCAGCAGGTTTTTACCCCAATCAGCCAGGGCATTGAAACAATTAGATCAGGTTGGATCTTGGCTGAGTAAACAAACTAATGCCACATCCACTGCAATCAGTGATATGCTGACAGATGTTAATAGTGTTGGGCATGCTACCCTTCAAAATAGAGCTGCAGTTGATTTTTTTTCACTGGCATATGGACATGGTTGTGAGGAATGTGAAGGATTGTGTGTTGTATGAACCTGTCTGATCATTCTGAATCCATCCACAAAAACATACAAAAGCTGAAAGATTTGACAGCTCCAGTTAAAGAAGATGGTGGGTCCTGGTTAGATGATTTGTTCCAAGGATGGAGCTTTGCACCTTGGCAAAGAGAACTTTGTAAAATAGGTCTATATGTGTTGGGTGTTTTGGTAGCAATACTGTAGTAATACCTTGCATACTTCGGTGCGTGCAACAAATGCCAGACAAAACTATCAAAACAGATTTTATCGTACGAGAGGGAGAAGTAGGAAATGGATTCACAGAGAGTTCTCAAAATCTCACAGAGATGGTGGATGAAGGTATTGACATAGAAGAAGGTTTTGAATTAAACCTTGGAACAGGTGAGAATTTTTTGAACATTGACTTGTAATTGCTATCAGACATGACTTATGCCCTTTGAACTGACTGGACTTTTACAGCATTAAAATTCTTGTGATGTAATATAGCAACACTTAATGTGAGCAAAAAGGATGCTTTAAGCAAATAATAAGCAGATATACTATAGTAAAGCTATGAAACGCAAGGCAGTTAATAAAAGACACGGTTGCAAAGGTTTCTTTTTAGGTGAACTGAGAGGGGAATTGTGGGAATCCATAACATCAGAGGGTTTTGGAAAATCTGCAAGAGGAAGGTCTCAGAGACATAACTGTGATTAGAGCTAAGCAGTAGCCATAAGATAGGTCAGCAGAAAAATTATGTAAAAAGTAGAAAAGTAAGGGTAAATAGAACAATGGTCTGTGTATTAATGCTTGGCTAGAATAACTCCCTAAGCTGCAGAAAAGTATATCTAGCAAGATATTAGGAAGTTCGAAGCTTAATAATAGAGCTCTGTGCATTTTGTTTTAAGGCTTACAATCCAGTATTGTATTAGAAATAAGCAAGCATTGTTTTAACTAAAGGTAGGTGTGCTTGCAGTGACTGGATGGAAGTACTGTCAATATGCTTTTGCTTTGTGTGATTAGTCAAAAAACTTTTAAGTAAGTTGTAACATTAAGTTCTTGGTCTGCTGCCTGGAATATGAGCTGATGGCATCTTTGCATTGTCATAACCAGGTCATGAGACTGATGCTGGAAAATAAAATAGCTCAAGCTGCGTTCCTCAGCAGTCCTGTCCTATTCCTGATTTGTACACAGCCCCTGGCGGGCGATAATTCCCTTCCTTGCCAGTCAGGGAATAAGGCTCTACGTTCACTTCTGAATTGGTCATTCGTTCTTAAAGATGGAAAGTCCCTCCTTGTCGGAACCCAGGACATCCCTCTGGCTGCCCTGGGTGGCTCGAGCTCCTGGCAGGGGGCTCAGAGACCCTGGCATGAATGCAAAGACACCTGCGCCTTTGAGGTGTCTTTGATTTTGACCCATGGAGAAAATTGCCAACATTACGTGAAGAGCTACAAGTCACGAGAATTTAAGCAGAATAATAGTTTGTCTCAGGGTGAAAAGGTAGAATTTTGGGGTTTTTCGAATGGGGGTTCAGGAGGCAAGATGGAGGTATTTTGGCGTGCCCTGTCCTTCTTCCTTCTTCTTCCTTCTTCTTCATAGCCTCCATCTTCTGTGTGATTCTGGCACTTTTAGATTGGTTTAGACTAGAGACCGACTGTCTAACATAGGTGATAGGTACTGGAAAATAATTATAAATAAACTACACATAGTTCTTAGTACAAAATGTTGACACCACCCAAAGGGCAGTGCAGTGTGCCACGAACTGACCTGCTAGTCAGACCGCAGCGGGTCAGGAAAAGAATGTATTGGATAAGAGAAAATAAACAACCTCGAAAACCAGAGCCAAGGAATTACGACTCCTGCTTCGAGCACCGGGCTGGGAAAAAAGAGACTTTCTAACATTCTTGGGGTCATCTCGACCACAGAGATCCTGACACCTCCTAAGGGCGTTCTGGTGTGGTTTGGAATTGGGAACAGTCTCCTTCCTTTATCAGCTCCAACCTACACTGCCTTTGGAATGCTGCCTATTGGCCAGTTGTTGCCCAGCCATGGACTTGTGGATGAGGAAGAAAGTGCAATTGCATTTCCAGCCAAAACCCAGTGAGAAAAGCAGGACAGCCAAAATACCCCGTGGATATACAGGCTTTCAGCTGTGCACACAGATGCTTTTGGTTCCTGCTCGGTGTAGCCGGCACGTCCCCGCTTTGACTGCTTCCACCTCCCAGGCAGCCATGGCTAATTGGTACGAGGCTCTGCAAGTGGAACCAAGAAGGTGGGCAGGTCTGCTGGCAGTACAGGAGATCAGAGAGGAAAGCACCTGGCAGGACCCTGGCCAGCGACGCAAAGCACCCACTGGACCTGCTGTCTGTCAACAGGTAAGGACTGGTGGGTGACGCCACACTTGGGGTTGTCTGGGGCTCAGCAATCATGAAAAATCTCTGTGCTTGAGTGGGTTTGTCCCTCTTTCTGTGCCTTCTGTTGTTCCTGTGCTCCACAGTGTCGAGCTGTGTAGCTGTGTGTCACAGCTAAAGTGCAGGAGAACCTCATCTGTCTGCCCTTTGAGGTGGCTGCTCACAGCAGCCTTTTCAATCTGCAAGCTCCGTCTGTCTGGAGAGTGACTTCCCCCCATGTTTGGTCCCAGAGGCCAGAGCCTGTCATCTGCAGTCCCAGGTGCCATTGAGGGCTGCCCAGTGCCTCAGGCTGCTGTGACTCTAGCACAAACACCAGGAGGCAGTGGCAGGTGGTTGTTTCCAAAGTCGCATTCTTCAGGGGCAATGTGCTGTGCGTGTCCTTTGTCCAGCCCAGCCCCAGCCCTAGGGATCAGATGCAGCAACTGCTGTTGCTGCTGCTGAAGTCAGTGAGGATTTGGTGGTTGGTTCCATCCCAGAAGAACTGGTCACTTATGAAGCCGGGTGCTGATAGTGCCCTGCAGATCTCTGGGCTGCAGGGCTGGGAGGGAGCTGTCCCTTGTTGTTATTCTCCATCAGGGAAAGCCGTGCCAGCCAGATGTGTGTCAACAGAGCAAACAGGGAGTGCACGAGTCTCTTCAATCTCCATCTGCTGAGTGGTGCCCTTTGAGATTAAGTGGCACAAAGTCAATTGCTTGTGGTCCCTCTGTGTATCTCCATGTTAGACAGTGCTGCTAAATCTGCCTGTAGCACAGCAGCAGAGGAAAAATCCTCTCAGCTCTGCAGGTGCTATAAGCTGCTATTGATGCATAGAAAATACTGCATTTTGTCTTTATGAGGAAGAGAAGAAGTGGTTTAGCAGCGAGAGAAAGTGGAATGATTCTTCTGATCTTTCCTTCTGTCTCATACAGGCAGATCTGTGTGGCTCATAGATGTGCCCCTGACTGGCAGCAAACAGGGGAATCCCCGGAGCCATAGTCAGGCTGGGCCTTGGGATGCCGGGACTGACCAGGAGCATAGCCCTGGGTGGGCTCATCTGCGAAGTGTGGGCAGACTGTGTCTTGGAGGTAGGTGCCATATGCAAAGTCCATCAGTTTTGCCTGTCCTGTGGCCCGGTCACGGAGGATGTTCTCCGGTTTGATGTCCCGCTGCAGGACCCCACAGCTGCTGCAGTGTTGCATAGCCTCCAGCACCTGGAGGAACAGCCCCTGCACCACCTCCTCCAACGTGGAGCCCCCATGCCAGAATGAAATCAAAAAGGTCCTGTGAGTGCTCAGGGCACTCCATCGCCAACATGATGTTGTGAGGGAGCTCACACCAATCTAAGAGCTTATCAACACCATGGAACCCAGGGGACACCTTGTCCAGCAGCTCGATCTCCCTGGGCACGCGGATTCCGACAGGCTGCAAAGACCACAATGGTGTCAGTGGGGCTGATGCCCTGCCAGGCGTCTAGAACCCCTCACAGCCCAGGATGCTCTGAGCCCTCCACAGAGCTCACGCCCGCTCTCCCTCTGGGCGTCCTGGTGGCTTCCACTCTGCTGGGCCTCGGCCAACCCCGCCTGTCATGTCCCAGTTTCTGCCGCTGGCCCCGCTCACTCACCAGCTGGCCCTAATGACGGATGCAATCCTGTGACACACTTTTGATGGCCACCTGTGAGCCAAGGGGGGCAGTGGGCTGAGCTCAGATCCTGCCCTGCTGAGCCCCATCCTTGCTCTGCCCCCCGCCCCACCCCCACCACCCACCGGGGTGCCATCCGTGGGAAACGTCCCCGAGTAGACAGTGCCGAAGCCACTCTGCAGCAGCAGTGACCCCAGCGGAACGGCTCTCGCAGGACCTCCTGCACTCTCTCTGCGGGTGAGACGTGGCTGTCAGTGCTCAGGCCAGGATTGGGAACGGTCCCCAGCCTCCCCACTATGGCCCACCAAGCGCCCCATACCGGGCATCCCCATCTGAATGTGGCACCAGTGGCTCGGGCTGGGTGGCTGCTCTGTCGAGTGGCAGAGCTCGGTCCAGGGAAAGCGCTGCTCACTCCTCTGTGCACTCGCTTCATCATTTGAGCAATGCTGCTCCAGTCTGTGGAACATGGAACAAAAAGGGAAAAATCACCCACTTGCAAGAATGCCCAGAGTGTGCATTGAAAAGAGGAAAAAAATGGACCCTTGCACAAGTCCCCAGACCATGCAATTAAATGGAAAATAAGGACACTTGCATGACTTTGCAGGCTGTGCAGAAAAAGGAGAATGAAAGGACACTTGCACAAGTTGTCAGAATGTACAGCAAAAAAAGGGGGGAAAAAAGGTACACCTGCACAAATCCACAGACTGTACAAGAGAGAAGAAGAAAAAGTGAGACCTGCATGTGTCTGCAGACTCTGTAAAAACAGGTGATGAAAAGGACTTCTTTGACAGGGCGCACACTGTCCCAAAGCAGTGCCAAACCTGCTTGCCAGCCTCACGGGTAACAGGAGAAGGCCGCAGGTCAAGAACAGGAGTTCAGCCAATGGCTGGAGGAAGCAGAGGAATTTGCAAGGCAGGTGAGTGCTGGAGGAGGCCTGCCAAGCTGCCTGCTCTTGTCCTGCTGCTGAATTTCAGTGCTCTTGAGAACAACACTTGGGCCTAAATCCCACTGGAATCAGCATTTCTTAGGGAGAATGGCATTTGCTGAGGAACAGCTTACAATGCTTATCCTCTTGGCAGTCAACCCGGGCTGTGTCTTAGAAAGGAGGAAGCTGAGTGAGTCTGTGGAGTTTCCTGGAAGGAACAAAGCCCTGTGACAGCAAGCAGCATTCTCAAGCTGCTCTCAGGGGAAAATCCCAGCAAGCTAAAGACACCTGGGTAAAGGGGTGAATATGATTGTGAGCTACACTGGCCCGCAGTAGCAAAATCCTGGACATGGAGGTAACGGGCACATAGTGTCCTCATGTCCTGTTTCTGCACCTTTCTGGGAACCAGAGGAATCCTGCCTCCACCTGTGAGGAATTCAGCTTGGGAATGAATAGCTCCTTTCTGGTTTGGCCTTGGTCTTTTTTCCTTTTGGACAGCAGTGCTTACTAACATGAGCAGAGCCAGTCCCGTTTGTGGCTCCGCACTGCCCGAGGCTCTCCCCCCTCACACAGGGCCCCGCCCCGCCCCGGGCGTCCCCTGGCGGCTGCCCGGCCCCGCCCGCCCCGCGCATGCGCACTCCCTGCCCATGGCGCCGCCCAGCGGCAGCCGCCCCTCCCTGCAGGCCCGGGCCGGGGTCGGGCCCTGCTGCTCGTCCTGGCCCTCGGCTCCCTTCTTTCCAGAGAGAGGAAGGCTCCAAAGGAAGCGTTTCCAGCTGTGGCCCTTCTGCTTTACTCTGTGGGGCCGAACGTCTCCCCTGAAGGTGGCCCTGGTGCGTCCATGAGTGCTGGTGCAGGAAAAGGCCCCTTCCTTCTGCCGCCAGTTGTCATCAGTGGCTCAAAAGCAGCGCCCAGCTCTGGAAGGAGAAACAGCCCGTGGCACAGTGGTGCCATCCCTGCCCAGACAGGGCTTTCTGCCACAGCAGCAGCAGCGGCAGGGCTTGCCTTGGCTTCACCTGGAAAGCCAGAAGCCTCTGTAAGTCAGCAGGTTGCCAGGCTGCATCAGCTCCTGATGGGGGTGAATCCTGCTAGCTCTGACCATTTCCAAAAGGTTATAAAGGCAGCAGTACAGACATACATGCAGAGCAACCAGCATCCCACAAATGTGTAAAACTGTGTAGGTTTTGTGGCATTCTTAGGGCTGTCATGCTGATGGTGCCTCCTGCACAGCTTGTGTGCCATGCCATTGCTGGGCCAGCCTTGTCCCCAGGCTGTCACCCTCAGCCTCGTTCTCTGGCTGCTGTTGCATCTCAAAGCAGAGTTACCCAATTGCTGAGTTCCAGCTCTCAGGCTGGAGCACCAACCCGTGCTGTTGCATGGAAACGAATGGTCTGTGTCCACTTCATTGTGCTGGCAGAAGCCACTTTTGCTGAGACACAGGACAAAGAAAGTAAGTAGAGGAAAAAAATCAGTTGGAAACTCTTGTATGGAAAATCAAGGGGACTCTGACATTGTGGAGAGGGAGAGAGAAGGATGCATCTGACTCCACCTTATCAGAAAGCTAAATAATTACTTTGTTATACCATATGATATACATTGCATCTAAACTGAATCTGCCACACATTCACCCTTGCTCACAGCTGCACAGAACTGCATCCACTCTGATTCTCTCGTGTCTGTCTCGTGGCAGTCCCGACACACACATTCTCCTGGCCCTGATAGGCCAAGGGAACAAAACATCCTCACTTTGGGTAAACAATCTCCATATTACATTCTACTTTGGCACAACACAGTCATAAGAATTGTGTTTTCTCTTTCTCTGATGTTCAGAAAATGTGAAACCCAGAAATATTCCTGGGAAGATTTGTGCCTTGCTTTTCTCTGTGAAGAGAATGTGGCCACACTCTTGGGCTGGGGGCAGGCTGCTGGAGCTTCCTGTTGCTTTCCTTTGAGGAAACAGCAGTGTTTTGTGAATGGTGGGCAGAAAACGGCTTTGGGGACTGTTTTGTAAGCAGTGCATGTTTGAAACTATTCCCTGATCTCTAGCCTGGAGGAAATTAGGGTCACCCAGCAACACCTTAAAGCTTCAGGATTATGACACCAGTAAGGCACAAATGTGGGGTCTGTAGATCCACAGGCATTCCTGATCTAATCAGACATTTCTGGAGAATTCTCCTGACTTCCAGTGTGACATGGAGAGGGAATTTGCATCAGGACAATATGCAGCCTCCCAGCTGTCACATGTGGTGTCTGACCAGCTGCTCTCTCCACTCCACTTGCTGGGCTCATGCCAGAGGTGGTCCTGGGGCTGGGAAACACCTGGACTTGTGTAGAGCCCTTCCAAAATGCTGCCATGGCTGCAAGAGCAGGCAAACAGCAAAAGCCCAGATCTTTCTCCATTCTTTTTAGTTTTTAACTGAGACCTGGTGGTTTTTCCAAGCACTTTCTGTTAATGCTCATGAAGGTATTTTTAGGAGGGAGAAAAAAACCTGTTTTCAAGGGCGGAGGAGAGGAGGGGGAAGGAAAGTTCTGAATTTTGGAAAGCTTGTGGTTGCTCTGTTTTCCTGAGCCTGCCTTGCTAAGGTGTGGCCACCAGCTGAGCTATTTGGTCTCTGCCTTATAACTCCCTTTTAGGTGGGACTTGCCCATTTTAGTGGGTTTCCTCCCCCCACCAGCTTCTACATTGTCCCACATTGGGATTTAAGCTTCTTTTCTTTCTTTCTGTGTGTCCATTAGAGTCAGATCCCTGTGACTGCCAGATGCATACTGCAGGGAAGCTGCCAGAAGTGAGGCACAGGCCCCAAAGGCTACTTTGAGGTGCTGTAATTGTGCAGCAGCAGTGTGCTGTGTGTGCAGCAGGTTGGTTACTTGGCTTTTGCTCCCCACTTAGGTGTCATTTTTCCTTCAGCAAGCCCTACAGTTTGCTGGTTGATGTTAGCCATGCAGCAAGTGAGTGGGAATGACAGGCATTCCAGTTGAGGGAACTCTCCAGGATATTAGCAAAGCATGATTTCATCCACAGCATTTAAACAAATGTTCTTGGTTTTAGTCAGAAGCACTGCTGGGCAAAAGGGCACATTGCCTTTGGTTTCCTCACATGCTGGCTCTTTCTGAGTGTTCAGCTTGGTGTACAGGGTGAATGGGCTTGGTGCCTGTTCTGTGTTACTCTGGGATCCTTTGAGCTGTGGGTTGTGGACTGCAAGGGGGTTTTGTGCTGCTTTGGGGCAGAGGAGAACTTTCTGGGCTTTTCTGTTGTGTTAGCTGAAGGGAAGGTTTGGTTGCCTTGCATGAACTCACAGAGCAAGCCAGAGCAGCTGCTATTGTGATGTCAGCAGAGGGCTGCCACGTCACAGCGTTGTCAGCAGGAGGTTTTCCTGGTGCCCACAAGGCCTCAGTGTGCAGAGCAGCTCTTGGTGTGCTCCTTGCAGGAGGATCACCTCGTCTGAGCTGTTCTCAGATTACAGCCAGTGTCCTTTTGTTTCTCTATTTTCTTGCACAGTCCGTGGACTGGTGCAAGTGTCCCGTTTTTCACCTTTTTACTTGCACAGTCTCAGGACTCGTGCAAGTGTCCTGTTTTCCCCCTTTTTACTTGCACAGTCCCGAGACTTGTGCAAGTGGGGTTTTTTTTTCCATTTTTGTTTCCTGGCCTACGGACTCGAGCAGCCCTGCTCAAAGGATGGAGCGAGTCCGTAGAGCAGTCAGCAGCACCTTTTCATTGGCGGCTTCTTGGAAAGCTTTTCTTCGTTTGGCTGGTAAATAGAAGTTGTTTTTTCCTTTGGGGCAGCACGTTGGAGCAAAAATGGCATAAAGATGCCATATGTCTGGTAAAGCTCCTGTCAAGAGCTTCAGCTGGAGAAGGGGGTGTCTCTTGTCCGGCAGGGTGTAGGAACCTCCAAAATGCAGACTGGGAGAGCTTTGCAGGCATCCTACCAAAAACTGTGCAGGTCTCTCCAGAACTCAGGAAAAGCATCTTTTGCTTGCATTCCATCCTTAAAGGATGTGCCTGTCTAACTGGACCCCCTCTGTGTGCTCCAAGAGCCATTGGCTCTGTGCTGAAGGGCAAACTGCCGAGCACTTTGTGTGTGCTCCTGAAGCCTGGAGCTGGGCCTGTGCTGTGTCCCAACAGAACTGCAAGTGCTGAGAGGGGTTTGGTGGAAGCTTTTGTAGGGAATTGTTTACAGCAACCACATGGCACATGCTGCATGCAATTTACAAAAAGAAAAAGCAAGTCCAGGAAAGAGAGGAGAAAAAAGCTGCTTTAGCTGTAGGCTGGACAGTGAGCTCCAATGTAGGCACTGCCTGCTAAGGAACAATTTGCGTCTTCACGGCCAAGTTTCTAGTTCCTTAGTGGCAAAGCTGAACAAAAGGTAGACACAGCCTAGGGTATTGGCCTGCAGTCTTGCTTGCTGTGTTAAAGAAGTGTTGCTCCTGGAGGGATGTTGTGGAAGGAGAATGCTCTCTGCTGGGGTGGACTTGTTCTGGGGGATTCCTCAGCACAAACAGTTTTCTAACAGCACCTGGTTCATTTTCCCTTGCCCCCGGCAGCTCGCCTCAGAGATGGAAGGAGTCAAGCGCGCACTTCGGTGAGTGGGACGGGCACCCTTGACATTCCTGGTGTCTGAGGAGTGTGGAGAAAGCTGTGGGCTTGGCCTGTTGCAGTAGGGTGCCAGCCTGGCAAGCTGAAAGAAAGTCCACATCAGCATCTGCATGAACACTACCAGAAGGATTCCATCCCTTTCCTCCTTTTCGACGGAAGAGGTTTTAACTAATGGAAGTCAAGCTTTGCAGACAGGAGGCTGCATGCTGATTGTAGCCAGCCTGAAATATCTCCTGCAGAAGCATGCACAATCCTGTTTAAACAGTAGACTTATCAGCCCTTTTTAATTGAGTTTTAATGCCTGAGCATCTCACTTTTACCCAAATTCATGACTTCTGCTTAGGACAGCTGGGAATAGAGCTCAGGAGAAATCAGGCTCTAAATGACAGGTGACTCCCTGTCCCTCACACTGCTGCCTGTCTGCAGAGCACCACAGCAGCAGCAGAACCTCCTCTGGCTCGCTCTCTTCCTCCAGAGGCTAAAGGGGACACAAAGGACAACAAACCTCCAGGCGTTGTCAGTCCAGGGCCTGAGCATCCTACAGCAATCAGTGGCAGCTTTGGTTGGTTGAGTGCAAAGCTTTGGGGCAGTGCAGAGCTGCAAGTTTCTGAGCAGGCAGCCCTTGCCCTTTGTGGCTGAGGATGCTGGGGGCTGGAGTCCTGCCATGACCTCGCTCCTCAGCCCAGCCACTGACCCATGAGAAATGGCATCTGAAAATTGACATGCAGGCATCATTTTCCTGGCATTCTCACAGGGACTGTGAACTTCCCTTGGTGTCAGAGAAGCGGTAGCATGATGTCCTTTAGTGCTACTGGTGTGGAAGTCAGCCCCTTTGTGCACAGAGTCTGTGCAGGCTCCCTGCTGTCAGCAGAGAGAGGTCCCCAGGTGCAGTTCACAGCCTTGTGGGGTGCCGAGGAGCCGCTGTTGCCTGCAGGGACCCACCCCTCTCCACACCCTATCTAGGTAGCTACAGGCACTGCTTCCACTGCCCCCTTAACTTTGACATGACCCAAGTGTGTTGAGGAGACTCCTGAGCAGCTCTGCATGGCAGAGACAAAATCTGGCTGTGAAGGGCTGGAATGCAGTTCCTGTTGGCTGCTCTTGAAGGCCTGAAATCCTGAGGGGAAGGCAGTTGAGCAAAGCTGGGCAGGGAAGTGTTGCCTGCTTCTATTCAGACACTTCCAGAGCAACTCCAGGGTTAGTTGGGACATAAACACCACATCAACACCACATAAACAGCCCCACACAACAGCTTTTGTCTTCAGGCAGAATGCTGCTTGCTGCTTCTGCCAGCTCTCAGGAGCCAACTTCCCTGCTCCTGATTGCTTGTTTGTGCTTTTTCCCTGCCTATTCCTTGCAGGTCCCGCTAGGAGAGGATCTTGCCAGTCAGGACTCCTGGGCCCAGGCAGGAAAGGCAGGAGAGCACGGACAGAGTGCACGGTGCCCAGGAGTTCAGGTGTGTGTTGAGCTTTCTCGCTTTCTCTGAGCAGGGCTGAGCATTGCTGGGCTTTAGGAGGCCCAGTGTCAAAGAACAAATTTGGCTTTCTCATTGCTGGACTTGCTCAGCACAGACGGGGGAAGGCAGCCCAGGGCAGGTCTGGCTGCTGAGCAACCTAGAGCACAGCTGCCTCCTGGGACTCACTCCTTAAACCCTGACAAAAAGCATTCCTAACTAGACCAGAGTAAAAGCAAGGGAGGGTCAGGCTGGGCTTAAGGAGAGCAAAGCATTGACCTGCAAAGGCAGTCATGCAGCAGAACAAGTGTCTCAGAGAGCTTGGGCAGATTCCAGCCCTAGACATTCCAAAGCCCCAGCTGGATGGGGCCTTGAGCAGCCTGTCCAGATGCTGACCCCAAGTGCTTGGAACTGAAGCCTGGGCTAGAGGCTTCCTGGGATCTCTGCCAGCCTAACCCATCCTTTGATGATTGGATTGGAAAATCGTCCCCACCTCCTGCCCAAGCTATGGCTTGCAGGCTCTTTCCTTGTTTCACTAGTGAAAGCAAGAGTAATTGTGGCAGTACTCATCTAGACTTAGCAAGCATGTCTTAGCCAAAGAAGAACTTTTACAAGTCCAGTATCCACTGTAATCAGAAAGGAGTGTAAGAGCTAGCAGGCAGGAAGCTGTTACGCTGAGAGTACCTGAGCTTTCTGGAAGTGTTCTGTGGCTTCTGGAAGCTTGTTTGACTTCCTCAGCCGTGACTCCTTCACCTGCAGGAACAACAAAGAGAGATGCTGGTCTAGGGAGGGAATTGCAGCATTCTCTTGAGGTGGAAGTAGAGGGCTGTTGGAAGCCCCTGAGGCTGCCTTGTGTGGGACATGGTATGCAGTCCTGGTCTTGCAAGGAGACTGTGTTGCAATTAAAGGCTTGTTTGTCTGTCTGCTTGCCGTAGGTGGAAGGAGTTGGCTGCATTTGAGAGAAAGCGCCACTCCTCACTAGAGAGGGCGTCTGAAGTGGCAGCACCGACAGCGGAGGAATGGCAGCCTCAGAGGGATCTGCTGAAGGAAGCGGTTCCTCTGGCAGTGCCAAAGGTACGCTCACCTTGTTCCTAGGCAGCACCTGTGGGAGAGGGATTTGTCCTAGCAAGACTCCCCCGAATGCTGCTTCTGGCAGCAAGCTGAGACCGAGCCTGTGTTGTTGTTGTTGTTGTTCCTCTTGAAAAATGGTGCCCCCCCACTGCCAGGTTTTCCGCCGGCAGCGGCCAGCCCACAGGGGTCTGGAGAAGCTGCTGCAGGAGTTCTCCCGCCAAGGGCACACCCTGTCCCAGGTGTGCAGAGAGAAGGCAGTGCTGGCACAGGAGAACGCTGCCCTGGAAGCCCGACTGGCAGCCACGGAGCGGGACCTGCGAGGCCTTTCAGAGCAGCTGGCAGAGGCCAGGTAAAGGCAGGGAGGAGACCCTGGGTGGGACATTACTGAAGGTCTGTAGTTACAAAGGTGGTGAGCATTATGCCAGGATTTACTGCCTGCTGTGTGCTCTCCAGATGTTTCTCTGGCAGAGAAGCAAAGAGACACGAGCAAAAAGGGAAGGATACTGTGATGTGAATATTACTTTTCTGCCAGCTCAAGCTCTCAAAGCTTTTTATGTGTGCCTGCTTGGGACCCCTTGCACATTCCTGTGACAAGTGCAAAGCAAGCCAACTTGGCACTCAGTTGAGGACCAGGAACACTGTGCAGATGTTTGCTGAATCCAGAAGTTTCCCTCTGGTTTTGCTTTCTCCTTCAGTGCATCTGACCATCAATCTTTGCTTGCCAAGTTGTTTGACATGGGGTTTTTGGAATTCAAGGCTCTTAGATGTGTTGTGAGTAGGGCGCTGACGCTTCAGGTGAAGCTGGAGGGTCATGCTGAAAATCTTGAGAGCCTGCAGAGCTGACTCTTGTGATGGATGGTGCAGAACCTAGAACTGCTTACAAACAGCAGCAGCAGCAGAAGGGAAAGGTCTTGTGACTTCTTGACAGTGTCTGGGGATTCTTGCTGCGCACTGATTCTTGCCCACTTGTCCAGTCACCTCTGTAACCTGTCAAGGATCTTTTTGGCTGATTGTTCTTCCTTTTTAAAGAGTGCCCAGATATTTGGGCACTGCTGGCTTAGTTAGCCAAAAATAAAGGTAGCAATTGGTCTTGTTCATCCAATTCCAGTAATTTAATTGGCCGGATATCTGTCCCTCCTCCTAGAGAGTTCTTGTGCAGATAGAAACCTACTTCTGGTTTCCTACTCATGCTGCTAGAAGCCAGAGGTTTTGCTATATGGTTTGGTGAATTCCTTTAGTCCCTTTTACTTAGAGAGTGCCTGGCCAACAAAGTACCTATACGTCCACTATGAATGGCATGAGCATTGAGGAGTCAGCCAGGAGAGCCCTGTTCTGTCCTGCACCTGCAGAGTGACTTGGAAGTGCTGATGAGCTCAGGGCTGTGAGCAAAGGCTGGGCTTTTGTCCCTTTGCAGATACTTGGTGGGCACACCCGTGTGTGATAGGTCAGGCAACAGCAATTTCAGCTTTGGTTGCTGAGACCAAACTGAGGTGGGCTAGGTCATGAGGAAAGGCTGCCCAGTCACCTGGAGGGGCCTGATTTGCTATGTAAAGTGGCAAGATAGTCCTGCTGTATCTGACTTTCCATGCAAGCCATTTTGCATACTAAGGTGTAGGGATCTTAAGGCACATCTTACTGGAGAAGCTGCCCCTGTGTGCCAGGAACAATTGCTCTTCATCTTCACGCCTTGTAGGTCAGAGAAGGAGAGCCTGCAAAGCAGCCTGCTGGAGGCTGAGCAGCACATATGGGAGCTGGAGATAGCCAGGAGCCGTGTGGAAGCCCAAGTGTGCAGGGCCAGGCAGGCCAAGGAGGCGATACTGGGTGAGAGCCTGGTGCGCTTTGTTTCTGCTGATGGCCCTGCCCAGTGCAGTGGCTGCGAAGGCAGCTCTGTGCGCAGGGCTTCTGAGCAGTGAAGCAGCTGAGGGCAGGTCCCTCCTTGCCTGAAACTGGAAGGGCTTAAGGCCAGCAGATTGCTCTGCTTGTGGAGTGTCTGACTGCTGCCGTGTGTCATGTTTGCAGAGGATGTGAGGGGCCTTCATCGTGAGCTGCTGGCTGTAAGAGCTCTCAGCCAGCAGCAATGTGAAGACATGGCTGAACAGCTCCGCTGGGCACAAGAGCAGTGCTGCAAGGCTCTGAGACTCTGGCAATCTGCCCAGGAAGAGGAAAAAAGGAATCTCATGAGAGAACTGGTAAGAAACAAGAGGCCCCTGAAGATTTCAGGCAGGTTTGGTGGGCTGGCTCAGCAGAAGAGCAGCCTGAGTATGTGACATGGCCGCAAGCATCTGCTGTAGGCCAGACGTTGCTGGGCCAGGCAGCAGGGGCCTTCAAGGGCTCATACTTGAAGGCCTGTGAAGAGCCAGAGGACAATGCTGGGACAGTATATGCAGCCACAGGTTGAGGATGGGCATCAGCCAAGTTCCCCAGGAGGCTGGGTGGTCGCCACCCAAAGCATGGCAGCGAAGGGGCAGGATCTTCCCCACAGCCTTGTGCCATGCAGCAGGCGGCTGCTGACCTTGCTGCCAACTGCAGTCCCAGCAACTGGGTTCCTTGCTTTCTGTCCTCCCATGGTGGACAGATGTCTTTGGGCCTGAATCATATGCAAGAGGCCCCGTGTTGCTGGTATTTCAGCTGGTGGCCTGCCTTGTGACTGGATCATGGAGGCGCTGGCCTCATCCTCATCCTGCAGTCCATGTGCAGCTCTTCCTTGATCAAAGGGCAGGGGGAATGTGAGCACAGAGCCTCTGAGAACAGGCAGAAATGCTGAGGAGAGAGGGGCTAGAAAACAGGCAGCCATGAGAGCAGGGAAGGAAGGTGGCATCTCCTTCCTTCCACCTGCTGACACTCCCTCTACATTTTGGGTTAGAACAGCATTGCTGGAGGGCACAAAGTCATGACTCATGTGCACTTTCCAGGTGGGGGGGTTGTTGGAGGGATGGAGCTTCCATTTCTCTCTATGGGGAGCATTGCTTGGACTTCATCAGGAATTGTCTCTTCCCCTCATCAGGAGAGACAACTGGAAGAGCAGCATGTGGAGGCACGGAAGCAGCTGGAGGAATGGGCAAACTTCCTGGCGGAGGTACAGAGGGAGCAGGAGAAAAGGCTGCTTGAGATGAAGCAGGAAATTGGCATCATGCAAGCTGAAGAAGAAAAGCTACCAAGCAGAGGCAGTCAAGAGGCACAGAGTGTGGAAAGAGAGTTTGTGTGCTGTTTTGGACTCCTCTGTGCTCCCTATGGGCACTGCTTCCCTGGGCACTGTCTGTCTGGGTGGCATTGTCTCTTAGCTGGCCCCTTAGAAATACGAGCATGAGAACAAAATGCTTTTGGAAAGCGAGAGCACATCAGTCTTGGTTGCCACACAAGTGGAGTGTGGGAAGTTTAAAGCCATCTTCTCTTCCTTTGTGTGCAGATGCTGCAGGAAGAGCAGCGTCAGAAGATTGCTGTCATCCACAAGGTGTACCAGCTGCAGAGAGAGCTGAAGCAAAGTGAGCAGCTGAGGCAGAGGCTGAATGAGCAGTGGCAGAACGGGCAGGTGAGCCTGAGTAGGCAGGCAGCAGAGGGAAGGGCAGTGATGGGGGCAGGAACTGGAGATCTGAGGAAGGGGAGGCAAGGACTACTGCAGGCACTGGAAGCACAGAGCCTGGCAGGCTCCAGTGCTGAGCAGCAGGAAGAAGAGCTGGGATGGAAGGGTGAGAGCTGGGTAAAGAAGCAGAAAGAAGTGGCTGAATAGAAGTGCTTTAGAGACTGGAAAAGAGGAAACCTGAGTGTGATGGCAGGTGCCAGTAAGATTTCTCTTGATGGAATATCAAGGTCATGCTGCAGGCTGAGCTGCAGGAAGCTGAGAGGAAGATGATGGCAATGGAGAAGAGGCACCAAGAGGAAATGGAAAGGATGCACAAGGTCCTGCTGCAGTGCAGGCTGGCTGAAGAAAAGCAGGTGAGTGAAAGAACAGGAGGCACTGCAGTCCTGCAACAAGTGGTCTCTGCCCTTGCTGCCTTTCCCCTGCAGAGCAGCAGTGGATGGGGGCAATGTCTCTGACCGCCGTGCTCTGTGGGCTCCATGGCAGCTGGAGAGAAGGACACTTCCTGGGCTGCTGAATCTCAGCTGCTGCCCTGGGCAGCAGGGCAAGTGCTTTGGCCAGTGGGCCAGCAATCCTGTGAATGTATTTCTGCTGGCCTCTTAGTGCTCCCTTTGTTTTTTGAGGGGTTTGTTCAGGTGAGCATGGTGACCCACACAGATTCTGAGCAAGTTGTCCCTGTCCATGGTGACTGCAGTCCTCAGAACGGGCTGAAGTGTAAAGTTGCTCTTTCCCTTTCACGCTCTCCTCCACGGCTGGCTGTGACAAGCTGTAGTCTCTGACTGCTTGTGTGGGTTTGACTTGAGGAGGAAGAGTTGACAGCTCAGCCTGCAGCCTAACACCAGTGCTGTTCCTAAGGGCTTGCCTTTGAAATGCTCTGTCTGGGACATCTCTGCCAAGCACCTTTCTGACACAAACAAATTTCTTCTCCCAGGTGGACGCAGGATCTGCCATCGAAGCTGCTGGTGCAGCAGCATCCTGCCAAGAAGCCTCCTCTCCACAGCCTGAAAACCAGAGCATGAGCAGCTCGGCCCACTCAAGCCAGGAGAGAGAGAAGCAGTTCCTGAAGCTGCTGAGTACATCCTGGGGATTTCTTGTGTGACTGAGCAGTGTTTTATGGGGTGTGTGTGCCTCAGCATGGGCTGGAGCACATGTTCCTCCTGCCTTTGGTGTCAGACAGACATTTTGGACTCCCTACAGAAGCAAGTGTTGTGCTTGGGGGCAGCCAGGCAGCACTTTGGGGCATTCCTTTTGCCTTTGAGGGCAGCTGGGAGTGGGTGGGCTTTGCCTGAGCTTCCCTGTGCAGTCAAGACAAAAGCAGGGATTGTTTTGCAAGCAGCAGAAGGCTGCAACCCAGCCAATGCCTCCGTGAAGGTGTGTGTGCTAGTCTGGCCAAACTGATGAGAACATTTGGCTTCCTAGATTCCCTTTAGACTCCTGACCTGTCACCAGCCATTGGAGACAAAATACTTCCCAGAACTTGATTGTCTGTGGGGCTGGTTTAATGCTGGTGTTGTTTTTATGACTGTTAGTACTTCTACTGTTCCTTCTACAGTTTGGGTTTGATAAGAATTCTACATTTTGGTTAGCCTGACCTCCTGGAAGATAACATGAGGTGACAGCACAGAGAGAGAAGAGGTCTTTTCAATGTGCCTTAAAAGTTAAAATGTTACATTCTTAGAACAATCCCAAGGTATCAGATAGGAAGTGTTGTTTTCATTGTGCCCCAAAAGAAGAAGGACGTTTTTTTACAATCCCTGTTGGATATTTTAGTTGTATGCCTAGGAAGATGCATCAAAGAGACACATCCATGTGGCATTTCCAGATAGAACTGCCCTGCAGGCAATTCTCAGGAGGAAGCCTGCAGCCCCTCTGCTGCATGTTCCTGCAGTACCAGGCACTTTGTCACTGCTAATGCCCAGCTGATAAACACTCTTGGAATACTAAGCGTTGGCCTCAATCCCTGCACAGATTCCTGCACTCTAGGAAAGCACACCAAGCCCTTGGTGACTCTGCAGTACAGCTGAGTTGCTTCTTACAACTAGTAATAGCTGCCAGTGCAGTGCTGTCAGAGACTAACGGGTCAGGCACAGAGCAGAGCCCAGTTTACTCAGTGTCTGCCATCAGCTGTTGGGACAAAAGGTGGATTGATTGACTCCTCTGTGGGTCTGAAGAGAAAGACAACCATGTTCTGCCTTGAGTGGGGTCAACAGCTTGTAACAGAGCTGGGTGTGCCTCTGGCTTCTTGACAGTGGCTGTCAGTGGCCATTCGTGGGCTTTGCCAAGCTTTTTGTCATACCTGCCCTGCCACTGACAGCTGCTGTGCCTGCAGGGGCTGGAGCCTTCCTCAGCTGTGGGGTTGCAGCTGGCGCCCCATTGCTGCAGCTTTGCCTGGGCTGGTGAGAGGATCAGCATCTCCTTTGTGCAGGTGTCTGTGTCACGGCAGCGCCTGAGGAGCGGCGCTGTCCTTGTGACCCGTCTGGGCTGTGCCCTTTGGGAAGATGGGGCACGTGGGTGCTGTTCAAGGGGCCAAGTCCAGTGCCCGTGGCTGCTGCAGCCCAGGCTGAAGACCAGCACTTGTAGTTCTTCACTAAATGAGGAACAGGCAAAGTGGTCTTCAGAACTTAGCCTGCTCCTAAATAAAAGGGTTCTAATTCTTAGAGTCATTGTTCTTGGATGTAGCATGAGCTGCTGTTCTCTGAAAATGTCAAGGCATTCTTTAGGCAAACTGCTGAGAGGAAGGGAACATCCCCTCCTCTCCTGGAATTCACTTTGCAATATTCTTTCTGCTCTGCAAAAAGCAGATGTTGATAAAAATTCATCCCAGATCCCAGGGTGCACTGAATCTTTGGAAGTATGTAATCTTGTGCTGAATCTCACAAGAGAGTGTTTCTTCCCAAGAAAATGAAGGCTCCTGATTTTTCAGCCCTCCTCCCCATTTGTAGATGACAGCCGCTTGCCTTGGTGCCAGTTTGTCTTCTGATTTCTGTCTGCTCTGATGGTTTTTCCATGGGCTTAGTTTCCCTTCAAGGCAACCCTGCAAAGGAGTGTGGGAGAATCAGACTCTGTGCAGAGCTGCCTGTCTTGCTGGGGCTGCTGTTGTTGTTGTTCTTGTTGATGTTATCGTTAGCCAAAAGACCACAAATTGCTCAGAGCCCCAGAGAGTGGAGCTGGGTTTCAGATCTCCTGCAAGCTCAATCTCTCTGTTTTGAACTTTGCTTCTTGCATTTTGTTTCTTTCAGGGTGTGTGGTGAGTGTGGAAGATCCAGAAAAAAAGTACACTGGATGGGAACATCTTGGCAGTGGGTGAGTGCAGTCACACTTATTTCTACAGAACCACAGGCCAGGAATTTTGGTGGTGCAATGGCACGTGGGAAGTCAGGCAAGCTGCAAGCATCTTCAGAGCCTGGCTCCAGATTGTCCCTGTCTCACTACTGAGGCAGTACAAGGCATCATCAAAGATAAGTGGATGCTGACAATGTCTTGGCTGCCTCAAGGAGCAGGACCTGGAAGCCCTCCTGTCCCTCCAAGATGTGGCACCAGTTTGCCTATTTTCCCAGGAGACATGGTTTTGTATGATTCAAAGTAATATGGCCACACTCATGAAGGAAGGAAAACCTGAGAGAGCAGGTTTTATGTGTTGTTTCCCACCAGACAGCTGTCAAATAACAGCTCTCAGTAGCATTTCTTAGTAGTATTTTTCTGGAAACAATATTCAGTGGTCAGGAAAATAAGAAAGGCTGTGTGGCATTGCCTGAGTTTGGCAGGTAGGATGAAAAGAGAGCAGTGAGAAGGACCAGCAGCACTGTGTGTTTCATTGCCTGGAAAGGCACGTCACAGGCACAGACACAAGAAGAAAAAGGCAAAGAAAACCCCCCCACATGCATAACCTACTGTGTACATTGGAGATTTCTAGCAGCCCTTTTTCTTCCTGTGGGAGCCAGCTTTTCTCTTGGACACTCTGCATGGCAGAGGGCTGCTGGGCTGCTGTGCCCTTGGCTGAAGAGTAGACAAAGCCCAGTGTTTTAGAGCCACTGCAGGCAGCACAGAGCTCCTGCCTGGGCTGCCTTTTGCTCCTCAGCACTGAACAACTTCTCTGTTCTTGCCACTGTTCTGATTCTAGGGGCTTTGGAGCTGTTTATAAGGCCTTCGACACTGCCACAGGACAAGCGGTGAGTGCCCGTGCAGATCTTGCAGCTCTTGAGTGCTTTCCCTGTGATGTGATCTGTGGCCAGAGCTTTGGGCCGCCTGTCTGTGCTGCAGAGGCTGTTCTGCAGAAGCAGTCTGTCTAGAGGCAGGCTGCAAAATGCATTTGGGACAGACTTTGTCCTTCCTACCTACCTG
Organism: Passer domesticus; assembly: GCF_036417665.1. NCBI lineage: Eukaryota > Metazoa > Chordata > Aves > Passeriformes > Passeridae > Passer > Passer domesticus. Next base: position 72,341,888 of record NC_087479.1, on the reverse strand, counting down.
AATGAATGCAAGGATGGCCGTGGTCTCTTTCAGAGGACACGCTAGCTTGGACTTACTGGATAAATATGCATAGATTAGCTGATGGCAAGAGCCATCATTCCAGCCCAATTCCTCTTAAGCCCAGGATCAGACACAGATATTTTGTTTTCTATCACGTGATTCAGTTGGAAAATACAATGCAAGCCCTTCAGAAAGAGAGATCTTGTCTGAAGCACAGTTTTGCCTTTCAGTCCTAGGGAACCTAGTTCACATACACACACACCTACACACACAGAGGGACACATGCACAGATGAATGAGAAGAAGTTGATGAAGAGCCTTAAATAATACAACCTTGTGTTGATCCTGTGTTCCACTAGAGAGATGCTCTCTGTTCTGAACAGGCATGGTGGTGTCTTGGAGAGTCTTGCTGCTCTTTGGGGCTAGAAGTTCCAAGTCCTGAATTCTCCTTTTTGACTCTCAGGAAATACATTCCATCTTCCTTGATAGTAAGGAATTAGAGAAGGTAGTTCCTTATCCAGCTGCAGAGCTGTGCTCAGGAACTGCACTTGGAGGGAGGTCTCGGAGGCGTCCAAAAGCCCCAAGCCCTGTGCTTAGAACTTGGGGCACATCCATAGTGTACCACAGAAAGAGGTATTCATTTTTAAACCCATTCAATAATTTCAAGTCTAAAGATTGTTCTTCAAACTTGCAAAAGCCAAACTGAAGAAGTGAGGATGTGCTGGGATTGTAACTTTACCTTGAGTCACTTTGCAGTTCTTTTTTGACAGCATTTTCCCCATCATGTTTTATGTGTTTACTCTGGCACACAATTGAATTGGCAGCCGTCTCTTCACAGGAGCAAAATTACTTTTGGCTTCCAAAGCGTGTGTAAATGATAATAGTAGTGCTAAACAAAGTCTGTTTGAGAAGCCTGCGGGTGCAGAGGGTGGTGTTAGCGCTTTGTGGTTGATGGTTTAGAGTCCCTTTTTTCCAAGGTGACAAGGCATCCAGGCCCATGAGTGCCAGAGAAAGAGGCTCTGGTCATGTCTGTCCCTAAGAGCTTTTGATGTCATTGTAGGTGGCTGTAAAGGAACTTTATCTCCAGCACCAGGGCTGTGAGGGAATATTAAAAGAAATCCTGCTCATGAGAGAAAATAAGAACGCCAATATTGTCAGCTACTTAGAAAGGTAAGTAGTTCTGGTGATTTTCTGGGAATGTTCATTTCCATACTTGCAAGGCAAAGATTTAAAAGCTCTTTAGCCACTGGCAGAAAATGGATCTTTCAATGAACATCAATCCACTCCTGCACCAGGCATGGGAGGAGTTTACATTCTGTCCCCATGAATGCTTCCTGACATAAACAGCTTGAAGATTGATCTCAGAAACCTGGCTCTCTTACTAAGCCAGCAGCCTGTATGTTCACTTGCTGCATGTGGTTTTGCTGGTTTGGGGCATGATTTTTTCCAAGTGTTGGAGGAGAAAACATGCCAGAGATTATTTCCCTTGTGCTGTTCCCACTATTTTCCATAGCCTTGCATGCCAAAAGACTAGGCTAGGAGACACATAATTTGCCAGGTCTGAAATTGTTTTCCTGTTTGTGACTGTCCTTTCTGCAAGGTTTTCCAAAGGGTGTTGGCAGTGCTGAACACCCACTTGCCTTTAGTAAAAGCTGTGAAAACTGTGTCTCCTTGCTGCTGGAGGGAATGGTGCAATTTGTGTCTGAAGATGATGAAGCAGCTGCTGGGATGTGCCCACTTCCAGATTTATCTTTTTCCTCACTAAACCTCCTTTTTCCCCTGCTTGCCACCTAAGCCGTCTCCTTTTCCATGGATGTGCCTTCCTCCTTTAGGTGGCACAGATGGCAGGCACTGGCTAGCCTAGGTGGAGTGTGTCTTCATTTGATTCCATCTTCATTTACCAGTGACCTGGAAACAAAACTCAGCTGTAGTCTTTTCTTCCCCACAGCAATTTAGCTGTGCACGTTCAGCTCCACGCTGTTGCTTTCCTCTTGCAGCTACCTTGTGGATGAGGCTGTCCTGCTGGTGTTGGAATATATGGATGGAGGCTCCTTAGCTGATGTGGTCACTGTGAGAAGGATGGCTGTAGGACACATAGCAACAGTGTGTCGGGAGGTAAGGGGTCCTGCTTGTGCTTGGGATGGCTTGGACAAGGCTAGTCCTTTGAAAGCACTGCAAAGTGAGTGATTCCATGTTCAGAGCTTTCTTTCTGTGTTGCTCTTCTGCTTCAGAGAAGAAAGAGCATCTGGACTGAAGTGCCTGCCAGTGTCCCTGCCCTTCCTGTACTCTGTTCTTCACTCTTATCCACCATCATTGAACTCTCTGTCTCTTTTTCCTTTTTATTTTCTGTTCTGCACTTTGCCTCCCCAAGCCTTTGCCCAGAGCCTTTCTGCACTGCCTTCTTTGCCTGTAAGTGCAAAGGTGCTGCTGTGAGAGATTTAAACCAGAGGCCAAGCCAAAGAGAGACTCATCTGTCACAGGTCTCCACTCCAAAGGATGGCACGGCACCCAGCATGGTGCTTGCTGCTGCAAACTGACAAAAGAGCTACTTCCAAGTCTGCTGTCGAGGCAGCCGTAGAACCCTTGTCCTCCAGTCTCCCACCCGACAGTGATCCCCTTGGTATCCAAGGCAGGGACGTTTCCCTCTTTTGACAAACCATTGTTTGTCGTCCGGACGGGGAGAGCGCATCCGCTGCAGCAGCGCTCATTCTGACTGGCTTTGCAGGGGACAGTCTGGAGCAACGACTGACTGATGCTTCCCCCTCCAAAGCTAATATGCCTTCCCTTGGAAAGATCCTGCTCTCCTAGTGCTGCAGCAGCAAGCTCTTCCTCCTGCCAGCACTCACTGCTCCTTGGAGATCTGTGAATCTTCAGGAGCAGCCTCCTTTTGCATGTGATGAAATCAGATCAGGCTAACTCTTGGCCTCCTCTTTCTTTTTCCCCTGGCAGTGCCTGCAAGGCCTGGCTTTCCTTCATGCCAAGCAGGTGATCCACAGAGACATCAAAAGCGACAACATCCTTCTGGGCCGGGATGGCTCCGTCAAGCTGGGTGGGTATTCCTGCTCAGGCGCAGCGCTGCGGGGAGGCGGCGTGGGGCTGCTTTGGAGAGGTGCCGGGTGCCAGCAGTGGCTGCTGAGAGTGCAGGGAGCGCTGCGCAAGCCCAGGCCGCAGCTGGAAGGTGCTGAGTGGTCTAGAGAGCAACCAGGTATCCAGAGTAACTTTGGTTTGTGGGTGTTCCTTCCAAAGGGAGAGAGTTACAGTGTAAACGTTCAGGGCAATGAGGAAAAGCCAAAGTTTTGTGGGAATCCTGGGCGGGTTGTTACCTGTACAATTGCCCATGTCCTTGGCTGCAGCCCTGAGGAAGGAGAGCCCAGCTGCTTTTCTAGGTCCATTAAGCACTGCGTTCTGGGACTGAGAGTGAGAAGCCCTTTTCCTTGGTTTCCTACTTGAAGCAGTGTTTGTTTTCCTCCTCAGCTGATTTTGGCCTCTGTGCTGTGCTCAGCCCTGAGCACAGGAAATGGAGGTTGATGGTCGGGACCACTTACTGGATGGCACCCGAGGTGGTGAGAAGAGAGCCTTACGGCCCCAAAGTGGACACCTGGTCCCTTGGCATTGTGGGGATAGAAATGGCCACAGGAGAGGCTCCTTATATGCAGGAGACCAGTGTCAAGGTAAGGTGCAAATGTGCTCAGATAGCCGTGTCCTTCTGCTCTCAGTCCATTAGAGAAAATCCCATTCCCACAGCTTGAAGTGCTTCCAGCAAGGGCCACTTCAAAAAAGGTCTCTGGGGCTCACATCAGCCGTCAAGGCAAGACCTGGTGCTGGAATAGCTGGGTCTGCACTGGGGCCTTTTTTCCTTTGGGAGACAAGGCTCATCTCTAAGCATCTGCTGGGCAAGAAATTGCCACTGCAGACTGGAGTTTTAAAGATGGGGTCTAGGTGAGCCCTGAAGGATATGGAAGAATCACGTAGAGTCTCATGTTTCCTTTTGCTTCAGGCCAGCTACCTGATAGGCAAGCAAGGGGTTCCAAATCTGCACCAGCTCAGGCTACCCCCTGGCTTGTGTGAATTTCTGGGCTGCTGCCTGCAGATGGATGTGGACAGGCGAGGCTCTGCCAAGGAACTTCTGCAGGTACAAGGCAAAGCGGCTGCAGGCCAAACAGCTGTTCCCTGCCAGGGTTTGCTCCTTGGCCAAACTCCAGGGAATCAGATGGGCCCCCCACAGAGTAATCTCCACTCTGGGTGCTTTTCAAATGAAAACCAAGTAGGATCTTGACTGCTTGAGGTTAGAAGGGACCAGTGAAAGTCATCTAGCCCAGAACTCCAGCCACTGGCAAGGACATCTTCAAGTAGATCAGGTTGTTCAGAGGCCCATCCAAGCGGAGCTTGAATGTTGCTGGTTTGGGGCTCCTCCCAGCTCTCTGGGCAGCCTGTGCCAGTGTTCCAGCACTCTCCTCACAAACAGTTTCTTCCTCAGAGCCAATCTGAATTGAGTGTCTTTTAGCTTAAAGCCGTTCCCCCTTGTCCTCTTGCAATTGGCCCTGCTAAAAGAAATGTCCCCAACTTTCCTAGAAGCCCCTGAAACTATTGAAAAGTCTCCTTGGGGCTTGCTCTTCTCCAGGATAAACAGGCACAAGGCTCCCAGCCCTTCCTCAGAGGAGAGCTCCCACCTTCTGGTCATTTCTGTGTCCCTCTTTTGCTCTCAGGTGCTGTATTCAGGTTTGCCTGGTAGCAAAGGAACTGAAGTATTGCAATGCTGGGGATGGGGGCTTGAGGAACACAATGAAAGCAGTCCCTGCCAAACGGTTTTAGATTGGTCTGTGGGAATGGGGGAGCTGGGTTGGAGCTCACTGTGAGCATCCGAGGGCACCCAGCTTGTCCCGCCTGGCCCACCCTTGGAGGTTTCTGCCAGCCAAACAGGCACAGCTGTGCAGGATTTGTGCCAGCCCCATGTGCTGCCTGGCCCCATCAAGTAGATGAGAATGGCTGTGGCTTTGCTGCCAGGTTTGGTGGCAGACAAGGAGCTGGTGACCAGGCCACTTCCTTGGCTGTGCCTGCTGTGAAGGAAGATGCCAGCCAGCACAGGAGGGAGTGGGGCGTGCTGAGGCAGACACTGCTCTTCCTGCAAGTCAGAGCTGAGTACATCTGCACCCTGCTGCTTGTGTCCTTGCTCCTGGCTTGCTGCTGAAAACCTGAATGTCCAGCTTAGCTGAGATCAACACGTGGGATCAACATTTTTCAGAGCTTTTGGGAGTCTCTTGAGGAATGCCTTATACCCCACATCTCTCTTGGACACTCAAAGAGCCCATGTCTGTAGAAAAGAGGAGCTTGAATAAATCTGTTGACTTTCCTGAAAGGAATAAATCCTTAGGACAGCAAGCAGCAATCCCACAGTGATAGCAGGACAAAAATCCCAGCAAGTGACGACACCATGAGGAATGGACTAGTGCAGTTCTGGGCCGTGTTTGCCTGTGACAGCAGCATGCTGGACATGAAGGCAGACATGCTGCTGGTGCCCTCAGTCCCATGTCTGTGTATTTCTGGGTGCTGGAGGAATCCAGCTCAACCCTGTTAGGAACTCAGTTTGGAAAAGAATGGTTCCTTTTTCCTTTGTCTCTTTTAATTTGGTTTGTTTTGTTTCTTTTTCCCTTTGGGCAGCATCCATTTCTGCAATCAGCGGAGCCTCTCTTAAGCCTCTTCTGACAGCCTGATTGCTGCTATCCCTGCAGCAAGGGAATGCAAGAAGCAAAGGAGATGACAAGGTGTGAGAGTCTGTCCGAAACTTCCCTCATTTTTTGCCTCTCGATCGTCATGAAAGCCAAGACCACCGGGGAAAGGGAAAGATCCTGTTCTGAAAATCCAGGTCTGTCTGGTCCACCAAGCCAGATTATTGCCTACGGGTGTGTTTGCTCAACTCATGGAACACTGCACCCAAGAAGGGGCAGTGTGCTCTCCTTCGCCTGCATCACCTAGCAACGCTAGTGCTGGAATTTCTCCACCCTTCTGACTTGGCTGGACTTTCTCTCTGGAATGACCTTTCTGGAGGTCACCACAAAAGGACCCTCCATTCACCGTACATCAACCACCGTGACAGATGGACTGAGATGGGAGAAGGTTCTCCCCTCAAGGACTGAGACGTGCGACCCCTACATGGAAAAGCTCGTCTCTTTTCCCAAAAGGACTGAGACTGAAATCCCCACCGTAGGGTGAGGGAAGGTATGCGTGGGGACCGGAGCAAGTTTTGCAAGCGACCACTGGACCGAGAAGACAATGGTTCCTGCCTACGACATCTGCTGCTGACGACGCCTGTTCCTGATGGACTACTGATGGACTCCTTGTACCCTTTATCAATAGACTATTTTGAAATGGGTCCCCTTCCCCCATTTCAAAAGGACTATAAAAAAGGTTAGACCTGACTGATACCTTTGAGATCTCCCCTGACGTGAAGACGACAGGCCTCTTCGTCGACCGGACTTCGAGGGTCTTTGTCATCTGCACGTCTGGTAGCTATATACCTCCTTGCCCTCCCTCTCTTCTTTTTCTTTTCCTTACTCTTTTCCCTTTCTTCATTCCCCTTCTCTCTAACACATCTTTGCTATGGCTATTTAATAAAAGTACATGTATTTTGATTTTACTGCAAATCCCCTTGTCATGTCAGTTTTTGCACCCTGAGATCAGTGAAAAAGAACCTACACGAATCATGTCCTTAGGACGGATCGTGTAATAAATTGGATCTTGGGTCACGGATCTTGGGTTCTGGGGACGGAGGTGTCTGCAGGTTACGTGTAGTTTGTAACAGGGGAAGGACGTTTCACAGCAGCCGCACCTAAACCGTCAAGTTTCCCGAAAGGGGTTGAACGGATTTAGAAAGCAAGGGCTGTGATTCGAATTTCCCGCATACTGCACAAACCAAGGCGGAAAAAGCATCCTCCAAACTCTTTTTGAGGGTTCTGTCTCCAGAATATCACAAAAGATCTCTTGGTGCAAAAGGGGGAAAAAAAACCAAAAAAACAACTGTTTCTGTTGTAAGAGTGTGTTTAACTGTCTGGAAAGGAAGAGACACCTCGAAGAAACTAAGCAGGGCCTCCCAGATTGACTCTGTCTCTTCAGCCACCCAGGGAAAAAGTTGAGTGAAGGGAAAACACAGTGTGTGATTGTGTAACCGAAAACACCTCCCTGTTGTGGTCCCTAGTCCCTTCACAAGATGAATGAAGATTTTGGTGCCAAGGCAAAAACTGATTTTTACACACTACTTGCTAAACACAATGCAAAACCTTCACCAGGCGGAGAGGCCTGGGCAAAGAACAATTGGTTTAATTTAGAAAATGTTGTTGGTAGAATATGTTCTCTGCAGCATGAAACAAAATTTAAACTTGGTAAAGATAAAACCATCCTCTGCTCAGTTTTGGGAGCCTGCCTCACAGCAGCCATAGAAACTCGCTTTAAGCGAAGAAGTGAGGAAAATGCTATAATAGACTCCCTTCAAAACTTAGTTGGAGTTTTGCAAAAACAATTAGATGAAGAAAGAAATGAAAATAATTTATTACGGGCTGCCTTGAGAGAGGTACATGTTAAAAATTCACAGAACTTTGATTCCTCAAAAGAAACAGAGGAGAAGGAAACTTCTCACCTTAATCAAAATTACCTCCAAAAAGAATTAGTTCTGATGAAAAATTTTGGGGAACCCTGTTGTTGCAATAGCATGAAACCTCAAATTAAAACAGAATGCAACTATATTAGTGATGAGGACTTTGACCCACATATAATCACTAAAGAAACCCTATACACTGCTACTGAATTAACAAAACTTGCAAAGCAGTATGGGCTTCTTTCCTACAAAACTGAAACAAAATCTCTCACTGGGAAAGTTCAAACACATTTGTCAGAACAAGAAGCCGGTGGGTACTGGGGACATGGAGTGTTCTTACCAACGGGAGACAGACGCATCCCATGGTCCCTAATTCAGCATATAGCTTATTGGACAGAGGGGCTTAACCCCTCGGAAAGGGGAAACCTTTTAACCATAGCTGGTACCCCTGACCAACTCCTGGAAAACATTCACAAAGCTGCCTGCTTGCAAATAATGCATGAAAGAAAACCAACTACAAGCTATGAGTCACCAATGCAATCACCTGTAAAGTCTAAAATTATGACCTCTTTAATGCAAAGGTTTTCAGAAACACTTAAACCTATAGCAATTTTCCCTCAAAAACCCATAGCAGCTATGTCCCCTATAGAAACACCAGATAAACTTCTTAGTAACCAGAATAACCCATTTGTTCCCTCTTATGACTTGCCGAGAAAAGGGATAAAATGGGATTGGAGTCTTTCTCAGGAGAAAGCACTGCAATTGCTGATTTTTGAAGCAACAGCTCACCAAGCACTGGACCCTATCCATCCTACAGATCCCTTTCAGGTAGAGTGGGGATTTGCCTCCTCAGGGTTATCAGTACACATTGGGCAGCGGGGTCCCGAGGGTCCAACAAGGCCTGTTGGTTTTTATTCCCATAGTTTCAAAGATGCTGAGAGAAGATACTCTACCTGGGAAAGAGGTTTGTCTGTGGTTATCTTAATTCTCCTAGAAGCAGAAAAAAACTTAGCAATACAAGAAACTGAGAGCTTGGGTAGCAGCCAAAACAAGCTTGCCTCTGTGATTAAAGCAACCCCTCCTTTCTTCCCCACTTCTGCTAACAGAGAGGGAGAAGGCAGTGCTCAGGTAGAGGAACTGTTAACCATTTGTAGTATTTTCCAGTGTAAGGGACAGAATTATTTTCTTGTCTGTATTAACATCAAGTCCTATGCCACACTTGTATTTGTGTTGTTTCAGGCCGATGCTTTTAAAAGAGCTACAGGAAATAATACTGTTAAAGCAATACAGGGATGGTTTGGAATTTGAAAAGTGCGCAGGATTGGGCAAAAGGTGAAGGGATTGAATGGACTTCTCACACCCCTTACGATAGATGGGGGGCAAATGGGTGTCCTAAAATCACTGCTTTTTGCCTGACAGCTCCAAGCATAACTCCTTCACTACACGGACCAGATGATTTCAAGAACCCAGCACATTACCCTGGACAACCTGGTTTTGGTGGACCACCCCCTATTGTAGGGGAAGTACCACTGGTGTTAAAAACCTCTCTGACAATCCCATTGTTCTAACTCTTTCTGCCTCTTCGTGGCAGATTCTGTTGTGCTTATTTTTTACAGAAGAACTCCGTGGGACATGAAGACCTGAGAAACCATGATAACACTAGCATTGTACAACAAATATAATGTTTTCCTTTCCCTTTATGGTAACACAAAGTGATAATATTACACTTAACATGTAAATTAAGTAAACTTGAACAAATTGGCCGCTATGAGTGAAAATCTGACCAAATTACAGCAACCACTGCAATCATCCTTAACACATCAGTGGCTGCTATCAAACATACTACCAAATTGGGAAAAGGTAAATGTAAACGACCACAAATTGGTGATTGATGCACTCAATGCCACACAAAATAATGTTTCTTTGGCTCTCAGCTGTATTCAGGCTCAATTGTGAATGCAGTCAGTTGCTGCCTCAATTAAAAAGGAAGGTGAAGAAGGCACTTTTCCCACTGAAATTTGAAAAATAATCTGGGACAGTGCTACTGACTTTGAAAGAGAATTCCAATCCTGGTGGAATTTGGTGAATTTCACTTATAACCCCATTTCAAACACGGCCACAGCTTTTGTGTTAACCATACGTAGTGCTTCAGTACATTTGGTTTTTCCTATTACAGCATTAGGGATAAATCATGACGGAGCTATTCTCTATCCTTCGGAGCATAGGGAATGGGCCCGCCAGATTAACAACAAATGGCAAACTGTCAATCTGGAATCTTGTATTGTCCGTGAACAACAAGGGTTCATCTGTGAAAGCAATGCAATCATAGCCCAGGATATCTGTCTGGACACAGAGCAGAATATCTGTCACTTTGAAATACATCCTAACGAGACTTCTGAAAGGGTTCTCATATACATAGGCAATGGATGTGCATGCTTTAGAACTGCCTGTGATCTTGTATTTGTAGAAAATGTAGTAGTGGATACTAAGAATCATTCAAATTTCTGTGCTTGTAATTTTACCAGAATTGTAGGATGTGATTTCTCTTATGTAGCTCCAGTTACCTCTCACCAACTTTTGCAATCTAATTACACCCTGATTCACAAATTGATACCTACTCCAATTGGGATGAACCTCACTTTGGTAAAGCAGTTGCTGCTCCACCAAGACTTGGCTGAGATTCTGGGAAAGATCAAGAAAGATGGGCAGAAGACCCTAGTAACTGTTCATCACAATGTAAAACAAATACACCGTGTCATGGGAAAGAGTAAAGAGAGATGCCGAGCACAAGTGGTGGGATACTCTTTTTGGGTGGTCACCAACTGCCACAAGTGTCCTGAACACCATGTGTCATCCTATTGTTGTCCTTTTGATCCTGGTTTCGATTGGTTTTGTTTTGTCAGCAATCTTGTTTGTCATGAATTGGAGAATGATGAAACAGTTAACAAGACTGACGTCCATAATTAATGCACACAATTTGGCTGATGTCCTTTTTACTATGGACGTCCCCAAGACAATTGACACAAGACGATTATTAATCAGTAGATGTGTTTTGAAATAACTTTTTATCTTCCATTTTGTAACTTTGTTAAATTTATATTCATTTTATTATTGCTTTTACTTTTGACCATTTGTGATTTTATTTTGATTATTTGATTACCATTTGTGATTTTTCAATTATTTAAGATAATAATCTGTGATTTTGTTCCAATTATTATTTTGATCATTTTCAATTATTATTTAATTATTTGCTAAAAAAGTTGTTTTGATTTTGTTTTGCTAATTGATTCTCTTTTTCGCCCTTCTTTTATTTCTTCTTATCTTTTTTTAATCTCTTTTCCTCTCTCTCTCTGTCATACTGTCCCTATTTTCTGAGGTATGCTACCAGCGTGAAGGAGACTTGAAGACCTGCTGATGAAGATCCTTTCAAGACAATCGTGAGTCACGGGGTCGTGTGAGAGTCTGTCCGAAACTTCCCTCATTTTTTGCCTCTCGATCGTCATGAAAGCCAAGACCACCGGGGAAAGGGAAAGATCCTGTTCTGAAAATCCAGGTCTGTCTGGTCCACCAAGCCAGATTATTGCCTACGGGTGTGTTTGCTCAACTCATGGAACACTGCACCCAAGAAGGGGCAGTGTGCTCTCCTTCGCCTGCATCACCTAGCAACGCTAGTGCTGGAATTTCTCCACCCTTCTGACTTGGCTGGACTTTCTCTCTGGAATGACCTTTCTGGAGGTCACCACAAAAGGACCCTCCATTCACCGTACATCAACCACCGTGACAGATGGACTGAGATGGGAGAAGGTTCTCCCTCAAGGACTGAGATGTGTAACCCCTACATGGAAAAGCTCCCCTCTTTTCCCAAAAGGACTGAGACTGAAATCCCCACCGTAGGGTGAGGGAAGGTATGCGTGGGGACCGGAGCAAGTTTTGCAAGCGACCACTGGACCGAGAAGACAATAGTTCCTGCCTACGACATCTGCTGCTGACGATGCCTGTTCCTGATGGACTACTGATGGACTCCTTGTACCCTTTATCAATAGACTATTTTGAAATGGGTCCCCTTCCCCCATTTCAAAAGGACTATAAAAAAGGTTAGACCTGACTGATACCTTTGAGATCTCCCCTGACGTGAAGACGACAGGCCTCTTCGTCGACCGGACTTCGAGGGACTTTGTCATCTGCACGTCTGGTAGCTATATACCTCCTTGCCCTCCCTCTCTTCTTTTTCTTTTCCTTACTCTTTTCCCTTTCTTCATTCCCCTCTCTCTAACGCATCTTCTCTATGGCTATTTAATAAAAGTACACGTATTTTGATTTTACTGCAAATCCCCTTGTCGTGTCAGTTTTTGCACCCTGACATCAGTGAAAAAAAGCCTCCATGAATCATGTCCTTAGGACGGATCGTGTCACCTCCTGAACCCCCATTCTAAAAACCCCAAAATTCTACCCTTTCACCCTGAGACAAATTATTATTCTGCTTAAACTCTCATGACTTGTAGCTCTTCACGTAACATTGGTAATTTACTCCATGGGTCAAAATCAAAGACACCTCAAAGGCACAGGTGTCTTTGCCTTCATGCCAGGGTCTCTGAGCCCCCTGCCAGGGGCTCGAGCCACCCAGAGCTGCCAGAAGGATGTCCTGGGTTCCGACAAGGGGGGACTTTCCATCTTTAAGAACGAATGGCCAATTCAGAAGAGAACATAGAGCCTTATTCCCTGGCTGGCAAGGAAGGGAATTATCGCCCGCCAGGGGCTGTGTACAAATCAGGAACAGGACAGGACTGCTGAGGAACGCTCCATCCTTTTAATGACCTAATTTTTGGCAAAAGATCTTCCCATATATATCAATTTAAAAACTTTGGTTTTGATTTTAATTAAAATTTCACCTTTGAAAGTCCAATAGAGGGGATCTGTAACATAAGAAAACAAAACCCATGCCTTTGCCAAAAAAGCTCTACGAAACCAACAACTGGCACATTTATAAATAGCATAAAATCAGAGTTTGCAGGTTCCACTGATGAACAAGGAACGTCAGGCGTGACCTGTGATCCTTCTGTTTGGCTCACGTTTGCGTACTTGAATGAATTGTCATAATTGCTTTTAATCAAGGAGAGTACATTGGCTATTTTAGGCTTGGAAATTTTCCTTTGGTTTGAAGAGGAAAGTAATAAAGTCTCTTTGGCCACCATTGATTTCACTGCCACTAGGGCAGAGTTATTATTATCGTGGTGGGCGTTTTTATCAAGACTCCAAGGCCCCTTGCCATTATGATTGTGGTCTATTTTAGATGGATTCTGCACGCTGAGGTTTGAGTCTGTGTCTTATGTTTCTAACTGACATCTTTCAAAAGCAGAATGAGCTCTCTCCCTCTGGCTTGTCAGCGTTAGAGCTTGGTTCCGCATGAACCACATTGGATAATGTTCATCTGATGCCTGGCCAAATTCCACTGTAATTCCTTGGCCTGAGGAATATCAGGAAGACCTGCTGAGCTCCATGAACACTGTCAGCTGCATGGAAGAGAAGGTCCTTGACTTTACTGAAGAAACTGGAGCTCAGCTTAGGTTAGATGTTCTTGAGCAGGGGAAAGGCTGGAATCGTTTTCCCGAGGCCTGTGTGCCCAGAGGGACTGAGATCTGGGGAGCAGCTGGGTGTTTCTGCACATGGATGTAAGGGGACTGCCAGGCAGCTGAAGCCTTAACACAGGCAAACACTCCCCAACTCTTCTCAGTCAACACTTTGCTTTGTGTTTCAAATTGTTCCCACTTGTCTGTCTGTGAAGATGCCCCTAAAACCACAAGGCAAGCCTCTCAGAACTGGTGTTACATTTCCAGCAATGAAGAAAAGAAACCCAAAGCCAACAAAGTTTCTAAAACAATGATTTTTAGAGAAGAACTTAATTCCCTGTGCAGTGTCTTCTCACTGGGAAACATGCTGGAAGCCTGGGAATGAGGGTGTAATGGCTCAGAGTCTCTTCTGCTTCTTTTCCAGTGCTGCTGAAACACCTAGTGACCGTGTTTTTTCTCATAGCCCAAGCCACGTTCTCCTCATCAAGCCCAAGCCAGAGCCTGGTGATGTGGAGAGCCTGCCAAAACCTCCTGTTTGTTTCCTGGCACTTTCTGGGATGGGCCTACCATTAATGCATTGACTTGAGTAGCCAAATGAGCAGAGAGTGACCATAGGGATGGCACCTCTCCTTCTTCTGACCATGGAAAGTTTTCTTTTGCTGCATAAGGGAAGCTGAAATTTTCCGACTGCTGAGAGGTGAGCTGCAGGTGTTTCCTGTGTGCCCAAGCAGGCATTTTCATCCCAACACATTTGTGCAGGCATCTTAATGTGTCTGTGTGGAATTTGAGATTTAAATGTTTGTTTCCTTACCTGAGGAATACCTGGTGGATTTCCTTTCTTTCCTTCCAATTACCATTGTTTTCAAGAACAAAGGAGAGAACTTGATGAGTTTTGTTTTATGGCAGCTCTGCTTAAGGGACCAACAAGCATGGCAGAGATGCCTTTCTTGTACTAATCCTTGGAAATAGCAGAGTTAGTATAGCAAAGTCCCTCTTCCAAAAAGCCTATCAAGCTGGTGTGAATTCTCAGAGAATCAAACATGCTTTGCTGATGTAGTTCCCACTTGTTAGGTCAGTCAATGAAATCAGCTGCCAAGGCAAGATCTGCAGGATGTTGGAAAAGATGTGGGGTTTGGGTTTTTTGTTGGTGAAGGAAAGTCATCTCTGGGTCTCTGCCAGGGCAGAAACTGCCACTGCAGAGTGGAGCTTAAACAATGGGCTCAGGGAGAGCAGTTACAGATGGGGAAAGCAGCAGGTGGAACCTCCCTGTTTCCTTTTTCCCCAGCCTCAAATCCTGATAGGCACAGGAGGGAAACTAAAGCTGCAGGAGCCCAAGATGTTTTCACCTTGCCTGTGTGACTTCCTGAGCTGCTGCCTGCAGACAGACGAGGAGCGGCGCTGGTCTGCCAAGGAGCTCCTGCAGGTAAAATGCAAAGGGGCTGCAGGTGAAAGAGGGTGCGAGGGATGGGCTCCTCCTCCATGGAAGTCCAAGGCATCAGATGAGCCCCCTTCCTCCTCACCTGCACTCTTGGTGCTCTTGAAATGAAAACGGTGAGGAGTCCTAGACTGGGCTGGGCTGCCAGGGCCCTGTAAAGGTCATCAGGTGCAAGTGTCCTGCAATGAGCAGGGACATCTTTAAAGAGATCAGATTGCTCAGAGCCATTTTCCACCTGACCTGGAATGGTTCCAGGGATGAGGCACCTACAAGCTCTTGGGGACCCGTGTGCCAGTGTTGCAGAATGCTCTTAGTAAACAAGTTCTACCTAAGATCTACTCTGATTGCATCCCCTTTGTGTTTAGAAATATTTTCCCACATTCTGTTGTAACTGGCACTGTTCAAAAAAGGTGTCCCCCACTTTCTTCAAAGCCACACTGAATTTTGGAAAATGGCTGTAAAATCTCCTTGGGCCTGTTCTTCACACAAGTAAATAACTCCACCTCTCTCTGTTTTTCCTGAGAGGAGAGGTGCCCTGTCCTCTGACTGTTTTCTGTTGCCCTGTTTTGTAATTTGGTGGAGTGCCCCATTTTATCTAATGGCAAAAGAATTGAAGTAGAGCAATGCAGAGTACAGAGACATGCAAAGGTGGTGCAGGAACCCAAGGAAGTCAGACTGGCTGAGTGGTCAGAGATTTGGCTGTGGGCAGGAGGGGCTGTGGAGGGCTCACTGTCAGCCTCTGAGGGGCCCTGGTTTGTGCCCCCAGCCCACCCTTCGAGGTTTCTGGCACGCAAACAGGGAGAGCTGAGAGGGACTTGTCCCAGCCCCATCTGCTGCCTGGCACGCTCAAGCAGACAGGAACTGCCCCAGGGTTACTGCCAGCTCGTGTGGCAGAGAGGGAAGTGCAGCAGCCAGTGCCACTGGGCTGTCCCTGCTGGGAAGGAAGGTGCCATCCAGCACAGGAGGGGCAGGGCATGGAAAGGCAGACACTGCTCTGTCTCCCTGTGGAAATCAGCCCAGTGCCTGTTGGTCAAAGACAAGGACCAATGTGAGGCTTTGGAGTTTCCTGAAAGGAAGAAGCCTCAGGGCAGAAACACCATTTCTAGTGCACTGGCAGGGCAAAAATCCCAGCAAGATGAAGACATCACAATAAACAGATGAGTGGGAGTCTGGGCCAGGTTTGCCTGTGATGGCAAGGTCCTGCACATAAAGATGGAGGTTCAGATGGTTCCATTGTTCTACTTTGTGGGTTTTTGTAGGAACTAGAGGAATCCTCATGGAGCCAGTGAAGCACTGAGCTTGGAAAAGTCATGGTTCACCACTCTTCTTTGTTGTTGTTTTTTTTTTTTTTTTTCTTTTTCCTGTGGACAGAATCCATTTGTAACATCATCCAAGCCAGCCTCCATCCTGGCACCACTCATCATTTAATTGCAGAAGAAGAAAAAAAGTATTAGGAGATGAGAATTTAACAATAATTTCAAGATGTTATCTTCATAAGAAATTTAGATTAGAAATGTAGAGTAGGATTGTCGAGTAGGATTGTTGAAGAGTTGAAGAGTTCTGTAGAATAGATTATACATTAGGATTGGATTTAAATAAAGTTTCTGGAACATCAACTCATTTAGAAGACTTAGATTTAGGCTTAGGCTTAGGCTTAGGTTTAGGCTTAGGCTTAGGTTTAGGCTTAGGCTTAGGCTTAGTACTAGGTTTAGGAGTAGGTTTAGGACTAGGGTTACAGTTAGAGTTAGTATTATGACTAGGTTTGGGTTTGGGTTAGGGTTAGGGTTAGGGTTACAACTAGTCTTAGGGGGTTAGCATTAGGGTATGATTGTCTAATAGGTCTGCTGAGTAGGATTTGAAATTAATAAAATTTTTAAAACCACAACTCTCCTTGTAATTTCCTTCCTTCTTACTCTGTGAATAAGCTCATGATTTCCTTGTAAATTGTATGTTGTTTCTTAAAGGTGGAAGTTACCCCTACAGTGTCTTTGGCATGTTGTGAAATTGGGGAATGCTCATCTTCATTTATCCTCTCCAGACCATGCTGCTTTTGGAATATGACCCACGTGTCTGGTTTTGGTCAGCTGTAGTACCTCTATTTGAGGTAGAAAGGGCAATAGCATTTTCATGAAAAAACAAAGGAGAAATGGGACAGTCCAAATACTCTATGTGGATACAGGCTCTCTGCTGTGACTCAGGAGCATTCAAGATCCTGCCACTTGGGTTTGTATCCCCAAGTGCAATCTCTTTGGCAGAAGGAGAGCCTTGCTCAAGTGAGAAAGCAGAAGGATCAGAGAGGGGGCTCTGAAAGGTCTCCTCTGGTGCAGAGCTGGCAGCGCCTGTGAGGTGAGAGCGGGCCCGGCCTTGGCCGGGGTGCAGCCCCAGCAGAGGCCTGGCAGAGCCCGGAGCAGCCTGAGCCTGGGCAGAGGCAGGCTGGAAGGAGGCCCTTGGAGCTGCAGGAGGCAGCAGCCGGGCCCTGGGTGCCTCTTCCTGGCAGCGGGCGAATCCTCCGCTCTCAGAGCCCAGGTGGCAGCTGGCTGCTCCCGAGGGGAAGCGTAGCCGTGCTGGGCACAGCCCAGACTGGAGGCACTGGCCGTCTGGAGTCTGCCCAGGAGCAGAGAAAGGCCAGGGGCAGCCGAGGGCTGGTGGCCTGGCTGAGGATTCCTACTCTTCTGCCGGCTGCCCTGTGACTCCTGGCAAAGGGCAGCAGTGTGTGCAGCACTCTGGGCAGCGGCGCAGGGAGCCGGGCTGCTGGGCAGGCTGGAGCACAGGGCAGCGTCCTTCAGGCACGGCACTTCTGCCAGGGCAACCCAGGCCAGCCTGAGGCACTGACAGCTTGGCAGCTCACATCTGCAGGAGCCAGTGCCTCCCACAGCTCTGCCAGGAAGCGCCTGCAGGCCTGCAGTTCTGCCCTGAGCCACAGCAAAGGTGTGAAATGCAGAGTGTTCTGCAGAAATATTCAGGGCAACCCAGGCCAGCCTGCTTTGTGCTCTCTGGAGCAGAGCAAGCACTGTGCAATGCTGCTCTGAGCTGCTGGGAGAGAGGGAATCAGGGTTGTGCCTGAGGGTTGCATTTGAGTAGTGAACTGATTTGGAAAAGAGCAGAATAATTTCAGCAGGCAATCTGTGTTTTCCTGATTAATTTCTGAAAGAAAGTCACCATGTGTTGCACACAGGTAGGGGTATTAGAAAAGAAAGGCCTTATAAAATCAGGCCTTGCTCTGCTCAATTACCAGCTGGCCTGTTATGTCTTCTATGTGCAGCTAGCTAACTTCCCATGTGAAAAATCATAAGAATGCGTGCAGTTAACACAGCAAGCTGTTGTGGTTAGAAAACAGTTTGCATCTGTAATAAACAGGAAATCTGACCCACGAGAGTCCACAGAGGAAAAATGTAAACACCTGAGTAACAGAGAGAGTCTTAGCACATACACACAAAAACACCTTCTTAAGCAATGAATGGTGTGGCAAGGAAACTACCAGACAGTTGGAATTGAACATGAGGGCTGTGAAAACCGCATAAAAATGTGTTATATTAATAAAGAATTGGCTTTCCCTGCATGAAGAAACTGAGTCCCAGTTGCTTTATTGACACAGCAATGTGGCAATGTGGCTCTTCACTCAGCAAGAGCATTTATAGGGTGTATTGATGAAACGCTTGTGTTTGATTCCCAGAAAAGGAAGGAGAGGCGTTAAGTGTAACAAATAGGGCTTAGTCTTGTGAATTTCTTTAGTTTTAACAGACAGTGATGAACCCTGTATTCCCCCATTGCAGTGATCAATGTGTGCAAGTGGCTATCTTAGCCTTGAGAATAAAGAGAGAGGTCCTGCTAAGAAGGCAGCCGGAATGCATTGAGAGGGAAGATAGTGTTTTAGGAGTCTCTTGACTAGCAGAGGTGAATTTGAAGATTGAAATATTTCCTAAATGACTATGTAAGGAACAGGAGTCGTGTTGGAGTGTCAGAACCCAGGACATCCTTCTGGGAGCCCTGGATGGCTCGAGCCCTGGCAGGGGGCTCGGAGATCCTGTCAGGAAGCCAAAGACACTTGGGATTTTGATCTTAAGCCATGGAGCAAATTAACAACCTTGTATGAAGAATCACAAGTCACAGGAGTTGAAGTAGCATAATAGTAGTTGTTACAGGGTGAAAAGTAGAATTTTGGGATTTTTAGAAGAGGGGTTTGGAGTCCCAAGATGGAGGAATTTGGGCGTTCCCTGTCCTTCTTCTTTCTCCTTCCTAACATCCATGCTCTGGGTGATGCTGGCACTTTTGGATTGGTTTAGAGTAGAAGTAGACAGTCTAACATAGGTGATAGGTATTGGAAAATAACTATAAATAAAGTACATGTAGATTTTAGTATCAAGAGATAGCACTGCCTCAGGGCAGGGCAGCGTGCCCTTGACAGACCTGCAGATCAGACCTCTGTGAGTCTGAGAGAAAATATTTTAGATACTAGATAATGAACAATCTTGTGAATCAGAGCCAAAGAATTCCGACTCTTCCTTCAACCATCGGGCTGGGAAAAAGGGACACTTGGGTCATCCTGACAGCAGGAAACCCGAGATCCGAGGCCCTGCCATATTTGATCCATGTTTGAGCAGGTTGACAAGACAATGAAGAAAAGTGTGTTGTTTAAAGGGGGAACTTGACCCTTGAAAGAGAAAGAATGTATTGGTCAGTGGGTGGGCAGCTCATCTTTGAAAGGGGAACAATGCATCATGGAGCCCTTGTTGGCAGGGAGTCATGGAGTATGGTGAGCCATGGTGGCCTCATCTCACACGCCGGCCGTGTGTGAGCTGATGCTGTAACTGGGAAAATCCCAGTCCTGAGCAGGAGATAGAAGGCCTGGTTCTGGGGTGGAGGGGTGAGAAGGATGAGATGCACACCGTTTTGATCCAGGGGATGTCCTGGAAGTGCACTGCCTACCTGTGCCTCCTACTGAGCACCACGCTCCAGCTCCTTCTCCTGCTCAGTGGATGTTTGGGAATCCAGGGGTTGGTATGTGTTATTTGCTACTGCAACTAATGGAATAAATTTGCTTTGCAAGCTCAGTTGTGTCTTAGGTCCTTTTGTGCATGGGTCTCCTCCTGAACCTGTGGCAACCACCACCAGGGACCTACAAGACACTCCTACTCTGATGTCAATAAATTCTGAGAAGAGGTTTAAATATGTCAAATAATTTGGAGAAATGTTTAGCCTGTGAGTTTCAGCAAAGTATTGACTATTTCTTAGTTCCATGGATACAAACTACTAAGTCAGATTGCTGGGCGTGCATGTGTTAGGGAAGTGATTCCCTACACACCCAGCACTGAAACAAAGTATTGCTTTCTTTCTAACCCTGAGCTGGCAGCAGGGATCAGGCCCTACTTGGTAACCTTTCATTTTGGGAACTTCTGTTAGCAGGTAAGAAAGGTCCAAATGAAACTTTTTCCAGCTGTTTCCCTCTGGTTTCTCTTTTTAGGCTCCAGAGCTCTTTGCTGCAGGTGTCCTGAGTGTGTGCAGAGCAGAGGAGCCCCACAGAGCCCTTGGTTTCCCACAAGTTGTCCTGCCTTGTTCCCAGGTGTGCCCAGCTGTGGCAGGAGGAAGAGCCCGCAGCGCAGAGGGCACCGTGCCCTGCCCAGCCGGGGCTCCCTGGCACAGAGCAGCAGCAGCGCCAGCGCCGTTCAACCCGCTCCTGCCTTGCCTTCCCCTGGCACACAGAAGCCTCTGGAAATCAGCACCTCCAGTCATGTTCCCAGCTGGGAGCAGCTGCTGCTGCTGGGCAGGTGCTGCCAGTGTGACTGCTTCCAAACGGGACTAAAGGCAGAGATGTACATGCACAGAAGCCCTGGGCATGTCCGATAAACGTGCAAATATATGGGGAGATTTGTTAGCAATTATTTCAGCTGTTATGCCAACAGTGGCTTCTCTCCTGGCTCTGTGTGTTACAGATGAGTAATGTAATGGTTGGCTCTCACAATTAAGAGATAGATATGATGTGGATGTAAAAATGTAAAATGATGTTATCGTAATATATCCTCCCATTGTCCTCTTTCCCCTCCCCTTGTAATAACCTTGGCAGTCAGGGCATTAGGGAAGGGCTGGCTTGTGACCAGGAGGTGGGGTCTAAAACATCTGACCTCCAATCAAGATGTAAGAAAGTAATCTCCAGCAATGGATAGCAGAGAAAGAGTTGACTGACCAAACTTTTGGAGGGGCTAAAGCTATCAAAGGCAGAGTACCTCTTTTGTAGATGAGGATGTGGCTGCAAGTCACAGAGACTGCCAGTGCTGAACATTTTTCCTTGTTCAGTCCTTTGTTAAGGTTTAATAAACCTTTAAAATTTTCAAAGTGAGAGTAGTTTCTCACATGTGCAATGCTGTGGGCCATTTTCTTGATCTGGATTCCTTTGCTTGGGTCCCATCTGAGTGCTCACTTGGGCTACAGGCTGTAGGTGCTAGGGGCACTCTTGGAGTTACTCTTGGATCCCTTGAACAACAGGGTTTGGCCCAGGAGGGCAATTTGTGCTGCTTTGTGGCAGAGGAGAACTTCCCAGGCTATTTTGTGTTTGCTGTGGGGAAGGTTGGTTATTGCTTTGCATAAAGTCACAGACCAGCATGGAGCGTTTGCTTTGTGATGTCAGGGCATGGTTGCCACGTCACAGTGGTGACATGAGAAGGTTGCCTTGGTGCACGGAAGGCCTCAGTGTCAGAGCAGTCCTAGGGCTTGCTCAGAGCAGGAGCACCCTGCGCCTTGAGGCATTT
Organism: Passer domesticus; assembly: GCF_036417665.1. Taxonomy (NCBI): domain Eukaryota; kingdom Metazoa; phylum Chordata; class Aves; order Passeriformes; family Passeridae; genus Passer; species Passer domesticus. Next base: position 72,320,556 of record NC_087479.1, on the reverse strand, counting down.
GTCAGTGGGCAGCTGCACACTGACAGGAGCCTTGTTTGTTCTAGTGTTGGAGCACAGTGTGCAAACTTGCACAGCAGTGCTGCAATGATTCAGCAGCTTGCTGCTGCAGTGGTTACTGTTTGTGGCGTTACTTATTCCGGCTATTTTCTGACTCACCTGGCACGTAAGTAGAGATTTCCCCTCTACTTAGGTTAGGGTGTAACATAACCGGCTTTTGTATGTCTTCCTGCTCCTTCTTAGTGGCTGAGTTGATTGAGAAACAGAAAGAGCATTAGGATGCCACTGGTTTAATAAAGGTCCTGTCAAGAGGTTCAGCTAAAAAGGGGGTGTCTGTAGCCACAGGGGCAGCATTGCCAGGGAACCTGCAGGGATTCCCTTCCCTCCATGGGAGAGTCTGTGGCAACAGGGTCTGTCATTTCCTCAATTTGCTGGGACAAGCAAGATAGCTTTGAAACTGTAGACTGGGAGAACTTCTCGGAAGGCCTTCTAAAAATTCAGTTCTTCCCTGTTGCAGTTGTTCCCAGGATTCAGGGAAAGCTTCTTTCTTTCTAAATTTGGTCATGAAAGAATTTGATTGTCTAACTTGACCCTTTACCTAGTGCTAAAAGAGCGATTCCCTTTGCAATGAAGTGCAAACTCAAACCAGTGAGTGTCTCCTCCTGAACCCTGCAGCTGCTGCTGTGCTGTTTCACAATAGAACTGCCAAAGCTCAGAGGAATTTTGGGGAAGCTTTACTGGGCAATTGTTTACAGCAAGTTAATGAGAATTAGTGCATGCAACTGATTTTTTTTTTTTAAACCACCTGAAGGAGAGGATTTTAGAAGCTATTTTATGTGTTTACTAGAACATGAGTATTGAGTGTTAATGAAGACTTTGTATTTTCTTGATCATGTTTGTATTCTTTTGCTGGCTAAAGAGGTTGAAGTGTAGGAACAAGCAAGAACATTGTCCTGATCTCTTGGTGGCTGTGTGAATGAAATGTGTCTCCTGGAGGGATGTTGTGAAAGGGAAAATAATCTCTGTTTGGCTTGACCTCTTCTATGGGATTCACCAGGTCAGGAACTTTTCTCACAGCATTTGATTCATTTTCCCTGCCCACTACAGGTCACATAAAACATGTATTCAGCGGAGCTGATCCTGAGGTGAGTGAGAAAGGGAGATTTCATGTTCCTCCTATTTAAAATTCGGGAGCGAGCTGTCACCTTGGTTAGTCACAGAAGAGTATAGAGGGCCAGAAAGGACGTGTTGCCCTGCCAAACCTGCCCTCAGTGCATCCAAGTGCTTTAGACACTGGAATGGCTCACTTGCATCCTGGGGCTTGCAGGTGTTTTTGGTATGCCAGGATGAGAAGCCCTGTTCGTTTTCTCTTTCTCCAGCCAGCAATGGGGCTTCTGCACAACATTTCCTGCCCTTTTCCAGCACTGGATGGGATTCTGATCCAGTTGTAGTTTTCCCTGTCTGCTGCAGCAATAGCAACAACGTTGCTGGCTCTTTCCTACTCCTCCATTTCCGAGATTGCAAGAAGTATAAGCTCTGTTTTGCAGAGACAACGTTGCTTGCTGATAGCAGCCAGGAAGGAATATCAAATTCATAGCCATACAGTGTTGAATTGGCCGATTTTAATGGGGATGGAGTGACTGAGAATGCCATTGCTAACACAGTTGACGAGTTCTCCTTAGAAGCTGTGGTTGTAAATGCCAGGAGAAATGAGGTTAGAAATGGTAGGTAACTGGCTGTCCCTCATGCTTCTCTCTTGCCACAGGTGACAAATGCAACAGCCATCTCTCCCCTGGCTCCCTCTGCTCCTGGAGAAGAAGCCAAAGAGGAGCAAAGGGAGCAAGATGACCACGAGACTCCAGCTGTGGTCACAGCCCAGCCTGATCATCCCAAGAGAGTAAGTGCCAGTTGTGGGTGCTGCTGTCTTTAGTGCAAGGCAGAGGTGCAAGTTTCTGAGCAGCCAGCACTTGCTGTTGCTGGCCGAGGAGGCAGAGTGCTGGAGTCCTGCAGGACGTAGCCAATTCCTGCAGGCAGTGCCAGCTGGAAATTGGCCTTTGCCCTGTCATGTCGAGGCACCGAAGAGCTGGGGGCTCTGGGTGGGCTTTTGGCCACCTGGGTCAGTGAAGCTCTATGTCTGGGCTTCTGCAGTGCATTGGCCAAGGGCACAGGTGGTTGAGCCGCTGGTCCCAGGGATTTGTTTCTTTGTTTTTCCCTCATGGAAAGGTGTGTTTGGCTTGTGGAAGAGTTCTGCAGTTTTCTTGAGGAGTTATTCACTCATACAGACTCTTTTGGTCCAGCTTTTTGCCTTCTGATAAGCTGCAAGGAGATGAGTGTGCTGCCCGTGTAGCAGTGGGGGGCCATTCCTGTCCCCTGTGGCCAAGGAAAGGAGGCGCGTAGTTGTGAAGCCTTCTCGTGAGGCAAAAGGCAGAAGCGGTGAGTTTCTGGGCATCACTTTTGCAGTGAAGTCTGCAGCTTTGGAAAGTGCCTTGGAGCCTGGAGTGGGGGTGAAGGTGCAAGTCCTTGAGAGCTGTCTTGTGTTGCTCAGAGCAGGAAGGACATGTAGAAATGGAGGATGTTGTATTTGCAGTCAGATGGGCAAGAGTGTGTCTGGCGAGCTGCGTGGGCCAAAAGGAGCCAGGGCTGCTGCCGGTCCAGAGCAGCTGAGCAAGAGCCAGCCTGTGGCCAAGGTGGCCAAGAAGGCCAAGGGCATGGTGGGCTGTGTGAGCAGCAGAGGGGCAGCAGGAGCAGGGCAGTGAGCGCCAGCCTGTGCTGGGCAGCGCTGCGGCCGCAGCTGCAGTGACTGCTGTGTGCAGTTGTGGGCCCTGTGAAGCAGCAAGTCCTTGAGGGGCTGGAGCGTGTGCACAGAAGGAGACGGGAGGTGGGCAAGGGTGTGGAGCAGCAGCCCAGGGAGGAGGTGCTGAGCGAGCTTTAGCCTGGACAAAGGGAGGCTGGTGAGGGACATTCAGATTTTCCTCACTCAATCAAAATATTGTAGCCACTTTTGGAATTTACTTTTTTTCCCCTTTTTAAAAATTGTTAATTTTTCTTTTCTTGGAGGATGAGGCTTGTTCATTTTCTTTTTATCCCTACCATGCTACTTTTCCTCATTATTTTCTGCCCTTTTACAGTACTTGTAGTGGGTCGGCTAGAATTTTAATTTCCAATGTGTCACTTCTGGAGAATTAAGTCGTTTTTCATGAGCTTGGTGCCAATGGATCTGTTGTGGTTCCAGGCCGGCCAGTATGGCATTAGAGATCACTTTTAGGTAATCAATGTCTGTTCCTTTTTGCAGCCCAGGGAATCAGAGTGTGTTTTGTTTGGGAATTGAGCAGGATATCAATGGCCTTTCATTCCAACTGGTCCTCAGAGATCAGAGGAGCAGGGAGGGGCTGTGCTTTATTTCTGATTACAGCAAATTTAGCAGTGTCATTGTGGTAGAGTCCAAGAGAAGAACTTTCTCCAGCACAGATGCACACAGTGCAGTTCCCAGTGCAATCTCTGGGTCAGACCAATTTCCATAAGGACCTACACACTCCAGGTTCCCCAGGAATGGGGTTTCTTGAAGCAATTGAACAGCAATATCAGGATTGTTGCTGACTGGGGGCACTGGCTACCAAGTGTTGATGTGTGTAACAACAGAGAGGACAGTAATAACAGATTATAGTAGTGAGATCTCTATCTCTCTCTCTCTCTCTCTCTCTATCTCTATCTCTGTCTATGTAACATTTAATAACTAAATCTTCCCATCTCTGGTCCAAGGATGTCGGAGGTGCAAAGCTCACCTAAAGCATCCCTTTCAGGAGAGGATTAGTGACATATTCTGTCGACCGATTCTGAGCAGGCAGAGATGTTTCCCCCTCCAGACATGGTGGTTTTTCCCCTCAGAGCTGTTTTCCTCCTCTGGTCTTTTCTGCCCTGAAGTCCCCACTTAATTCTTCAAATTTCTGTCTGTCCTAGAGAGGTGGAACAATTCCATGGTTCAGTGGTGTTTGGTGACTCTGCTCATACATGCATTACATGACACACGGTTTCCTTCACTGGCATCCCCAGGGGTGTTTAAGTGCATTTGTTAATGGGGCCTTATGAGAGTCTCTCTTTCTGCTGGTCAGAATTCTCAACTGACAAAAGAGGGAGAAGAAACACCTTGGTCCTCTTCCATATACTGTGGTGGCCATAGAGGCTCTGTGACCTCCATCAGAGGATCTTTGCACGCATCCTTATCTCCTGAATGACCAGGATTTCTAACAAGAGATTAGATGTCAGAAAGGCAGGAATGCTGGTGCAGGCCCGAGGAGAACGTGAACTGCAGAAGTGTCTCTCCCAAGGGCTGAGCTCAGCCAGGAAGCCACCTGCAGAGCCAGGATGGAGCTGTGGGACAGGGCTGGGTGTCAGTCACTACTGAAAGACAAAGAGGACATGGCAGGAGCAGAGGGAGGCCCTCACCAGAGCCTTGAGGAATGCCACACCTTCCCTGTCAGCTGCCTGACAGGCTGTTGGAGCTTCAGTGCCAGATGGCCCCTGATTGTAGTGCCAGGCTCACTTTGGAATCTGTGCCTCCCCTCGGGTAGGGAATGACCCAGGAGAGCATCAGCACAGAGCTTTGGGAATGTGTGAGCCCATCAGCCTTTGAGTCTTGTCCCACAAATATTGTATGGCAAGTCAAAACCCATCTTCTCTTGCTTTCTCTGCAGGTCCTTGTAGAGAAAAAGCAGGAGCAGACTGCTTTATCAGAGATGCCATGCCAGGCTCAGGGAGAGCTGTTCCCAGCCCGAGAGCAGGAAGAGCAGCTCAGGCAGCAGGTGGAAGAGCCACAGCAGAATGGCCAGGTAAGCCTGACTGACCAGGTGCCAGAGGGAAGGGCAGGAAGAGGGGCATAAAACAGAGCTCTTGGGCGTGAGGAGGCCAGGAGTCCCACAGGCACTGAAAGCACAGAGCCTTGGAATCTGCAGAGATCAGCACTGGGACAGGAGGGTTGCAATGGAAGCAGAGTTGGGTAGGGAAGCAGAATGAAGTGGCTGAATAGATGTGCTTTTGAGGCTGCAAGAGGAAAAAGCTGAGCCTGATGGCAGCTGCCAGTCACTTGCTGTGCATTTGTGTGTACAGAACATCAAGTCAGAGCCCCAGGCAGAGCTGCCCGAAGCTCAGAGTGCCATCATGGCAGTGAAGAGGAGGAACAAAGATGAGATGAGAAGAATTCAAGAGGAGATGAATCGCCATCAGCACAGGAGCGATCAACAAAACCAGGTAAGTGGAAGAGTGGCAGCCACTCCACTCATGAAACTTCCCATGCATTGTTGTTTACAGACCATCAAGGAAGATGTGGAGGCAGAGCTGCAGCAATCTGAGGACAGGAACAAGGCAAGGGAGAAGAGGCTGGAGGAAGAAATTAAAATCATCAGAGAGAAACTTAACTGCCTCCCTCAGGCTCTACAAAATGAAGTGAGTGAGGGAGGGACATCCACTGCAGTCACCAAACTGGTGCTTTCTGCCCTTCTTGCCTTTCCACTGCAGAGCAGCAGGGAGTGGGGCCGTGCCTCTGAGTGCCATCCTGGTCTAGTGTGGATCACAGTCACTCTGAAGGACATTTCCTGCTGTGCTGAATCTCAGCTGCTGCCCTGGACAGTGGGACTTGTCCTTTGGCCTTTTGGCCAGCAGTCATCCAAATTGATTCCTGATGGCCTGTTGCTGCTCTCCCTGTTTCTTTGCAGTGGAACATGGTGACCCAGATGGAGGACTGAATCCCTGTCTGTGTCCCTTGTAAATCAGTTCTTTCCCTTTCCTCACAGTCAATGACTCTTGGCTGACAGGGACAAGCTGTAGTCTCTGACTGCTTTGTTCTCTTTGACTTGAGGTGCAAGTGTCGACATCTCACCTGGCAGCCTGCAAAGACTTCCAGCAAACAATGGGCAATGAAGGGCCCCAAGGTTGGTGTGAGGCACAGGAACTGTCCCTACCAGAAGTGCGACAGGTTGAGCACACCATGGGCTCTGGCGTTAAACCTGCTGCTGCAGCAGCATTACCTGGAGGAAGATATACTGTTGAATCTTGGAAGTCAAGCTCAGACAGTTCGTTCATCACCAGTTCTGACAGCAACATGGCTGCTCCAAAATGGAAGATTGAGGAGAAATATCTGGAGATACTGGGTATGTCTGGTGTATTTCTCATATGAGGGACAGTGTACTCTGTGCACTTTTTCATACCTGATTCCCACTCTTTCCCATGACTCTTAGAACCCTACTCATTGGCCCAAGCCCTGCTCAGATCAGTCCCTAGGAAAACACATCAAGTCCTTTGTGATTCTGCAGCACAACCCCATCAATCTGCTTCTTGCCCACAACAGCTGCCAGTGCTGTGCTCTCAGATAAGACCTGGTGGGGCTGAGAGCAGAGCCCAGTGGATTCTGGGTCTGCCATCACCTGTTGGGACAAGAAGGGCATTGATCTGCACCTCGCTGTGTCTGATCTCAAAGCCCATCCTGCTGTGTCCTGAATGGGGGCAACAGCTTGTACAGGGCTCAGGCTGCCTGTGGCTTCTTCCCACTTCTTGTCAGTGTTCCCTGCTTGGGCTTTGCCAGCCTTGTTGTGGTAGCTACCCTGTCCCTGAGGGCTGGTGGGACTCCCAGCCTTCCTTAGCTGGGAGAGGGGCATCTTTGAGCTCAGACTGCTCATAAAGGGTGAGGGTCCTGATGCTGAAAGCCCCGTCAGGATTGGTTATAGCTTGAGCTGCTGTGGTTTACAAACAGAAAGACATTCTTTTGGCAAACTGCTGAAAGATGGAGAAGATGTCCTCCTCTCCTGGGAATGCATCTCCCTGTGCTTTGTTTCCTGTCAAGAGAACTCTTCAAAGGACTGGACAAAATCAGTCTCTGTGCCAGCCATCTGCACTGCAGGGCTGCCTGTCCTGCTGCTGTTGTGGTTGTTGTTGTTACCCAGCTGACCACAAAGGACTCAGAGCCCCAGACAGTGGGGCTGCCTTTTGTATCTCCTGGAAGCTGGCATCTCTGCTTTAAAGTGAGTATCTTGCACTTTGTTTCCCTCAGGGAGAATGGTGACCATGGAAAATCCCACAATGAAATACACAGAACTGGAACACATTGGCAGCGGGTGAGTCCAACTGCAGTTACTTCTGCACAGCCATGGGCCAGGAGTTCTTCTGGTGGAATGTCTATCCAGCATGAAGTCAGGCCAGATGGAAATATGTTCACAACCTGGGGATAGATTGTCCCATCTCTTAGCGCTGCTCAGAATTTGTAAGTGTGCTCAGAAGGCTTTGTCAGAGACATCCCCATGCTGCCGAGGTCTTGCCTGCATCAAGGGACAGAACCTGGAATATCTCCTCTCTCTCAAGTGGAGGACAGCTCTGTGTTAATTTCTTTAGCGTTTTTGTATGTCTCAAAATCATACTGACACACTAATGAACAAAGAAGAATCTTGCTTGCCTGAAAGAGCAACCTACTCCCTATCAAAGCTGTCAGGTTACAGTTCTCAGGAACATTTCTTTCCTATGGTTTGCGGAAAGAAATACTCTGTGGTTAGGAGAGGAACCACACAGTTTAGAAACTGAAACCCAAGATGAAAGAACAAACTCCCTTTAGGAGCTGAGGAGTGAACCCCAATGCTTCAGGAACAGGCCCAGTGCCCATGCACTTGAGAGGAAAATGCATCATCTGCCTTCTGGCAGAGCCCTCCTGTATCCTGTAGGTTTTGGGCATTTACAGGAGACATCTCCTGTGTGAGCTGGCTTTCACTCCAAGAGCTAAACAGCTTCTCCTTTCTCTGCTTCTGTTTTGTTTCTAGGTCTTTTGGAGATGTGGTTAGAGCGCTCGACAATGACACATGGGGAGAGGTAAATGTCAACAGCCCCCAGAGATTCTGCTGTACTCGAGGGCTTTCCCCTCTGCTGTGAGCTGTGGCTGGAGCTTTGGGTAGAGCTGTGCTGAAAAGGCACAAGAAGCACAGACTGGTGCCAGCCTGCAAAATACATTTGGGGCTTTGTCCTTCTCAGCTGCCAGAAGGAAGGCACGGAGGGCAGAGGTTCCTTTCAGAGAAGGACGCGCTCACTCGCTCTCCATGGCTAAAACAAAGGTGGTGCCTTAGAGCACCTCACTGCCCTTTGGGGCTACAGCTTCAGAGTCCTGAATTCTCATTTCTGGCTGCCAGCAAATACATCTGAAAGTTCCTGGTAGTTCCTTAGCCACCTGCAGTGCTGCACTTGGGAGCTGCATGTAGGGAGAGATCTGCAAGGCGTCCCTAAAAGCCCTAAGCCCTGCCCATAGCCCAAGATGTATCCACAGAGTATCAAGGCCTGGATTACTTCTTCTGAATCCCATCCAAAGCAGCAGAGAGTGTGGTCAGAGGTTTGTGGCTGATAGTTGACACACCACTGATACCAAGTTGTCAAGGCAACATCAGTGGCCCCACATGTCCTGTAACTGCCCTCCAAGGGAGCAGAGAAATGGGCTGTTGGAATGTCAGTTCCTAATTACTGCAGTGCTAATCACAAGGCAGTTTGGCACAGCTCAGCTGTGTCATTGCAAAATCCCTCGCTCCATGTCTGTTGTGGTCTCGTGCCACCAACTTCTCAAGTTATTGATTTTCAATGTCTCTTTAGGTGGCTATAAAGAAAATAAAGCTTCAAGGACTGAAAAGGAAGCAGCTAACCCTTAATGAAATCATGATCATGAAGAGGCATAGGAGTCCCAGTGTTGTGAATTATTTAGACAGGTGAGAGGTCATGGTCTTATCCCGTGAATGTGCATTTACATACAGGAAACATGAGAGGTTAAAAACTCACTTTGGTCAGTGTCAGAAAGTAGAGCTGTTAATTATTTCTTAATATTTCTCTTCTCATCTCCAATAGATGAGAAGAGAGTGCATCTTGTCTGCATGAGTCTTCCCAGGCACACAGAGTTTGACAATTATTCAAAAATATTCAAAACCTGGATCAGCTGTATCTTACTAAGTTAATACCCTCGAAGATCACTGCCTCCACAGTTTTTCAGGATTGATTTTTTAAACTTTCTTAAGTGCTGATGAACCTTCCTAAAGTGGATTTCCCTTAGATCTTTGCCTCTCATTGCCATTGCTATGCATGCCAGGAAGACTAGGTGCTTATTTCCAGAAGCACCATGCCTGACAGGCTTTTTGTCTGGGCTGTTACTAAACTGAACTTTTTGCTTGCAGGCTATCTAAGCCATCTCCTTTTTCACCGCTGTGCCTTTCTCCTTGAGACTGCACAGACTGCAAACAATGCCCAGCCTAGAGGGAATGTCTATTCCTTTGATTCTGTCCTCATCACAAAGGGACTTGGAAACATGAAACCCGGAAGGAAATATAAATGTAGCCATGCATGTTTATCTCCACGCCCTTGTTTCCTTCTTTCAGCTACCTTCTGGGTGAGGAACTCTGGCTGGTTATGGAGTACATGGACGGAGGCACCCTGAGCGATGTCATCAGCAAGAGCTACCTGTCTGAAGAGGAGATGGCAGCCATCAGTCGGGAGGTCAGCAATGCCATCTGTGCTGCCGAGGGCTTGGGCAGGATTGTCTGGGAAACAGGGGCTCAGAACAGGAGAGGTTTTATGTGCCAAGCTTTGTTTCTGTGTTGCTGCTACGCTGTGGGCAAGTAGAAGAATCTCAAGTGAAATGGCTGCCAGTGCCCCTGCACTCACTGAACTCAGTTCTTGTACTCTTATCTCCTGCTGTTGTGTTCTCGCTCTGCCTCTTGTATTTGCTCTTCTCCATCTTGCCTCTCTAAACTTTTGCCTGTCTTCACTGCATTCCTTGCCTGTAAAAGCAAAGGTGCTGGTGGCAGGATTTGAAAGGAACAGCAAAGGAAAAGAGAGAGACTCGTTTCTCTCAGTCCTCAGCTAAAAAGGATAGGAGTGCAGCCAAAGCACTGTTTGCTTCTGAGCACATCCCCTGCAGCAGCAGTCATCCTGGCTGGTGTGCAGGGGACAGTCTACAACAGCAGGTGCTGTTGCTCTTTCAAAGGCTGGCACGCCTTTCCTTAGAAAGGTCCTGCTCTGCAAGTGTTGCAGCAGCAAGCTCTTCCTCTCAGTGGCACTGTGTTCTCCATTCCTCCCCATTCCCCCGAAGAGGGAATCCTTTTGATTCTTTGTGCCCTTTCTTATGTGATGAAATCACATCACTTAGTTTTGCCCTCTTGTTTCTGTTTCCTCTCTCAGTGCCTGCAAGGACTGGATTTTCTTCACTCCAACCACGTGATCCACCGAGATGTGAAGAGCAGCAACATCCTCCTCAGAACCGACGGATCTGTCAAGCTGGGTCAGTGTATTCTTGGTCAGGTGCAACATTCCAGGGATGTGGGTGTGGGGCTGCTTGGAGTGACTGCCAGCTCCCCAGAAATGGTGCTGGTGACAGTGCAGGGACATCTGCTGTGAGCTGGTGACACGGCTGCAATGTGCTCAGAGGCATGACAAGGAACAAGCAGCCAAGAGTGGTGTTGCTCTGTGTGTCCCTTCCACAGGGAGGGAGCTACAGGTCTAAAGCTTCCAAAGAACAAAAGCCACTGCTGGAGGTAGTGTAAAAAAATGTGAGGATTTTTTAAGTCGCCAATGCCATATTTCCTTGGCTAAAGACCTGAGAAAACAGAACAGGACAGTTGTCCAGGACATTGAACAGCACATTCTCAAACTTCTACAGAGAAATTATTTTGCTTGGTTTCCTAATTGCACAGAATAAAATAACAACAGTTGTTTTGCTTTCTCCTCAGCCGATTTTGGCCTCTCTACTCAACTCACTCCTGAGAAGAATATACGGAGCTCGTTAGCAGGGACTGCTTGGTGGATGGCACCTGAAGTGGTGACGTGTCAACCATATGGCCCCAAAGTGGACATATGGTCTTTTGGAATTGTGGGAATTGAAATGGTGGAACAAGAACCTCCTTACTGGAACCAGAGTCCTGCCTCGGTAAGGAGCAAATCCTCACTGATCCCGCTGTCTTTCTCACCTGTCCCATGTTCTGTGTGCCATTGGACAAAATCCCATTGCCATCTGCTGGAAGTACTTCCAGCACAGTGCCCTCCTAAAAATGTCCCTGCAACACATCAGTGTCTGCTGTAGTTTTGGTTGCATCAGTGGGGGAACTCAAGCCTTACCACATGCAAAAAAACTCCATTCTCAGGCAACACTTGCCTTTGGGTTATAAGTGGTTCCAGTTATTTGTCTGCGTAGATGGCTCCAATAATATGAAACAAGAATCTTAGAACTACTCTTATGCTTTCAGAAATGAAGGAAGGAAACCCAAACCAAACAGAGTTTCTAAAACTGTGGTTTTCAGAGGGGGACTGCATCCCCTGTGCAGTTTCTTCTTTCTGGGAAGCTTGCCTGAAATCTGGGCAGGAGGGTGTAGAGACCACAGAGTCTCTTCTGCTTCTTGTGCAGTGCTGCTGAAACACTCAGTGACCATGTTTCTCTCACAGTTGAAGCCACGTTCTCCACGTCACCAAGCCAGCACCTGGTGATGTGGTGAGCCTGACAAAACCTCCCAGTGTATCCTGGCACTTTCTGGGATGGGCCTACCATTAATGCATTGACTTGAGTATCCAAAAGAGCAGAGAGTGACCATAGTGATGGCACCTCTCCTGACCATGAAAAGCTTTTCTTTTCCACATAAGAGAAGCTGAAATTTTCAGACAGTTGAGAGACAGAGCTGCAGGTGTTTCCTGTGTGCCCAAGCAGGCATTTTCATC